>NC_089510.1:47200709-47813625 GCF_036850995.1 Saccopteryx leptura
GTGCTTGGATGCAAATTTTCTCTCAAAAAAAATTTCAGCATATTAAGAAATAAAAAAGACACAGGGATACGGGCCCTGGCCAGTAGGTCTGTTGGTCAGAGGAATGTCATGATTCACCAAGGTTGCAGGTTCCATGCTTGGTCACAGCAAATACAAGAATCAACCAATGAATGCATAAATAAGTAAAACAACAAATAACAAATTGATGGT
This sequence comes from Saccopteryx leptura, assembly GCF_036850995.1. Classification (NCBI taxonomy): domain Eukaryota; kingdom Metazoa; phylum Chordata; class Mammalia; order Chiroptera; family Emballonuridae; genus Saccopteryx; species Saccopteryx leptura. The sequence goes on from NC_089510.1 coordinate 47,200,920, forward strand.
TCTCTCTATCTCCCTTCTTTTCTCTTTAAAATCAATAAATTTAATTTCAAAAACAAAGAGAGATTTCTGAAAATCTCAGATATCTATTATAGAAACAAAAAGTTTGACACTAAAACAATTCACATTTTTAAAGCCATGTGTATACAGTCAAGCAAAAAATATATATATATTCAAATCTTGAACATGCATAATGTTTAGTAGTTTGTCTAAAACAGAAACTTTACTTGCCTGATTTAAGGTAACAGGCAAATGACTACCTGCAGGTATATCTTCAGAGAAGACCTATGATATGCGTTATATTTCTAAACACAATCCAAAATGACCCATCTTTCAATCTGTTGTCACACACCCAGGCTGACCTTCTACAGAAAATGGGTATTGACACGTTTGAGGCAAAAGTTAAATCTGCATAATCCAAAGTGATCAAGACTAGACATGACTGCTCCAGAGGACAGGAGTGCTCACAAGCCCAGTGGACATCTGAGCTTCTATAAAAAAAACAGCTTCTACTGGCCTTAATCCTCCCCTATCTCTGCTTTCTTTCTGCCCCCAAATGTGCAGCCGCTGAAACCCAGAGTAGACTGTGATAAGGGCAGATGCCAAGAAGAACAACAAAAGCAAAAATATGTTAATGATGCTCTCAACACTGCCAGTTCTTCAATTCTATTCAATTATCTGTACCTTTTCTCCTGATTTCCATGACTTCAGCAAGTTATTTATTAAGTGCTCCATAATTAATCAGGCACTAAGCTTGACTGTGCTAATGAGACTATTTACAGCACCCCTCTTCCAATCTGCTCTCCACCCCTAATTCTCACACATACTATATAAAGCCTCCATCTCCTTTTCCTTCCTACAGTGGCCTTGGGGCTTTTGAAATGATCCCTTAAAGAAGAGCTCCTCCTGACAGTTTTACGGATAATTAACATATAAACAATGCCAGTCCCCCACTAGTTATCCATCATTACTCACCTCAAGATAGGAACTTGCCCTGTTCATAGTGAGTGACTCATATATGCACTGCCTTTCACTTTTCTCATTCCCATTTTCTAGATCCCACTTCTCTTTAAGCACGTTCTAATTCAGTCACATGACTCCCCTCTTATTTTCATTCACCTTTGGGCTCTTTTTCTTTTCCTTGTCTGTTATTATTCAATTCATATTCCCCTTCCCTTCTAATCATGCCATAAAGATAGCATTTTTTATTTTATCTTTGCGAGAATCTTCTAAGGTTTGTAATTCTTCTTTCTCAGTTCTTTGTACTTTGTTTATCAGTAAATTATCTTTCGTTAAAACTAAAAACCTTTCTCATTTTTTAATTCTGTATGTAAGGAGCTCATCTAATTCCTTCTGGCTAGAGTAGCTATGAATTAAGGGTGCTGTGTTAAACAGCTGTCCGGACTCCTGCCGTTAGTCACTGTCTCTACTTTCTGTCTCTTGAAGACAGGCAGGATAACTCTCCTGAACATACAACTCTCAAGTAGTGGGGATAAGAATTAAAATGGGATTCTGCCTTCTGATTCTTTTTCCAGGTGCTCTTCTTAGAACAAGTAATAAACTCTCATAGCAAATAAAAAAGGCCACTCCAATATTGCCCTTTAACTCTCTTCTCTTTATTGTTGAGTTAAGAAATTGTCATCATCCCTCACCATAATAAGATATCTAAAACGCAGAAAATCACTCTAAGTACAATTATCTCATTATAAGAAAAGTGGCACAAACAAGTGATACACCCAGTCTAAAGTCACCTAGTTATTAACTGCTACACTTAAGACTCAATCACATTCTCTTGAATTCTATATTTCAGGGCTTTGGATTACATTCTCGATTCTAGTATCTGAACAGGATAAATTGACTCTAAGCCTCATGTCAACCTTACCTTTCTCCCTTCTTTGTAAGTTATCACACATATCTCCACTGAGAAAGTTTAAGGGAAGTTGGGGTTTAATTCTCACTACCAATACATGTGCTAAAAACAAATAAAAGATCAGCACTATTCTACTTTCTAACCATTCCCAAGGACAATTTTAAATGAACCAATGTGAACCTAACAAATTTCTGTCTTCCAGAATGTGACTCTAATCCTAAAATGTTACTTAACAGAATACATATATGGAAAAAGAGAAGTTCCAAAGTTAACATTCTGATACTTCAATTAGATATGGTTTAGTTACGCATTTAGTGATGGTCTAGATATTGATTTTTTACCTCACCAACTAATTTCTTAAGATTGGAAACTCCCCAAACATGAACCTAAATAAAACTAAAAATAACATAAAAGCTTTATAATTGTACGTTGTTTTCTTCTTTTCTGAATAAGTGAGACATCTTTCCACAGATATAAGCAGATAACAGAAATGCTTTGGGAAGAGGAAGACCCTGGTCAAATCTCCTAGACAAAAATAAATGTAGGTTGTTGAATAGAAGTTCTCATTTTAATGTAGTTCAATTTTTCAATTATTTCTTTTATCACTAACATTTGTGTCCTATTTAAGGACTCTCTGCCTTAAAGATATTGCACTGTTTTAGCATCCTCACTTAGATCTATAATCCATTTGAAACAGAGTTTTTCACATGATGTGAAGTATATCTGGCAAGGAAATCTTATCCATGACAAGAAAATGATTCTTAGAAATCAATAAGAACAGGGCAGAGAATAGAAAATGGGCATGAAACTTCAATTGCAACTCTACAAAAAAGAATATACAAATGTTGATAACACATGAAAAAGTGTCCAAATTCTCTAGTTATCAGATATTAAAGTGAAAATCATGAGATTACCTAAAACTTCCAACAAAATGGCCAAAATACAAGACAGATACTTCAAATGTTAGCAAGGACATGGAGTTGTTGATGTTCTTACCTGTGCTGGTAGGAGGATATATTAGTATAACCTCTTTGAAAAAATGTTTGGCAGTAAATTTTAACATATAAATACTCTATGGCCCAAAAATACCAGTTATTTTCCAATGAGAATGTGTATATAGGTTCAACAAAATGCAAGTATAAGAATGTTTTATAGCAACTCTGCTTATAATAACATATAACTGGAAATAACTCAAATCAACATTTACAGTAGAATGGACAAATAAAATATTTATTTATATAATATATTATAGAGCAATGATACATGCAACTCTATGGATGAACTTACAAACAAACTATTGAGCAAAAGAATGCAAAGGAAAAAGAGTGCATATCATATGATCCCATTTATATAAATTTTCAAAACAGGCAATTTACATCTATAGTGGTAGACAATGTTTATCCTTGTGGAGGAATACAGCAGTCTGTCAGGGGCATGGAATAGTTTCTGAAAAATTGCAGTGTTTTATTTCTTGATCTGGGAGATAGCTACAAAGATGTACAATTGTAATTTATTAACTTTTTGAGTCACTCTGACTTTAGTGAAAAATATGTATAGGTAAAAAATACCTTATCAGATACTGATTTTACTGTTATTTTTTGAAATCTAAAGGAATATAAAAACCTGAAGAAAAAATATAAAATTAAAATCATCAGCCAGTATTTTTTTAAATAGTACTTACTATGTGTATGTCTATGAATAATGAAGTAAGAAAGAAACTTGACCTCAAAGGAAAGGGAGAATGTAGACAGACTTCTGAGGCTAGGAAGCATATCTCTGGAAGAAAGAACCATTAACAAATATAGTGAAATATAGTAGATGTTTGTAACTATTGTTTTAGATACTACTTAACTAAGGTGAAAGCAACACATGCGAGAGGAAATATATAGGATTTAATATTTAATATTTACCTCCACTCTGTCTGTCTCTTTCTGTCCCTCTCTCTCTCTAATATATATGTATATATATAAAATATTTAACATTTACTAGTATGGGACTAGAGAAAGTGATCAAGTCAAGACATGGATCATGAATCTGGAAATCACCTGAAGAAGAGAGTGAGTACACACACACTTGAAGAATACCTAGCCAAGAAAATTGTAGACACATAGTAGGTGAAGCAGGATAGGACTGGAGGAGGCTGAAGATAGTAAGAGAATCTGAATGGCAAAGTATATTGTCGTAGGAACTCAAGTAAATGTAGTCATTGGAGCTATTGAGAAATACCATCTCTTTGAGCATAAGATAGAATTGTATACCTTCCTGCCCACTTTGAAATTAGAAATGACCAGGTGATTTGATTTGTTAATAAAATGAGAACTGCTTTAATGAGTGGTACTTCTGGGTGAAAGATTAGGAAGTAATATGGGACTTGCCAAAATCCTTTTCTCCTGCAATAGTGACTATAGTGATTACAAAAATCATAAAGGATCCTCCATCATCCTGGGTTCTGGAATGACTGCAATGTGTTGTGTGCCCCAACCTCCAACTCATGCTGAACGTGTAGCATGGATGCAAAAAGAACTAAGGGGTCTTTGTACCCTGTCTTATGGACCTCACCTACCCTATAAACCTCTAGCAGATATCAGTGCTACAATTCAATCTTTCCTGTTTCTAATAAGCACTGATAGAAAAAAATCAGGTAATCACACTACTACAAATATGCGATCTGCAAAATCAGTGGAGTCTTAGACTTTTATCTAAACCAGGGGTAGTCAACCTTTATATATCTACCGCACACTTTTGTATCTCTGTTAGTAGTAAAATTTTCTAACCTCCCACCGGTTCCACAGTAATGGTGATTTAGAAAGTAGGGAAGTTATTTACTTTACTTTATAAAATTTATAAAGCAGAGTTACAACAAGTTAAAACATATAATAATAATTACCAAGTACTTTATGTCGGATTTTCATTAAGTTTGGCAGAATAAATCTTTATAAAACAATTTATTGTAGTTAAATCTATCTTTTTATATGATATTTTGGTTGCTCTGCTACCGCCCACCATGAAAGCTAGAACGCCCATTAGTGGGCGGTAGGGACCAGGTTGACAACCACTGATCTAAACTCAAACAGTTTCTGCTCCCATTTTCATATTTTTCCAAACTGTAATTATCCTCTTCTAGACTCCATGATGACTCAGCAGAGCACCTGGACTCCTGAAGTGTCAAGAGCACTAAGGTTGCAAGATCTAATTTTCTGTATATTCTCTGTTGTCCCCTTTAACTAATTTAAATTTACCCATACTCATATATATCCTCTTTCTTTCAATCTTATAAGCAGAAGTTGCCTTACTTCTGATTAGGCAATTCTTTCACCTGAACAAATTCGTACTGCCTCTTCTGGGACATTGCCCCACTATGTAATCCTGCTTCCATTCAACTTGTTACTCCTCACAGATTCTTTCCCCCATTGATCTATAAATATGATATTAACCCTGGCTTGAAATGAACTTTCTCTCTAGCTATCATAATCTCCATTTAATCTACAAAAGAGAACTAAACTTTTACACCCACCACAATCTCATATGTACCATTCTACTGCAAACTATTCCTACTAGAACTACTAAAGACCAAATAATTGCCAATTAGATGTACAATATTAAACCTCTTTCTTATTCTTGGTTGCAGTTAAAACTGATTACTTCTTCCTTATTAAAATCTCCAGTGTCTTAGTTCCTGTGATCCTTGTTCTCTATGAACACTGTCCATTTGCTCCTTTTCAGTTATAAATATCTGTTTCTCTCAACAATTTTGAAAGTGTAGATATCTAGAGTTCTCTCCTTGGCCCACTGTTCTTCTCACTTCATAAAATCTCCCTTAATGATTCCATTTGTCCATATTATTTAAATATTACCCACATGCTCATCATGAGATTTCTAAACCTAAATCTTTTCCAGATCTCTTCCTCAAGCTTCAGATCCATAGTCAACTGCAAACCCTATAGATAGAGACCTCAAAGATAATATATCTAAAATTGAATTCATGTATTTTCTTCCTAAACTTATTCCTCTTCTCATGTTCTTTAAATTAATGGAATTAACATATAGCCATTGACTGATGACAAAATCCCAGGTTTTTAATCAACTTCTGAATATGTGTTACCTGCTTTTATCCTTTGGAGCATTATCATTTCAGTACATGCTAGCCTAATTTGCTGCTGCAAATCTGTCCTTCAGTTTTGATGGACAAATCTGCTGGGTATAGTAATCCTGACTGGCAGTTTTTCCATTTCAGCACTTTTGACTATATCATCCCAATCTCTTCTGATATACAAGATTTCTGTCAAAAAATTATACAGTGGTACCTTGAGATACGAATTTAATTTCTTCTGTAACCGAGCTCATAAGTCAGTTAACTCGTATATCAAACTGTCGATACTGGACCCGTGCGCCAACATGCCAACTAGCAGCAGCTTCCTGAATCATGACTCCTATCTTGGAATTTCGCTCAGATCTCAAACAGAAATATGGACTGCGTTGCAGCTCATATCTTAAAAAAAAATTTGTATGTTGGTCTGTTCGTATCTCAAGGTACCACTGTACTGAGTTTTTCTTGTATGTGACAAGTTTCTTTTCTCTTGATACTCTTAATATTGTCTTCAACCTTTAACAATTTACTTATAATATGTCTCTGTGTGGGTCTCTTTTTATTCTTCCTTCCTGGATCTGGAAGCCAAGTTAGGGAGGTTATCAGCCATTATTTCTTTCAATAACCTTCCCTCCCTTCTTTTTCTGAGACATCTATAATGCATATATTAGTTCATCTAGTGGAGTCCCATAGTCTCAAGTTATCTTCACTCTTTTTCCAATTTTTTTTTCTCTTTGCTCCTTTGATTGAATGAGTTCCTCTGCTTTTCATTTTAGTTCACTGATCCTTTCTTTCACTTAATCTAGTCTGTTGTGAATTTTATTTAATTTCACAGTTCAGGTATTATATTTTTAGCTCTCTCACTACTCTTTGGTACTTTTAACTATTTCCTATTACTTAGTCAAAATTCTCACTTTGTTTATGCATTGCTCTCCTTTGTGAGCATCTTTATGACTATTCTTTTGAACTCCACACTGATAAAAAATCCCTTATTTCAGTTTTATTAATATTGGTCTCTGAAGATTTATCTCACTCTTTTGTTGTAACAAACCTTCTGTTTCTTCATTTTCCTTCATTGTCTGTGTTGTTTTGTGTCCCTTAGATAAAACATCCACCTCTTCCAGTCTTGAAAGACTGATTTTATTTAGAAGATAAACCTTGTTAATTAACCTGAACTAAGCCCCTGATTGCTTCTCAATCTTTTTGATTGTCTAGCCACTCTCTTTGTTATTAGTGGCTCCCAGTATTTGAGAGTGTATCAAGACCCATCAGTGTCCCAAAGGCGCAGGAAATGCCTATTCACCTTTGCATTTTTCCTGAGGATTATTAATTGCTTATCCCTTCAGCTTCCCAATGCCGACTGATTGGAGGACTGACTTTCATTCAATAGCTGAGTAAGTTGGGACATTTAGATATGCAGTCTAGCTGGTGGCAGGGAGAAACCAGGAGCTGGTTTTTGCTTATTCCCTCTGTACTTATACAAAGGGAATACTCACCAGGAGTTCTTGTGTGCCTAAATAGAACTACCACTTTGTTTAGTGTGGTCCTAGGGACTGAATGCCTAACCCCCTCATCTCCCAGAGCTATGTAATTTATGATCCATCTTCTTTGATGGCAGCCATAACTCTTGGGATACTGGATGTGATAACAAACACTTTCCAGGGAGAAGCTGTAAGCCTGTTTTTATTCGTGGAGTGAGCCAGAGAAAGACAGCAGGCAACATGCCCACTAGCTCTGTTAGGCTTCCCAGAGAATGTCAGTCAGCTCCCACATACAGATTGATAAGAAGATGGAACCTCACACAGCAGCTAGGAACGTATGCAGTCAACTCCTTCCAGGCGGAAACTGGGAGATAGGTGTTTTTGCCTGTTCCCTTTGCACAAAGTCAAGGTGTGGGGAGAGAGCTGTAGGTAGTGCTTAAACACCTGCTTGAAAATGGTTTTTATTGTTGTTAATACAGTACTGTTCATCAGAGCTAAGTGATTTGAGGGACCATTCCTTGGGTAACCACTGCAAGAGTTGCAGCACTAGATGTGTGAGTGATCTCCTTCCAGGGAGAAGGTGGCAACTTGGTTGCATTGCTGTAGCAAACCTAAGGGAAAATATGGGGCAAGTGACCACCAGCTCTTTTGCTATCCTGAGAAGGGGAGAATCACACCGGCTAGATGTAGGCTAAGTAGAGAAGCTGAACCCTCAAGCAGCAGCTGAGAAGTTATTGAGTCAAACCCCTTCCAGGCAGAACCTGGAAAATGATGTTTTTTGCCTGCCCCCTCTGCATTAATCTTGAGTATATAACTGAGGAAAGAGGTATTCTTCAGTTATTTAAATATGCATTGTTTGTGTTAATACTGTGGGATCATTAATGCGAGCCCCATTGGCTTTCAGAAACTTAAAAGCTGAGATATTAAACATGTGGTCCAAACCCTTCACTCCTCAGGAAGAAACTGGACATTGGTGGTTCCCTTATGATTGTATGGTGCTGCTCCAGGGGTGGAAGTTTATAGTGAAAGTGTGTCTTAGCCTTTTTTATCAATTTGTATGTGGTGATTTTCTCAGTCACCCCATGTGTAGAAGTCACTCAAGTAGTTCCTGTATCTCTCTTAGAGGTAATTGCTCTGTTGGTAGCTGTATATTCAGTGTGTTCATGGAAGAAGGCAGATTCAGGAGACTCTGATGTTTCCATAATGATCTGGAGTGTTCCTTGGGCAGGGTAACTTTAAAGCATATGTTCCATAATGCCTTCTAAAGTTCCTCAGAGGGATTAAGCATCAGTTATCCACAGTAGTAATTTGCTTGAAAATGTACCCTTTATTGGCCAAATTTCCTTCCCTGTCTTATTTCATTTCCCTGCTGGCATTCTCTCCCTCTCCAAAACTACACCACTTCCATTCTCATTTCAGAATCTACTTCTTAAAAACCCAAACCAAGACTCCAGCTCATTTGATCATATAGTCAAAACTTCATTTAAGTTGGTAACTATGCCTAGACACTATCTATGTCATTTCTACTATGATTTGTTCTTTCCGCATTTCTTGCCTGGCCTTTCCAGGGTCCTCCTAGTCATGTGTCTACTTCTAATCCTGACTACCTCAGATCCATCCAGTACTTTGAGAGAAGAGTAAGGTCTTTAAAAAGAAAATGTTCCTGTGTGTCTTACTTGACTGAGAGCTTTTGGAGTCTGCCATCACCTACAAGGCAAGCTCAAGCTTCTGATCATGGAAAGATCCATCATGATCTGGCCCCACCTGTTTTTAGCCTAACCCCTCTTACTTCTCATGTTATATTTCAGTAACACCAATGGAATTGTGTTCTTGCTCACTCATCCCTGTTTTATCCTATTATTTGGATAATTAGATCTCACCTTTCTCCTACCTTATTTAGAGAGTTTCCCTTTCTCTCCTTAAGCTATACCTCAGCATACCACTCTTTACATCTAAGTTTAACATCCCTTCATCCAAAAAATATTTGCTAACCTCTAATAAAGGCTAAAGTCCACATGCTTTCATATAACTGTCTACATAGATAAATTTCATATCAGATTATGTTCTATTTTTGCCTACATTATTACAAATGCCTCCACAGAGATCTCTATTCCTTGAATTCCTTCCTCCTTTGAATCTAAATGCCACTTTTCTACTGATGCTAATTTTCGAGCAGAAATCCCTAGTCAAACTAGCTTTCTAACCCCATCTTTAATCACTTCATTCTGATCTTCTTTTCAAGTCAGTTTGAATTACATTACTTCTCTCAATGCCATACTACAAAGCTCTTGAATGTTTCTCTGCCTTTGTATATATCTCTGACTGCAATGGTTCTATCCATCTACTAACCCAGGGGTAGTCAACCTTTTTATACCTACCGCCCACTTTTGTATCTGTGTCAGTAGTAAAATTTTCTAACCGCCCTCCGGGTCCATAGTAATGGTGATTTATAAAGTAGGGAAGTAACTTTATCAAATTTATAAAGTAGAGTTACAACAAGTTAAAGCATATAATAATAATTACTACCAAATACTTTATGTTGGATTTTTGCTAAGTTTGGCAGAATAAGTCTTTTTTTTTTTTTTTTGTATTTTTCTGAAGCTGGAAACGGGGAGGCAGTCAGACAGACTCCCGCATGCGCCCGATCGGGATCCACCCGGCATGCCCACCAGGGGGCGATGCTCTGCCCATCTGGGTGTTGCTCTGTTGCAATCAGAACGATTTTAGCGCCTTAGGCAGAGTTCATAGAGCCACCTTCAGTGCCCGGGCCAACTTTGCTCCAATGGAGCCTTGGCTGTGGGAGGGGAAGAGAGAGACAGAGAAGAAGAAGAGGGGGAGGGGTGGAGAAGCAGACGGGCGCTTCTCCTGTGTGCCCTGGTCGGGAATTGAACCCAGGACTCCCACACACCAGGTCGACACTCTACCACTGAGCCAACCAGCCAGGGCCCAGAATAAGTCTTTATAAAACAACTTACTATAGTTAAATCTATCTTTTTATTTATACTTTGGTTGCTCTGCTACTGCCCTCCATGAAAGCTGGAACGCTCACTAGTGGATAGCAGGGACCAGATTGACTACCACTGTTAACCCATCAGGTTTTATCCGAAATATCACAGTTCTAAGGTACTTTCTCCAATATCTCCCTTCCCCAACCATCAGGAATTCCTTGTACTGAATTTTCTTAGCACTGGCAAATATCCCCTATCTAATACTCACTTAGTTTTTTTTGTAGTTATTTATAAGTGTCTTATGGGCTATTCTTTTCATCTTATCTCAATATCTGTTATCCAGTAAATATACAGTAAAGGACTGCTGAAAATAAATAAGTGAATGAGTAAATTAATGAAAAGAATAACTAGTTTTTAATAAACAAACTAATCACAGAAAAGCAAACAATTTTACTCATAATGTGGCCGAGCCTTAGAGGCACTATTGTCTTTTTTGGTGATAGCACAATTCTCACCTTCAAAACTTGAAAGTAAACTCGAAAACAAAAGATGGAAATGAAGAAATACAGAGGGAACAAAGTGGGGAAGGTGCAGAGAACCAGAGAAGGAAACAAAGAAACAGAGATAATATTGCATGTAACACCCACATCAATCTTCATCTTCCAGATCTGAGGAGTCAGCTGCTTATAGAGATGACATAGTTTAGTCCCGCAAACAGGATCCTTATATCCTGCTTCAGCTCAAAGTGCACGTGATCGCAATAAATCAAACAATGAGAGAGTAAGCTTCATTTCCCCTCGGAAGTATTTTCATATTATATCATGCCTTTCTTATAGTCACCAGGAATTTAAACTACTAGCCAGGAGAAGCAGCATGTCCTACTAAAGTACAGAAAGAGAAACAAGCATAATGGAATTAAGCCTTCAAGGTTTCAGGTGGAAGGGACTATTACCCAAAAGAAAGCTAATTATTTAATGGACTACAGCCACTGCTGGTCATTGCAACAGCCAGATGGATGGAAATACATTGTAGCCCACTTCTGGGTGGGGTTTTATGTTCTGAACATCTGCCTGCGAGAGAATAAATGTGTTCTGAATCACTCAGTCTGACAAGTGTGGGACATACACAGAAGTAGAAATTCACTGAGGCAAACCAATCATTTAGGCCTTGCAGTAAGAGGTTTTGAAATTTAGGAGCAACAGATCAGTCAGGGGACAGAGATAGGATACAGATTTAACTTAAATACTACTGACTTTGGGATCAAATCTGAAGTCAACTGGTAGAAGCTGTCTGTGAACCCTTTAGTATGCTAATAATTAGACAACAGGGAAGTGGTACTTTTGGTTCTTCTCACTACAGACACCCATCCTTTTACTTTTCTCTTCTCCTTCTCAAAGAGAAACCCCAAACCCTTCACTGTAGTTAAACGCTGGAGGTACCTAACCCTTCCCTAGCAAGTTCTGAGGTTCTTTTCTCTCAGTAGCGTTCCCTTCTGTCACTGGTATTCCATTAAGCATAGGTTAAAAGATGAGGGTTTACGAAAACAAAAACATCTGTCTAGTAACTTCTACTAATCAAATAGTAAACACAACATTTCCCCATGCCTTGAGTGACATGTTCACGCTCCATCCCATAGTCCATTTCCTCACTTTCTCTCTCCTGCTATCTTTCTGTCTCTCTATCCCCCTATTATAAGGAAAATGATTTTCTTAGAGCCATCAGACATATCACACCTTGGTAGCAGCCTGAACAAGGATGTTTTTGAAAAGGCAATGTCTGAATATGACAAATGACATTAGCCCTGCGTTTGGCAGGGTCACAGCCAAAGCTGAGCCTGATATTTACAGTATGCTTTATAAAACCACAAACATATTCCTAAATCCCACGGGATGTCATGTCACACAGAACATAAGCAATTAATCTCCTATTGTGACATTTATCACCCTTCTCCTCAGGCAAGCCTCTCCTAGGGATGGTTAAGTAGCCTCTGCTGCAGCTGCCACCTATTAGCAATAGTCACATGTGCCTGTTGCAGGGTTGGGCATCAGTGTAACACCTTATTTAAAGAAGCAACACCCTATATCAGTGCCATAAAGTAGTGAGCCTTGAAAAAAGGCTCCAATCTAACAGGTCATGTAGGAAAATCTTTTCTCTCTGGAATAAAACATTCAATGCTTGGAAGACGTGGGCTTTGGGGAATTGATTGCCATCAGTTTTAAGCATTATATAAATTTACCTTAATTTAGGTCGAGCATAACCATTTCTTTCAAGACTTGAGTACACTGAAATTGCAGGAGTAGAAGTTTCAGTATTGGAAATGTGGGTTTTAATCTTTACAATTAAGACAGTAAGACAGTGCTAACCTGAAATAAGCCAGTGCTAACAAAAACAATTTGTATGGCTAACTAAAGTTTATTGAAAAATATCAAATACTGGACTTTCATAATCAGTTTACATTTACCTATTATACCAAGATTCCAGTTCCAAGTTTAACCCTTCAATGATTGTTTCCCAAGTAAAGGCCCAGAACCAGACACCTGAACGTTCCAAATTCTCTGTCCAGTAGTGTGAAGATCGCATGATAGGGGCTGACTTCCACATCTCAATGTCATGATAGCACTGAAAACCCCTAGAGTTGGTCATCTAGGCAAGTGCCATTGTTAGTTCCAGCCAAAGCAATTGCATAAGAGCAGTATCCAACCCTGATGCACACTAAGACTGACATTGGTTTGTTACCCCTCCAGGAATACACACAGGGTTCAACTCAATTTTTTTGTGTGTGATGGCTTTAACTCAAATATTTTTGCTAATGCTCAAGAGTGCAAACCAGTAAGTTAGAGTTTCTTTTTAGATGTAGTGAATCTAGCCCTGGCTGGATAGAGCATCATCTTGAAGCCTAGAAGTTTCCAGTTTGATGGTCAGGACATATAGAAGAATAGATTGACGGTTCCTGTCTCTCTCTCTTTCTTCCTTTCTCACTCTCTAAAATCAATAAACATTTTTTTTAAAAAAAGAAACATTAAATCTAATGAACATAAAATTAATTCATTCACATTATCTTAGAATTTCACTACGAATAGCAAGATATTTGCTACAAAATTTGCAGCTCCTAGGTAGACCTTAGGGTGTGAAGATATTGTGGTTGATGCACAAGTCACCTTGATAGTCATAATACATGCTGTCTATGAAAAACACGGTGCTAAGGACTTCCTATGTTATATTTAATCATTACAGGAAGAAAGTATTAGTTACCAACCCTTGACCACATGACTATTAAAGTTTTTAGATCCAGGGCTTGAATCCAGTTGTGTCTTACTCAAAGGACCATGTTCAGCCACTGTCTATATATACAGTGACTCCCTAACTCATTCATCATCTTAAAACTTTGGGTGCTCCCCAATGGGAAGAGTATAGAGATCTTGGCAAAATATCACTGTAATCTGTGTTTATTAGCCTTATCCCTCATAATTTTAGATCCAGGTCAAATAAATTCTCTCAAATGTCTCCTCTAAAAATTCCACAGATGTTCTCTCTTTCCTCTAGTCAATGGATATCAACCAGGGAAATTCTTATCCTCAGAATATTTGGCAATCTTTAGAGAAATTTTTAGTTGTCACAACTAGGGGTATGCCACTACCATCTAATATGTGATTGATATTTTCAAGCAATTAATACACAGGAAATTCTCCATAACAGAGTTTTCCATCTATTGCAATGTCAATAGTAGTAGACTGAGAAATACTGGTATATTTGATAATGGTCTTTGTAACTTCCTTATGGCATTTAACACTATCTGCTTTGATTTGTATGACATATTAAATATTCACAGAGGTAAAAAAAAAAACATGATTTACACAATTTTGGATTCTGCATCCCATTCTCAACAGTAACTAAGAGTTGCAAGTACACAGCGGTTCAACAGGGGTTGGGGGCTAAATATTTGATGACCATTCTATTAACACTGACTCTAAGGTAAATCTTGAAATGCACATTGGAATGTGCAAAAAAGAACTGAAAAGACCTACTGTCATGAAGTTTAAAGTCTGTATCTTCCTTCCCCAACCCAAAAAAAGTCTCAAACTCAGCATTTTCATCTGTCTAGGATTTCAGTGTGCATACTTCGAACTAGTTCTTGCAAAATGAAAAAGAATAGTTTTTAAACAGCAAACTTTTTTTAATTTTTATTTATTGAAACAAAGACTATATGAAACAAAGACTATATTATAGAATTTCATATATTCTGGAGGTGAATACATAAAAAAATCTTATTTTAAAGACATGGATGAAAAGGCAAGAATAATTCCTTATACTGGTATATATCTTAAAAGCCAACTATGTAAACAAAACATCAAAAATATAAAGCATCTCTTTTATAAGTAAAATGCATCTTTTCCCAGAAGAGTGAAATCCTCCTCGTGACATGTGTTAAGTGTCTGAGTTGTATTTTTTTTATCATAAACATGCTATGCGTCAGTGCTTCCCCTAATCACATTGACAGTGGCGATCAATGCCTTTTACAGAGATTTGTGGAAACCACAAAGAGTCAAACGCTGCTCCTATGGAGATAAATGTCCTTGAACACTCTCAGCCTTAGCTCACCACTAAATGCCTCCTTGGAGGATGTTTTATTTTATCCCCATGTTATTACTGGAATGGGGCAGTGTTTCAGTACTGACTCAAAACAGTATCCAAGGTGCTATCTCAGGACCCCAGTTTATGAGTCTTATGACAGACATCTCTATCCTGAATTCTTTCTTATTATCACTTGTTCCAGTTCTTGTGATTCCTCATTCAATTAGCTCACTAGATCTCTTAAGTGACATAATGGGAAATTCTTTATTAAACACACACACATATACACCCATATCAACATACACCACAATTTGAATTCTGATCCAAATTGTAATTTCTGTAAAAATTAAGGTCGGTGCCTGCTTTGCCTGAGCCATTTCACCCACCTGCTAATAACTATATAGTTCTCTACTGCTAACAAAATCGCTTCTTAATATTATGAAATTCTCACAATGTCATATGGGTGTATGCACCAGCAAAACAGACCAAGAGTTTACAGTGCCTCACTTCAAAGGGATTGTCTGTTGCTGCATCCTCAACAGCTTGTGCTCAGCTGAGAGAAACCAAGCAGAAGAGAATGCCACACCGGCCCAAGATTAAGGCAAGCTGCACTCTGTGCCAATAAGTAAGCACAGTCACAAATAATGGAGCAAGAATAAACCTGATATTTTGACACACTTATTCTGGGTCTTCAGATCTCTTGAGATGGTATATCAGGAGCCTTCATGGTTACTTGAAGATAGAGTTCTTTCTTAGTGGATTCCCCACTTATGGATCAATATATATATATATATATATTACTCAAAGGAGATCTTTTTCCTCTTCCCAAATTAGCTACTGAGCTGTGTCAGAATGCTGCACTGCATATGACATTTTCTCACCTTGTACCCATCACAGTCTTCTATTTAACCCCCTCCCTTCTCACATAAAATAAAATCCTTACATAAATATTAATGCATTAGACCTATGAGCAGAAAAGTATGCATCTCCCAGCATTTCATAATGATTTCACTTCTCTCTTTCAAAAACCACAATTAAATCCCAGAAGGAAAATTATCTTTTGTGGATAATGCAAATAGTGGGTTCTTTAAAGATATGCACTGCTTCATAATAATATTAGTATTATTAATAGTGACAAAAATGAATAAATTTGCTACTGGAAAGTAAGAAAGCAGTCCAGATTTTATAATCCTATTAAACATCTCTGTATTTTCAATGTTGCATATTATTTTTTTCTTTATGAGATGACTTGAGTCACATGTGCACTTTTATAATTTTATAGAGATATAAGAAAATGGAGCTAGAACTTTTCATTTTCTCTGTCATGCATGAGATATCATTGTGCATATATAAATATGCATATTTATCAGAAGAATCTTTCTTTTGCTTCAACTGTTTATCCGAAATGTTGAGATTATGTTCCATGTGCTCTTACTTTAAAAGCTATGTTCTCACCCACAAATATTTAGATAAAAAAGAAATTAGTCACCAAAATCATCTATCCACAAACAATGTGTTGTTTCCTAAACAGCTTTTATCATTGACCACTCCAGTTAGTGGTATCCAAAAGTAACAGCAAGCACTATTACAAAACTGCAGAGCTAATTCTGAAATCACAGTCTAAGAAAGAGCAGTCATTTTATGAATATTCTTAAAAAGTTGTTTAGTGGATGATTCACTTTGACATGATTCCCAAAACACCTTTAATAATCTACTAACCTGCCCTTACTAACTAGGATACTATTAGTGAAGAGCTGAGAACAGAAAGAAGAGAGTATAAGAAAGAGGATAAATGAAAAACGATACTTGAAAGTAAAAAAAAAATAAAGAAAGCAAAAGACAGGTGTTCACTGTCTCAAAGAATTGAGGAATTCATCCCATTATCTGGTTGATATCCGCCTGTTTTATTATTATGTATGCAGTCGGTCATATGTGGTTTTTATCATTCTGAATTTGATTAAAAAGATTACCATGCACAGTGCAGTGTCTATCCTGAATTATTCTAATATTTTCTAAGTTAAGGGTCAAGTACATTATGGCCTTTTGACACACACAAAACAAACAGTTCTCAGTGTTTTCTCCTAGAATTAAACTGTGGACCAAATTAAGGGTCAGCCCTTGAGAGGGAGTAAGATCTCATTTTTTTTTATGATTTAGTAATATTCCATTGCACATATGCACAACACTCTTCTTCTTTTATCCCAATTGTTTATCGATGTACACTTAGGTTGTTTCTATATCTTAGTTATTTCAAATAATGTTGCAATGAACATGAAGGTGCATATCATAAAAACAGAGAACAAATTGGTGGTTGCCAGATGGGAGAGAGGTTGGGGGGTTGGATGGGAAAGTGATGAAATTGAGAAAGACAAATTGGCAGAAATAAATAAAGTCACAGAGATATAAAGTACAGCATAAGGAATATAGTCAATAATATTATAATAACTATGTATGATGTCAGTGGGTACTAGACTTGCTACAGTGATCATTTCTCAAGTAATATAAATGTATAATATATGCTTCTGCTTTAAGAACTACATGTTCTGAATCACTGTTCTATTCAATTGCATGCAGAATTCCTGGTCAATATTGTCCTGGGGTTTACAATGTAAATTCCATCTTCATATTTAAAAAAAATGCCACCACCACAATCTGGGATTGAAACTTAAACATTTAATAAGCTAACTTTTCTCTACTTGGTATTGAATGTTCACTTTATAAGAACATTTAATTCCACTGACAGTTAAAAAGAAAATATGGGGTATGGCCTCATCGTTTATAATGTCAGTTTCTTTATATACTGTATTTTAAAGGAATATTATGACCAATGTATAGAAAAAATAGATTATAGATCAGACATCATTTGGTTTTTAATTTTAAGTTTCACAAAGCCTATCTTTCAAGGTTCCTATGTCTATAAAATATTTCATTAAACATAAAATAGTAAAACGTCTATGGTACGCATGGTACTTTGGCAAATCCTTTGGAATATTGAAAAAAGAAGATACAAGTTTCAAACAGCTAAAAATTGGAGGTAGAGAGAGAGAGAGCTCACAGTATATAGAAAAGTAAAAGAAAATTTTATACTAGAAGATTGAGGAGTCATAAAAATAAAAGTGTATGATAACTTACCATTTTTAGAAAAACTCTTTTTTTAATATAAAATAGCAGTCATCACCATCAATTAATAATATGTGGAACTTGTGAATACACTATGCCTATGTCTCTCATTCTTTTGAGTGCTATCATTTATCTCTTCAGCCTTCTTCTATAATAAAATTATCCCAATTCCTTTCACATTTTACTCAACTTACAGTGAGATTTAGGTGGCAGATACTTTGCAAGGCAATAGGTAGAAAGAATCTATCAGACAATATGGCATCTTCCTAAAGATATTTTCAGTCTAATGGTTGAGATGGAGCAGTAAGGAGGTATCCATGCCATGATGTGTTAAGTACTAAGAATTGGCAAAGTCCTTTCATCCAGATATAGTAAAATTTTCAGGATGCTGTTATATGTGAGAAAAATCTTGAATTAAAAGTAGGAGGGATCAAGATTGGAATAGGGCTTTCTGGCAGAGAAAACAAAGTTAAAGGGCCTCAAATAATAACAGAATATGTGGGCTTGTTAAGAAAACTGAAGTTGCCTGACCAGGCAGTGGTGCAGTGGATAGAGTGTCGGATTGGGACACGGAGGACCCAGGTTTGAGACCCCGAGGTTGCCAGCTTGAGTGCGGGCTCATCTGGTTTGAGCAAGGCTCACCAGCTTGGACCCAAGGTCACTGGCTTGAGCAAGGGGTTACTCGGTCTGCTATAGCCCTCTGGTCAAGGCACATATGAGAAAGCAATCACTGAACAACTAGAGTGCCACAACAAAAAACTGATGATTGATGCTTCTCATTTCTCTCCATTCCTGTCTGTCTGTCCCTATCTATCCCTCTCTCTGACTCTCTCTGTCTCTGTATTAAAAAGAAAAAAAGAAAACTGAAGTTGTTCTGTAATGTTTGGAGTAAAAAGTGTGAAGAAATAAGGAAAATTATTAGTCTATAAGGAAGACAAGTTCAAAAAGAGGAACTATTTAAGTAATCTGAAGGAATTTAGGTCTTAACACTAAGGCAATTAGAACCCACCAAACAATTTTAAGAACAGAATGGCAGGATGAGTTTTGTTTCAGCAGGAACAATCTAAATGGTAACAAACATTTTAGTTCTCTGAATGTGCCCTTCCTTCTTTGGGTGCCTACATGAAGCAAGCAAACTAATAGTGGTAAAAATAATTAAAAACTTAAACTAGTAACCACTTGATAAGTTTTGCACAAAGTGTAAGATGTTCAATGGCCCCTCTTTGGCTTCCCCATTTCTCTTGACATGTTTTGTCAGGCCCCCAGTAAAGAATCCCAGGACTGGAAATATCAGTCCAGCCAAGGCTGAGTCATATTTACTACTGCAAAAGGGCTCCACTCATTCACTTCTCATAATCACACATTTACTTTTTGCCTACGTGCTGACTGCTGGTCTCGCTGTTACCCATGTGGGCTCCCTATAGATTGTTCTACCCAAACTGCGCAAAACTTTCTTGCTTTGTCCAATAGTCTTAGGCTCAGAAGTTCCTTGGCAGGATTACAATCTTTGTTCTCTCTGCACATTATTCTACTGATTTTGAGCACTGTCTACATTCTCGGTCCTGTGGAATTTTCGCCCTTTGCAGAAGCATGTAGCTCTTCCATGTCTTACTGTTCTGGCTTCTTATATTCTCTTCATTTTCTGGTTCTTCTGTAGTCCCTCATTTTCCACCAAATTTAATTCAATAATGTATTTTTTTAATGTTTAAGGGCTTTGTACTAAAAGTATGATAAAAGTAATTTGAGTACAAGTCCGAAAAGACAAAAAAAGGAACCGAAATTGCCTGAGCTTTAATGCCTTTTCCTCTTTTTTGAAGAAAATTTTTAAATGAATACCTAGAATCTTCCATAATATCTTTGAAAGGAGCAACTTAATAAAAAAATCAGAGTGATTCTAGTTAATTTAATTCCCCTCAGACCCACATTCCTTCCAAATTACACACTTCAAAACCTCAGAGCCAAAGAAATTTAGGTGCCCTCTGAGAATGCCTGAGGAGAAGGGGGAAAATGTCCATGAAAGAAAATAAAAGTAAAATCTAATCAGTGGAGAGAAAAGGGAAAATGGTAAGGAAGTTTCAATTAATCTGTGATTGATTTAACAGTTAAGAACAATTGTTAAGAAAAAAAGCAATATTAGCATTTAATTAATTATTTAGAAGCTATCGAAGGAAACATTATGTAGTGTATTAACTCTGTAGCCCACATGAAGGATGGGTTGAAACACAATAGGAAGTTATTAGCTTGAAACACTAAAGTTTGATATACAACAGGACACTCTAATTCCAAGTTTAAACTTGTGGAAATAAAAATATATGAAAGAAATGGTTACAGATTGTAAATTGGACAAAATTTTAGGTTCCTGGCCTGGTCATCTCAAAGTCTTTGACAATTGGGTTTTATTTGAGATAAATAAAGAGTCTAGAGTTCTCCACTGCTTACCTCCAAATTAGACCTTCCAGATCTTTGTTGCGAGACAAAAGTACAATGGAACATGTATATTTTACATTTTTTACACACATCTTACCCAGGCTGTGGATCCACAGGAACAACCTAAGCAATTAGAGAACATTTTTCTCAAAGACACATCCTGCAAAACTGCCAGAGTAACTGACATATCAAGTGATGAAGTGGATAGAAGTCAGGATGACAATCATCCCTTATAACTAAGTGGGGCCTTAATCTAACAATAGTTGCTATTGTCAGTTTGGCTCTAGATTGGAAAATCTTGTTCCATGTATGAGTATGTGAGGGTTTGAAAGCCTTCTACTTCCCCTTCTGATATATATTTTTAATTTATATTCAAGTCTGGGCAAGGAGGAAAGAGAAAAAGCTTTTCTCTGCAAATCAGTGTTAGTGTTGGGCTGAACACACACTCACAACCATGCACTTCTGCCTGCTAAACTTGGAGGCTCCCCACTGCTCCCTGTCTCTGTGCACTGTGCTACACTTTGTATGAGAAAACCTATTCTCCAGCTTTGTTCTAGCCCCATCTCCTAGCTCCTCATTCTGAGGTTAGCACTGTAGCTCTGAAATGGTGCTGAGGGCTCTCCTTCACCTGCTACATCCGGTTCACTGCCCATCTAGCCATCTTTGCTCTAAAGAGCAGTCTCCAACCACATACTGATCCAGACTCTGTTTTAAATACTTTATATCTTAATAAGCAACATTACTTCTAATTACTGAGTAAATTGATGCTGTTATTAATATCCATTTGCAGATAAGAAAACAAAAGATGAAGTATATTAAGCAACTGCCTAAGACCCAGAACTAGGAATGGTGAAGCCAGGACTGGAGTTTAGGTCTCTGCCTCCAGAATCCACATTCTGAACCCCCTGCTTTTCCCAAAGGGGCAAAGAAGCTGCTAAAGTCAGCACTATTTCATCTCAGTGTTAATCCCCTTTGTCCCTTTTAAGAATGAAACTAAACCGAACCCATATTCTGTGGCTGGGGACATGAAACAATCACTATTTTTTTTTCTGTTCTTGCCCATCAATAAGTATTTTGTTTTATAAAATAGTCATCATGCAAATTAGGTATAAAAGTAGAAGGCATGCATGCTATCAGAATTTAGGGTTATCATTTGGAATATAATTCAGGAAAGTATGCAAATTAAAATGCAATGCTTTCTTGTTTCACAGGCCTGATATAGAGACTTGGGTAAATTGTGGACAAGCATATTAAGATTTTAGGACCGAACACTTAGTTCAGCTTCTATTACCACTTAAACCAAAAGCCTTCATCTCTGCAAGATGAGGGATAGAGAAAGTTAAAAGGATGTTTTTGCCGAAGGCTGGTGGAAAGAACAACTCTAACTGCAGTTGCTGCTGCCTCCCCTTTTGAGCTGCCCTTCTTCTTGCTCCTAGGCTGTAATTCAAATATTTAGCAAGTGCAGTAAGTAACAAGGGTGCTCCCAGGCCCATGAAAAATTTAAAATTTTCCAAACTACAGAAAGCTTATCCAAAGGTGCACATAGGTTCCCCTGCTGCTATTAATTAAAATGTAATCAATGAAAACTACAGGGACACTTTCTTCTCAATTTGAAAATGATATGTGAAAATCCTGTCTTCCAAATATCTCCATCACTCCTGATGACCCTGCCATTGTTCTCCTTTGGGGATTACTCCTTCATCCTCTGTTCATTTAGTGTTGAGTCATGGCAATCTCTCTGTTTCATGTCAGACAACTGACTGCACATATGAATCACACTTGTGCTCCAACGGAAGAGTCCTGAGCTTTGGCATCTGGTTCAAATGACTGTCTTCTGCTCATCAGCTGTATGCATTCAACCTCCTGGATGTTCAGTTTCCCAGATATAAAACGGGCATCATAATAAAAGCTCAGTGGGTTATTTTGAAGACTATAAATGTGATAATACATAAAATATACTGATTACATTGCCTGGTATATCATGAGCTCTTCAATGGTGGCAAGAATTATTACTGTATGTGAAGCTATCTTAGAGTAGACATTAATTCCCATGTTGTGTTTATTAGAATGATCAGACTCACATTTCATTCAAAAGGCCTATTTAGGTTTTTCTCTCTGTTTCTCGGATTGTCTATCTTCCAGCCAATTTATTCTGGAGGGTATACAGAATTTATTCCCTACACTGTTCCATGTCATTTTCCTTAAGCACTTACTATGCAAGACCACCTGAATGATTCAATAACATCTTAGAACTTCCTACAGCCTTTCAAATTAGATATAAATTTCTCCGCTCTTTACTAAACATGTATCCTGCTATCCTAACAAACTCTTTTCTTATCTTTCATGCACAATCTACTTTAGGAGAGCCAAGATCTACTATCCCAGGCACACTTTATTTCACCTGCAACTTTATGAATTTCTCATTCTGCTCCACTCCATCTGGGAGGGAGGGCTGTTTTGTGTTACTGTCAAGTTCATATTTCTCCCATTTTACAAAACCATGGCCCTGACACGAAGGCTGCCAAACTAATATGACTCAGTGCTGGGTTCTTCCATCTATATTCACTCAGAGTATTTGCTTTCAGCTTACACTCTACTATTGCATTGTACATTGCTTTGCTTGGAAAATGTGTTCAATATTTGTTTGTTCCTTATGGTACTAAGCTCTTTGAATCAAGGTAATAAACATTTATATGCTATCTTCCCCAAAGTTAGTGAAGGTACCAGGACATCAAAATAAATATTTATCGACTGTACTATTTAACAGTGTGACCAATATCGGAGCAAGCAAGTGCTTGTGTGACTGTGCTTCCCTTCACTAGGCCTCATGCTATTATGTTTCCAGCCCCTACTGGAAGATCTGGAATCGATGGAGTCCTGATACTATCTCTATCACTCTCACATAAACAAACTTTAACAGTGACTGCTTAGAACAGACAACTCATTCGCTGACATTCAGAACTCAGTTCATAGCACAGTTCCACTTTTTTCCCTCTTTCATTCATTTTTTTTTCTAAAAAAAATGTTGCTATGGAAACTACACTGGGTTTTCATTCTCTGTCTTCATCATGCTTCTGCTTGAAAGCCAGGAAGAGAGAGAGAGACATTGATCAGTGATGCAATGAGACAGACTCTGGGGAGAGAGGAAGGCTGTAGGGTAGTACGTATTCCCAGAGGGCTGGATCACAACTACTTTTTCAGTAAAGACAGGTCAATTTGACCGTCATTTAGGGGGATTTCATTAAAAACCAGTCTGGACCAGCCTTTATGCGGCACAGTGGCCACATGGATCACCAGCATCCAATAGTGGCATGTCAGGAAAGGTGAAGGTTACTTGGAAATGGCCCCACACATATTAAAGTGTTTTGCTGTGTGATGCTGTCAAGAAATTCATTTGTTGCTCATCCTTTTAGTCAGGGAGGTTTGCTAACCATGGGTTGAATTTGCTTTCCATGTTAGTAGGTCACTGGAGCCCAGGAAGAACGCTCTTTCCTCCCTCCTGCAGTTTGCTCTATGGCAAGGTCTTTTACAGAGTTTCATCAATGGATTGGAAAGTATATTTTCATCGTACTCTAGTTGCAGCAGTGACTGCTGATAATATTTCTGCTATGATATCCTTTATATGCATAACTTCACAGATTTACAAATACCATTGTAAATTTTTCTATATATTTTCACTTCCTTATATAATAGGGGAAGGAGCTGTTGGTGCCCAGAGGCATCCTAAAAAGCCCTCTGTGAACACCTGATATATCAACAGTGAGTTTCTGGTTTCTAGCTTGGAAAATCCTCCTGCCCAATTGCCGGGTAACATTTCCTTGGAGTGAAGTGTACCAGCTTTTCAGGCATCTGGCAAGTGGAGAACACGTTCTGAGAAATGGGATTTGATGATCATATGGAGTTATCTCATCTACACTGTCCAAGCATTCTAGCTTATTCTCTTCAGAGTCTCACACCTGCGAGTTCACATTTTCCGTTACCTCCATTCTTGTCCCTTCTCTCACTTCCTTTAACTCTTACCATACCCTGGTGTAAATCTTGATAGAAATTTTCAGGGCAGCTTAAAAATTAAGAGAGGAAATGTTGCGACAGAAGTCAGGTTTGGAACTGCACATTTGGACATCATTTACATAAGGATGGCTGTGGAATGCATGAGTGAACATTCCTTGAGGGAAAAGGCATAGATTTCCAAATGCTAAGTTCATTCACAATTGTTGAAATAATATATTACAAAATTTATATATGGTAGCTCATTAAATATAAAATTTTGAATTTGTAGGGTGGGTGAGTAATTTTGGGAAGAGGCAAACAATATAAAAGTTTAGAAATTCTTGTTCTGAGGATCTAGCTTCTTAATTATGGTATATTATGTCTCTGATACCTATAATACTCTACATAACTGTCATTTATCCTATATATAATATATGAAACTATAGTGTGGGAAGCATTATAGGTAATAATGATAAATACAGGGTTCTTAATGCAAAAATTCAATTAAAAACATTTCCAACTAAAAATACAATGTACTGGGCACTGTATTATATGATGAGGACATAGTAGAAGAGAAGGTAGACACGGTACCTGCCTTGTGGAATTTTTAACTAGTAGGGGCACGTCAGTAAGCAAGAACAAAAAGAAATTCAAGATGGCCGACATGTTAAGGGTCAAGAGATATTACCTGAGGGTTTACTGAATGCATATCCTCTAGGGCCTTCTAGGTCACAGTAATAATGTAGAGATTTGGCCTGTCAGTGAATGCTTTCAAGCACAGAAATAATCTAAGAAAATTCTTATAATACAATAATCTAGGAAAAGGATAATTGTTGCTTGGAGTAAGGCTACAGTATGTAGGATGGACAGATGTGGGTGGATGCAGGAACTATTGAAGAAATAAAATTATTGGTGGTAGATTAGATTCCTAAGGGTAGGAACTGTGCTTATGTTTCTCTGTATCCCTCATGGTGCCTGGCATGGTATTTTAAGGGCAGAAGGAACCTGATAAATATTTGTTGAATGAATGAATAAATGAAGCCTCTAAAACTTCTCTCCCTAGAAGAAATATGAATTATGTTCATGTTTCATTTATAAGGAATGTGATGAATGCTGAAAGCAGAAACACAGCCCTTTCAGCATCAGTCTTGTTCAAGGAGCTAGCAAGAAGGAATTTCAAAGTATTTCTGTGTGCAGTTCCAGGGGACCATGGTTGGTTTGAGGCCAGTACTCACGGTCTCCATCATGAAGACAACTGTGGCAATACCAGACAGTTGAGGAGGTGAAAAGGCAGCAGGCAATCTAATTCCAGAGTTCTGTAACCTAATACAGATTCCTGGTTATAAGACTGGCTTCAGAAATGCTACAATCGTCCATATCAAAATACAGACTATGTTACATAAATTCACATTTTGATACAAGTTAAGTTGGGCTTAGAAGAAGGCAAGGAGATAGCAAGTTCACATGTAGTATTCTGAAAGCTTAACTCCATCCTGGCCATCTTGGCAAGTCAATAGCATGTAATTGACAGATGATTTTATTTTATTCTAAATCTTCTCCTTCCTTTCCTTTCTCTACCTTACTTTCTTTTTTTTTTCTTTTCTTTTTTTTTTTTTTTTTTGTATTTTTCTGAAGCTGGAAATGGGGAGAGTCAGTCAGACAGACTCCCGCATGCACCCAACCGGGATCCACCTGGCACACCACTCTGCCCCTCCGGGGCGTTGCTCTGTTGCGACCAGAGCCACTCTAGTGCCTGGGGCAGAGGCCAAGGAGCCATCCCCAGCGCCTAGGCCATCTTTGCTCCAATGGAGCCTTGGCTGCAGGAGGGGAAGAGAGAGGCAGAGAGGAAGGAGAGGGGGAGGGGTGGAGAAGCAGATGGGCGCTTCTCCTGTGTGCCCTGGCCGGGAATCGAACCCGGGACTTCCAACGCTCTACCACTGAGCCAACCGGCCAGGGCTTCTACCTTACTTTCTTCCTAGTGCCTTCCTCTTCTCTTCTCCACTCACTTTCTTCTCTTTTTTCCCTCAATCTCTACTTCTCAGTTCCATTCCTTCCCTCATTTCTAGACTGGTATCAGTTTTTTGGTCAGAAAATTAGATAAGGATTAATTTAAATCTAATCTACATAAATTGAGGTGAAGGGACAAAGCATATTTGCCTTCTCAGCCCAGACTTCCTACCAATAGCCTGCACCGTGAGCGCACACACACACACACACACACACACACACACACGTAACTGGAAGCTGAACACAGAATATTTATAACTGATGTCTCTTTACCAATGTTCAACAATAAAGTATTAAGAAAACAATTGTACTTCTAGACACACCACCATGCAGCTATCAGAATGCTGTTTGTAAAGGGATTTAAAAAGATAGAAAATGCTTTTGTTAACATGGTAGAAAGTCAGAAAACAAAATTGTATTTTCATATGATTTCAGCAAGGGTAAAACATGAATTTAAATACATACTAGAAAGCCATACATTGATGTGTTACCTTTGTGGAAGGTTTTAGTTTTCCTTATCATACAGTTCTATATTTCCAATTTGTCTGCAATAAGCGATAATTCCATTTTAGGGAAAATATTTTAAAACTGAAGTACAAATAAGACACCATGTGGTGGGTATATGTGGTGACAGGAAATATTCTAAATTGAGTTTATGGATCTTGATAATAATATGTGATTCTAAGAGAGTATAAAACTTTTAGGTTCTGGATGGATACACTGATAAGTTAAATAACCTTTGAATAGCCAAGACGTTGACTTAAATCAAGAAATGTGTTTAGCTCAGACATTGCAATCTAAGAACCATGAGGACAAATATTCATTGCTTAGAAGAAAATTTTCTAGTTATCTTTTTTATATAGTTGATTCTATAATCCAAGTATTTAGTTAATAGTTCCATGCTCTATTTAATTTTTTAGTTCTTAGTTCTTTTTTGAAAGCTAACCTAATAGAAAAATTTGGTATCAGCTATATAAATGTTTTCTGTTCATTTATCTATCGTTTATTTATATTTGGGGAATTTAAACTGTCAACAAATATCTTTGGCTCTGCATTTTGTCATTGCTTTGTTTTAAATCTTTTGGCTAGACCTAGTTGTGTGGTATGTGTGTATACACTCACATTGTTTACATTCAATGATCAATATGTCCTTAGCCCTCAGTTCAAATAGGCTGAATGATGCAGTTCAGTGTGATCTTTGAAAGCATTGTTTGTAGTGAGGCAGACTTGAATTCAAACCAACCTTTAC
The DNA here is from genome assembly GCF_036850995.1 of Saccopteryx leptura. NCBI lineage: Eukaryota > Metazoa > Chordata > Mammalia > Chiroptera > Emballonuridae > Saccopteryx > Saccopteryx leptura. The sequence continues at coordinate 47,228,668 of NC_089510.1, forward strand.
ATGTAAAACTTTGGGTGAATTACTTACTTAAACTAATGTGAATAAAATTTGGATAATGATAAATTTGGTAAACCTGGTAAGGTTGTTGGAAATATCATAAAAACAATCTATGGAATGAAGCCACTGGTATAAAGTAATTGGTCAATAAATATTAAGTCTTCTTTTTATTACATAAATATCTATAGTGGATTATGGCCAAGATATTATCAATGGTGGAAAACAGTGAATAACCTATGGTCAATGGTCTTTCCTTAATTCTTAATGACAGTGAGAATAGGACATCTTCTAAATTCTCTTATGTCCTCTGGATTTTACATATTGAAGAAACATATACATAGAAATTCAAACTGCTCCATTTATCCCCACCTTGCCTGAAAACATCAACAGATAGGACTTGCTACAGTAGTCACAACCTCTTCATATTTGCAAAATTGTCTCATGACAGCTAGTGCTCTGCCTTCATACAAACTCATCCACTTAAATGGAAAAATAAACAGGGTGAATCGTATGAAAGTGTTGCTGCCATCTTCATGGGATTGTTACCTGATTTTAAAAGTGTTGTATAATGAGGAAAATTTCTGCCACCTACTATCTAGTAGGAAATTATTCCCCATAATTAAGTGACCTCTTCAGATCCCAGGACTAAGGCACAGATCTTTCCAAACTACACTAAAAGTATTACCCCCTCTAAAATATCAGTGCATTAATGATCAACCCTTTCTGAGGGGATAGTGGACACCGTTTAATGCAAAGAAAATTCTTCCGGAAATGGAATCTCAGGCACATTGATTCTTGGATAGAAAAGATTTAGAGGGAGAAAGCTTTGCTGTCATTCTCAAATCATACGATACATGTAATTACCTTCTCCCATCCAAAAGTCCAACTTATATCATCCCAGACATCACCTAGGAAGGCAAGACAGGATCATGAATAAAGTCCTAGAAAGTCGACTGGCACAGAAGTGACTTCTACTACAACACTGCTCCACTCCTCTGGACACCCAGAAATGATGGATGGCAGCTGTATGGCAGATTGCCTATAGACAGGGTCAGAGGAAGGAAACGCTATACTGACATAGTAAAACATAACTTCAGTAATGTCACATCTCCATGAAATGTTGGGAAGCTGCAGCAGCAATATATAGAATGAGTTGGTTTAAATCAGTCTCAGAGAAAATATGCCTTTTTGTATAAGTAGAGCCTGTAGCCCAGCAAAGAGGCCAAACAGTCACAGCAAAGATTATCCAGATAGGAGCAACGGTTACAAAGCAAAGAGCAGTCTAGCAGCTTCAAACCCATCTTTCTTGGTTCATTTATAAATTCTAAGAAACACACACATGGCAGGGTGGGGGATATTTCCAACAGGAACATTTTATGTACAAAGGACTGCAGAATGAATTTAGAATTCCTTTTCTACCTCTTCAGTCCCACTGCATTTATAAACTTGATTGTTTAAAACAGAGTTCACATTTCTCTCTCAGCTCATGACAATTTTAAGGCTTTTTAACATTTTCTTTTTGGATTTAATGCTGTGTACTAACCTAAGGAGCATCCGTGGCCCTGCTCAAAGTCATCCCAGCAGCACACCTTGGGTATTCCTGGATGAGTCAATCTGAAGGATGAGTATAACTTTTAGTGCCTGCTGTCTAGCAAAATGTCATGCCACTCAGAACAGACAGATCAGAAGAATTCAAGTGTCCTGAGTTAAGAATCTGTGAACTTATCTTTTCCAGTTTTAGTAGGCCAAAAAATTTCCCCACCCCCCAAAAACTGATGTTTAAAAACATTCTTAGAATTTTCCCCGTAATAACCAAATGAAACTAGATTTTCCCGGCATACACCTTGTATATGACAATAGTTTATGTGGGCCTGGGAAGGAAAGAAAATGAAAACTGGAAGTTTTAGGCTTCCTAGTTAACTATCTCTGCATTAACATCAGAAAGTTGGGACCGAGTGGGAAATAGTACAAAATTGAGAATTGGTTTTAAAAAGACATTAGGATCTGATGGCCCCACCCATGTGCATTCAGACACTTGATGGGACGTTACAACAAGGCCTCCCAAAGTCAGATGCGGACAAACACTGCAGTTTCCCCCTCGCAGTGCAAGTTGGGGAGAGTGGTGACGCCAGCAAGACAACCTGCAGGTAAGAGTAGGACTTTAGCTGCTGGAGGCTGGAGAGACATGAATACAGTAACTGCTTGTTGGCCATTTGAAGTGCCTCTCATCATCTTACCATCCATAGGAACAAATGTAGCAAAGAATGATAACTGAAGGATGGTGTTATGGTGAGAAAATATAAAGACAAACCAAATGCAAAAATAAATAAATAAAATAAAATAAAATAAATAAAGGATAGATGGAACTAAAGAAGAAGTCATAGAAGCTGTTTAACAGTGACAAAGATCTGGATGCCCGCCCCTGGTGAGCTTCTAGACAGGTCTGGCCATTATTTTGGCTTCTTTTGAGATGCCATGATAAAGCATCATAGAACTGGCAACTTCAGCACCTATACATCATTCTAGGCAAGCTTGGAATGATTGGCACAAGATTAATAATAAAGTCTAATGATCACCAAAATCATTACAGAATGAAATGAATGGAAGAATGAACCAGATGCAAATGTTAGTGAGAAAGTCCTCTGGGCAGAGAACAGCAAGGGCAAAGAATCTCGTGTGGCTGTACACTTGGCATATTCCAAACCATTAAGGAGCCTGGAGAAATATGCAAAAGAAAGATGAATGGGAGAAAATTAATTCAGAAAGGCAGCCAGAGTCAAGATCATGGAGGCTCTTCTTGGCCATCCCAGGACGTTTCATGCTAATCTGGATATCAAAGGAAGCAAAGGGAAGCTCAAAAAGTGAGACAGGTGATGGGATCCCAATAACATTGTGATGTGTAATAAGGTATCACAAATAATTTGAATAATTCCATAAAGTTTTTATCACTGTTTGAAATATCAAGTCTTCACAGTATATTAATTCATTACAAGCCCTTTTGTTTTAAATATATTTAAGGAGGCTAGTAACAATTTATGGGGCTACATTTTGGTAATACTTGTAGTTAAGACAGCTAACGGACAGGCTCTGGGTGGATTTTAGTAGAGAGCCGGAGGTTCCTTTAGTAGTAATTTACATGAATGATGAGAAAACTACAGAAAGCTAGAGACAGATGAGGTTGTGGTGACAGTGGGCACTGTGTATGTGGTACATGAAGTACCCAAGAGAATTTGGAATGACCAGCAATGAATATGCCCTTTGAAAGTTAAACTTTTAAATTAGTAAAGATTACTATTAAGAGGCACAGAGGCTCCTGGACCATAACAACCTTCCTGTGACAATTTACATATGTAAGGAAAGAAAGTAACAATCTGAAGCTGAGATGGCTACCAGAGAGAATGGAAATCAGAGCAGCACATTCTGCTCCTGTCCAGGAAAGGGACATCCCGGCATCATCAAGCTGCTTAGAATATCTGTGCTTTCTGGCAGGTGGACGGAGATGGATGCAGACTGCCATGAGAACCTGATGAGACTGAGCATTTGAAACGGCATCTCACTCACCAAACAGCCTTTTGTTAATGTGCCTCCCTATGTAGCTTGCCTACGGGGCAGGCATTCACTGGTCAGACTGATGCAAATGTTCGGTCCAGTTAACAGTAATATTTTTCATTGTAAATTAATACAGTGGCTTTCCAATTTATATGCTTCAGGCTTTTGTTAGTTGGTACAAGTCATCATCCCTGAATAATCAGCTCTGGGCATTAATTTAGACCAAATTCTGGGACCCACATTGCTGAGGTCTGAACTCCAGCTGTGATGAATACACCCTAGAAATGCTACCCTACAAGGTCTCTTGGCAGTTGGCCTTCTCCTGGGACACACTGACCTTGCGGTACCTTACATTTGAAATGTCAACATGTGCATTCCAACACTGGCTCTCCTGGGAACAGCCACCCCAAGGGCATATGTGTAGGGAGTTTTAAGATGTGAATAACTGGATATTGAAGAAATGTCTCTAGTGATGGGGAAGGAAGTTTAATTATGTATACTATGTATATACTCTTTAAATATGATTAACAATTGCTAATATTTATTGATTTATTGAGGACTTCCTAAGTGCTAAACACTGTTGTAAGCATTTTAAATATTTGATTTAAATACTATATTTATTCCCACTTTTAGGAACTGGCAAAACATGGTAAGAATGATTAAGTCATTTTCTCAAGCTCATATCATTATTAAATGATAGAACTGGGATTTGAACTCAGACCTATTATCCCTAAAGTTAAGATAATGTGCCCTGAAATCAGATTTGCTCTGGCGGGAAACATGGCTCCACTAGTTTATTAATGTTTTGACCTTGAATAAAATAACTAACCTCCCCAATCAGTTTTGTCTCTAAATGTTTAATAGATAGGGTTGTAATAAAGTACAAATGAAATGACAAAAAGAAAGTACTAGTAATATAAAGCACTTAGTTAGTGCTGCATCTTCCACATAGTGAGCTCAAGAAAGGTTATCTGTGAATATGACAGTGTTAAAACTATTTCATATGTGAGAGATAATATGGCTTACTGTAAGGTCAGTGGATAATGGGGGAAGGTCACGTGAGGAACCGGGGAACTTTGGCTAGGACTGCCCACAACCAAGCGCCAAAAGAAACTTCCCAGGAGTCCTTGGGAAAAAAGCGACTGACTGTCAGTGAGATTTCACTACGTCATATTAGCCTGACTTCCCTAGAGGACCCCTTTAAATTTGCCCACGTGGTCTCTCCATGCACGATTTTCCTGACCTCCATCTTCCGGGCCAGTGAATCTCGTCCGAGAAACGCTCCATACTAAATAAAGCCTTTACCATTCCACACTTGGAGGCTACGTCCCTTCCTTCCTTCTCGGTGGGGGAAAAATACCTCGCACTTACCCAGATCTGTGCTCAGGTATGCCTTCCCATGAATATCCTTCTCATACCTCTGGTATTGAGATATAATTTATTTATATACATCAGATACACACCTTTGGTATTTTGTGATACAACATTTATATAATCATAATTCCAAAAATTTGAGTCAGTTTTCAGAAATATACATACATATGTAAATAAAAGGACTAGATGAAACATGACCAGAAAAAGAGTAGGGGAAGTAAACAAAGGGTCGCATGACAGGTATTTTATCTTTGAATCAGGCAGCACATTGGGCTAAGAGCTCCCTACCAGCCCAAGTGAAGGGGATAATGTGGTCTGTTTTAAGTTTCGGTGTCGATAAAATTAAAGCAAACCTCTTTCTCATAGTGCTGACGACTGAGAGAACCTACCCACATGGCTTCTCATCAAGACGGTATTTTTCATGCAGCAACGTCACAAGTCCCCTACACTGCTTATAATAATAAACCTCAATCATTTTTTTACAATAGCAACATACCATTTGAAGAGTCTAGAGTGAGTGTCAGCTCCAATGCATGGCTTCCTGACTGGCTCTGACCCGGGAGGCCTGAACACCTATGTCCTCGCCCACAGTATAGGATGCTTCTGTTCCCCTGGCCTGCAGCTCTGATGTGTCCTTGTCCACACTTCCCTCTGCAAAATGCCAGGCCTTACGTTCCCTCTCAACAGCAGCTTTTATTCTAAACACCCTGTGCTTTTCTCTATTTCATTTCGAGTTCTATTTTCTGATTCTCTGGCAATATAGAGAAGAGGTCAAAGTTACTCATCTGGAACCAGAAAGTAAAAAAAAAAAAATTCACCAAACAACGAGCTTACTATTCCAAATAGTAAATAGCTGGGAGAGAAGACGTGCCTCTGCAACTTGAAAACTTGCCTTCAGACAATAAATCAAAAGCACTTAAGTTAGCACCAAAGCACCTTGGGCTTTCATACCTGACTGGCAAACAATTGAAATAAAATATAAAAAGGGCACTGATGAAGAATAGAAACCGGCCTACTCCCCAACAGAGCTGTAAAAATGATCGGCATGCTCTTTCAGTCATGCTCACTGTCTGCTTACATGTGCCCTCCTAGCGCATCCCACACCAGTGTCCACACTCTGCCTCCCTGAAATCTCCCTTCTACGTCCAGAGCCTTTTTATTTCTTCCCCTTGTCTGCTTCTTCCCTTTGTTCAGACTGCTATCTGGTCCACCTCTAGAGGTTACATGTACACTGTCACTTGCTTTTGAAAACACTCATCCTAATCTTCACCTCCTTATTACTTTTCTTTTTCTATCTGCAAAAGTATAGTTCTCTTCACAGCCCTGGAAAGACCAGAAGGGCCAAGTCCAGGCTAGCATGGAAAGGTCACTTTCATACTGTTTTCGGCACAGTCTCCAGTGGGAAGTCCCATGGTTTTCATAGAGGGAGCCTGTCTTTTTCCATGACATTTCCAAATTTAGCTTCAGTAAAATAACTGAAACCCTGCCTTGGACTTTTGAGAACAGCATGTTGTCTGATAGGTCTGATTTTGATTGCAAATCGTACATTCTGCTCAGCACTCAGCGCGTGGTTGATAATCCTCCAGTTGGGGCTTCCTTCTGCCTGGCCAGGAAGTGCTTTGCCTTCCCATAGCTCCCCGCCCCCATTCTTTTCACCACCACACTCCATTTTTGGGAGAATTCTTACCACCTGAGTTGCAGTTTTCACTTTGGCTGGACATTCACAGGGATGAGAGAAAGAAAAATAAGTATTTATTGAATGCATCCATCTTTGTTCCTTGAAACAAAGTAGATGACAGACACCACCAATGGTGACTGGGGTAATCACTTGCTGGGGGTGAATATCCTTTGGATGTTCACAAGTCCCTACAACTTTTTCTCTAGTGAAGAAGTATCACTTCACACACAATGTGTGAATAGGTACTGACATATCTTGGCCAGGGTCCACTGTCTCAAGAGCTCAGTGATTTTGTTTAGGCTAAACATAAGCCTGGTGCAAGAATTGCAACATTGAAGGTGATTATTTTTCCTCTGACAAATGACTTTATGCTCCCTAGTGACTGGGAAAGATTGTGGTTGTATAATTTTCCTAGCATTCATTCTGCACATACTTAATACTGTATTCTCTGTTTCCCCTAAAGACAAAACTGCAGAGCAGGATGTTGAAATGGCTAGCTCAAGGTCATGGAAGTCTGCCCAAAGTTTACATAAACAACAAAACAAAATGAAGCAATAGTTTCCAGATGCACGGTCTGGCTCAGTATCATTTAAGAACCCTGATCTCAGATGCAGTGTTCGCTGTCAAAGCCTAGGTGCGGAACAATGCGTGTAAGATACAGTTGGAACACTGGGAGACATGAAGTCTCAGCATTATGAACTCAGAGCTCTCAGCGTCTCCATCTGCCCTTGATTTAATGTGGACGACAATATCTCTGCCACTGACAGGCATAGCATTGACTGTCATTTCGTGTACTAAGCTATTTCTGCCATGACATATATCAACGGGATCGGGATCCTGAAGATTTATTAGGAGTGTTAATAACTGCATGTGAGTAAGGTCCCGGCTCCTCATCGGCAGCCTGGGGGAGCCCTGCTAAACGGAGCTGACGTATATTTTCATTTGGACAGGGAGCTCATATTTAACGCACAGCTTTGTCTCCCCTGACTGCCCTCTGAAAAATTATGTTTTTAGGAAATAAATATTTAACAGATATCCCAGCGACTGCATTTTCTCTTAGTTTGGCTGCATTCAATATCCAGTACAGTGAAAGCAAAGTGTAAGGCAGAATCATTTTGTAAAAAGTAATAAACTTTTTAAAAGGTCCTTTCTTTGTCTTTTTACTTGAGTTGTTTCTTGTTGTCATATCCCAGTTTTGTTTTCAATATATAGCTAAACACATATTCTGGAATTTAAACATGGTTTAAAACACACAATTTTGATGAGATAGAAAACACTGATCCTGTCTGCTAATATTAGAAAAGCTAAGATGACTGAGATCCTCCTGTGACCATTTAGTATTCTCACCTTTTGTTTCTGACTCCTTCTCCAAAGCCAGTTTTCCAAACTGTTAAAAAGATATTACAAAATTGAACTTGCTCCATCTTAACCAAAATAAAATTGCCTACAATTAAATTCATTATGCATTAATTAAATATAAGTTGAAGAGTGTCTATCCACTTGGTCCCCAAACCAGTGAAAATATCAGAATTAAATGTTCCTGGGTTTTGTTATAAGCATTTTCAGAAGAAGCAAACTGTGGTTAAAATTCACAACCTGTACATACTCTTTACATCAGATATTGCAATTGCCTGGAAATATTGTTTTTATGGGTATTCATTTATTTCCAATTTCCACAACATTCTGAGAAACTTTGGTATGAATGGAAAAATGCAAAAATAAAACACATAGTGTCGGGTTATATTCAGATGTGAATAAATAGAACTCCATCAGTGACATTTATTTCCTGCCTCTTAATGTTTACATATGGTAATAGGTTCTTCTTTGTACTCTAATTTTTATGTGTGCATAATTATATTATTCCTGCAATACAGGTATGTTTATTCTTTTGGTTGTATTATATTTGTTTATATGATCTCCTATTAATTAGGTATAACTAAGAAAAGTGGGTTCATAACAAACATAACTAAACTGTGCTTTACTGTGGCTGGCAAAGAAATTAGGTTGATAAAAAAAATGGGATAGAGGAAGTAAACTGAAGAAAAGCAAAATGTAGAAAGGCTTGCACTTAAAAAACAGGCAGCCACATGTTAGTACAGACCTTTTCTATACACTTCCTTTTACAGATGAGAAAACTGAAGCTCAAGGGGGTTTGCCTAATGTTTCAGGGATGCACAACTGTACTTACAGCCAGCAGGCCAGAGTCATTTTTATGCTGCTGACTCAGAGCACTTGGACCAGAAGACAGCTACTGCTTTCAACAGAAGTTACATTATTTCTGGTTCCATGATCCTGTGTTGCATTTAAAATCTAAATTCAAAATTATTAACTTAAAAACTACAAGCATTTGTTTCCCTTAAGGTCAGGAACAAGACAGGGTATCTGCTTTCACTACTCCTATTCAACATAGTACTGGAAGTCTTAGCCATAGCATTCAGAAAATAAGAAGAAATAAAAGGCATTCAAGTTAGAAAAGAAAAAGTAAAAACTGTCATTATTTATAGATGACATGATATACATATATTGTACTCTATAGATTCCACCAAAAAAAAACTACTACAATTGATAAATGAATTCAGTAAAGTAGCAAGATACAAAATAAATATCCAGAAATCAGTTGTATTTTATATACCAATAATAAACTATCAGAAAGGAAAACTAAGAAAACCTCATTCATAATTGCTTCAAAAAGAATAAAATACCTAGGAATAAATTTAACAAAGAATGTAAAAGGCCTGTACTTAAAAAATTATAAGACACCAAAGAAAGAAATTTAAGAAGATACAAATAACTGGAAGCATATACCTTGTTCATGGATAGCAATAATTAACATCATTAAAATATCCATACTATTAAAAGCAATCTTTAGATTCAACACGATTCCTATCAAGATATCAATGGCATATTTCACAGAACTAGAAAAAGTACTCCAAAAATTTATATGGAACCACCAAGGACCCCAAAAAGCCACAGTGATCTTGAGAAAAAAATAAAGTGGAAGGAACCACATTACCTGATATCAAAATAGACTACAAAGACATAATAATCAAAACAACATGGTACTGGCATAAAAAGATATATAGATCAATGGAACAGAATAGAAAATCCAGAAATAAACCCATATCCTTACTGTTAATTAATATTTTATAAAGGAGACAAGAACAAACAATGGAACAAAGATAGTCTATTAAATAAATGATGCTGGGGACATTGGACAAATATGTGTAAAAAATAAAACTGGACCACCTTCTTACACCATATACAAGAATAAACTCAGAATGGTTAAAGTCATAAATATTAAACTCAAACCCATAAAAATCCTAGAAGAAAACATAGGCATTAAATTTTTGGTCATTTCTCATAGCAATATAGTTTCTGATACATCACCTCTGGCAGAGAAACAAAAGACAAAATAGACAAATGGGATGACATTAAACTAAAAAGTTTTCACATAGTAAGGAAACCATCAACAAAATGAATACAACCCACTGAATGGGAGAACGTATTTGCCAGCTCATCTGATAAAGCTCATCTTACTACCAAAAATTTACAAGGAACTTATGAAACTCAACACCAAAAAGAAACCAAACAATCCAGTTAAAAAATGGGGAAAGGACCCAAATAGACTTCTCAAAAGAGGACATACAGATAATCAATAGACATATGAAAAAATGCTCAATGTGACTAACCATCAAAGAAATGCAAATTAAAGCCACAATGAGATATATTACCTCATGACTGTCAAAATGATTGTCATCAATAAATCAATAAACTGTAAGGATTTGTAAGGATTAAAAAAAAAAGGAAACATCATGCACTGCTGGTGGGAATGCAGATTGATGTAGCCACTATGGAAAGCAGTATGGAGTTACTTAAAAAAATTAGAAATGGAACTGCCTTTTGACCCAGCAATTCCACTTCTGGGAATACAGCCAAAGATATATGAAGCACTATGCACCCCTACGTTCACTGCAGCATTATTTACAATAGCAAAGATTTGGAAGCAGCCCAAGTGTCCATCTGTAGATGAGTGGATAAAAAAGCTGTGATACATTTACACAATGAAATACTACACATCCATTAAAAAGAAGGAAACTTTACCTTTTGCAATAGCATGGATGGACCTGAAGAGTATTCTGCTAAGAGAAATAAGCCAGTTGGAGAAAGACAAGTATCACATAATTTCACTTACATGTGAAATCTAATTTTAAAAAATTCAACTAAAAGCCCTGGCCAGCTGGCTCCATGGTAGTGTGTGTTGGCCCAGCATGTGAAAGTCTCAGGTTCGATTTCCAGCCAGGGCACACAGGAGAAGCATCCATCTGTTTCTCTACCCTTATCCCTCTCCTTTTACTCTATCTTTCTCTTTTCCTTCCACAGCCAAGGCTCCATTGGAGCAAAGTTGGCTCAGGCGCTGAGTATGGCTCCATGGCCTCTGTCTTAGGCACTAGAATGGCTCTGGTTGCAATGAATCAATGCCCTGATGACCAGAGCATTGCCCCTTACTGGACATGCCAGGCAGATCCCGATAGGGCACATGCAGAAGTCTGTCTCTCTGCCTCTCCACTTCACACTTCAGAAAAATACAAAAAGAAAACAAAACTAAAAAATAATGTAGAAACAGAATCAAAGATATGAAGAACAGACTGACAGCTGTCAGATGGGATGAGGGTTGGGAAGTTGGGTGAGAAAGGTGAAGGAATTAAGCAAAGAAAGAAAACTTATAGACTCTCTAATATTAAATAAATAAATAAATAAATAAATAAATAAATAAATAAATAAAATCTAAATGTGTCTCCTTCTTACAACCCCTAAGAGGTGAACTATATAAAACTTTCTAAGATCCTGTTAGCCTCCTTCTTTTATTGTTCTTCTTCTTGTATCTTTCTTCTTAACCATACATATCCTGGAAATATGAAGCAAATAAGATGAATGTGAGGTGACTGAACAGCTAAAGAACACGAATATATATCATCCTTAATACAGTAGGCAATCAAATGTGTTTCGAATTCTGAATAAATGTGCAAATTCATAAATTCAAGGGGACATGAGATCTAAAAATATATTCTAACATGAGAGAAAAAAACAGCAAGCATTTTTTCTATCTTGTCCAAACACAGTCTATTTAGACAAACCTAACAAATAATCCAGAGGTCTCTACTACACAGATTAGGAAAATAATTAGAGACTCAAGGAATAGAAATCTGTTTATACCACACTAATCTCTTTGTCCAATACATTTATTTTATACTCTAAACACAATGTAGAAGCATAAAAAGCAGTGAACTCATATGGACCATTAGAAAACAGTTGGAAATAGACCACAAAGAGATCACAAAGCTAGTGCTGGAATGGCTGGGTGTCTGTGATGAATGCATTTGCAAACATTGCCGTGAAGTAATTTCCTTTCATTTCTGGAGTACTCCAGATAAATTAGATTTCCCTCTAATCACATCTGCTGCTGCCTGTGCATGAGAAAAGATAGGTTGTCTGCATAAGACATAATATGTACTTGGAGGGTAGAGGGCAAAGAGGCTCAGTGGAAAGTTACTGCATATAATCATAATGGGGCAGAGTACAACCAAATAAAAAGTCATAGAATACTTCTCAAATAGACTGCATAATGATATCCCAGACATTGCTGTGGAAGCATTTTGAAAATATTACAGGGCATGTGCACTTCACCTATCAGATAGAAACAAGACCTTCTACAAATGGGGCCTCATGATGAGAACCAGCTGATCTAAGTAGAGTATTTTAAAGAAATAAATCAGATTCACCATGCCACTAACCCAATATATCTACAATGTAACCCAAAAAAGAGATAAAGTATTAATATTATAGAAAATTTAAACTAATATGTTATTAATAAAATGACTACATATCAGAATTAGAAGCTGGCCCAACAATATAAAATAATATCCAGTCATAGAAAGTGCTAGAACTCAAAAACAAAGATAGTGAATACTTCATCTATTCATAGTTTCCTTAAAAGGTAACCTGCTATTGTGAACTGCCCAAATTCAGTTGGGAAATACCATTTCATAAAATACTGACCGTGTCCTACTGCAAAAGCTCCTGTGACCCGCTACCTGAGGTCCTTCAATTGGCATTTGTGTGGAACACCAGACGTACTAGAGAGTTAAATTCCTGGGAAGAGCTCTTAGCTAATGACAGATGGAAAGTGAAGGTCAGATACCCAGATTCCTTTCCTTTAGGTGGGAAGACTTGTTCCTCAGAGTGTCCCAAAGTTTCCTACTGGGGCTGAGCCCTAGTTGCACATAACACACCTTTACTGGCTTTCCTCCATGCCTGATCATGCTTCCACTCTCCATTATCTACTTTTCCTAATATTATTTCCCAAATAAATGACCTGTACTCAAATATTGTTTCAAGGACACTTCAAGAGGAACCCAAATTAAAGCATGATAGGGTTAAAACTCTGCCAAGAACTGAAATTAAGCCACAGCAATTGTCCAAAATAAAGTCATAAATCCCATGTACCAAAGAGAATGTATTTTATTTACAATGGCAAGATATAGCAGGAACATTGTGAAAAGAGGCAGAAAAACTTCCATACAGATAGGATAACTTATGAAGCATTAAAAGAAGAACAATCAGGAACAATCAGGCTTCAATAACTTAACAAGACTTGAAAGCACTAATATTGTATTTCAGAGTACAATTCCTAATTATGCTGAAGGTCTGGGTAGATAATTATAAAAAAAGTTGAATAGTATTTGGCGGACTCTAACAATGTAAGGGGTACACAAAATAGTTTGTAAAACTTTACATTAAGAATTGTTAAAAATGTATAGTTTTTTTTTTTTTTTTTTTTTTTCATTTTTCTGAAGCTGGAAACAGGGAGAGACAGTCAGACAGACTCCCGCATGTGCCCGACCGGGATCCACCCGGCACGCCCACCATGGGGCGATGCTCTGCCCACCAGGGGGCCATGCTCTGCCCATCCTGGGTGTCGCCATGTTGCGACCAGAGCCACTCTAGCGCCTGAGGCAGAGGCCACAGAGCCATCCCCAGCGCCCGGGCCATCTTTGCACCAATGGAGCCTTGGCTGCGGGAGGGGAAGAGAGAGACAGAGAGGAAGGTGCGGCGGAGGGGTGGAGAAGCAAATGGGTGCTTCTCCTGTGTGCCCTGGCCGGGAATCGAACCCGGGTCCTCCGCACGCTAGGCCGACGCTCTACCGCTGAGCCAACCGGCCAGGGCAAAAATGTATAGTTTTTATTTAAAACTTAAACTTCAACTACCTGGAAAATATATTAAGGCAGACTATACCATTGTCCTGTACCTAGAGAAAAAAAATATATGACATAATGCAGATTTTTTATAACTTAACTGAGTTAATACAGTTCAACAAAGATAACTTGTGCTAACACTCTACCAAGATAGTAGAGTTATCACTGAACTGGAAAAATTGAGTCATAGAAGTAACTAAGAGAAAGAATATTCATCAAATATTTGAATTGAGAATGTATCAAGCTGATTTTTCATGATTTCTTCAACTCATATCCCATCCATTTTAGCATAAATATGTGTTTGTATCTTGCTTTATGCAGGGACTGAGTTATATTCAAGTTAGCCAAATAAGCTTACATAGTGAGAGCTGATGAGTATCACGAAAGATCCCAGGCTATAAAAATATCTTCCCACTGATAAAGAGTTGACACTTGAATTATTCCACTAGCAGACTATCTTTGGTTTAATCATTGTTGTGTTTCATCTCATGAGATGAAAATACACCTAAGGGGAGTATCACTCCAGGTCACTCACACCTTAGTGTGAATAAAACATATTGAAAACTTTCTTTAGTGACAAAATGGACCTCTGATGACAGAATTAAAGCTGCAACAAGATGGTAATATGATGATGGGAATTTGCTTAAAACAATTTTTTTAATGAGTTTTATTTTACAAAATCAGCCTAAAGTCACATTCAGCTCTTACATACAATTCTGATTTCAAATAAGAAGTATATATGCAGAGGAGCTTTTCATTAAAATAAAATAAAACACCAAATATTTAAACAAGCATAGAGCCTGAAAAGGACCTAGCAAAGTGAGATCTGCCCATTTTGTGAGTAGAAATACTGTGACTCATTTCGGATACATTGATATCCCTGTGTCTCCATCCCATTTGCTCACTTTCTGTATCTCTGTCGAGCTTCCCATTCCCAGTGTTTAAATTTTGGAAACTATTCACTGATCTACTTCCCACAGTTTCTCAGAACTTGTCCTACAATAGCTGAGCTTATTCCTTCTATGACTGTGACCTCCACGCATAGGAAAATCTCTGATGCCATCATATATGACTGGCCTAGGCTGACAGATGGCCTGGAATATTACCAATAACCGAGCATTGCCGAAAATATAAATAAATAAATAAATAAAGCGCTGAAGGGGCAACCAGTCCAGTAACATTAAATGGGGTAAAGCAGTACTAGAATCAAGACAGAAAGCAAATTTCAGGTGCCCGTCCTTACCTTCAGTTTTGCAGCGCTAAGTTAAATGTTCCTGAAGCAATTGACTTTTTCCAGAGGATAGGTTATTAACATAAATCAACTCAATTCAAGCATTTTTGAAGTATTTACTCTGTGACAAACCGAAGTCAGGCAGTGAACAGTTCATGATTTCCCCTTCTAAAATGCAAAGGATCCCCTTATAATATACTGTAAAAGCAGAAGCAAGCGGCCATCTCCCCTGCCCAGGAGGCAGTGTCACCTGAGCAAGGCATCTCCTTCAGAGCTCCCTGGGGCTCCCTGTGGGCCAGAACAGTGATTTGAACTGCCAGTCAGAGTGTTTTCTGACTTGTTTCCACAAACTCTGACCTTAAAGACTGGAAATCCTGCCAATAACTCACTAAGGAGGAAAAAAATGCAAGGCCTGTCTGTGCTTTCTTTTTTTTTTTTTTTTTTTTTTAATTAGCTTGGAAACTGGCAAACAGATATCCTGACACAAAAAAAGACAAAATAAAGTCTTATTTAAAACTACTGTGGGAGGCTGACTCTGGAACACTGACCAGCCCCCTGTTGAGACAAGGGAGAGGGTGAACTGTAGCAGGAAGCTGCCCAGCAATGTGAGTCCTATTTAAATTTTTGTGTGCACCTCTCATCCACCTGCGCTGATGCGCATTGAGCCCAAAGGCCCGAGGATGGGCAGGCTGACAGAGCGGTCTGACCACCACTGAATCTTCTGGTCATCTTGACAGTTCTCTCTTCTTCAGGTGTGACAAATGCCACTCCTGAGAAGCTTTGGCAGACTTCCAGGTTATGTTCTGTGTATGTGATAAAGAGAATGACAGTGTCTCCAGTCACACACCATGAGAGCACATTTTCATAACACTCTGATTTTTATCTGTAATTCTTATTAATCGAGAATTTGCCCATTTGTCAAAGAAATGAGTGGGTTGAAAATTGCAGACTGTTCTCTCTACAAGTGCAAACGCTTACTCACCTTTTCAATCTATTTATCTATCATCAGACCTAAGACTAAAAGGCTTCATTAAAAACTTAAAACATAGGCCCTGGCCGGTTGGCTCAGAGGTAGAACGTCGGCCTAGTGTGTGGAGGGCCCGGGTTCGATTCCCGGCCAGGGCACACAGGAGAAGCGCCCATTTGCTTCTCCACCCCTCTGCCGTGCTTTCCTCTCTGTCTCTCTCTTCCCCTCCCGCAGCCAAGGCTTCATTGGAGCAAAAGATGGCCCGGGCGCTGGGGATGGCTCTGTGGCCTCTGCCTCAGGCGCTGGAGTGCCTCTGGTTGCAACATGGCGACGCCCAGGATGGGCAGAGCATCGCCCCCTGGTGGGCAGAGCGTCACCCCATGGTGGGCATGCCGGGTGGATCCCGGTCGGGTGCATGCGGGAGTCTGTCTGACTGTCTCTCCCTGTTTCCAGCTTCAGAAAAAAAAAAAAAAAAAACACTTAAAACAAAGATGGAGAGCAGAGGCCTTCTCCTTTTTGCTCACACCCAGAACTCAAAGAATTAGAAGGGGAGGTATTAAGAGTTTCTTTCCTAATTCTTATAACTGGGCTTGAAATTTCACAAGACCACCTCCTATGCTAGGTGTAAGTGACAAATACATGACGCCTTTTACCTCAAAGAAGGTGTTTTTAAGTGTGGACACAAATAGAAATATAGTTGGTCCTTGAATGATGCAGGGATTGGGGCATACCCCTCGTGCAGTCAAAAATCTGCATATAACTTGGGACTCCCCCAAAACTTAACTACAAATAGTCTTCTGCTGACTAGAATTACAGATAACATAGTCATTTAACATATATTTTATATATTATATGTATTATATACTGTATTTTCACAACAAAGTAAACCAGGGGGAAAATGTTATTAAGAAAATTATAAGGGAGAGAAATACATTTACAAGGTATACTATAAAAATCTACAGATATATGGACCCATGCAGTTCAAACCTATGTTTATCAATGGCCAATTGTATTTACAAAAATAAAGAGTGATGTAAGATTTCAATATTATACATGCATACACACACATACACACACACACATACACACACACACATACACACACACACACAAATGGTAAAACAGTGTGGCGGACATAGATGAGAGCAGTGAAGTACCTTGAAGGCTTCATGGCACTGAACTGAATTTTTAAGACGTGGTAAGGATAGATTGGACAGTAAAGAGGCTGAATTTGGGGAATAAAATCTAAACAGTCATGTTTGAAGCCATTCAAAAAATAAGCTGGGGATTTTGGATAGGTTTATTTCTTTTTGAAAAATGTCTTAACATCTCCGCCATCTTCCTTGGAGAGTGGACTCACTGTCGAGTCCTCTCCACCAGAGCAGCCAGACACAGCTGTCCCCGACGCCTCCTCCACTCCGCCTCCTCCACTGTGGACAGAGCTGCCCGCATGCTCCTGGGGGGGCAGGGGATGGCTGGATCGTTTCGGACATCGGTTGCTAATACCGATTTCTGTGGCCCACAATTTGATTGCTTAGATGATTAATGGGATTCTCATGATAGTTTTGTAGCCTGTTTCTACTTTTTTTTTTTTCTTTTGCTTTAATAAAAATGGGATTACCCATTCTTACTATGCTGGGTCTGAAGAGGTAGTGTCAAGTTGACAAAAAAAAAAAAAATGAAACATATTTTGAGAAAGAAAAAGGCAGAATAGCCTATATTGGCTTCATTTTTTTTTAAAGAATATAAAAATATAGGAAACTCCTGTTGCTTTGTCTAAGGCCTTTAATGTTCTGCCTGCATATGGATACTGAATGTCTCTGTGCATCAGCCTTCTTGTCTATAAAATGAGGCTAATAATACAAATGTAACCCAGAGCTAAGCTGTGAGGGCTTATTAATAAAACATGATTGTTGAACCCACTGCAAACATGAAGCATGGTCTGCAGCTTCTTGGTTAGAAAGTAATAAAGTGAGGCTCTGAGGCCCTGGACAGGGCTGGGGCGGACTCGGAGCGCCACCACCCCTCCCTTCGAGCCTTCAGGTCAATGCAGACTTCTTTGTAACCTCACCATGGAAATCTTTCCCAAATCCCAGACCAGCAGTGACTTTCTGCAGAGACTCAATACCCCCACATGCTTCTCTATTCTTCCACCTGCACCTGCTGTTTCTGTTTTAGCTCATCTATGTTGCTAGGTTTTGATTCTACCTCTCTCACATTGTTATTTCTCCTTTCAACTGTTTCATAAAAATATTCTTTCTATGCTAAAAAAAATTCTCCGATCATACTCTTCACTCAGTAGAGGGACCTTGCTGCTGCTGCTTCTTCACCTCCATGTTTGTGTCTCTGTGTGTGTGTGTGTGTGTGTGTGTGTGTGTGCCTGCACCCTCTGCATTCCCTCCTTCCCCCTCTGTCTCCCTTTCCTTCCCCTTTCCCTCCCCCTCTATCATTGCACACAAAAGTGGGAGATTACAACGATTCCTGAGTACTGTGAGAGAGGAGATAATACAGTCCCTGGGAAAAATGGATTCTGAAATACTAATTTGGCTCAATTCAAAATTTCAATTTAATTAAAACAAATATTTGTCAGGCATGTTTTTGTTAAAAACATGGTGCTGCCCACAGTTTACTACAAGGTAACAAACCCAGTTTTGTTGCCCTTAAGAGGGAGAAAGAGAGGTATATAAGTAACTATAACATACATAAAACTATGATGTTTTAAAAAAGATATGTTAAAAAAAGGAAGGAAAGAAGGAAGGAAGGAAGGAAGGAAGGAAGGAAGAAAGGAAGGAAGGAAGGAAGGAAAGGAGGGAGGGAGGGAGGGAGGGAGGGAGGGAGGGAGAGAGGGAGGAAGGGAGGAAAGGAAAGGAAGGGAAGGGAAAGGAAGGGAAGGGAAGGGAAGGGAAGGGAAGAGGGAGGTAGGGAGGGAGGGAGGGAAGGAAGGAAGGAAGGAAGGAAGGAAGGAAGGAAGGAAGGAAGAAAGGAAGGAAGGAAGAAAGGAAGGAAGGAAGAAAGGAAAAGGAGAAAGAAAGAAAGAAAGAAAGAAAGAAAGAAAGAAAGAAAGAAAGAAAGAAAGAAAGAAAGAAAGAAAAGGAGAAAGAGAAAGAAAGAAAGAACAAAAGAAAGAAAGAAAGAAAGAAAGAAAGAAAGAAAGAAAGAAAGAAAGAAAGAAAGAAAGAGATAGAAAGAAAAAGAAAAAGAAATTTTAGCTTGAAAAAGGAAGAAAAGATAGATAAAGATAAGAGGACAAGTTTACATCTATAAAGAGTAAAGAGACTGGTATATTTCCACCATCAATACACTAAATACTTCCATATGGGTTATGAAATTTTATTTTTTCACCTATTCTATTGGGTATTACTATTTTTGCAGATATTAAGACTGGTAATCAAAAGGTAAGTAACTTTTCCAATTGTCAGTGTCAATGTTACATCATGAGGTCAGGATCATATTCACAATATAAAATCTGGAATCCTGTTGGTAGTTTCTACTAACTATGCAAGAAATGCCACATTATATAAATTACCATGTAGAGTATCAATCTAAGTGGACTGGTGAGAATACCTTTAATTTTTATTAAATTTATTGAAGTGACATTCGTTAAAGCATCATCTATCTGTGTTTACCACCCTAAGTCAATTGTCAGCATTACGTTAAACAAGGTATATAGTTGCACAATCACTAAATGGCTACTTGAAAACATGTTCTAAGAATTATATGACAATAACAGGTTCACTATGTTTTAATTACACATCAGAACAGGTGGTCTAGTATGGCAGCATCCATGGGCCAACAATAAAGGCAAATGGCAAAGTCTCAATGAAAAATCTTGACACATCACTGAAAACCATGGTCCATAGACAAATGTCATAAAACACAACTTTTAAAAGAATATGAAATTAGAATGTACTACAGGAATCGCTACAACATGGACAATTTATAATGTTAAAGACTGTCTTAGCTAAGATATAAGGTGGTGAAGGAGTTAATGGCTCTTTTGCAATATTGTATAATTACCATGCTTTCCATTAAATATCAAATCATATCATTCAATGCAGAGAGGGAATCTGATATTCTTTCCAGCTGTGATTTTCTCTAAGGGTTTATTGCGTTGTTATAGTATTTGTACAAAATAATATTATCATTATCATAAACGTTCTCTAATTATTTCTTGAGATTAATGAAAGCATGTTGTATTATTGATGGATTAAGCACAATATTTATAAAACAGTGATAGGATTAAAGAGAAATAAATATGTATATATATCTTTCTGCATGTATAAATAATAAATATTAATTCCCACCATCAAGTTTGGGAAAAGTAGTTTAGTTCATATTAATAACTTCCTAAATACTCTAGTTATCTGTTGTGAATATGAAGTGTAAATATAGTGTTTGTTTATCTGCAAGCTTAAGGACTTGATAATGTCCAGAAGACTGCAGGAAGGGTAAGATTCTGAAAACTGAGCCAAGAAATAATGAAAGTATGTTGCAATTTTCAGAAAATAAGCAAAATGTTCCCAATGAACTGTCAAAGGGAAGGAACATAAAGTTCCATCAAGAACACAAATCAAAAATTTTACCAAGAACAAAAATAAAACAACATAAATTCCATAAGGTGTCATAAATCCACATAGCAAATATTAATCACCTGTAAACAATTGTTGGTTCATATCCATGTACATTATTTATACTTTAGTGATTTTTTAGCACCATTCTTTTGATTTTTTACTTTTCTGTACAACTTTTTTTTCTGTTTCGTTCGGTTATAAGCTCCCTGCAGTGATAAAGCATCCACATATAAAATACTGTAAAACAACCAAGATTTAAAAATAAAACAAATGGGCTGGAATTTAGACTTTGCAACTTACTGGCTGAGATGTCGGAACGTAGTAACAGTGGGCATCATTAGCTCAGTCTCTTGCCTTTATTTTCAATAACTAGGTTAATCATTTACTGCAACCAAGGATTTTACTTTGATATAAATGAGAAGCAATTTGTCCTCCAAAATTGCAAAGGATAATGCATTTTAAGGCTAAGATATGAACCATTCAAAAAACATATGTTTGCTGATGAGATTTTAAAGAAATGACATCGGTGAAGTGATGAAAGTCACTTAAGCAAATAGATTCATAAGAGGCTCCTGAAGTGATGATCCACTTTTAAATCGCAATGCTATCTGCAGAGGTATACAAAGTTGTTTTTGCTTTGGATTAATTTATTCTCAGTTAAAGGATAATGGTTCAGGAACTGAAAAACCAGGAAAGCTCTTGTCTTTCTATTCTCGTCTATGAGTAAAAGGAGTCCGAATAGCATACCTTCTATTTCTCATTTGATTAACTTGATTTTTATTTTAAATAGCCTATTCCTAAAACACTACCCCCTTTTCCAGCCAGCAAAGTTATTGGTATTACCTTCATGGTTCCATTATCTTAGTCCTAATTATTTGTTAAGAATAAAAACAATTTCAGGTAAGAAGAAATAACTTATAAAATTACATTGAAGAGTCTTCACCACAGTATTTAGATTGATTTCTACCAGTAAGTAATCCAGAAATTGTGAACTTTTTGAAGCTTGTCAGGATGACAGGTGGCTGTGTAATGACATACACAGATGTTGTGAGTACAGGAGGCATCTCTGGGTCACCCGGAAGTCTGAGTCTTCACTCCAGGCATCCCTAAGGCACAAGCAGCCTTTTCAAACCTTCACTGGTCCCAGAGGATCCAGAATACCCATGACCCCAAGTTTGCAAAAAGCATCTGTTCTAATTGTATTGCACCAGTGCTAATTCCATGAACACTGACATGTTGCCAGAATATGACAATAAATACTGTTTCTCAATGTGAATGATTTCTAAAAGCCTATCCAAATAAGAAATGACTATGTAGTCATTAGTATTTTTTAAATCACTTATGCTTTTTTTGATGTTCCTAGAAAAGATGGTTCAGGTTAGAGTCATACTTCTCTAGGCACTTTTAGGCCCTATATACATTTCCAATCTAATTTTGTACACAAAACTGATTTCTAATCATCTTGTGTTCCACCGCACTGAAACTGAGAATAAAGGCACTAAGTAGACAGGATGCCTGGTTAACTGGTACCCAGGGAACAGGAGTGATAAAGAAAAACAAGTGCAAAGCAAATTCAGGAGACAGAAAATATATAGAACAATCTCTCCTGAAGACGATAATCAGATGATCGGACTTTGGAAACATTATTCATCATCAAAGTCAGAGTCATTCTATGAACTTAATAATGATAGGTCAAATTTAGGAAATAAGACTTCGACCTTATCATCTATAGGCCAGGTCATTTAGTCCCTAAATTTAGTAAAATCTCAACTGCCTTAGAGTACAGTTTAGCTTAACAAGTACAATTTTTAGAAAAGGATTATGATCTTATAAACAAATCATTACAAAGATTTGTAAATAGCTCTATAAACATACTGTTGTACCAAAGTAACACCTACTAGAATAAGATACCAGTACAGCTATAGAAGAGTGGCTGAGTGCCATCCTCAAACTAGTAGCATCTGTATTACCTGGAAACTTATTAGAAATAAAAATTCCTGGGGCCTGACCTGTGGTGGCGCAGTGGATAAAGTATTGACCTGGAAATGCTGAGGTCGCCGGTTAGAAACCCTGGACTTGCCTGGTCAAGGCACATATGGGAGTTGATGCTTCCAGCTCCTCCCTCCTGTCTCTCTCTCCTCTCTCTCTTTCTCTCTCTCCCTCTCTCTCCCTCTCTCTCTCTCTCTCTCTCCTCTCTAAAATGAATAAATAAAAAATAAAAAAATTTAAAAAAAAAGAAATAAAAATTCCTGGACTCCGTTTCATGCTTATTTAATCAAAAACTCTGGGAAAGTAATCCAGCATCCTGAATTTGAATGAGGAACACTGCAAAGGAAATTATGTCCCCAAATTCTACTTAGAAGCATATTTATTCCAGGCTATTTCCATATAGAAATGAATTTAACCTGCAGTTCATTGAAAAATCAAGTTAACTATACTATTCTAATCTTTGTTCATAACTGATTAAAATACTGTGGATATTTTCTTTACTCTAGAAATGTTTATTGATGGTAACATTTAGTCTATCAGCTGGTTTGGAGTTAAGTGATTTCGTTGTGATTACAACAGTAACAAAAATATTTTGAATAGCAAGAATACAAGGCTAAGAGTTTTGAGGTTTCTTTGTAGCTAAATAAACCACAGCCAGCATATCTTGGTTTTCATATATATATCTATCAGGTTTTATATCAAAGAAAAGAATAAAAGATAATGTCAAGACTTTGTAATATCAGATTAACTATCCAGAAATATTGAGAGTCTGATGTACCTTGAGAGTAAAATAGGGAGTCATTGTTTTTATAAGTCTTCAGTGGAGTTGAGGTGGGAAACTGCAAGGCAGAATAATATTCTCACTTCTCATGGGGGTTTAAATTCTGAGCACCTGAAGACTAGTGTAGAGATCTCCTGACACTTTCACTTTCCCTCCCATCTCTCTCTCCTAATTGCCCTTGGCCAAATGAATAACTGCTAGGGCATAAATAACCCCTCTCCACCCCACCGCCTCCAGGAATGAATGATTCCTAAGTCCTAGATAACTATGTTCTGACTTTCCCAGTGCTGGGGCAGAAAATTGCAGAAAGTCGAAGGCACAGGATGAAAAGGGCTCATTCAGAGGCTGACAGCTGTTAAAGAGCAGAGACAAGACAATCAGGGATACGCTAGTCGGATTTGGGAGTGAAGACAATAAAGAAATAGGGAAGATACTATGCCATTTCCTTTCAATCCCATAGCAAACTATATTCTGAAGACTCTAAATTTAGGTCACTTATAAGACATTGGCAAGTTAATGAATACATATTTAATTCCTGCACTAAACTTTATGAGTCACTGTACTACCTGGTATGCAATGCTCAGCTACCTTACACCCTTGTCATTTAGAATGCTGGTGTGGTGTTTATCTTTAACTCATTTTGAACAGATCACCGTTTTTTTGTTTTTGTTGTTTTTTTTTTTCCTACACTGGCTAGAAAGCAAATGCAAGATGTTAGCTCTCAACTTTTGGCTGAGAGAAAAAGCTACATTAGTTTTCTTTTTATCAGGCTATGAGTTGCAAAAGTGAGGACACTTACCAGTATGGTCTGTCCTTCCTACCTTTGCCCATCCTAGACACCATAGGAGAAGTCTGGGCCATCAGGCCTGACTCTGTTCAGCCCTCAGTCAAAACAGTTCAGACAAATGATAGGACATAGATCAGAAATCAAATGGTCAATCTTATCTAGTTATCTTAATGACTAAGCCAAAGGCCATTTAATTCTTACAGTCACTAAGGCCACAAAGTCAGATCATTCATTCTGGAAATGACTGATGGGCTCTGTGATTCCCTCAATCAACCTAAAAACAAATAATGAACAAACACCTAAAATAAGATTTAATATCTTAATTCTTTTAAGTGTCCAGTAATAGCATACAGACTTAATCCAGTCCTAGATAATTAAAGTTGAAGTCAACCACAGATATAACAAGGTCCTTGCAGGTCCAGATCCAAAAGAAACAAAAATCCAGAGACACTGAATAATTTGTGCACAGGTCACAGAAACATCTAGTCACAAAATCCAAACCAGATCCAAGGCTCCTCATTCTCAGGCCAGTCCTCATTCCCTTTAAGCCAACTTGAGTCAGGACAGCACAAAATGAAGCTATATGGCAATTATCTGATAAATTTGATGGATGTGTACAGACAAACAGGGATAATTATGGCCAGAGAATCCAATTTGGGTCCTCAATTACCTAGATTGACTGCCTACATTGACCAAATAAACTGGATAATGGCCAAAAATGCACTCTCCATTGCGATGGACACCTGTAACCTAGGAAGCACTTCACTGTGATTTTGTGATTAATAGGAACACCCGTACCACTGAGGGAACTATAAATTAGAAATCTGAATGGACTTCTTTTCCATCCATAAAACAAGTTTGAAAGTTACCCCAAATCTCTTAGTTATCAGGAAGTCAACTGAAAATGCTAGAAAAACTAAACACATACACAGTATAGAATTTCTCTGAAAAAAGCAATCATGTTGCCTCTGTCCAGCTCCTTTGTTTCATCAAGCCTATTATCCCTCCAAATGAATCAACCATAATTAGGCCCTCTTTGTACGATGAAAAGATTACAGAGGCTTCATATACCAAAAAACTTCAGTGAATCCGGGTCATTCTTTTGACTTTATTCTAAAAATTACATAGGTCTCAGTTGTGAATGTAAGATAAAAACCACACGTACACTTGGCCATAGATGTGGAGCATTAGAGGAAGGGGGCTTTCAAGCAATAACTCTAAAACCTCTCCTGCAAGATTTCATGTTTTAAAGTAAGAATTCTGCCACTCAAATGTAGGTGGATTGTCTGTGTGAAGTTTCAATTATATATATATTTTTCAAAAATGAGATGTTTCTCACTGATTTTAAAAATAAACAGGTTGAGAATTTTGTGTGCCAACACTAGGAACACAAATGACTGTGCATTATGATTACAGGCCAAGAAGACAGGCCTGAGGAAAGATGAATAAATAAATAAATAAATAAATAAATAATAATTCGGAACAGTGAACTGGGAGTCACAACAATGGGTTCTAATTCTTCATTTGGTGTGAACCAGCTCGGTTACATTAGACTATTCTCCCAGTCTCTGGACTTTAATTCCCTTGTCTCATAAAGAACACTGGCAGGATGAATTTCCAGTTTTACCTCTCTTAGACTTTAAGCCAGACACCCCAAACTAAGGATGATGGGCTAAATACAGACCACCACCTGTTTTTGCAAATAAAGTTTGATTAGAACACAGCCATATGTATTCATTTACATACTGTCTATGACTGCTTTCATGCTACAAAAGCAGAGCTGGGTAATTGCAACAGAGACTGAAAGGTCCACAACGCCTATAATATTTGCTATCTCACCCTTTACATAAAAAGTTTGTTGGCCCTGGCTGGTTGGCTCAGTGGTAGAGCATCAGCCTGGCGTGCAGGAGTCCTGGGTTCGATTCCTGGCCAGGGCATACAGGAGAAGCGCCCATCTGCTTCTCCACCCATCCCCCTCTCCTTCCTCTCTGTCTCTCTCTTCCCCTCCTGCAGCCAAGGCTCCATTGGAGCAAAGTTGGCCCGGGCGCTGAGGATGGCTCTATGGCCTCTGCCTCAGGAGCTAGAATGGTTCTGGTTGCAACAGAGCAACACCCCAGATGGGCAGAGCATTGCCCCCTGGTGGGCATGCCGGGTGGATCCCTATTGGGTACATGCGGGAGTCTGACTGACTCCCCGTTTCCAACTTCAGAAAAATACAAAAATTCACACACACACAAAAAAAAAGTTTGTTGAACTCAGCTCCAAGTCATTGATAGTGGTTCTGGAAAAAAAAAAAAAAAAGTATACCTTGGCATCACTGCTATACTAAAGTCTAAATTTTAATCTAGTATACCAATTTCATAGACAGACCTTCACTCATCCTCTGACAAAGGCCATGGTGAATAACATAACTTGTGGGCTATTTCATTGTCCCTTTAAAGTCATTCTTGCAGTTGGATGTACTGATCCTTCATTCTAACTTCAATACGTAAGTGATGGCAATTAATAGGGTCATTTTCTGGAGCCTTTACTGATCATTGGTTGGGTTGGTGAATGTGCTTAAATTCTATTCAAAACTGAGTAGTTCCCAGATCAAGAAGAAGCCCTCTCTCATCCAAAAAAGGATAGTGAGTCAAAGATTGACACCCAATGAGAGAAGAGGAAAAGTTGTTAAATGTCTATAAAAAAGAAGAGAGAGAGCATCTAAGACAGGAACAATGCAACACACAACTTTCATCTTCCTGAGGAGCACAATTAATTTTGAAGTCGAAAATCTATATCCAAACTGGTAGGTAGAGAGGTATTGGCTCAGACTCTGAAATTACTTAAATGCCTTAAGACTCAAGTGACACAAGCGAAGAAAACACATATACGCTTCTTATTATTCAATCAGACTTCTCATACCTCACTATGAAAACAGAGGCCTCTACAAGCCACAGTATGAAATGCCCCCAATGAAGCTTTACTCACTGGTGCTCTTGGAACCAACATAAAAGTGGAATTTGGGGTAAATTACTTTTGATTTGGGCTCTTGGTTCTGTCATTTTCTTATGGATAACCCCCTGAACTTCTACTCTAATCAATTAAGTGGGCTTGAAATTGTCTCCCGTAAAAGAATATTCAACTCCTTTAGAACTGTATGCAGCTGTATGAAATATCTGCTGGCATCATATGAGTTATCACTAGTAACCAGATGCAAATATACTAGTTCATTTGATCCTTAAAATATCTTTGTCAAAGTTAGAATTATTAACTTCATTTTACAGAGAAGAAACTGAAGGCTTGAGAGTTAAGGGACTGGCTGCAACAGCTTTTGGGTCCAGGCCTTTCTGAATCCAAAGCCTATAACAGGTTCTTTCCTCAAATTCACACTGTTTCCCACTGATGACTTCTTCCAGCCACTGAGGCCTACTATAGCTCCTGGGCTATAATGTGAACAGGTCATAGGATATGGGGCACTCATTCCTACCATTCAGAAATCATTTGCCCTCATAAGATTCAAAAGACTATGCCTTAAGGCCTTAATCCTAGTGCTCACCTCCTGTCACATACTTTAGCTCTGGGACTAGGGATGACATCTGACTCAGTTTCCTACTTAGTTTAGAGCTTGTCCCTGCATCTCAGTTTATTCAGCTGAGTCTGTATAATCTACTTAGTTTCTGTTATTCATCCTCTCTCCCTATGCCCAAAACAAACCATAGGGAATATATTGACATGTCTCAGCCATTTGGTGGAGTCTGTCCATTACTAAGAGAATGCCCAAAAGAGCAGGGATACCATCTACATGGATGAGCTGTTGCCAAGGCCTCCACATCCAGCAGATTTCACACTTAGATAGCATTTACATGAACCATGTCCATTCTAAGATTTCTTTTCTAAGTAAGAGCAGGGGAGATAGAAAGACAAATTCCCACATTTTCCTGATTGGGATCCACCCAGCAACCTCCATCTGGGGCTGATGCTCAGACCAACCGAGCTATTCTCAGCACCCAGGGATGACCATCAAAGCAATAAAGCCACTGGCTATGAGAGGGAAAGAGAGAGAAGGGGAAGAAGGAGGGGGAGAGAAGCAGATGGTCACTTACCATGTGTGCCCTGATTAGGGATTAAACATAGGGCATCCACATGCTGGACCAATGCTCTATCCACTGAGCAAACCAGCTGGGGTTCATTCTAAGACTTAAATCCTGCATGAACATTAAGGCCTGTAGAGTCAGACTCAGTGAATCCAAAGGCCTTTATTCCCTCTCTCCCTGACAGTGCTTCTCATTTTCCCAGCATGTCTTCTCTCTACCATGTCTGCTCAAGGTCTGGAGTGATCTGCCAGGTCCAGATATTCTGATTAAGAATCTTGGTTGGTGAGCACAGTAATCCAAGGGACATGGATACCTATAGCTTAGCAAAGTAGCTTCTGTACATTTGGTCAGGGAAGCCATCTACTCTGAATTCAGACTCCTGTGGGACTGACTGTAGGCCCAGGCTACTGACTACATCCGAATGGAGAGATAATTGAGAATCAAGAAGAGGAAGAATTTCAAAATTTGGATCGTTAACAGATATTACATGTGCTCAGTATATATGATATATTATATGTGCTCAGTTATTTGTCATAGGGTCTATTTTCTTCAGCTAAACTGAAATGGGATGTAAAAAACTTTTGCTTAAAAATTTTGTATGTTTCCTCAACAAAGCATATTTCAATACTTCATTCTAAGATGTTCCTTTATAACTTGGTTTAATTTGCATAGCTCATCATAAATGTTTCTAAAATCCCACAGGAAGGATGCAAAGAATATGTAAATTATAGAAGAACTGTGAAGGAAGATAAGGAAGAAGTTTTTCTCCTTCTTTTCTCCCCACCAGCCTCCCTTTCCTATGTATTTAGAGTATATACAGCAACAGTAAATAAAGGAAAAAATCACCTGTTGTTGGTTGTTAATTCTCCCCATTTATATTATAATCCAAGCTATAAATTTGGATATAAATTATAAATTCCTGTAGTATACATTCTTAAAGAAACTTTCAAACATGTGAAATACATGAATCTATTTCCTAAAATATTAATTGAATCTTTCTGAACTTTGATTCTTCAAATACACAAACTGTGAATTATACTAATTCACTTATGAATATACTAATTCTTCTATCCTGCATTGAAGCCATTTGTAAACATATCTCACTTATAGACTAGCTCTTTGATGTGTGGAGTCCATATAAAATTTAATATTTTTTTACTCTGTACCTACTGAAGTATCTGATACATAATAGGTTTTAAAGAAGAAAAATAAAAGAAAATGAATATGACAGATTTCTCAGTGCTCATGAAATGTGTGTTTACTCTTGCATGGAACAGAGTTGTCACTAGGGAGTACTACATTCTCAAGTGCATTCCCAATAAACTTTTATTGGTTTAGGTCATTGAAATGTGTCTTTTTTCACAGAAAAGACTAAAAGACTGGGTGCTTTGAACTTAAATATCTTTGGGCTGGGTGTGTCCCATGAGCTCTTTATGAACTGTTTCTTAGTTTGCTATAGCCAGCGGGTCTCATGAACAGAGGCCCCACTGGTATTCAAAGCTAGGTGTCTGGGGGAGGTTGTCTCTTGCATATAAAAAGTTGAGGTGCCAGATGTGAGGTTCACTCTCTTACCTCTTCAGGGAGAAGCTTGAGGTTGTAAGTTCCTTCCTGTTTGTGGATTACTGCACTAGGGCTGGGGCTTATTGCGAGATTGTGTCTCAGCCTTTCCTACCTATTTCAATGCGTGTGGATTTTATAGTTGCTTTTATTGGGGCAACACTGGTTCACAAAACCATACAGGTTTTAAGTGTACAACTCAATAAAACATCATTTGCACACTGTATCACCATCTCCTCAAGCAAAGTCTCTTTCCAAAGCATTTCCTCCCTTTGTCCACCTCCAACTACCCCTACTCACCTTTCTCTGTGGCTCTCACCACACTGTTGTCTGTGTTTATGTGTTACATATATACATTTATTTGCTTAATCCCTTTACCTCTTTCATCTAGTTCCCAAACTTCCTTTCTGACAGCTGTCAGTCTGTTCTGTGTATACACGTCACATTGAAGGAGAGGCATCCAATTGAGCACAAATCTAAAGGTCTGCTAAAATAGTCTCCAAAAATGGAGGCATTCTTATACCCTCCCTCTGCCTGGCTCCAGGTCACCAGTGTTGATTTAAGAACTTTCAAACCTGTAGAGAAATTATTTTTTAGCTTTACTTGAACCAAACACAGGATACACCTGAAATCACAATCCCAACAGACTGAGATAAATGCTCCGGGGGTGGGGGGGGAATATATGTGTGTGTGTGTGTGTGTGTGTGTGTGTGTGTGTGTGTGTGTGTGTGTAAATATATATGTGTATTGTTATATCAGTTAGAGTAACCATAACTAATACAATGAACACAAATTTCACTTCATTAATTAAAAGTGGGAATGATGTTCATAACAGATATTAAAAATTTATGCCTGATGATTTAAGTAAAGAAATGAAGACACAATCAGATTGATCCTGAAGCCAATCAGGCTGAAATTTCAGTGCCCTTCACTACCATCACTCTCTTCCAAGATCCCAGGAAAGGCCCTAGCAACTTGCTCATAGATTTTGTAACTTTTTCAGAAGCAAATTTTTGTATTTTCTTAGGAACAGACCCCCAAATTACAAAGGCTTTAGGGTCCATAAAAACTGACTCTGCCCCTGGTTCAAGATAAAAGAACATGGTGGTATATATTGTGTTCGGTGTGAAATTTGTATTTGTAATTTAGAGAAAGTCGATCTCTTACACTGATTTGACTCTTCTATTAATAAGAATGTCACATAATCTAAAGTAGACTGTAATTTATTGTCACAATTTCAGAATTTTTATGATGCCTTATGCATTATAAATTGCCTCATTAATAACTTTGACCAATTGTTTTTTCAAGATGTTGATTTATTTTCTTTCTACATTTGACAAAGCTTAGAAATACGGCAAAAATGTCTTTCTTGTATAGTGTTAGTCTAGTTTTAATGAATCAACTATGGAACTTTTAAACATTTCCAGTAAATTCATCTTTGTGCTTAGATAGACCCGACATGATACCCAAATTAAAACACACACATGCATACACAGGAGTTAATAGAGTGCTCAGAAAAGAAAAAATAAGTAGCCAAACAACTACTAAAATATCTAGTCAACAATGTTTGACTAAATTCAGTTTTCACATATATTTATATTGTGGTGATCGAGACTATTATTATAGAGGAAAGATAGTTTGAAAATTAAAAAAACCATCTCGTGAATATGGGTTTGAGTTTTGCAGGTGAATGCATTCAATGTAATATTTTTCCTGAATTTTCAATTCTAAGCATTTGTGTCTACTATAAGTTTCCCTAGTAAATACTAAAATTTGCTTTTATCCAATTTGATTTGCCTTCTCCTTATTTCTGCCTTGCTTCTCATAGATAATTAATAAGGAGAAAAATGATATTTTGCTTCATTTAGACATAAATTTCAGTGATCTGTTAAAATTTCTGTATATTCATTTCTGATATCTAAATAAAAGAAAATAATTTCTTTAGTAACAAAATTAATCCTGAAATGTTTTAAAGCAAGGCTTCATTAGTTAATTTAGGGCAGAATAACAGAAAACAAATCAAGAACTAAAGATAAGCCTGACCAGGTGGTGATGCAGTAGATAGAGCATTGGCCTGGGATGCTGAGAATTTAGGTTCAAAAGCCCAAAGTCACTGGATTGAACACAACTCTCACCAGCATGAATGTAGACTCACCAGTTTGAGATTGGGATCATAGACATGACCCCATGGTTGCTGGCTTGAGCAAGGGTTCACTGGTTTGGCTGCAGCGCACCCCCCCAACAAGGCACATATAAGAAGCAATCAATAAATAGCTAAAAGTGTGTAACTACAAGTTGATGCTTCTCCTCTCTCTCCAATCTTGCCTCTCTTTTTTGGTCTCTCTCACTCTCTGTTAAAAAAGAAAAGAACTAATAATAAAATCAATACTTGGATGTTTATTAGACAGCATTCGGCAAACAGTTCAATTCATATAATAAAAGTTGAAGATATCTCCATGTTTTCTGAAGTGAAAGAATTTCCATAAAACGTCTTCATAGATGCGTGCAGAGTTTACAGTTTAATAAAGAAGATTTTCAGGAATTGCACAGGAGTATCATGCTTTCCATGCATAAGCAACAAGGGCAGCAGCTGTAACTTGTTTTCATCCTAAAGAACTCACTTTATAAGCTCAACACTAAAACATCAAACTTGGCATTGAGAATTGATATTTACTAAGTTTCATTTCCAAGAAATCTCAAGAAACCTATTATAAAATAAAGAATTTGCATCTCTACATGTGCATTTCATGAGTAAAGGTTTTTAATGCTCAAGCCCATAAAGATGTACTTTTATGATGAATCCAGTGCCATCATCTAAAAGAACAGAAAATATTTCCTCTATACCAAATTTAGACTCTCTTTCTTTTAGTATAGGCTGTTTTAATATTCAATAATTGACTTTATTCTCAGTTATCTTTTAATTTTTTAAAAGATACTCTTGACATATTAAGACTCCCTAATTTCATCAGCAACTATTAGCTCAATATTCATTTGATTGAGATCTTAAATGCAATAATTTTTCCTAACCATTGTAAACATAAGTCAATTGATGAACATTAACTGTAACATTTATGAGTCCTGATAGCCTTTCACCATCCATAACCTTCCCATATCCATGTAGCCTAGAGATATACCAGTTGAACCAGCTAAACAGTGGTCAAGATTTCTTCACAAACCCTCCTGTTTGTAGCAAACATTTGGTCTGTGTTCATAAACTTGATATATAGCAGTGCAATCAATGATACCCATTCATCATAAAAAGAAACTAGCATTTTACCTAGGAACTGTAAGCTTTCTGATGACTACAAAGAAAAGAACAGCACCCAAGAGAAGGGAAGGAAGAGAGATTGGGAGCTAGCAATGAATAGAACTGAAGGGAGGATAATGGCGTACTATATAGGAGCAATTTACCTAGTATCTGGGATACAACCATGTGTTGTTGTTTTTTTATTCTCAAACCCTTCTTATCCTTCCCTAGTGGCCTAGTACATGACCTTACAAATAGTAGGTGCTCAGTCAAAATTCACCACCACTAGGACATGCCAACAATCTGCTATTTCTCTTGCTTGGGACATGTGGTGAGGAATGGTAATATGGACAAGTGGTACACACACAGAGCCTCTTCCTTTCTTCACTTTTTTAAAAAAAAATTTCATCTGGAATGTAAAGTTCTTATTAATTAAAGTATAGGTGACATACAATATTATATTAGTTTAGGCGTACAACATAGTAAGAGTTCACATTTACATACCTTACATTAATCATCACAAAACATCCACTATCCATCACTGTACCAACTTATTGCGACATTGACCGTAGGCTGTACTTACATCCCTGTGACTTATTTATAATATAAGTTTGTAACTCTTATTACCCTTCACCTTCTTACCCATACCTCTGCCACCCAATGTTCTGGAAACTATCAGTTTTTCTGTATCTATGAGTCTATTTGTTTTTGTCTGTCCACACATAAGTGAAATGATACAGTATTGTTCTTTCTCTGACTTATTTCACCTGCCATTATTCCCTCTAAGTCTATCCATGTTACCACAAATAGCAAGATTTCATTCTTTTTCATGGTGAAGTAATATTCTAGTTGCACACCCATATGCACGCACGCACATTCGTATCTTCTTTATTATCTTTTGATGAACACCTAAGTTGGTTCTATATCTTGGCTATCGTAAATAATGCTGCAGTGAACATAGGTAGGGGTGCATATATTTTTTCAAATTAGTGTTTTTCTTCAGATTAGATTAGCTCTCAGAGGTGGAATGCTCGGTCTGTTTTTATTTTTTAATATAGCCTTTGTTTTAAAGTCTATTTTGTCTGACATAAGTATTGCTATCCCAGCTTTTTTGTTTGTTACCATTTTTATGAAAAATATTTTTCATTTCTTCACTTTCAGGTGGTGTGTGTCTCTCAAACTAGGGCCTCATATGTAGGTAAGTGTCTTGTTTTTGTTTGTTTTGATCAATTCTGTCACCCTGTTGTTTTTTTCCAATGAAGCACTTAATTTACATTCAGATAATTATTAATAGGTATGTACTTATTGCCATTTTAATTTTCATACTAGATTTATATGTGGTTGGCCTACTGTCTTTACTGTATGTTTGCCTATATAGTGAGATGGAGATTTTTTTTTTCTTTCATATATTTTCTTATTTCTAGTCTTGGGCTTCTCTTTTCCATTTAAACAATTCCCTTTAACATTTCTTGTAATGCAAATTTAGTTGTGATAAACTCATTTAGCTTTTTCTTGTCTGGAAAAATCTTGATCTCTCCTTCAGTTCAGAATGATGAACTCACTGGGTATGATCTCTCCTTCAGTTCAGAATGATGAACTCACTGGGTAGACTACTCTTGGTTATAGGTTTGTTCCCTTTCATCATGTTGAACATTTCATGCTACTCTCTTCTGAACTGCAAAGATTCTGTTGAAAAGTCAGCTGATAGTCTTATGAGCATTCCCTTTTAGGTAACTAGTTGTTTTTCTCTTGCTGTTTATAAGGCTCTCTCTTTAACTTTTAGAAATTCAATTATAATGTGTCTTGGTGTGGGACTCTTTGGGTTCATCTTATTTGAGATTCTGTGCTTCCTGGACTTGGATGTCTGTTTCCTTTGCCAAGTTAGGGAAGTTTTCAGCAAGTATTTCTTCAAATAGGTTTTTTGTCCCTTTCTTTCTCTTCTCCTTCTGGGTCTCCTAAGATGTGAATGTTAATATCCTTGATGTTGGATGTTGTCCCAGAGGTCTTTTAGGCTATCCTGTTTCTTTCTCTCTCTTTTTTTTATCTTCCACTTGGGTGATTTCCATTATCATGTCTTCCTGTTCTCTGACCATTCTTCTTTGTCATATGATCTGCTGTTGATTCTCTCCAGTGTATTTTTCATTTTAGTTGTTATATTCTTTAGTTCTGATAGGTACTTTTTAAAAATAATTTTTAACTCTTTCTTGAAGTTATCACTAAGTTTATTCACTTGTCTTCAGAGTTTGATGAGGATCTTCATGACTGTTAACTTTTAACCCTTTAAGTAGTAGACAGCTTACCTCAGTTTTCTTCAGATATTTTGGGGGAGATTGTCCAGTTTGTTTGTTTAGAACATATTCTTTTCTCTTCTCATTTTTACCTTTTTGTTTCTATGCATAATTAGGTGAGCTAAATCTCTTGAAAAAGTTGCCTGATTTAGAACGTGCCTGAAGGGGTCCAGTGGTAGAATCCCCTGCCACAAGAGCCAGGTATTGCCTGTGTGAAATATGTAGCCTCCTGTTGTGGTTGGGCCACAACTTCTATGGAAACACTGGCAAGCAAGGCTGGTCCCTGACCCACTGGCTGTTTGAGCCCAGACCACAACTGTTGTGGGCTCACTAGTGTGCAGGGAAAACCTCAATGGTGTCTGGCTGCAAGACCCAGCCATGCTATTAAAGACACACTGCTGTGTGCTGGTGCCCACTGAGGCCACCCACTGGGTGTGGCAGAGCAGAAGCTGCTTTGGAGAGGTGCTAAACTGGGTGGATTCTTGGAGAAATGCTATGGTAGGGTTAAAAGTGTTAGCAAAGTTAATGGAGACTGTCAGAAACGGCAATTGCCAGTGTCAGAACAGCTAGGTTAAAGAAAGGGGGAAGGGCAGAATTGTGCCTGCCAGCACCTCTGACTTAGAAGAAAGCTCCAACATACCTCTGTCTCTCCAGCACACACCTTAAAATTCATCAAAGTATCATCTTCCCTATGATCTAGATGCTTTTCAAACTGCTGTCTCTGCATCAGGCCTCAGAAGGAATGCATCCTGACTTTGCTACCATCCTTTAGGTGTTCGAGACATAAGCCTCTCTGGTTTTTAAAGTCTGATGTTATGGGAGTTTCTCTTTTTGCTACAGGTTCCCCAGGGTAGGACTGGCATGTCTCATCCTTTGGGACAACTCTGCAATTATAATATACCTCCCACCTGTGAGTCGCCACATGGCGGGGTTGGGGGTAGGATAGGTCCTGACTAGATTTAGTCTCTACCCCTCCTACCCACTTCGATGTAGCTTTTTCTTTATATCTATAGTTGTAGAAAATCTGTTCTGCTAGTTTTCAGGTTATTCTCAGAGATAGCTGTTCTATATGTAACTGTAGTTTTGGTGTCAATGAGAGGAGGTGAGCTCAGTATCTTTCTACTCCACCATCTTGAATTTGAAGCCAGGACCCTCACTCTTGAATGCCCATTTAGCTTGTCCATGAAATGTCATTTCTTGTGGTTGGTTCACTTTCCCCACAACAAATGTGTTTTCAGATGGGATTGCAGAGTCAGTCCTCTCTTTTATTGATTTAATTTTCTTTCTTAGAGTCCCTTCTCCTCTCTGTCCAGTCTTTGGTATTCAGCTTGGGCTCATTGGAGTGTCTGGAAAAGTTTATTTCTTTTAGTTCCCCTGAACAAAACTAGTATTAATTTTCAAGATGAAATCACAAGAGAAATATGAAAGCTAACTGCACATAATATAAATAAACATGGTATGGGAGCACAAGAGCAGAACACGGCAGTCAGACACAGACGGGAGACAATCCAGCATAACAAACAGTAAGCTGTGTTTTGCCTGTGGCATTTTCTGGCTCCCATCAATAATTATATAATACAACAGCCACTGATTTCTTAACCCTAGATCAATAAAGGGTTTCACACCCCCTTCAGAGCTGGTTGTTGACCAAGGTGCTTGCTCAAACCCTGCACCCCATCCATGGCGAAAATCAATTCTTGCATAACAGCTTATGTGCCTGGAATGTCAGCATCAGAGCACTAGAGAAATGTGGAGTTTAACAGCACTGCAGAATTCACAATGATTTCATAGCCCATACAGCTGAACCAGTAGCTTCCCAGAAAAGTTCTCAATCTGAAAAACATAATACAGTGGGCTTTTCCAAAAACAGCAGCAACACAATTATGTAGCATACCCCTAGGCTCAGAGCAGACTGTGGTTGCATGCCATAGTTTCATCTGTTCTGTGATTAACACATCTCATATTTTAACTGATGAGCTGATAGTGGAGCATTTTATTCCACTATATACTTAGTACCACAAAATGGTATTGCCACAATACTTGGGACGAACACTCTGACTTATGGCCTAAAATATTCCACCACATCCTATAGGGCAACAAAGAGTGATTACACCAAACATAATTATTTTTTCAAAATGTAAAGAGGCTTCATTTATTTATGCATACAACAAAATTTCAAGCATGAATATTCTCTGAAAACCAACCCTATTTGTTTGTACTTAACACAAATAAGAGAGAAGGTCTAGAAGTATCATTTTAATCTAATCAGGACAGATGGCCAAACTTGATAATATAGATGCCAAAATAGATTTTAAAAATCAAATTATCCAGTTTGGTTGTCTGCCTTGATTTAGTTAACTGGACAATGGCCCTAACATCTCTTCACTAGTAAAGTCCCAAAAGGTGTATATGAATGAAGACAAGATTGTATAATCCTTTTTCTCTTAGCCACTACTGCACTATCTTCTATAAGATCTGCTGGCACAAAACTGCCAGAGGAATGCATCAGAGACATGAAGAGTCTCCATATTGCAGTTTAAAAAATAAATCAAATCCAGAGAGAATAAATGAGTTGTCCAAGGTCAACAGCCACCTTAGCAGCATATCATGGGCACAGGACCCAGGTGCTGCTCACCACTATGCCGATCCTCTGGCTAAGCAGACAGATATATCTGTGGGTTCTAAAGCCACACCCAGAAATTTCCCTCCCTTCACCCTCTTCATACCATTTATTTTATTTCTTTTATATTGAATCTAATACAGTGACACTGATTAACAAAACTATACAGGTCTTAGGTGCACAATTGTACAACACATCATCTGTACCCTATATTGTATATCTGTACCCATCACCAACCCAAATAAAGCCTCTGTCCATCACCATGCATCCCTACTCTACTCTCCCCCACCTTCTCTCCCCCCCCTCCTCCCCCCCCCCAGCAGTTACTATACTGTTGTCCGTGTTCACGAGTTTTATTCTCTTTTTCTTTTTTCTGCTCGGTCCCTCCATGCACTCACTCACAACCACGCTCCTCTCCCCGACAGCTATCAGCCTGCTCTCTAGCTATGAGTCTGTCTCTGTTTTGCTTCTTAGTTTATTCTGTTCATTAAATTCCACATAGAAGTGAGATTATATGGTACTTGTCTTTCTCTGACTGGTTTATTTCACTAAGCATATTAATCTCCAGGTCCATTCATGCTGTTGCAAAGGGTAAGATTTCCTTTTTTATGGCTGACTAGAATTCCATTGTATAAATGTACCACAGCTTTTCTACCCGCTCATCTACTGATGGACACTAGGTTCTCACACCATTTTTTAATGTTTCCTGTTGTATTTATGTAATACAACTAAAAAAGTTTGGGACTGATAAATGTATTCACTACATGGTATTATCAGGGCAAGATCTTCTCACAGTTTCCTCCTCCCTAATAACACTTTTGACTTGTAGGTTCATCCAAACTCAGTTAATAACAACTCCACTCTTTGACTTGCTTGGACCAAAATCTTTAGACGAACACTTGACTCCGTTCTTACCCTGATGCCCACATCCAACCCATTGTGAAATACTACTGCTCTCCCTTCAGCACACATCCGAAATCTGACCATTTCTCATCACTTTCACATTGGCCCAAATTCCCAGATCTCACCTGTAGCTACAATAGCTTCCTAATTACATCTGCAGAGAGTGTCATTGCCTCCACCTTTGCCACTCTCATCCATCTCGCCTCCAGGTTATTCCCCTCATCACAACCAAAATTATCCTTTTAGATATAAACATGCCATTCCTTTTGTCTGCTTAAAACCTTCTGCCAGCTCTGTATCTCACTAGAGAAAAATTAAGTCCTGGTAGTGGTCTCTCTCTAAGAACCCACAGAATCCATCTATCTCTCTAACTTTATCTTTCTTCACCAACATGCTCACTTTGCCTATAACACTGCCTTCTTCATGTTTTTTCAATACTCCAAGCATGCTCTGCCCTCAGCACTTTTTTTTTATCATGTACTAGCTTCCCCTTCTCCTGGGCCACTTTTCTTCAATCCAGTGTACCTTCTTCAAGATTTTGCATGTCACTTTCCCCATCTGCCTTTAAAAAAAAGAAAAAGAAAAAAAGTCTTTTCTATCCCCACCCCAGCATTTCCTACCTAATTTTCTTCAATATGGATAACATCTGTTGTACTGTATAACTTACTTTTCCTTTTGTATATTATCTGTCCTCCATGATCAGGATGTGAGTTCCAAAATGGGAGAGCAGAGGTGTGGAAAGGCTTGACTCTTTTTCTTTACTCAACCTCAGACCTAGTATAGTATAGCACATAGCATGCATAAATTATAAGTGATCAAATAAATTAAGGATTAATAAGATAAATATTAGGTTGCAAAATTCGAAGGTAGAGGGAATAACTGGGGCAAAATATGCTCTCTTTGTATCCTGTTCATCAGCCACAGAGGTCAATTCTTTCTCTGACAGTTCAAGAGGTTGGCTCCAGCTCTGCAAATCTTCTAGGTGTTCAGGCTTCTGTCTTAAACAAATGCTGGTAATGATCTGACACTGAGTCATGTTATTAGGCAGGAAAATAACTCGAAGAATGGGCATGCTGTTGTTTTTTCCTATAATTGCTAGAAATCCCTCAATTACTGTTACTGCATTGCTGCAACCCAGAAAACTTGAGTCAGCAATAGTTCTTTCTGCTCTATAGACATGAGTTGGCAAAAGCTGGGGAATGAAGGACTTGGAAGAATGAGGAGACAGTCTTAGGGCCTCACTGAGGGAAATAATATGTGATACTGACTTC
This sequence comes from Saccopteryx leptura, assembly GCF_036850995.1. Lineage (NCBI taxonomy): Eukaryota > Metazoa > Chordata > Mammalia > Chiroptera > Emballonuridae > Saccopteryx > Saccopteryx leptura. The sequence continues at coordinate 47,268,807 of NC_089510.1, forward strand.
CTGCCTTTTCGTCATCCACTCAGGGTCCGAGCTCTCATTTGCTTCACATCTTCATTCCTTGCCATTTGTTATCCCTGTGTCTAGAAACAGGCAGGAAGTAAATGAAATGGATTAAAGGATACTTTACACTGGAAATCAGGACTAGATAAAGCAATTTCAGGGTTTTACCAAAGTGACCAGAGGAATCTAAAGTTTTAAAAAATGTCCAATAAGCATGGAAAGTTCAGAGAATGTATGACATGAATGCAGCACCTGAGCCACACAGCTGGGCCGAGTATACCATCCAGAGAGCAGGGACCCATTACCACTGCTGGTCAACTGGGCAAAGAAGAAATGACGAATGTGACCTTAATGCAGTCCAACCACCTGACCATGGGGGTTCTGTTTCTGAATACATCCTCAGTCTGCACAAAAGCAGAGTGCTAGCACAACTACATCTTCTCTTTTTGCTTCTTCTTTAGAATATACATACTTGAGAATAACATCAACAAAGAGGGCACCAACAGAACCAAATGGTATACAGTCAACAGAAATATTTACATTCCAGTGCACTCTTACCTGCTTCCTCAGAGAAGGAGACTACATGCTATATCTGACCCAAGCAATTTCCTACTAACTTGAATTACAATGCTTAGAAAACCTGGCATGTAGAAGGTAATTAAAAAGAAACTGTTCCCTGCAAAGAGAGAGGCTTATGTAAACTATGGAATTTCTCTTTTTTTTATTTTCAGGAAAATCCAGAAAAAGGGCATTGCCAAGGAACTTGACCAATAACAAATAGTAATATTAACATAAATCAAAACACCTCCATAATCAGCGATGATGTATGTAAATAAAAATAGACCAGCCGTTAGAGTATCTCTTTATCACACTGATAAGGCAAAGAAGACATAGTCAGTTGAATAAAATAATCAAACATAGCAACATTTTCCTCAATGTGGATCACCCTGACAAGGTAAAAAGACAATATTAAAGCTAACTAGAAGGGCCATTATTTTATTTTAGCTGTTTCCCAACCACTAGGTATGACTTATATTTTCCAAGTTCTAGCCCTTTGAAAAAGATTCCAGTGTTCAAGCAGAAATGCAAGGCTACTATCATTCACAGATTTACTCTGAGAGAATCCATCAAAAACAAGGAAATTAGCTTTCTTTAAAGGACTGTGGGATGGTGCTTCACTCTGGATCTTTTGGGTTAAACAACATTCACAGAGTAATGTGCTGAAGAAGAGAATCGTCCCCTTGTCATTTGGCTTAAACACGTTCTTCACCCCAAACATTATAGAATCTTGACTCTACTTTGGACAGAAGGTATACTGAAATAGATTTTCTGACTTGGCGATGAACAATGATTTGCCCAACACTAAAACAGTCTATAGAATTGCATGGTTATATTTGAATTCACCTTTCTGATTACTAAGAAATATCCCTTTCTCAAACAGAAGTGATTCTGGAAAACAAGTAGACGTGGTCCATGCTCACCTGGTCTACATCCAGTATCACATTATATACACTTTGATATTAAAAACTTTCATCACACCACGTTGAGGAATCGCAACCTATTATCCCGTTTCCTTCAATGCATTTATCCTGATTATAACTGATGAGTCATCTGATTACAGCTCTGTTTGTTCACTGTTTTATTCACTTAGAAAAATGCCTGACAAATATTCCTTATCAAAATAATGGATGGAGGACAGAAGCTGCTTCTCTTCACTCATCTGCTTTTTCACAATGATAGCATTATCATTTTAGGACCTTTAACAAAGTAAAAAAAAAGTTGCTGAATACGGTTCTGAGGCAGGATCATTGTCACCTAAGTCCTGAACTATGAAGATAAGATTCCCCTCTCTCTCTGTGCTATTTCCTCTCTGGTTACACAGATCACACCTAGATTTATGGGTATAACTATAATAGTATGTATCCTTCGGTGCTGGGAACACTCACAGCAAGTTTCTGATATTCAAATACAAGAGATTCTAGTATTGTCTACTAAAATCATGTAAATTGTCACTCCACCACCAACAGGGGGAGGTATCTCTTGGAAAAACAAATTTTAAACCATGAAATTCAAAGAAGCACGAAATTCAACCAAATGATGCAACATTACTTGACATGCATAAGAGGAGTCATTTCAGCAGGGACCATTGACTCAAAAAATAATAGTATTTTGCAGCAATATAATTGAGGAAGAGTTGAATTTTCCTTCCTTCCCAAGCAGCATAGGCTGTAAAATAAAATATACTAAAAATTAAATCCTGGTTCCACCACTTACTTAACAGTTGGATAATCTTGAGCAAGTCATACACCTAATCCGAATCAAATTTCAAATTAATCTGAAAGGACACAAGGAATAATCACACCTATTTTGCAATGTCACGTAAGGAATAAATAACAGAAAAAGTCTGCTGTATGGGAGGTATTCAATAAAGATCTGCAGTTACATTTATTCTTACTCTATACTGCAAAAGCTTGACCTAAAAGTGTGTGAGAGAACATGCAGTTGATTAATATATTGGATTGTATTTATAATTTAAGTTATCTTCATTTAGGGGAGCACACCTTTAAAAGCAAAGGTTTGGCCCTGGCCAGTTGGCTCAGCGTCAGCCTGGCGTGCGGGGGACCCGGGTTCGATTCCCCGCCAGGGCACACAGGAGAAGCGCCCATTTGCTTCTCTACCCCCCCTCCTTCCTCTCTGTCTCTCTCTTCCCCTCCCACAGCCAAGGCTCCATTGGAACAAAGATGGCCCGGGCACTGGGGATGGCTCCTTGGCCTCTGCCTCAGGTGCTAGAATGGCTCTGGTAGCAGCAGAACAACGCCCGGAGGGGCAGAGCATCCCCCCTGGTGGGCAGAGCATCACCCCTGGTGGGCGTGCCGGGTGGATCCCGGTCGGGCGCATGCGGGAGTCTGTCTGACTGTCTCTCCCCGTTTTCAGCTTCAGAAAAGAAAAATAAAATAAAATAAAAATAAATAAATAAATAAATAAATAAATAAATAAATAAATAAAAGCGAAGGTTTGGCTCTGCACTCCTTATAAGCCTGGGCTTTTGGACACTGACGAAGTAGCTCAGAAAAAAAAAATGCTAATGTTAATGATCCAGGAGCTTCCATAAGGAGCCATGATGCTTAGTGCTTAGAAGGCACCAGAATCAGTATCAGTGTGCTACCTTTGAAGGGATGGTTAGCAGCCTCTTCCCCAGAGAACAGTTTTGGGGTAGGAGAGGACCTAAGAAGTTATATATGTTTAACACCTAGAAAATGTTACTGCAATGAATTAACACTGGTAAAAAATTACTATATTTAACATTAATTTATAATAACAATGTTTATTTGCCACAATGAAGTTTGAACTAGAGTTGATGTTTTTCTTAATTTCTCTTTGTTTTTATAAATATTAGCCTAAACTTAGCAAATGTGGTTACCTTTTATGGAATCTGTTAGAACAAGATCAAAGAAAGAGTTCTACATGTCAAAATAAGAAACATAATACATAGAACAGTGAAAAATCTTGCTAACTACCCTCAGGGAAATAAGAATTATCACAGATAACCAAAAATCAAGTCACATTGGTCTTTTAAGGGTTGTGCTTATAAACATACTGATATTTGTGCACTCATATCTGATAAATATTTTATATTATTCTATATTAAATGTTATATGTTAATATAAAATATGAAATCACATTTATATATTACATGTGTCATTAATCATATTGAAATATATGTTCTATGTTCATTATATAATATATTATATTGTTGTATTAAAATATACTAATTAAATATTATTCATACCTTGAGAATTCACTGCCCACTCATACTATAAAAGTCTGGTTGTCTCGCCTGACCAGGCAGTGGTGCAGTGGATAGAGCATCGGACTGGGATGTGGAGGACCCAGGTTCGAGAACCCGAGGTTGCCAGCTTGAGTGCAGGCTCATCTGGTTTGAGCAAAAGCTCACTAGCTTGGACCCAAGGTCGCTGGCTTGAGCAAGGGGTTACTCAGTCTGCTGTGGCCCCATGATCAAGGCACATATGAGAAAGCAATCAATGAACAACTAAGGTGCCACAATGAAAACCTATTGATTGATGCTTCTCATCTCTCTCGGTTCCTGTCTGTACCTATCTATCGCCCTCTCTCTCTGTCTTGTGTGTATGTACCACTGTTTGTCCTTTTCATCTCCTTATCCTATAAATGTCTGAAGAATGTATTTCATTCATAAAGAGCCATCTTACAGCCGAGCTTGTTTCTAAACATAGTGCTTCATACCTTCCATAGGACAGGTTAATGCTTATTTTTGGTCTTAGATGCCATCTGTTACAGCTTCTGCTGAGCCAAAGATCCTGTTTATGTCAACAAATTACTTAATTAAGCAAACTAAGTGATGACAATGATAAGGTTTTTTTTAGTGATGGGGATGTTCATGAAAACGACGTAATTCAATATTATGCTTTATTTGAAAGAGGACAGAAGAGCTGATGTGGGAAATACACTGAGTAGAGTAGTGGAAGAAAGCATGCAGATAAGAAGGTACCAGCCAGGCCTTCCCACCGAGGTGGGAGGGGAAGGGATCTAGTACACAGGTTAAGGCTTTCGGTAAAGGACTTACATCCCTTCCTCTAACAGTAGAGAAAAGAAAGTCTTTCATAGAGTGCAGGCAGTCCCCAGTTATGAGATAGGTTCTGTAGGTTTGAAAATGTTTAAGTATTTATGTGCACAGAAAGGTTAAAAAATACTATATTAAACATCTAAGTTGCATTTAATAGGTAAATGTACCTGTTCCACCTTACACACAAATTCAACTTACAAACAAAGCCATAGAACCTATCTCGTTCATAACCCGGGGACCGCCTATAAAGAGAAGTCTAATTGAATTCTCCCTGGGCACTAAATATAGTATTGTCTACCACTGGACAGACCACTGAGATAAAATGTATTTAAATGTCTCTGTATAGATACAGCAATGCTGTAGCAATGCTACAGCATTTACTTTATACAAAACTTGACTATAGAATAATGTCTCACTCCTATGATGCCATTTCTCATTTAATTCATGGTTCCATGGTGTCCTTGCATAGTTAATAGAAACAAAACTCCAAATTAGAGTACCCCTCAGATACCCACTTAAAATATCATTCTGTAATATTATATATACAAAATATGATTTCATCTCAATTGAGAAAATTTGCTAATTCTGCAAACTTTTCAAAAAATGCTTATTTGTAAAGACACAGCTCCCTTGGATTTCTGAAATACCAATAATATGTAGCCATAGACTTCAACCACCATTATTATAGAAACCACTGAATTTACTATAATTCTTATAATATTGAAGGGATAGATTTAAACCACTTATTATCAGGTGTTAAACCTAACTATTCATAAAAGTCATGACTTCTATATGTGACAAGACTCCTCTTTATTCAAAACAGTCTTCTAAATATACTGCTTACAAACATTAGGGGATATTTCAAAATGAATATGAAGCAATAAAAAAAGAAGCATTTGATTTTTTTTTATTAAACAAGAACATCAAAAAAGCAAACAAGACAAAGAAAGTTGTTTGATTATGCAAGTGAGATGCAAAACCAACTTTTATTTCATTGGTGAAAATGCAGTATACAAAAGGCTGAAAATGCTGGAATATCTGCACATTCTCTGATCTTGAAAATGCACATCCTGCAATTTCCCAGCCCTTGCAATGCCCCTGTAACATGATCTGCCTGAATGCAAAGCCTGGAGAGCCATAGGACATCTTGAAGCTCGTCAAACACAGATGACAGTGGCAACAGCACTTGGAACATCCCAAAGTGTGATTAGCAGACTGTGGAATCATTTTCAAGAGACTGGCACAGTATGAAGAAGACTAGGGCAGGGTCACCCATCTGCCACAACAGCAAGAGATGACCGCTACTTGACCTTATTGGCAAGAAGGAACAGGCACAGCAATGCAAGAGAGCTGCGGGGACAGTTTTTGCTGCCACTAGAAGACAGATATGCACCCAGGACATACAAAATTGGCTCCATTGTGTTAGACTGCATGCCTGGAGACCAATGATATGCACTCTGTTATCTGAAAATCGTAGAACCCAGAAGTTGGGCTGATGAGCATCATCACTGGACCTGTGACGAGTGAGTGGTCAACTGTCCTTTTCTCTGATGAGTCAGACTTCAGTCTGCAGCCTGACAGTCATCGTGTCCTGATCTGGCATGAACAAGGAACACAGGAGAATCCACATTTCATGAGAGAAAGGGACTTCTTCAGTGGTGGTAGAATCATGGTGTGGTCTGGCATCAGCATTGGTGGTCATACTGAGCTCCACGTCATCAGAAACGAACAGATGACTGCTGTCAGATATTGAGATGAGTTCCTGCACCCTATAGTGGTATCTTATGCTGGAGTGGTTGGGAATAACTTTCTTTTCATGGCAGATAATGCAGGGCCCCACCATTCACATCTCATCAATAACATGCTTCAGGAGGCAGGAATTGAACGCATGGACTGGCCTTCACGTTCTCCAGACCTGAATCCCATTGACCATGCTTGGGATGCACTGGGAAGTCATCTGGTAAACCGTGCAATGCCTCCCACAACACTTCTTGAGCTGGAAGTTTCCCTGGAGCAAGAGTAGCAGAAGATCCCACAAGAACTGCTGGATAGTCTGATCCTGTCCATGCCCCATCGCTGTCAGTGTGTTTTGGCAGTCTTGAGTGACCATACACCCTACTGAACAGTCAATGTGTTGCACTCTTATCCAGTTTGACATGTTTATGTTCACCCCCACCAATTGTCACTTGTTACTCAATCAGGATAATTGAGTTTGCATCTCAATTGCATAATTGAACTTTGACTTGTTTGCTTATCTGATGTTCTTGTTTAATAAAAAATAAATAAAATGCTTCTTTTTTATTGCTTCATATTCATTTTGAAATATCCCCTAATTTTTGTGAGTAGTGTATGATTTTTAAATAATTCAATGTGTTAAATAAGTCTAATTCAGAAAAATGATATGGTTAACATATCATGGTAATTCTCTTAATTACAATAATTTGGAGGATACTCTAAGCTCTATAAAAATTGCCATTGGACCACTGGCCTAAGTCCCCTCTGAGAATAACATATCATGAGCATTCATACTAGGTAGATGCAAAAACAAACTGTTAAGGTTCTGAATTATAAATAGTGAAACTTCTCTCATTAGAAAGTTTATTAAGTCTTCTGTAAGACCACAGTCCATAAGCTTAGCACCTATGTTTTTTTCTATGTAATTTACTGTTTCAGATCTTGTATTTAGGTCTTTGATCCTTTTGAATTAATTTTTGTATATGGGGGAAAACTCCAATCCAATTTAATGTTTCTTCGCATGTGGCTTTCCAATTTTCCCAGTGCCATATCTTTAAAAGGGCTTTTTTTTCCCCCTCTCCACTGTAGGCTTTGGCTTCTTTGCCAAAAATTATTTGCCTGAATACATGTAGGTTTACTTTTGAGCACTCAATTTCGTTCCATTCGTCCATGTGCCTGTTTTTCTGCCTACACCATGTTGTTTTGATTATCACTGATTTTCAGTATAATTTACAGTCTGGGAGTCACACCCCTGGCTTCATTTTTATTTCCCTCAGAATTGATTTTTGGCTATTTGGGGTCTTTTGAGTTCCATACAAATCTGATGATTTTCGATATATTTATTTTTAAAATATCATTGGGATTTTGAGAGAGATTGCATTAAATCTGTGTATTGCTTTGGGTAATATGGACACTTTAACTTTGCTGATTCTTCCAATCCATAAAAATGGAATATCTTTCCATTTCACTGTGTCTTTTTCAATCTATTTTAATAATGCTTTGTAGTTTTCAGTATATAGGTCCTTCACATCCTTTGTTAAGATTATTCCTAGGTATTTTATTCTGTTTGTTGCAATTACAAGAGGAATTAAAAAAAATTTTTTTCTGAAATTTAATTGTTAGTATATGCGGTCAATTTTTGCATACTAATTTCATGTCCTGTAACTTCTCTATATTTGTTTATTGCTTCTAATAGTTTTTATATTTTTGGTTAAGCCTTTCTGGTTTTCTATCTACAAAAAATGACACTTTTACTTCTTCATTTCCAGTCTGAACTCCTTTTCTTTCTTTCTCTTGCCTGATTGCTCTGTCTAGGACTTCCAGAATTATGTTGATAACAGTGATGAGAGTGGGCATCCTTCTCTTGTTTCTGATCTTAGAGAAAAAACTTTCAGTTTTTTACTAGTGAGTATGATATGAGCTGAAGGTTTGTCATATACAGCCTTTATTATGTTGAGATACTTTCCTTCTATACCCATTTTCCTGAGTGTAAAATCATAAATGAGTTTTACCCCAAAAGGTAAGGAAATTAAAGGTAAAAATAAATGAATGGGATTATATAAAATTAAAAGGCTTCTGAACAGCAAAAGGAGCCACCAACAAAATAAAAAGACAACCATCTGAATGGGGGAAGATTTTTGCAAACAACAGCTCCAACAAGGGGCTAATACCTAAAATATATAAATAAATCATAAAACTCAACAACAAACAAAGAATCAAATTTAAAAAACATGAGTAGAGGACTCGAACAAACACTTCTTTCTCCCAAGAAGACATAACTGACCAACAGACATATGAAAAGATGTTTAACTTCTCTAGCTATTAAGGAAAGGCTAATGAAAACTACAATAATATACCATTTCATACCTATTAGAATGGCTGTTAGCAATAAGACAGGTATTAACAAGTGCAGGAGAGGTTGTGGAGAAAAAGAATCCCTCATTTACTGCTGGTGGGAATGTAAACTGGTACAGCCACTATAGTAAACAGTATAAAAATTCCTTAAAACATTAAGAATAGAGTTACCATGTAACACAGCGACCCCTCTTCTAGGTATCTACCCTAAAAAATTGAATATATTTATTCACAAAGATATGTACACCCCTATGCTGTTTACAATATTATTTATAGTGGTCAAGTAAAGGAAATAACTAAAGTGTCCTCCAATAGAAAAGTGGCTAAAGTAGATGTGGTATATATATACAATAGAATACTACTCAGCCATAAGAAAAGATAAAATACTTTCATTTGCAACAACACGGATTGACCTTGTGAGTATCACGCTAAGCAAAATAAGACAGAAAAATTTAAGAGGCATATGATTTCATTCATATGTGGGATATAAAACTGAAAGAAAACAAATGAACAAACAAGAAATAGGAATGAAAAATAATAGAAATAGTATGTTGGGTACCCGAAGGAAGGGGTAGGGGATACCACAGGGTAAAGGGGGTCAATATGTGGTGAGAAAGGATGATTGGACTTCGAGTGGTGGGCACACAATGTAATATACAGGTCATGTATCATAGAAATGTATGTTTTAAACCTATGTAATCATATTAACAATTGTCACCCCAATAAATTTAAAAAGAAAGTTTATTAAAATATGTATAAAGTTTATGATAGAAAAAAGAAAAGTGGCCTTATACATAGTAATTTGAAAGTACTGATTTTAATAAGCTGGGGGGAAAAATAAACAGGATAAATGCCTGTGCTGTCAATCTACTGGGTGGAGTTCCTAACACCTGGAATTCCTAATGCAACCTTGAGGCCACTAAGAAATGGATTGTGAGTTAGGAGAGAAGAGAAACTAAGTAGTCAGAATAGACTCTACTCTATCCTAATCACCTTCCTTATTACTCCATAAGGAAATTCTGAAGTTCTAACATATAGAATGATCATATGTCTTAGTTTGCCTTAGATACACCTAGTTTATACCATTGGTCCCAGTGTAATTATTGATAAAGTTCCCTTTTATTCTCAGAAGTGCCTCAGTTTGAATGATAAATTATATAGTCACCCTACCAGTAAGTCATCAGACAAATGACTGAACTCCCTTCAGGGTATTTTGACATTAAAAGGAATGGATCACTTTGTTATCTGTTGCTGTCATTGCTGTTATTTAATACCGAATGAACAGTATTGGGTTGTTGCAGACAGGAATCAATAAAAAGCAATGCTATAAGCCTTCAGGAGGGTGAACAGTACCTCATTGTTGGGAGAGGATTTTATGAGTGAGTAGCATTTTATGTTCACTAAGACACAGTTGATTGTCCAGACTCCATGGAAATACCATCACTTTGGTTTAAAATTTAACTAGTAAGTAAAATCCATATATACAGAAAAATAAGGCAATAAAAGGCTCATGCCTCTGCCCTGACTCCATTTACATCCACAACATGTAGGAATTGTTATTATTCAATTGTTCAATCCACAAAGTTATATTAGAAACCTATTACAGTTTAGCCCCTTACCTGTCACTATTAAATATATAATAAGCCATGGTACTTGCCTTTAAACAGTTCATATTTTAACTGATGATTCAAGACCAGAACAATCACATGATAACTAAGTACAAAACTATACGGCAGTTACTCTTGCAAGTAATTTTGCAAGAACAATTAGAATATTGAGAAAAAGGATAGTGATGAATAAAGCTTAAACTTAGGCCTAAAGTATGCAGAGGGCTCCAAAAGATGGAGAAAAACTGCAAAAGGAAAGGATAATTGTGTGAATAAACATATATATTCAGAGAACAGTGCTAAAATTAGTTTTTTTTTAAGGAAGTAAATATTGGATAGATACAGTAGAGACATGTTTCATATAGTTTAGAAAATTTAGGTGAGAGTATTTGGACTTTATATAGCATACTATTAATATTAAAATCCATTCAATGTCTGCTATCTCCAATTTACCAAAGGTTTGTCTTTTCTTTTCTTTTTCTTTCTTTTTTTTTTTTTTGACAGAGACAAAGAGAGAGTCAGAGATAGGGACAGACAGATGGGAAGGAAGAAAGATGAGAAGCATCAATTCTTCCATTGCGGCACCTTAGTTGTTCATTGATTGCTTACTCATATGTGCCCTGACCAAGGGGCTACAAAGAGTGAGTAATCCCTTGCTCAAGCCAGCAACCTTAGACTTGAAGCCAGTGACCTTTGGGCTTGAGTCAGCATCCATGGGGTCATGTCTATGATCTTTGCTCAAGCCGGCGACCCTGCGCTCAAGCTGGATGAGCCTGTGCTCAAGCCGGCAACCTCAGGATTTCGAACCTGGGTCCATTGTGTCCCAGTCCGATGCTATCCACTGTGCCACAGCTTGGTCAGGCCAAAGGTTTTTCTACACTGCAATATGAGACCATGTCAACACAATGAAAGGCACTAGATAGGAAAAATATCCAGCTTCTTGTAACTTTCATTTCTAAAGGACAGCAGCAGTGAACAAAAAATATGCAGTCCAATAAACTGTGCATTAACTTATGATTAAAATATTTCAATATGGATGGACCTTGAGAACAGTATACTAAATAAAATAAGTAAATCAGAAAAAGCTAAGAACTATATGATTTCTCACACAGGTGGGATATAAAACCGAGACTCATGGACATAGGTGAATGTGAAGTGGATGACTAGGGAGAGGGGTTTGTGGGGGAGAGGGGAATAAAGAGGGCCAAATATTTGGTGATGGAAAATTATTTGACTTTGGGTCATGGACACACACACAAACAGTTCAAATGCTACAGAAATATTTATCTGAAACCTATGTACTCAATGACACCCCATTAAATTTTTAAATTTAATTTTCTAAATAAATAAATATATATATAGATATATATTTCAGAAGATTTCTTTGGTTTCTTTGAATAAACAAAGAATTCAAATTTCTCACTTCCTTCTCTTATTTTCCAAGATCAAATATTACATGAAAACTTTAGGATTCAGATGCTTAGACCCTTTCAAATATACAAAGATGATTGATCCATAATCCTTTGTTTTAACCTCCACCACAGATGCTTTCATCAACACTCACTTATTCCATGAAGATATTTCTAAGCAAACCTTCCTGTCTCCACTCAGTAAAATCACTCCACTAAGACAGCTGTCAACCCTTCCTCCCCAGATCCTTGAATTCTTAATGTTTCTGGATAGCAGCCATTAGCTGAGGAGAGACATATTTCAGTCATGTGAATCTGCCTCCTTTTCCCTCTTTTTCACTCTAATCACTTCAAGGGCAGAAAACTATGTTTTCTTTTCTTATAATACTATTATTATGTATTATTATTTTGTATTTAATGAGAAACAATAGTTTGTTTTTTTCTGTAGAAGAATATGAGTCAGTTTCTCACAGCTGAAAGCAGATAATACCCACGAAAAAAAAGAAGTTAGTACTAGCCCAAGGGATTAAAAATAATGAGAAAACTAACTACATGTAAAATTTTGAATCAGAAAAATAGTGAAAGAAAATAGACTCTCTAAATAAATGAGGTAGTAGGCTTGAAATCAATGACTACTCAACAGTGGCTCAAATACTGAACTCATTTTTTTTAACAGTAAACCAAAGAACAGTGGACAATTAGGAAGTAATGAAGACACTGCTAAAATAGCTATTGATGAAAGGCTGGTAAGAAAACACTTGGAACAACCGAGCATTTACAAATAAGGGGTCCCCTGCTAGAATGATCGAACACAGTATAATGGGACAAACCAAGGGGAATAATTGGATAGATTTATGAAAGTGAAATTTGAAGACAAAAGGAAAGCAGAATGTTACAACATTTTTGAGACAGAATTACTGAGGTAGTCTACCAAAGAAATAGTGAATGAGCGCTGGCCCTATTCACAGTTATTAAATAGTCCAAAATTGTGTCTAGAACCCCAAACACTTTTTTATCATGGTTGTTCTTGGTCCACTGCCCTTTTGTTCTGACCCAACACACTAACCAATGCTTTTCAGCTGTCCTGGCTGACTGGGCTGCCAAAAGTAACTTTCCCTCCAGGGTTACCATTGTTTTCCCAAACCTGTTTTATGTTAAGACAATGGCTAAGTATGGTGCTAAACTAGTCCATGAAGACTCACCTAGTTTAAATTGGCATTTTATATCTAATGACTATTACATGCCAGGCACTGTGGAGGACACAGAGCTGTATACAGAAGGGGCACAGCCACCTTAGTGTTAGACACAGAGATAGACAAGAGATGTACTCACACTTAGCATTGGACACTGAGTAAGTGGTTTAAATTGTTCTGCTGTACTCCTACACGACAGGTTAATGACAGTTCTCCAAATGGCTATTTTCTATAGTCTGGCCTAGAGAGTTTGAGAGTATTTTTTTCTTTCTTTGCAAAATGCTGACACACACACATCTCAGGTGTCCATCTATTGTTTTCCTCATGCTTTGCTTTTCATCAACCTCCCTAAATGCTCCTCACATTGCACTTCCACTGTTTTTTTAATTTAATCTAACTATAATTCTGGGTAAAAGTAATGACAGCCAAATGAGTATCTTAGTTACACATTTTAAACAACCAACATCAGGTTTTGTACCACTCACTTGTCTCAACAGGATTTTTTCTAGGAAAAAGTCCAAGGCATAAATGACCAAAAGAAGTTGTGAATCTGAGAGATGAACAAGATGCCCAAGCAAATAATTAAAAAGAAAGGTTTTCATGACAAAGATGGAAAAACCTCTGAAACAGAAAGATAGTTATAAGTGGAAATATTTTTTGAAAGTAGTATAACAGGAACAAAACTTCCAGAACTGTTAAAAGCACCAACAGGCTATTTCAGGGTTGTTGGGTTTCTTTGTTTGTTTGTTTTGGGTTTTGTTGTTGTTGTTTTGTTTTTGTCCTTTTGTTTGAGGAAATGCTATTTGCAAAGTAAGAAATGATTTTTCAGAAACCAAAATACATAGTTATTCTCTACCATAAAGAAGGTGATACATATAAGTTCTCTTTCAAATGACAATTTCCACCTATGAAGCAATAAACCAAGTGAGAGGTTTTACTATATTCTACAGACAAGATAGAGAACATTCGCAAGTATGCTCCCTTACCACCAGTAATTTACAACACATTCAACAGACTCTTATTGTGGCAAACCAATGCACAAATAATTCACTGTACAACTGTAAGAACTATACATATTATAGATGTATGGGAACAGATGAAGACAGTTCCATTAATATATAAAATTTTTACTAAGTAATTGTAAAATGGATAAGAAACAAATAAATAAATGAACAGATCATGGTAACTGAGTTTTGAGAGGTGGATAGGCTCTGATTAAGCTAGAGATAATGGAGAGTGTACTTGATATGCATGAATGAACAGAGCAGTGTGAACAGACGGTGGCTCAGTGGATAGAGCATCGGACTAGGATGTGGAGGATTCAGGATTGAAACACAGAGGTCACTGGCTTGAGTGCGGGTTCATCTGGTTTGAGCAAGGCTCACCAGCTTGAGCCCGAGGTCGCTGGATTGAGCAAGAAGTCACTCGGTCTGCTGTAGCCCCCTAGTCAAGGCACATATGAGAAAGCAATCAAAGAACAACTAAGGTGCCACAACAAAGAATCGATGCTTCTTATCTCTCCCCTTCCTGTCTGTCTGTCCCTATTTGTCCCTCTCTCTGTCTCTGACACACACACACACACACACAGAGTTAACAGAGCAGAGGCCATAGGCAGGGATGGGAAATGGGTACAGAGGCTGTACTTTTACTAGCCAACATAACAAAAACAAGCTCAAATAGAGAAAAAGGTCAGAGATTGCAAAAAGCACAGGTATATTTCTTATAATTATTTACTTTCTAAAACATATTCCATTTCCAAATTACGTTATTATAGTAATATAATATTCCAGGGTAATAGTTTCACACGCCTAAGAAATGAGGACCCAGAATTACATAGAACAAAATATATGAGATTAACTTAATTTCAGTAACATTTTATATACTTTTCATTCATTCAATTCATTCAGCTTTGTGTGTGTGTGTGTGTGTGTGTGTGTGTGACAGAGAGTCAGATAGGGACAGACAGACAGGAAAAGAGATGAGAAACATCGATTCTTTGTTGCGGTTCCTTAGTTGTTTTTTTTTTTTAATTTTTTTTATTTTATTTATTCATTTTTAGAGAGGAGAGAGACAGAGAGGGAGAGAGAGGAGAGAGAGACAGAGAGAGAGAAGCAGGGAGGAGCTGGAAGCATCAACTCCCATATGTGCCTTGACCAGGCAAGCCCAGGATTTCGAACCAACGACCTCAGATTTTCCAGGTCGACGCTTTATCCACTGCGCCACCACAGGTCAGGCCCTTAGTTGTTTATTGATGATTTCTCATTTGTGTCTTTACTGAGGGGGTACAGCAGACTGAGTGACCCCTTGCTCGAGCGAGTGACCTTGGGCTCAAGCTGTTGAGCCTTGCTCAAACCAAATGAGCTCATGCTCAAGCTGGCGACCTCGGGTTCTCGAACCTGGGTCCCCCACATCCCAGTTCGATGCTCTATCCACTGCGCCACCTCCTGGTCAGGCCATTTAGCTTCTTGATCCCACTTTTTCCCCCTCCCTTCACTCCTTTCCCTCCCTTTTCCTCCTTTCAGTCTCATGAGCTTTTGTATCTTCAGGTAACTTTTTGGCTCACCTCCAGATTTCAAATTTCAGAATCTTAACCATCATCTACCTCATCTACTGAGATTGATTCTTTCTTAAATTTATTTTTTATATCTTTATTTTTCATTTAGTGAAAGGAGGGGAGGCAGAGACAGACTCGTGCATGCACCTTGACTGGGATTCACCCTGCAAGCCCACTAAGGGATGTTACTCTGCCCTTTTGGGGTGTTGTTTCTTTCAGAGCTCTTCTTAGTGCTTGAGGTGGAGGCCATGGAGCCATCCTCAGCGCCCAGGGCCAAATTTGCTCCAATCGAGCTATGGCTGCAGAAGGAGAAGAGAGAGAGAGAGAGAGAGAAAAGTGAAAGGGAGAGGGTTGGAGAAGCAGATGGGCGCTTCTCCTGTGTGCCCTGACTGGGAATTGAACCTGGGACATCCACATGCTGGGCCAACACTCTACCACTGAGCCAACTGGCCAGGGCTCCTAAGATTTTCTGATCTCATTCTTTACTCATTTATGGTCAAAACACAGTTTCAATAGTTCCAGTATGCAACATTCATGCAGAATGCTAGCATAGCAAATAAGCAGGTGTCACACCTTTTTGGATACCCTCAGCTATATGTTTCTTGTTTCTTTGCTTCTGCCAATATAATGGTGTGCTGAAGTGCTATTTGACCTACATGTGCTTGGTGACAGCCCAGAAGACACCCATGATTCTCTTAAGTCAAAAGTTCTTTTTAACTAAAAAGTGGCTAACAGCAACAATAACAAAGACAGATATAGAAAGATAGTTCAGTGTTACGTGTATCTTTACTAACAGTTACACCCACGGTTTGGTTCACATATTATTTCATTATCCATCCAATCATAACCTGTTTATATTTCCAATCTTTCTACCTTTGGATTTAACAAGTTCCTTCAATTAACTTTTCAATAAGTAAAGCTCTGTGGTGCTATAAAAAAGGATAGACATTGGAGTCAGAAAACCTGCTTAAATTTTAACTTTTCACTATTTTATAAATTTAGGAAAGCCATTCAAATTATCTTACTGTCTGAGCCCTCATCTGAAAACCTACCAGAAAAAAAAAAAAACTTTTTGCACTTATATATCAAATCAGATAAGGAAAATCCTCAGAGTATTAAAAGAAATTATAAATACAATTTTGCATTTGTTTCTTTTAAGCTTTGACAATTACTACCCAAATTGTAGTCTATCCTCAACGGCCTTCTCTAAATATTTTATAGATTTTTGTCTTTGTTCTTCTTTTGAGATGCAATGACCAAACAGATGTCAATGCTCAAAAGAGATCTTGACACATACTAGGCACTCAATTAGCATTGTTTGACAAATAGACTAAACATCCCACATAATGATATATCACTGAATTTAAGATTAATGTTTCTGCATGTTTATTTTCAATTCCCTTCCTGCTTTGTCGATATACTCAAGGGTTACCTCAGAGAATAGTCTATAAAAATGCCTGTATCTTTTAGGAGACTAACAAATAACTCAATTTATTTTTCTATAAGCATAACTTGTATTCTTCTTTCCTAAGCAAATTACCTTTCATTGCCCACACTGAATATCATCTACCACTTGCTGCCCACTCGTGCAGGCTGGCAAGTTCTCCCTGCAGTTTATCTCCATCTGCTTGGCATTTCACTACCTGGAAGAGCTTAGTGTCATCTGCAAACTTGGATAATTCATCATGCATTCTCTCTTCCAAATCATTTATGAAAATGTAAAACAACTCAGGTTCCAGGGCCAATCCCTAAGTAACCAACTGTTTTTACTTCTCCATTCAAAGGAGTTCTCATATATCTCTAGATTATGTTTTTATTTTACCTTGTTAAAATAAGCTTTGTACAATTGTTATATATTGATATATATCAATATATACATGTTTCTTCTGGGCACTAAAGCTATTTTGAGATTTGGAAAAACAAAACTATCCAAAATGTTTTCCTTCCACAAAACTCTTAGGGGACAGCCAACTTGAATAGCAATGAAGAAGGTGAACAAATAGGACTCTAGACCCTTTGTACTCAATTTTCAATAAAAGCATCTCTGTTTGTATCTGTCTTATATGCAATGATATCAGTTTGTAAGCCAAGATATATGGTTTTATTATTTTTTAAATTTTTTGTTGAATGTATTGGGGTGACAGTTTAAAAAATTATATATGTTTTAGGTGTACAATTCTATAATATATCATCTGTATGTTATACTGTGGGCTCACCACCCCATGTCGAGTCTCCTTCCATCACCCTGCTTCACCCTCTTCTACCTCCTCCCACCACCTTTTGCTCTTGTGATCCCCATACTGCTGTATCTATGAGTTGTTGTTTTTGTTTTGTTTGATTCCCTCATCTTTTTCACCAAGCTTCCCAAACTCCATCTCCTCTGACAGCGGTCTTCTCTTACTGTCTTTTAGTCTGTTTCCATCTTGCTTGTTAGTTCATTTTGTGCATTAGATTCCACATATAAGTGAAATCATATGGTACTTGTCTTTCTCTGACTGGCTTGTTTCATTTAGCATAATACTCTTCTGGTTCATCCATGCTGTCACAAAAGGTGGGATTTTATGTTTTTTACAGCTCAGTAGTATTCCATTGTGTGCATGTACCACTGTTTTTTTATTCACTCATCTACTGATGGGCACTTGGGCTTCTCTCAAATATTGGTTATTGTAAATAATGGTGCATATATGTTTTTGGATTAGTGTTTCAGGTTTTGTTTTTGTTTGTTTTTTTTTGTTGTTGTTGTTGTTTGGGTTTTTTTTTTTTTTTGGATATATCCAAGCAGTGAGATTGCTGGGTCAAGAGGTAATTCCATTTTTAAATTTTTGAGGACACTCCATACTGCTTTTCACAGTGGCTGCATCAATGTGTGTTCTTACAAACAGTGGAAAAGAGTTTCCATTTCTCCACATCCTCATCAGCACTTGTTTGTTGATTTATTGATGATAGCCATTGTGACAGGTATGAGGTATAGTCCAGAGTAAAAGCTCTGAATCTGAATCCCAGGAGTAGTGCTGTACTCTGTACTCATCCAGGTGCCACTTATAATCTTAGAAGAGTGACCTAATGTTGCTGATACTCTGGCTCTAAACTATAGAACAGGAAAATAACTCTGCCTTGTCTCTCTTACAGTATGCAGTGATATGATTTATTGCAAAGTGGACTGTAGCATTCATAAAGGAGTAAGGTTTTCTGAAGGAATTCTGTAGAAGGGGCAAACATACCAGTACCGTCAGAGGGGACACAGTTCATATATTCAAAGGGCCTGAGCTGGAAAAGGGAACTAAAAATGGTGGGAGACAGATATGAGAAAGTGAGCATAGCAAGCACCTTAAATTGTCAATGAGATCAAATAGGAGAGATAATGAACGTCTGAGTGTTGAAGACTCAGAGGTTCTGTTGAAATTCTCTAGAGATTGTGCTCAAATAGTGCAATATTGGAGTTCAACATTTCAGAGACCTATGAGCGGGTCACTGTATTGAAGTTGAAGTGAAAGGTATTGAATTGAGAAATTAGGTTTTCTACACTAATGTATTGTAAGGATCATCCAAATATGCATTTATCCCCTCAATGGAAGTTGAAAAGAAAAGAGTGAATTTTATTCCACGATCTTCAAAGCTAGGGGAGAACCCTCAGGAGACCCATGGATTGCAGTGCTGAGGAAGGCAGAAGTCACATGGTCAGAAGGCAAGCACGTCAGAGGAAGACCTCAAACAGGAGGATAGAAACAACATCCTGAGCCTGAAGATCATGCGTCCCTACCCCATCCATGGTCCATTGACCCTCTATGGAAAACAGTATAGAGATTCCTCAAAAAATTGAAAATCCAACTGCCTTTCGACCCAGCCATCCCACTTTTAGGAAGATACCCCAAGAACACCATAGACCTACTCCAAAAGGAGAAATGCACCCCCATGTTTGTGGCAGCATTGTTCACAATAGCGAAGATCTGGAAACAGCCCAAGTGTCCATCAGAGGATGAGTGGATTAAAAAGCTTTGGTATATATATACTATGGAATACTACTCAGCCATAAGAAATGATGACATCAGATCATTTACAACAACATGGATGGACCTTGATAACATTATACTGAGCGAAATAAGTAAATCAGAAAAAAACTAAGAACTATATGATTCCATACATAGATGGGACATAAAAATGAGACTCAGAGACATGGACAAGAGTGTGATGGTAACGGGGGTGGGGGGTGGGAGGGATGGGGCAGGAAGTAGAGAGGGGGTGGGGGGGAGGGGAGGGGCACAAAAAAAAACAGATAGAAGGTGATGGAAGACAATTTGACTTTGGGTGAGGGGTGTACAGCATAATCAAATGTCAAAATAATCTGGAGATGTTTTCTCTCAACATATGTACCCTGATTTATCAATGTCACTGCATTAAATTTAATTAAAAAATCCAAAAAAAAATTATAAAGCAGAGTTACAGCAAGTTAAAGCATATAATAATTACTTACCAAGTACTTTATGTCAGATTTTCACTAAGTTTGGCAGAGTAAGTCTTTATAAAATAAATAAAAAGGTGCAGGGGGAGTGTTGTACTCAAAGAAATGCCTAGTTTCAAGCATAAAAATGTGGTTAGCAAATAATTCTTAAAAGGTTGACAAAATTTAAAGGAGTTGTAGTGAGGCAGTGCAGAGAAAGCCATATAAATGCAAAACGAACAAAGAGGAGATAGGGGATGAGCAAGGACTCTGACCAAGCATTAAACATTATAAATGTGCTTTAGTCCTGGCTGGTTTGCTCTGTGGTAGAGCATCGGCTCAGTGTATGGAAGTCTCGGGTTCGATTCCTGGCCAGAACACACAGGAGAAGTGCCCATCTGCTTCCCCACCCCTCCCCCTTTCCTTTCTCTCTATTTCTCTCCTTTCCTCCCATGGCCAAGACTCCATTGGAGCAAAGTTGGCCTGGGCACTGAGGATGGCTCCATGGCCTCCACCTCAGGCATTAGAATGGCTCTGGCTGCAACTGAGCAATGTCCCAGATGGGCAGAGCATCGCCCCCTGGTGGGCATGCTGGGTGGAGCCCGGTAGGGTGCATGCAGGAGTCTGTCTTCCTGCCTCCCTGCTTCTCACTTCATAAAAATACAAAATAAAAATAAATAAAATAAAAATATGCTTTGTTCTGGCAAAAAAATATCCTTACTTCTGGTATGAGGCTTTGATTATGACACAGAATAGGGGCCCTAAATTTCATCTGCTCTTGTCTCAGAGACCAAAGATAGTGGCTTCGGAGTTTGCAGTGGGTATCAAAGGCCCTATTTTTCAGAAAGAAGCTGTATAAATCTAATCCCCACACATTAAAGAAATGCTTTTGCACCATCCAAGTGTCCAATTCAAAGATACTTTCTGATATGGGTGATCCATACATTCTAACTGAATTAAAAGAAATTCAAATCAGCCCCAATTTGGGGGGCTATCAGAGGTACACTTAGACCAGTGCACCCAAAAATTCATCAGCTTTATCTAGTCTAGCATTGTTCTAAGGTTGTAATAAAATCCCTTTATCTTTTGAATACTGAAACTTGCATTATAACTTTTGATAGATATTTTCAAATTGTCTTTTAAAACCTCTGAAGCTCTATCCCTATCTCCTATCTCTCTCATCTCACAGATAGCGCCCAGAACAAAGTGCTGTATAAATAAGAAATGTTATCTCCCACATTATTTTGTCAGAAAGTGTTGACACACCCTAAAATATATGTCCAGGACATTTTACCTTCTTATAATAGAAAACCTAATTCAATTTAAATGTTATCTATATCTGGAACTCTATTTGAAGTGAATATTAAAGAAAAAAATCCCACTCTCCAATTGTATTTAGAAATAACCTATCTCCAACAAACCTTGCGTGGTGAAAGCTGATTCATCACAACCAATCAATAAACTTAATAAAAGTGAGACATAAATGTGGACTGAAGCTGATAAGGCAGTATGTGGCATGCTGTGCAGACACTATTAGTAACCTACCCATATCTATACTCTCTTCCTCGTAAAAAAAAAAAAAAAAAAACCCTTGATAATGCTCGGGGCGGCCATTTGCCTGCCAAGGTAAGGTTTTACTTTCCAATTCTCTTGTGTGACCATATGCCATAATTCTAGGTACAGAGAAGGAAACATGTCTGCAGTGCACTCTCTCAAGGCTTTTGCTTGTGCTGATAGAAAGAAAATCCATTTGTACAACTCTTATTCAACCCCCTTTATGCACCACCACTGTCATCTGCCTTGAATGTGAACACATTGCCTGAAAATATCACACCCATTACTGTAAACTTGAAAATAAAAATCATGAAGGAAAGTCTTAAAGAAATGCAGGCATGGTCAATCTCCATATTCTACAATACTGACCTTTTAAAATTATCAATATTTTTGTATTTTATTTTTCCAATTACAGTTTACATTCAACATTATTTTGTATTAGTTTCAGATAAAGTACATAGAACATAGACAATCATATACTTTACAAAGGATTCTCTCTGATACTTCAAGTGCCTGCCTGGAACCTACATAGTTATTATAATATTATTAAAAGTATTACCCTTTCATCCCTGTGACTTAAAAATACATAGCACCTGTATGTTATAATGACTATATTGTTTTGGTTCTTGAAGCTAAAGAAATTCCTCCTTATTATATGTACATATTTCATTAACAATGTAGATATGGCAAAGGTTTTTTTTAAAGTTGAATTCTAATGAACTATTATTTAAAAAAAGATTTGAATGAAGAATGTGGATTATCACTGGGGAATAATTTTTTTTCATTTTATGTTGCATAAGATTTTAGAACTATTTCTATATAGTTCTGCATCGCTGATTCCAATTCTGAAATCCATTTTTTGGTGCATGCTCTAGTTTTTATGCAATTTTAATTTCTTTTTGTTACAGTTAATGTCTTGCATTGGTTTTTAAATCGGAATTGAAGGGCAACGACTCTTGGATTGAACATAACCACAAGGCAATTAATGTTTTACAAACATCACTTTTACAAAACTATAGTTGTTTTTAAATGTAAAAATTATTATCTGATAAAAATATCCTCTTATTTTGTTTTAAGATTGAATCATGACTTCTTTGAGTAGGCGTAAATGTAAAAATAGTCCTAACACCTTCTGTTATATATGTGGCTGTTACACACATCAACGTCAAAAGCGCAATATTTCATCATTTGTGACACATGCATATATTGCCTATTTTCAAGTTTCCCTTGGCAATCAAGACAAGAATTGGGCTCCTCATATTGTGTATCATAATTGGTGAGGAAATGCTTCATGACTGGACAAAAGAAAAACGAAAAGGAATGTATTTTGGTATTCCCATGGTTTGGCGTGAACCTAAGGACCACAGCAGTGACTGTTATTTCTGTCTGATCCATACAAAGGGCATCGGCAAGAAAAAATGGCATATGATCGCATATTCTAATATTCCTTCAGAAATACGACCTATCCCACACTCTGAGACACTCCGGTTCCAGTTTTCAATGGTTTTATTTCTTCTAAGGATAAGGAAAGTGAACATGGTGATCAAGTGTATTTTGATAAGATGCAGGAAGAAATGGTTGTAGAATTTGAAGGGTCTTTTCCTGATGCCAAGCAGTCAGTAACTCCTCAGCAGTTTAGCCAATCCAAATTGAATGATTTAGTAAGAATGACATAAAAATTTTCCTCGACATTCTGAAGTATGAGGAGCATAACTGGATCATTTGTGTGGATCTTAAAATGGTAAATTTCCTGCTAGGACAACAGAGAGGTTTCACAAAGTATCTTTGCTTTCTGTGTTTGTGGGACAGCCGAGCTCAGGAGAAACACTGGACACAGAAGGAGTGGCCGAAACATAAAGCTCTGGAAGTGGGATGCAAAATATTGTGAATGAATCTGTAGTTAATCGAAATAGGAACATTTTCCCCCCACTTCACATCCAACTTGGCTTAATGAAGCAGTCTGTTCAGGCTTTCAATAGAGAAAGTGAATGCTTTCAACATATTATTTCTGCTTTCCCTGCCTTGTCTTTTGAGAAGATAAAAGCAGGTGTATTCGATGCACCTCAAATTTGAACCTTCATATGTGATGAAAAATTTGCCAGGAAGATGAATAAGGAGGAGAAAGCAGCATAGCAGTCTTTTGTGGCATTTACAAAGAACTTCCTTGGCAACAAAAAGGCAGAAAACTATGAACTTCTGGTTCAAAGGATGCTGTTGGCTTTCTGCGACATTGCATGTAACATGAATGATAAGATTCACTTCCTGAATAGTCACCTTGAAGGGTTTCCTGAAAATCTTGGAGCTG
Organism: Saccopteryx leptura; assembly: GCF_036850995.1. NCBI lineage: Eukaryota > Metazoa > Chordata > Mammalia > Chiroptera > Emballonuridae > Saccopteryx > Saccopteryx leptura. The sequence goes on from NC_089510.1 coordinate 47,292,559, forward strand.
TTAGTGATGAGTAGACTACTGCTGGAGCATCAAACAAGATTGTCCTCAACAAGTACACAAACGCAAGAGCTACAAATGCAAATTTTTGCCTGAATAGAATTTAAATAAGTTATGCACAAATTTTATGATTAAAATAAGTGTTTCAATATGTTCTATTTTGAAATTTTAGACAAATTCTGATACAATCATATCTTTTAGTGTATTCGTGTATTTATTGCATTATATAAATTATTATATTTTCACAAAGATGATGCCCAAGAAGACATTCTACTTCATTATGTTAAACTAAATGTTGAAAATTTTACAATAAGATGAAAACCTAAAATCTTGAATTGCAAAAAAATCCTGTAGCTTACAGAGAAAAACTGTCAGATTTGAGATCAGCACAGTTGAATTAGGTAAGAACAAGTGTTTTTGTGGATGCAACAAAAATTTTGTTCCCCAGTGTTATCTATTTAGAAGACTGTTTGTAGACTTTGGTTGGAAAGTCATATAATTAAAAGAAGAGAGGCTGAACTTTGGAATCTAACATACCTAAATTAACATTTTATTTCTGCCACTTTCTAGCTCTTGGGTGGGGTGAGGAGCCTGGTTACTTTGTGCATAATTTTAAACAATCATAAGAGTCTTACAGGCTCATTCTGAAGATTATGTGTAATGATCACATAGTAAGTAATCAATGCATATGGGTTCTCTTCTTTCATTCACAATAAATATATTTTGTGTTTGTATATGTGCCAGAACAGCCTTGGTCTACATTGTAGGAGACAACACAATCTTGCATCCTTTACTTTTGTCTGTCAAAGAAGAAAATGACATAAAAATAAGCTCTTATAGAACTTTTTTCATTTAAACTATGTATTTTAGGATGGGTGTAGAAAAAAATTATTCAAAGAGCCCTTAAACCTTCTAGAACTACATCTCTTAAACTTAAAATTGGTGCTCATCTTAAAAGATCATGAAACATGCAAGACACAGACCTAGAGGATTAAACATAGTTCACTCTATTGAACTTCCCAATATAAGGAATATGAGAAAGAAAGCAACAGCAATGGTTAACTCCTTGCTATCTAGAATTACCTAAAAATGATTAAGATTCTCTTAAAAATAATAAACTGTATTTTTTAAAATGGAGAAAAGGAAGATGATCATTCACATTACAAGAATACAAATTTTATAGTTACTTAAGGTTGGCAGTTCCGAGTCATTTAAAAGTATGCATTTTTATAGTTGATTTACTATTAAGAACCATGTTTGTAGGATTTCCCATTTATTTGTTAGATTTAGGAAATATATTTAGAAAGTGGTAATTGCTAATGAATCTAGTGAAATATTTCTTAAAGTGTGGTCTAAGAATCATTGGACCCGCAGGATGTGTTGGAAAAATTTCTTGTGGTTAAATAAATTTGGGTAATACTGTACAATACATGGTCATGTTAGAGATTTAAATAATGCATTAATATACTATAGTTTCTTATAGGCCCAAAAAACCTTACCTCTAAGGAAACTAACATTTAGCTTAGCCCAAATCCCTGAATTGTTTGTTCCAAACATCTTTGACCATGAAAGCTATTCTCCTAGTAATATCTATTAACCTCCTACACAAAGAGTGTTGTTTGAAACACACTTCAGAAACTGCTGATCTCTAGTATAGAGTGTAGTGGCCATATAATATAATATAATTATAGTGATACCTATAAAAGAAGACTGACAGGAAACATTCTGCTGTCCCTGCAGTCTGTCCATACAGCCAGATAGATAATTAAGCTGAGATGAATGGCTCACATGCAACCAGATTAAAGGCAGAGAGACTGATACTGAAAATTTTATTTTATTGTCCTAGATTTGAACACTATTGGTTTCACAGTATTACTTGAAGGAAAATGTTAGCATACATGCATACTAGTACCCATTATCCATGGGGATACATTCCAAGACCCTTAGTGGATGCCTGAAACCTCAGATAGTACTAAACCTTATCAAACTATGCTTTTTCCTATATATATATGGGTTGAGCAATAGTAGCTTTTCAGTTGTTTACATGTAAAACAATAAATAAATACAAGAATAAACTATTTTATGTACTCACAACTGCAAATCTACATTTTCCCCATGCTTGTATATACCTATGATAAAGTTTAATGTATAAATGATGTACAGTAAGAGCTTAACTGCAATAACTAATGATAAAAGTAGAACAATTATGACAACATATTGTAATAAATTTATGTGATAGTTGTCACTCATTTCAGGGGATCTTGTGCTGAAGTCTTTTTTGTGTGTGTGTGTGTGCTGAAGTCTTTGTACAGGCTCAATGCTTTCCAACAGAACACACTGCCATTATCAGAGTATGTTTCCTGTTTTCTCTTCCACATGTAAATTGAATGAGTTCTCAATGTAAGCATGCATCATACATTGTGGTTTTACCTTTTGCAGTCTGAGATGTGTCGGCAAAACTAGCACACATTTCTTTTTACTTCTTTATAATGGCATGCCTAGAATATTTGTTCTTACTGTAGACTTCAGCAACCTTAGCATGGACTTCTTTTTCTTTCCTTATAAATGGTAAACTTTCACCTTTCACTTAAAGGAAGCATTTTACAGCTTCTCTTTGGCATATCAGCATCGCCAACATCATTACTCTTGCACTTGGAGACATTAGTAAGTCAATGAGGGTTACTTGAACATCAGCACTGTGCTATTGTTACAGTATGTCTGATAACTAAGATGGCTACTAAGTAACTAATGGGCAGGGAGCACACACAGAGGACGTGCTGGACAAAGTGATAATTCAAGTCCAGATAAGGTTGCCTAAGATTTCATCACACTACTCAGAATGGTGTGCAATTTCACACTTATGAATTGTTTATTTCTAATATTTCCATTTAATAGCTTTGAATCATGGTTGAACATAGGTAACTGAAACTCTGGACAGAGAAAGCATGGATAAGGGGGGACACTACTGCACATGAGTATACATAAACAATTTAGGGGTACAGCAAACAGTCAACACTATCTCCATTCAAATTTTTTGAGTATCTTCTCTCTACAAGAAATTCTGTTGGTAAAAGCATATAGAGCATGTGGCTTTAGTGTTTCAGAGTTTGGTGTGGAAGAAGGTGGTGAAAAGCAATTTCCCAAAACATGTTTCTCCTGAAATATAACATCCCCTCATATGAATACAGAACATCGCGATGGAAGCTTTAACATAATCTGAAGTGACTGGGTATAATTTCAATTATTCTTTTAATTCCATGTTTCATCTGATATTTTGCAGAGTAAGGCATGGTAAAGGGAAGATGATATAAATAATGATTTTACTCAAATTAGAATTGCTCAAGTAAATTCTGCTATGAAAAATCAGCTATAATACTGGTCAATGTAAGATTTTTATTTCATTATTTTATGTTAGTGAGAATAATATATGGATTATCTACTATGGGCCACAAATAAGCTGAATAGTGAGAAGAATCTTTTTAAAGAAAAGGATTATAATTTTCTCTTGGGAGTTTATAATATAATTAGAAAGATAAGATATATGTCCATCAAACAGGTAAGAATGCAAAGGAGATATGATTAAGTGCCATAATAAATGGTGAGTGATAAAGGTAGCAGGTGCTCTAAGAGGAATAAAGAAGAAAACAACTTTCATTATTTTTGTAGACATAAAATATCCTGAATTATAAAATTAACCTGATTTAAATGTATTTAACTTGTTTTGATTTTGCATGTTTAAAGCTTTATAGAATTGGGAGTCTTCTCACCAGGTAGCCAGAGAGAGAATAAAACAAGTAGCTTTGCCTCACCATTTGCCAATGTCTCCTGCTGGAAATCAGGTGACTGAATATATATATATATATATATATGTATATATGTATATGTATATATATATGTATATGTATATATATGTATATGTATATATATGTATATGTATATATGCTACCCAATTTGTATCTGCATTGGGGCTGAATATATTGAGATTTTCAGATGCAAGAAACTGTGAAAATACCTTGTCTCATTATCTAAACTTTCAGTCTGAGGTTTAACCATCCCTGAACAATCATGGCCTAGCACTGAAAGTGAAGATGTATCTACATAAGCACAAATTGTAACAATAGCACTTTGCATTTCCGAAACATCTTCTATTGAAATAGCTCATTCTCAGCACTGCTTACAAGCATTAATTCAACCTCCCAAGAAAAAGGTAATTTGCATAAAGTAGGTTAACTCTCTGACTTGATATGGCACAGTGCATAAAGTCAGTAAAAAGTACAGGCTTTCACATTCCTAGCCTAGTGGCTCGGTACACACAAGAACTACTTGAATTCCTTTCAAAATGTTATTTTAAAATACTAATTGACATGTTATCATAATAAATTATAATATGGCATCATTATAGATACAGAAAAATAATCCAAAAAATCCTTTCTTCTATGACTTTATCATTATTACTCTCATTCATAATCATTTCCCAGTATTTTCTCTGTGTCTGTGACATGAAAATCATTATATTGAAAAGAATCATGTTCAAATATGAAAAAAAAAAGTTCAATAATAGGAAAAAAAGCAAACACGAGGAAGATCTGAGACCTCATAGGTAGATTTCTTTATTAAAATCTGACCTTTAGGTTGTTAAGTGAAATTAGAGACTCATCATATGATAGATTAGAATAAGAACAACAATGGCAGGTCAGACAAAAATTTGGCAGTATTTCACCTTGCCATCTGATGAAAGCTAAGAGGATTAAAAATTAGAATGTCCTGAAGTTGACAGTAAAGTCTAGTTCTGTAAGAGGGAACAGCAAAGAGGGAATATGACAATTCTCAGTACTTGGAAAACTTAAATATTCACTTTTTTGTTCAAATAAAAAATAATATTGAGCATTTTATATAATTAAGGTGAAATTCTAGTTGTAAAGGCAGAAGTCCTCAAGAAGAAAAAATGTAAATAATTAAGCTTCAAAGAAACAATATAAGAGGTATAAATACACTCATTCATTCATTCAACACATTTGGAGCATCTATGATAGGTGCAACAAGAAGTTATTAAAGTGTTGATGTTTTGGAGGACTTTGGAATTTAGCTGGGGTAATTTTGGTTGTAACAATAACTAAGGGAGCTTCCAGAATTTACTGAGCAGTATCCAGAGACACTAGACATTCAGGACAGTCTCATCAAAGAATAACTGTTCCAATCTCATATGAATTTTAAATATCCCACTGCACTTAAAGGGTAAAAAGCTGGTTTATAATTTTTTGAGGTTAGAGCCTATCTATATATTGTATACACTATACAAAAAATGAGTTACATAGTTTTAATAAGTACTGAATTCTCTGAGTAGAAATATTACCTAGTCTAAGAAATATTTTACATGATCTAGTTGAGAATTTACCAATATGTGGTCATTATTTTGGAAAGTCACATCATCAGTGAATATGCTGTGATCCTTAAGTTAACAAAATAACATGCTGCACCTTTTATCTGTGCCATGACCATGGCCTACTGATGTCACACACACACGTGCGCACCTGCTGACTCTATTACATCTTCTCACAAAGTCATGCCTAAGTATACATATTTTAAAATACATAATATTTTATTGCAATTACTTTTCCTTTATACCTTTTTCCTATTGTAGTTGGTTATTATATTAACTTTAAAAAATGTGTAGGTAGATTACATATTAATTTTCAACTCAGATAACAAATGTATATTACATATTAGTTTTTATAGTGTCACATATTATTTGCTATAAATAGTATTTGTATTATTTGTTATATGTAACATTGAATGTTATTATTTGAAAGGAGGTGAGCCTGTGCTGTGTACTAGAGATAAAGGCAGAAGGCAACGGTCCTGGCCTCACAATCCCAACATTCTGGTTTAAAAAACAGGTGTCAAACCAATAAGCACACAGCTAAATGTAAAGTCATAAATACTCCTAAGTGTTACAAAGGAAAAGAAGACCACGAAATAAAAGAGGACAGCAGAGGAGGACATAATTGAAGAAGTATTGGGTCAGGGAGCGTTTCTCTAACCAAAAAGAAAGAATTACAAGATACGTAGGACCTATCAAATGATGACCAGTGGGGGATACACTCAAAGCAGAGGCAGAGGCATGTACAAATGATGGAATCACAGTGTATAAAAGAAAGGAGTTGAACCAGGTTAAAGAAGTGGGAAACACATATAGGAAGAAGCTGCTTTTCCACATATCCCATTCTTCCCTGTATAATTCCTCCACCTCTTTAGATCCATTTCCCTTTAAAAGAGATTCAGCTCTCTGCTTAAGAGTTATTTAAATCCTGATTTTCTGAGGAGGAATAAACACAGTGTCACTGGAGTATATGTACCTTGCTTAAATGCATTGAGACAGATTAAAGTATTCCAATATTTTTCTTTCGGTGAATGTCATCTGAATTGACAAATTGGGATTTCTATTCTGTACTCCACATTTAGCATGGTCTTGCCTAAATGTTGAAACAAATGGCTTCTTGCCTAAGGGTTTGAAAATAACAAAGTTAAGCAATATGTACCCAACGCTCCCCTTGGATCACTCTATCAAAGAAAATATTAAGTAAAGCTGTTTTTATAACTGCGATTGTGAGGACACTTCAGTGTGGAGTGAGACAGCACTAGGATAATTCCTGTTCTCACAATGCAATGCAGTAGGGAAAATACACTGAGGAGGGTTTGTCTCATGACAACAAAAAAAACAGGAGGTGAACTCCAATCAAACACCACAAAGTGTCTTCAATAGAAGTGTTTGCATGAAAGAAAGCCATCATGTTCTTGAGACCAGTTATTTCCCTTTTTGCAATCTCTCATCCACCTAGCATAGAAGCAGTCAATTGAAAACCTGCTTATCTTTAAAAGATTCCACGTCTAAGAGAGATCATATGGTACCTGTCTTTCTCTAACTGGTATTTCACTTAGCATAATAATCTCCAGCTCCAACCATACTGTCACAAAAGGTAAGATTTCCTTCTATTTTTATGAATGAGTAGTACTCCATTGTGTAAATATACTACAGCTTTTTATAATCCATTCATCTACTGATCGGTACTTGGGCTATTTCCAGTTATTGGTTATTGTTAATTTCACTGTAATGAACATAGAGGTAGGTGCATATATTCTTTCAAATTAGTGTTTCAGGTATTCCCAGAAGTGAGGTCGCTGGGCCAAAAGACAGTTCCTGTTTTAATTTTTTGAAGAAATGCCATACTGTTATCCACAATGACTGCACCAGCCTGCATGAACAAAATAAACTGACAAACAAAATAGAAATGGAGGCATGGATACGTGGAACAGACTGACAGCTCACAGAGAGGAGGGGATTATGAGGGCTAGAGAAAAGAATGTGAATGGATTCAACAAAAATACATGTCCATGTGCTATATACAGAAGACAGTATGGTGATAGCCAGAGGGAAAGGGGACCAGAGGTAGGTGCAGGTGTGCAGAGGGGAGAGAAACGGGAATGAAAAAAAAGACTTTGCCAGGGGCAGTGGGAGCATGACACAGCCTGCAGATGGTATTTTATTGAGTTGTACATTTGAAACCTGTATGGTTTTGTGAACAAATGTCATCCCAATAAATTCAATAAAAGAGAAAATCTATGAGTCTCCTTCTTAACTAGGAAGTAATTCAGAAAACCTGGTAGAAGAGTAAACTCTCAGGGTCTCATCTGATAGTTTTTTTTTTTTCCTCTTCCTTTTAACTTTTGTCACACTTTTAACAGAATCAGATGGCGTGCATTTTTATCTGATTCTGGGTTGGAAAGAAACATTAAAGAAAGATGTGAGCTACTATGACAAATCTGACACAGAGGCTAATTGAGATGGGTGGGCAGTGGTCTACACCCTCTTTGCTGCCACCATCCTCCTGTCATTTGTTGGTTGATCGCATTCTTGTTTCCTAACAAGTCAGGAAAACAAGATTGAGATTCTGTCCTTGGAAGCCAATAAATCATTGCTTCTAAAATATACCTTATGAGACATGGAATTGCTATCATACTTTCCAACTTGGAGGAAAGCTCAATGGTTGATTTAAAACAATAGTTTTGAGTTGCATATGCTAGAGGTCCTGAGAAATCTTTAACTAGACTGGAATCTCAGATTATGCACATTACTTTGCAATATTCAAGAATAAAAAAAGTTAAAATCCTTCTATTTCAATAAAATTTCCATTAGATAGATAGATCATTTTTTTTTTCAGAGACAGAGAGAGAGTCAGAGAGAGGGATAGATAGGGACAGACAGACAGGAACAAAGGAGAGATGAGAAGTATCAATCATCAGTTTTTTGTTGCGACACCTTAGTTGTTCATTGATTGTTTTATCATATGTGCCTTGACTATGAGCCTTCAGCAGACTGAGTAATCCCCTTGCTCGAGCCAGTGAGCTTGGGTCCAAGCTGGTGAGCTTTGCTCAAAACAGATGAGCCTGTGCTCAAGCTGGTGATCTCGGGGTCTCGAACCTGGGTCCTCCGCGTCCCAGTCCAATGCTCTATCCACTGAGCCACCGCCTGGTCAGGCGATGTATATTTTTCTTATCAGAAATTATGTTGCTTTTTGTTTAATATTTGTAAAAATGGGAAGTGTAAACTCCAAAGCTTTAGTCTATAATCTCAATGTGGGATCCCACCATATTAATAAAATTGTCCAAAGATGTCTGCAGATGGGGAGAGAAAAATTAATTACATAAACTGTAAGAGTTAGAGATTCTTCATTAAATTGACTCCAAAGACTGGTATGTGAATCTGTGTGTGACATTCCAGGGTTCAGCCTACTGCTGCTTGGAAAGTTTCTGGGCTGAGAACTTTGTCCTATAAAACTTTGACACTATTTGTAATTCCTAGGTTGCAATGTTCTTAGACATTAGCTGGAAATTCTACATTTGGATTCCAGATGTTATATCTGGAGACATGGAAATTAAAACGCAGAGTTTAGGACTAAGATGCAGATTATGTAGTCCGTAAGTAGATAATAAAGAAAGCCAAGAGTGAAGAGAATTCCGAACCTCCAAACCCACACTGGTCTCCTACCACCACCGACCTAGAGGGAACTTTCTGTACTAGCTCCAGGCAGTGATGCTTGAGCTGCCAACAACACGAACGTATTCATAAGGCCAAATGAAGTTGAATAGCAGTTTGCTTAAAGCTTTCCAAAATGTCATGAAAATGCCCTATGAAATCCATTTATGAAAATGAGTGTGTTAAAAACCATTGTTAATATGTACTACAGAAATCCACCAATGCGCCAGCTCTTTGGTCACACTATACTCATAATTTTAATACAAAGTCCACAAATTTGCTTTTGATTGACACATTCTTTTACAGTCTTTAGGACAGACATTAAAAATGCTTAAAGACGCCTCTCATACGATTAAACTTATGGGATGTGAAATAATAAAACATGGCTTTAAAGTAAAACCTTGCCTAACATCTTCAGTTTGCACAAGTCACTGATATCGGAGTCAGAAGCTGGACAAAATCACTCTGTCTGCTAGGATGCTGCAACAAGAAAATGTAGTGCCTACTAGTGTGAATACTCCAACATGACTCTTCTGCAGTATTTAATGTTTTCAAAAGGAAAGACGAGAAAATTTAATTTCCAAGTTTCTTACCAAAAATGACATCTGTGCAGTTATTTCTAATGTATCTCTAACAAAGTATTGCAAAATAAAAGTATCAGTGATCCCTTTCTGAGACAACAAGGAACGCTTTGGTTTCTTAACAACAGAAATGAGTGAGAAAAATATCTGAAGACCTTCATCTTCCTACTAAAACCAGACTTATAAATTCCTAAATAATTATTTCTACAGGATATTCATTTCTAAAGATAACATGGCTTCTTGTTGTGGAAGGAAGGAATGAATGAAACCCTATTAAAGGACCAATTTTCTTCAATATTTTCAGTGATTATCCTGGGAAACTGAGAAAGAACGTTGACGACGTTATTAAATCCATTCTGGTGCACCGATATACTCTCCCTGTTCAACAGATGGCAAACGTGTTCAGAGGTCCTAGTTGCAGTCATTCAGGGATTGCTGTCTGCCAATCATTCTGCTCCAGGAGCAGCCATGCTATTAAGATATGCAGGAGATCATGGGCCTCAGCTCAGCCCGAGCTATCATCAGGGCTGACAATCAGCCTAGAGGCACTTGTGTCTGTAAGAAATCGAGTAAAAGGGGAACTCTGGGATGAGTACGCATTGAAAAAAAAAAAAACCTGACTTCAGGATTATCATTATATTAGAAAACCAAATAAAGAAAGCATGCTAACTTTTTAGCAATCGATCAGTAATATACAAATATGCAATTCAGCAACAGTTTACAATGTACTTCATAATTGATGCTCCTCTAATTCTATAGAATATTCTGTAGAACATACCCTGCTTCCAAAACATATTTATCAGCATCATTGCTTAGAGAACTAAGATCCATATTAATGAGTTCCTAGTAAAGATATTCCAAAAGCATCAAAGCCTTTATTTCTGATCTTGGGCTCCACATCTTAAGAAAGAGCAGCGGGAAATCTGCAGACAGTTGCTCCATGGTTTGTGTGTACATGTGTATGTGTGGCAGAAGCAAACATTTACAAGAGAAAAAATATGCAAAGCAAGGATGAAGCTGAGTAGTATGGCTGTTGCAAAAAAATAAATAATGAAGATTAACTGCTTTAGAAACTGAGTTCTGCTCTGGCTGGTTGGCTCAGTGGCAAGCATTGGTCTGGCATGTGGAAGTCCTGGGTTCTATTCCTAGTCAGGGCACACAGGAGAAGTGACCATCTGCTTCTCCACCCCCCTTTTTTTCTCCTCCCCCACAGCCATGGCTCATTCAAGCAAGCTGGCCCTGGACCCTGAGAATGGCACCATGAGCTTGCCTCAGGTGCTAAAAATAGCTCAGTTGCTGAGCAACAGAGCAGCGGCCCCCAGATGGGCAGGGCTTCACCCCATATGGGGGCTTGCCAGGTGGATCCTGGTTGGGGTGCATGAGGGAGTCTGTCTCTCTGCTTCCCTGCCTCTTCCTTAATAAAAAAAAAAGAAAGAAAGAAACTGAGTTCCAGTGGCCTGTTTGCTTGTTTAGCAAAGATAGGATGTATGAAGTAAAAGAAAAATAAAGCAAGGACAAAAACCAGTTACATTCTTCTTTACCACATACTTTATTCTTATATATGCTTCTAAATAACCCCTAAATAAACAGAAATAAAAATAAAAGTTAGAGTAAAATGTACATTTTAAAATTTATCTAGAAATTAAATTTGATGGGGTGACAATCAATAAGAGTGCATAATTTTCAGGTAAACATCTCTATAGCATTTGAACTGTTGATTGTGTTGTGCATCCATCACCCAAAATCCAGCTGTCACCTACTTATATCCCTTCCTCCACACCGCAACACTGTAGGTGCTGTAGGGAAGGTGTCAGCAGGCCCTTCATATGAAATAAAGGAGCTTAAGATTTAAGTCATTTGGTGAAAGACCACACCTGGAGAATAGTTTACCAAAGGAGAGACTATAAAATCAACTCTTACACGTGCTGGCCTCCTCCTACCATGCCCAGCTTCCCCTTCATAGCACTGCTGAGAGCAACAGTTCTTGTTGGCATTCACCACTGGCAGACAAAGCAAGCACAAAAGTCTGGAACGACTTTTCCTGGCTTCCTCTTCGCCCCCAATTCCATTCTCTTACAGCACTTGCCAAGCTGTCACAACCAATAAATGCCAATCAGAAGCAATCCAATCAATCCAGAAGCTGAGGTGAACTGCCCATGTACTCAACTAGTCACCAGAAGACTAGGACTCAGGGTCAGCTCTCCAAATGATAAGTACAATGCTTTTTTTCTATATCTCAAATTAAAGAGAATTAAAACCAAGCCTGGCTACATACTGTGTCTGCAGAGGGATATGTGGCAGCACTGAAAAGCAGAGCCGAGGAACAGCTTTGATTTTATATATATTGTCCACATTAGAAGGATGATGAAACAGAAAATTTAAGGAATTTTGTGTGAGTTTACCCAGGAATAAATTCATGGCAGATGGCTCCAAAATCGATGCTTCAATCATTATTCCACTACACTGTGCTATGAGCACTAAAACATTTACTTTAATCCTTGCAAATTTAGTAAGGTCATTTATTTCATTTTATTTAACAATAGCAATCTTATACAAATTCAATTTTACTATGTCTATATTTTATAAGTCTATTCATTTTTTTCTGTTTTCTTTATTGTGGTGTTTGAATATATCCATGTGTAACAGAGTCAAATGTTTTATTCTTTAATTATAAATTTAATATTATTTATAATATTAAAATATTATATTGATATAATATACTGATTATATTTTATTATATTAATATATTGATCATAATATTTTTTCTATTTTGACCATTCCCCCCCTTTCTTTTTCTGCTTTGGAGAGCTTTTCATTTTATGAAAACCAATAATTTCTCCATAATGTATCTTCTTAATGTTTAAAATACAATATCATTTGAAATTTATTTGTAATAAATTGGGAAACTAATGTCACTTTTTTAAAATGGTCACCCAATAATCCTTGAAAAACTTACTTAATTGAATGCTCTTTTCTTTGCCCATTTATTTATTTATTTATTTATTGTATTTTTCTGAAGCTGGAAACAGGGAGAGACAGTCAGACAGACTCCAGCATGCGCCCGACCGGGATCCACCCGGCACGCCCACCAGGGGGCGACGCTCTGCCCACCAGGGGGCGATGCTCTGCCCCTCTGGGACATCGCTCTGTTGCGACCAGAGCCACTCTAGTGCCTGGGGCAGAGGCCAAGGAGCCATCCCCAGCGCCCGGGCCATCTTTGCTCCAATGGAGCCTTGCTGCAGGAGGGGAAGAGAGAGACAGAGAGGAAGGAGAGGGGGAGGGGTGGAGAAGCAGATGGGCGCTTCTCTTGAGTGTCCTGGCCGGGAATGGAACCCGGGACTTCTGCACGCCAGGCCGACGCTCTACCACTGAGCCAACCGGCCAGGGCCCCCATTGATTTATAATGCCAGTTATGTAATCTTGGGCAAATCACAGAATGCTTAGTTTCCTCAACTGCAAATGGGGATTAATGAAAGTCTCTATCTCACAGAGTTTTTATGAGGAGTAACTGAGTGAATACACAAAAAGTTTAAAAGATTTCTTGTGACATATTAAATACTACATGAGTATAAGCTAGCATTTCTTTATTATTCTCAACCATCTACTTAACTTTAGAGTAATTGTGGGCTATGGCAAGTTGGCTCATGGTAGCGTGTCAGCCTGACATGTGGATGTCCTAGATTCCATTCCCAGTCAGGGCACACAGAAGCAACCATCAGCTTTTCCACCCCCTCCTTCTCCCTTATCTCTCTCTTTCTCTGTCTCTTTCTCCTTTTCTCTCTCTCTTTCTCTTTCCCTCCTGCAGCCATGACTCAATTGATTTAAGTGCAATTGGCCCTGGGTGCTGAGAATGGCTTCATGGAGCCTCCACCTCAGGTGCTAAAAATTGCTTGGTTGGTAGCAAGGGCCCAGATGGGCACAACATTGGCCCCAGAGGGGTGTTGTTGGGTGGATCTTGTTTGGGGCACATGCTGGCATTTATCTCCCCTCCTCTCACTTGGAAAAGAAGAAAAAAAGAAAAATTGTGAAAAGTTTGAGAAATGATTTCTGAGCTAGGTTGGAAAAGGCATAAGATGTGCACAATAAGTTGGAAAGAACTGACACATTTACAAAATTCATGCAACAATGACATGTCTTCAGTTATGAAAACAAAGATACTTAAGTCTTACACTGTAGTTCATAATTCTTTTATGTAAATAAGTCTAATCTCATTAAAGTCTGCTGACATATTAAAAATACATTTTCCTTTTCTTCATATTTTACCCGTTTTTGTTATGTGGGAGAAAGTATTAATTTTTAAGTATTCATTTTATAAAAGTAGCCAAATATCTAAAATTGTTTATTATTAGTTCTAAATAATGTTTTTATAGTGGTTGACTCTCTTGAGTTGTTCATGTATTTAGTCTTATATAAATAGAGATCATTGGATCATTGTCTTCTTTCCCATATATCTAAACTTCATATTTTATTTTATTAGCTAAAATTTACTAGAATACATGAAACAATATTTCTCATAGCAAACACTTCACCTTTTTCCTCATTTAATAAAAGTGCCTGTAGGTTTTTATCATTAAGAATAATGTTATTTGTTGAGTTTCCTTAACTTACAAGAAAGTTTAAAGTGTTTAACAATAGTTAAAAGTGATTAACCGATATATCATTTTGAGATCTGATAAGGTGAACCAACAAGATTTAAGAAACGTTTTCTATATTCAATTATGCATTCCCAGGATAAACTCTTTGATTTATATCTTCTATTTATGTATTGATAAATGTGATTCATTGTTTATTTATAATTTGTGCATCTTTATAATTTTTGTTATTTTTTAGTGTTTTGGTATCATAATTATGTAACTTCACAACAGTAGGTACTTCTTTAACCCATAATTTTATTTTTCTGTGCTTGTAAAAAGTTACTATGAGAATTAACGTTACCTTAGGATCTTTACATAAGCTACCTATAAAACCACATACAGCAAGAATATCTTAAGAGATAATTATTTCGGCCCTGGCTGGTTGGCTCAGCGGTAGAGTGTCAGCCTGGCGTGCGGGGGACCTGGGTTTGATTCCCGGCCAGGGCACATAGGAGAAGCGCCCATTTGCTTCTCCACCTCCCCCTCCTTCCTCTCTGTCTCTCTCTTCCCCTCCCGCAGCCAAGGCTCCATTGGAGCAAAGATGGCCCGGGCGCTGGGTATGGCTCCTTGGCCTCTGCCCCAGGCGCTAGAGTGGCTCTGGTCGCGGCAGAGTGACGCCCTGGAGGGGCAGAGCATCGCCCCCTGGTGGGCAGAGCGTAGCCCCTGGTGGGCGTTGCAGGGTGGATCCCGGTCGGGCGCATGCGGGAGTCTGACTGTCTCTCCCCGTTTCCAGCTTCAGGAAAAAAATACCAAAAAAAAAAAGATAATTATTTGGCATTTTATTTTATTTTTTTCAGTATTTTTCAATTAATTTTAAAGTGAATTTTGATAATTACAATTTCCTAAGAAATTCATCTAATTTATTGTGATTTCAAATATATTCTCATTGGTTTAACAAAGCAAACTCTTAGTTTTATTTTTATTTATTTATCTTTTTTTATTTTCCAAGTGAGAGATGGGGAGATAGAGAGACACACTCAAACCAATTGAGCCGTAACTATAGAAGGAAAAGATGGGGTGCAGTGGTGAGTGGGACGGGAGGGGTGAAGAAGCAGATGGTCACTTCTCTGGTGTGACCTGACCAGGGATCCAACCCAGGACATCCACCTGCTGGGCCGATGTTGTACCACTAAAGCCAACCAACCAGTGCTTTCACATAGTTTTAAATATCCCCCATCTTAATAGCTAGAATCCCTCGATCATTTACAAAGCTGCATATTTTGTTTTCTAATTTTTATTAAAATTTCCAGATATTTGTCTATGTTGATTTTATCCAAATATATTATTTTTCTGTTTTCAGTTAATTAATTCCTGCTGTCATTTGCTTATCTCTTTCCTTCTGTCTTTCACTTCATATTCAAAATGTATCAAGTATTTTCATGAAAGAATATGATTTAATGCATTTTTATAAAAGTAACATTAACCAGTTATTTCATTTTAATTGAATTTGTTTTTAAAGTGAATAAAATCATTTCAACTTAAAATATGCTAAAATTCCAATATTGCCATTGAATATAAATTATTAGTTAATATTGTATTTTAAAAAATGAGTTCTAAAACACTTAAAAACTTTTCACAAAAAGGTCACAAATAACAATAGGCTCTACCAGAGAATCTGGAAAAATAACCCAGTTATACTTTAAATCAGTGATTTTCAACCTTTTTTTTTTTCATGGCACAAACACACACTAATTACTAAGGTCAGTGCCCCTGACTAAATACAACCATTTTCATCTCATGGCACAAATAAATTAGTTACTAAGGAAGAAGAGGTCAGGGCCCCTTTTTCTTTAGTAATTAGTTTATGAGTGCATGAGAAACAAAGGTTGAAAATTACTGCTTATATCATCTTATTATATCTTTTTAGCTGCCATTTTTTCTATTACAAATATTTTAAAGATCACATAAACTTTAATTCTCACTTAAAACTTTGTGTAATAAAAAAACTTTGTGTAATAAATGTCAAAATAACCAGCTCCTTTGAAAATTATAAGTGAATAAAACATCAGACAATGTAGAATATCTACTTCTAAAATTCCAGAGGTGGTGGGGCCTTAGTACTCATTTCCTCAATTCCTTCATTTTTTGGATGAAAAAATTATAGCATAAAAATTGAAGATATTCACCATTCACTCAGCCGCCCAGATGTATGCAGTGTGGCCAATGTGTTACTACTCACCATGTTAGAAATGGGGCAGGGAAGATGTGGAGACTAAGATCAATAGTACATGACTGTTGAATTCCAGGAAAGCTCAATGTCGCAAGTCTAGCAGAAACACAGGCAGAGTCCAATAGGAGCACTCACTGGGTCTATTTCCATCTGAAATTACACTACTCATTTGCTTACTAGGTCACTGTCATCTATCACCTTACCGTTTTTGGTGAGCTGCACAAAAAATACAGGAGCCTCTTTCACAACTGAATATCTAATGTGTAGAACATTTCCTGGCATGTAGAAACAGCTCAGTGAATGTTTATTGAATTAATGAATGAAGCTATTGGTTGGCCGGTTGTACTATTGAGGTAAGTCTTGAAGACTAAATAAATTTGTCACCTCAACCGTATGAAAACATAAAGACTTTAAGACTAAAATTATGGAGCAGGAGACATCACTGAAATGGAAAATCCTCATTTCTGTGATAGTTTAAGGGGTATACGAAAGTTCACAGGACAGAACAGGAGGGCAAGGTGCCCTGCATATCAAAACTAAGAATGTTGACTTCATCCTCCTTCCTACTCAGGAATTTTTTAAGATAAGGTGAAAAAAAGATGAATGTGAGTTTTAGAAAAATCACTTCGGGAGCTGTTTCAGGAATAAACTTGGGAGAGATTATGAGGTCACATTGATGATTACCAGTGGAGCTACAGCTGGAATATCTTTTCCGCTATACATTGTCTTACTTTGCAGGAGTGCACTTTTCAATTTAGATTAAAAAAGAGAGACAGACACTCATTTGGTCAATTAAGGGCCCAATCTTGTAGAATTCCTGGAGGTTGATCTATCAGATTATTTAGAAAGGTAGAAGGATACCAGTGTAACTAATAGGTGTCAGTGCTCAGATCCCAGATATTGTATTTTCGAAGATAAAAGGCTTGTTAACAGGAAGTACGGAGATTACAGATATCAGGCTAATCAGTCCTGTTGTCTCTGCATGACACTTTTCCTTGAGTTAAAAATTGTTTTAATATTATTTTGTTAAAATAATTCTACTTTTTTTTTTGAAAAAGGGATAGCACATATAAATTGCCTTTTAGCAATTAGAATAATTTTAATGTCAAGAATTTTTTTTTTTTTTGTCTAAAGTTTTGGGTGGGGAGACCAAGGGTTATCTTCCTAATACACACACGCACACACACATAGAAATGTATAACCCATTGAATTGGAGAAGGTGTCTTTATAAGCTTCTGCTTTAATTAGTTTTCAATTTACACCCATACTCATCTAAAAGGATTTACAAAGTTTTATATGTCAATTAGTTTTGGTAACTAGAAAATAATCAATAGTCATTCAGTTTTCTATTGCAGTTATAAATTTCTTTTGAGAACATATCAACAGCCATATAATGCAGAAAAATCTGATACAACATGAATCTTTATAAATCCTATTTGGGATTCTTCCAAAGTTTCTATGTAGCCAGTTAAAATTAACCCAAAGGGAAGAGCTGAGATTCTTTAAGTTACCTTAGGGTTGATTTTTTTTAATGAGATTGCAGAATTTTGTTGAAAAATTATTTAATATACTGGTGTTTTGATAAAGAGAACATTGGGTTTTCATCTTACACATGCTAGTGACTTATGTGAATAAGTCACTTTTTTTTATTAAGACAGGATATTTGAAATATGAACAAAAACAATAGTAATGGCAAGATTTTCACTAATGGACATCATCATTTTCTTAATTATTCTGATTTCTTTTTAATTTTACTGAATTAATACTTCAGATACGTTAGTCAATTTAGGTACTACATCACTTAATATTTGTCTGCTAATGTATTTATCTCATTTACAAGTAAGCCATGACCTTTCTGAGGATAGATGTTTGGTCCACTGTTTTGTCTAGCACTTAGTAGAATGTCTTAGACATAGTTGGTACTCACTTAATGTTTGTTGACAAATTATTTTAGGCACAGAAAATATAATACTATAACATTAGCACTGAAAGGGACAATCATCTGGTTTAACTATTTTATAAAGAATGGAATTCCTGCTTAGAAGACCCAGGTACTTTTTTGATGAGGACAAAGCTCTCTAGGTCTCCTAATTCCTATTCTAATGTTTGTAGTTTACAAATTTGAGATTTATGAGTACTTTATCCCTGATACCTAAAAATGAGTTTCAAGGTTTAAGGTGATATCTAGAAATGAATTTCAAGATATAATATATATCAATTCAATTTAATGTTTAGGTATCAGAAACCAGGGGTCCAAATTACGGAAGTATATAGATAGTCAACTACCAACACAGTGGCACACATCCTGCTTTGGATAATCACCACTATATTTCAGTATGAGAACATCAAAGACACTAAGTTAGTTGCAAATTCATGGAGGTAACAGAATGAGAACTATTTTGTCCACACTTCTCATATGACTATAGGTTAAAAAATAAAGTTTTTAAAATAAGAACATCAAAGACAATATATGGAAAACATACTTTGTAACAGAGACTGCTATTTACCAGGATGTATGTTCTCCTCTTCCTGGAACACAGTGTTCATTGCATTGAAGAGTAACCATGAGATTTAGTTCTACTTGATGAAATGTGATTTGAAGTTATACACAGTACTTCCAAGATTCCCCATGCCCCTTGCTTGTCCCTTTTTATTTTGTATGGACAGATACAAACCCTATGGCAAAGTTCTATGTCACAAGTTAAGGCTTTCAGAAATATCATGGGTCCTGAATGTCTGAGGATGAGGAGCTGCCTGTTGACTTGAAACTCCCTTGGACTGTGAGACACATATTCCTACTGTACTCAATCTGTGGTATATTTTGTTGGGGGAAGGGGAGAAGGGGTTACAACCACTAGTGTTACTTTTTATCTCAAATTTTCTGTAGTGGAAGAAAATATTGAATACATCATTCTGATCAGATGGATATCTTCCAACATCTAGACTATGCAAATAAAAAAAAAAAAGAAAGGCTGTTCCATACTGACTTCCCATCACATTTCCTAGCAGTTATATAAAATCTAGCACTGAGCAGTCTTCACAGAGCATTACCACTATGAGCTAGTTATGGACTCATTGTCTCATTCCGAAGGGCAGTCAGTAATTATCAAACTTGTTTTCATCATGATCACTGTGAAGGCTTGTTAAGCCAGATAAGTGAGACTATGGGACTTTCCTCCTGAGTCTCTGATTTTATTATCATTATTATTAGAACTTGATAATTTGCATTTGTAATAGGTTCCCTAATGATGATACCTTTGCAACTGGTCCAGGGGCCATACTTTGAGAACTATAATCATAGGGATTCTCAGTTACTACTAAATATATTTTACCCTGTATGTTCAAACACTGGTCATATATAATCAGTTAGCACCCTTTAAAAGTTCTATCTGAGTAACAATGTCTGATGCAATACTGAAATTGATACATATATAGGATCTAGGAACAATTCTCACTTTCAAAATTGTCAAAAATACTATTTCTGTTCAATAGTCTGTCTAGAGGTAGAAAAATTTGCTACTGGTAAATCAGGTCCTTTGTGTGAAACCAAAGCTAAAGTGAAAACTCATTTGAAGATGAGATGAGACATTAAGGGGAAAAAATATATTTGTAGGCTACAGTCCTGAAGGTTGGCTGCAGAATAAGGAATCATTATTAAAGATTTACCTGAGGGATAAATAGAAGCTCACCCTAGCATAAGAGGAAGAAGTAGCCAAGTCCCTAGCAGAAAATCCATCAAAAGCTGTTACCAAAAGTAATTAACTTCAGCCAAAAAAAAAAAAAAAAGAAAATAAAGAAAAGCATCTTTCTACTATCAAGCACAACCTGGCTTTTGAAGTATCACGGAGTTCACTTATTCTACATGGTAGCTATTTTTAGACTACAGGGGGTCCTCGGGTTATGACATAATTCTGTTCCTATGACAGTGACGTAACCTGAATTCTGGTGTAAGTAAAAACACACCCTAGACCAATTCAAACAGAACACTTGCACTTTTAATAGTCCAAAATGGTGTAGGTAAGCATACAGGGGGACGCCAACTCCCTCACTCATGTACCGCGTCACTGCACATTCTTCCACCACGCACAACCAAACCAGTGCGCCCACGTAGTCCATAAGTACAATGCTAACAGCGTAAGCCAAAACACTCGCGTCTCAATATTTTTAAGTTTTATGGGAACGAGCATTGTAAACTCAAAGCATCATAGTCGAGACTGTTGTAAGCTGAGGACCCCCGTACTTCATTTTGAAAGTAGTTTCTCTACAAGGCCTGGGTACCAGCCAGGACATGATGCTCCCAGCCACACAGCTCTGCCAGGAAGGACACATGTAGAGAATGACAGCAATTCCTGTGGGGCATTCACACAATGAGTTGGAAGGGACCTACACAAGCCAGTAGGAGAAAGTAGAACTTTGAAGATCCACTGGAGCACTGGCTGAGTGGCTTAGTTGGTTAGAGTGTTATCCCAATATGCTAAGGTTGTGTGTTCAATCCCTGGTCACAGCACATACAAGAATCAACCAATGAATGTATAAATAAGTGGAACAACAAATCAAAATTTCTTTTTATCTGTCTCCCTTCCTCTCTCTAAAATCAATAAACAAATTTTAAAAATTGGAAAAAAGAAAAGATCCATTGAAGTCAACTTCAAATACAGAGAGAAAGTTGTGGGTTTCTGGGGGAAAAACAATGACAGGCAAGTCTTATTTACAAGGATCTAGGAAAGGAAAACCTCTCAAAGCAGAAGCTGGGGGAAACACAGAATCTAAGAAGCAGAACTGAATAAACATTGACAAGACTGTAAACAACCAAGCACATCTTTATCTGTGAAAGGAAAGGTTACATACACATCAGTCTCTTCAGCTGAATTAATGGAGAAGAATTCTTGTTAGCAATATTTTTCAAAATAAAGGATCACAAACTGTAAATTTAAAAAGGAATATACTGTTAAATGAATGGTTCACCAAGAGGATGAATGTCTTTAATAATAATGAAAGCCTAAATTTTTACAATGTACCAGTTTTTCATTTAATATTCATAATGACCCTGGGAGGTAGGTAATAGTATAAATATTTGCCCTATTTTACATATGAGAAAATTTTGGCATTAATATCCACATTTGCAACCTCATGTACCTCTTTCCACTTCTGAAAATTTCCCATTCTAAACCAAATAATATATCTAATTTAATCTGAACTAAACATTGTCCAGAAAAAGCGTATTTTGGTATTGCCTCCTGCAATATGGCACATATATGAAACAGATAGCTTTTTCACAATATCACCTAAAATACCTTTTTACTCAGAATGGAAATTTTTAGACAATTCCTTGGCTCTATCAGAAAAAAAGAAAATCTGCTGGGCTGAATGTGGCCTGGAAGACTGACCCTATTTTCTCAAAATATATATCTATATTTCTTTCTCTCTCTTCCGAACGCACACATGCACACACAATGTCAAATAGCCTCGCTGCTCTAGCAGTTGGTATAAAAGCGGAGTCCTCGATTAAAAAGCTGCAAGCTTTGTTCTGTGAAGGTTGCCTGCCCTTCCTGCTGAGGCCTGTACAGCAGGCCTGCACCACCCTCAGCAGTGGCATAGCCATCACTACCGTGGCTGCCATTATCACCACTGTTTTCTCCCTCCCAGTTCTGCAGGTAGCTTTAATGGGGATCTCCTTCAAACCAGAGCCACCACCAGAGCAGGTGTGTTGACTCATCTAGCACACAAAAGCCACTTTTAGAGTCATGAATAAAAATCCAGAGAGTCTGAAGTGAAGGCCTTTGGAACCGTCCTTAGCAGATATTGATTACTATGGTGGGAATTCTTGGAATGATGGTAATCCTTATTTCTTCACATAATTATTATCATATGAATACTATTATTTTTTAATTCTTAAGTATTGTAGCATAATAGTTAAATGTGTTGACTCAAAAGCCAGACTATGTAGGTTCAAAACCCAGCTCTGCTACTGTTTAGCTGTGTCATATTAGACAACGTAAACTTCTCTATACCTCACTTTCCTCACCTGTATTAATCAAATAGTTAATACTGTTAGATTAAATGGGCTGATACATTTAAATTACTAAATTCTTTATTATTACTATTACTATAAAATGGTGCAGCCCCACCTTGCAGAGTCCTCCGCTGGAGCTCAGCCTTCATGACGCTCAGATACCATGAGGCCTCTGTCTACAATCTGTTATTCTATCCCAGCAACTGTATCCCACATGGACTGCTCTTGTGCTATTAGAATTCTATGCTTGCCTGACCAGGTAGTGGTACAGTGGATAGAGCGTCGGACTGGGATGCCGAGGACCCAGGTTCGAGACCCCAAGGTTGCTAGCTTTTGTGCAGGCTCACTAGCGTGGACCCAAGGTCACCGGCTCGAGCAAGGGGTTACTTGGTCTGCTGTAGCCCCACAGTCAAGGCACATATGAGAAAGCAATCAATGAACAACTAAGGTGTCACAACGAAAAACTAATGATTGATGCTTCTCATCTCTCTCTGTACCTGCCTGTCTGTCCCTATCTCTGACTCTCTCTCTGTCTCTGTAAAAAAAAAAAATAATAATAATTCTATGCTTGTATGAAGAGGCCAATGTAGTAATGTGGTAAGACCATTCCTAACCCATTTTTTACATGATAATGAAGAGTGAATTTCTAAATGGAGAGCAAAAAGATATAAAAAATTTCACGATCTTCTTTTGTCTATGAAAAGACCAACTCTGAGCTCTTATTTTATGTCAGCCATCACTTTTTATATATCCCATTGTATTACTGTTTTCCAGAAGAGATGCCGATGTTCCATAACAGAACTTCTCGGAGGAGTCTATTTACATGAGTAACTGAAGTTATCAAGGAAGAAATTTACCTCTAAAAGAAAAAACATTCAGGTTGCAAAACCTGAATAAACCCAGGTACAAGGATGAGGAGTTGGAGAGCAGCACTGTAGGGGGTAAAAGCTATAGTTTTGATGGTGAATGAAATGCTCTCTGACCTAGCTCCATAAACTCACACTTTTGTCTTCTGGATGCTTGGAAGTTGTTGGCAATTTGTGGAGCAGAGTACTTTTGTCTTGCTGTTTTTTATAAGCTTTACTGAATAAATGATATGCAAGATGCTTCACATATTTAATGTATGCGATGAGATGAGTTGGGACCTATGCATATACTTAATGTACCAACATAATCAAGATGATAAACATAGCCATGATGATAAACATAGCCATTACTTCCAAAAGTTACCTCATGCCTCTTTGGTTTTCTGTTTTGTTTTGTTTTCCTGTGTGGTAAGAACACTTAACATGAGATCTACTCTCTTAATACATTTTTTTTAATTAGAAAATTAAATTTAACAGGATGACATTGATCAACAAGAGTACATAGATTTCAGGTAAACATCTCCACATCATTTGAACAGTTGATTATGTTGTATACCCATCACTCAAAGACAAATCATCCTCTGTCACCTTATATTTGTCCCTCTTTATACCCTGCCCCCAACTTGTTTCCCCTCCCCCTGCTAATCACTGCTCTCTTATCTATGTCCATGAGTCTCCGTTTTTCAGCTTAATACACTTTTTTAAGAGCACAATACATATTGTTTAAATAGGCACTATGTTGTATAGGAGGTTTCCAGAACTTATCTTGCATAACTAAAACATTATGGTCATTGCACAGCACCTATATATTCTGGTTAGAGGAATACTTTAAAAAAGGAGTGAACATTTTTGAAAATTTGAAAATAGAATATAAAAAGATGAAGACAACATTTGGTCTAATCAGAAAACATGGTTCAAATGGACATAGAAGGTATTTTGCCTATTTCAAAGCGATATTATTTACGTGAACATGCATGGATCAAACATTAATCAGAAGAAACAACTGAGGAGGCCTGAACAGAAGTCAGAGACCATGACATAAACAAAGCCTAGGATAATGTGCTAGGGAGGAGGATGACAGTAGGGAGCATGTCCAGAACAGGCCTATGACTTCTTCCACCACACTCGTAAACCAATTACTGAAGTTTTTCTTATTGAATCCAAACTAAGCCACAGAATCCTAAAGACTCTAGTTCTCACGTCACAATGATCACTCTGGAATATTATATAAAATAAAATCTATAAAGCAATATCTGCTCTGGGACCCCCTTTTCACAGGAGAGGGATTTGAGAGAAATTAGAGATATCCTAAATCTGCAAAGAAAACCAGAGAAATTACTGTTTATTACTATTATGACTACCTCTTGAAAAAAGCCATGAAGGGTTGATAGATTTCATAAAATGTTCATATTCCCACCTACACACCCCTTTTGTGGACAGTCATACACATTGCAGGCAGGATGTTTGACTGAAATCAGTATAAAACAGTGGCGGCCCTGGCCAGTTACCTCAGTCGGTTAAGAGCATCCTCCCGAAAGGACAAAGATGGAGGTTCAATCTTTGGTCAGGGCACACATGGGAAGCAACCAATAAATGCATGCACGACTGAATGTAACAACAAATGAATACTTTTCCCTTTTTTTAATTTTTATTAATTTTATTGAAACTTTTCTTATTCCTCCCCCCACTCCCCTTCCTCCCTGTCTCTAAAAAAATAATTTAAAAATTAAAACTTAAGCCCCAGGCCCTGGCTGGTTGGCTCAGCAGTAGAGCGTCGGCCTGGCGTGCGGGGTACCCGGGTTTGATTCCCGGCCAGAGCACACAGGAGAAGCGCCCATTTGCTTCTCCACCCCCCCCCCTCCTTCCTCTCTGTCTCTTCCCCTCCCGCAGCCAAGGCTCCATTGGAGCAAAGATGGCCCGGGCGCTGGGGATGGCTCCTTGGCCTCTGCCCCAGGCGCTAGAGTGGCTCTGGTCGCGGCAGAGGGACACCCCGGAGGGGCAGAGCATCGCCCCCTGGTGGGCAGAGCGTCGCCCCCTGGTGGGCGTGCCGGGTAGATCCCGGTCGGGCGCATGCAGGAGTCTGTCTGACTGTCTCTCCCGGTTTCCAGCTTAGAAGAAAAAAAAAAAATTAAGCCCCAGCCAGATAGCTCAGTTGAAGATGGTCTCAGAGCACAGAGTTTGCTGGTTTGATTCCTTGGGTCAGGACACATACAGGAAAGAGCAGCTTGATGTTCGTGTCTCTCTCTCCCTGACTCTCTCTCAAAAAAAAAAAAAAAAAAAAAAAAAAAATCAGTGGCAACAGTACTGGGTTTTCCTATATATAATTATATTGCTTTCATGATTAAAAAAATATTAGTGTTTAGTTACAGTTTACATTTAATATTTTATATTAGTTTCAGGTGTACATCATAGTAGTTAGACAATCATATTCTTTTTTTTTTATAATTTTTTATTAATTTTAATCAGGGTACATATGTTCAAAGAAAACATGTCCAGGTTATCTTGTCATTCAGTTATGTTGCATACCCATCACCCAAAGTCAAATTGTCCTCTGTCACCTTCTATCTGGTTTTCTTTGTGCCCCGCCCCTCCCCCTTCCCCTTCTCTTTCCCTCCCCCCCCCGTAACCACCACACTCTTGTCCATGTCTCTTAGTCTCGTTTTTATGTCCCACCTATGTATGTAATCATGCAGTTCTTAGTTTTTTCTGATTTACTTATTTCACTTCATATAATGTTATCAAGATCCTAGATAAAGAAGATGTGGTACATATATACTATGGAATACTACACAGCCATAAGAAACAATGACATCAGATCATTTACAACAAAATGGATGGATATTGACAATCATATTCTTTACAATGTGATCCCCCAATATTTGAAGGACCCACCTGACACCATACATGGTAATTACAATATTACTTACTATAATCCCTATGCTGTATTCTGCATCCCTGTGACTATTTTATAACTACCAGGTTGTACTTCTCAATCCCTTCACATTTTATTTTGCAGTCCCCAACTCCCACCCTTTTGGCAACCATTCTGTTCTCTGCATCTATGAGTCTGTTTCTATTTTGTTTGTTTACTTATTTTGTTTATTAGTGACCACGTGTAAGTGAAATAATATGGTGCTTGTCTTTCGCTGACAAGCTTATTTCCCTTAGCATAATACCCTCTCAGTCATCCATGCTGTCAGAAATGGTAAAATTTTATTCATTTTAATGGCCAAGTTGTATTCTATTGTGTAAATGTAGTGCTATTTTTTTTCCACTTTTCTACTGATGTCTGCTCCAATCTTCATTCCCAACAAGTGCAGGAATGTTCTCCCACATCCTTGTCAGCATTTGTTGTTTGTTGACTTATTGATGATAATCATTCTGACAAGTGTGAGGCAATACTTTGTTGTGGTTTTAGTTTGCATCTCTCTGATGATTAGTGACACTGAGTATCTTTTCATATGTGTATTGCCCATCTGTATGTCCTGGAGTGTGTCTATTCAGGGCCTTTGCCTTTCTATCATTATTTTATTTTTTTGGCCCATACATGAATTTTTTTTTTTTTGGTGTTAAATAGTATGAGTTCTTTATAAAAAAATTTTTATTGAATTTATTGGGATAACATTAGTTAACGTTTTATCAGAGAAATTATTGGCAAATACATTTTCCTATTCAGGGGTTGCCTTTTCATTTACTTGATAGTTTCCTTTTCTGTGCAAACACTTTTTTTGTTTGAAATAGTTCCATTTGTTTATATTTTCTTTTATTTCCCTTGCCCAAGGAGATACATCAGAAGAAAAGATTGCTATGAGAGATTTCTACGATTTACTACCTATGTTTTCTTCTAGGAGTTTTATGGTTTGCCCTCATATGATTTAGATGCCACTGTTTGGTGATATGATTAAATCCAACTTACCAACTAGTGGGATCTTTGAAAGTATTCTATTATGTATTTTAAACTAAAATTTCCTTTGCTTTTGACATATACAGTAATACCTTGGTTTTTATTGACTTCGGTTATTGTTGGTTTCGATTTTTGTTGATTTTTTTTTTTCGTGAGAAATTTGTCTTGGTTTTTGTTGGTTGTCTTGGATTTTGTCAGTGTGCCCATGTGACCTCGCTGCTAAGTTTGCAAAAACAAAGGGCAACCCATGCATTCCCCTGCTCAGTGTGGCATTGTTTCTCATTGTGTGAGCATTACCCTACACATCTAGCCAGTCAATTCCATTGCTTTTCAGTGTTTTTGTGCTTTTTTTATTGATTGCGAGTGCTAATACTACAGTTATACATAACTGATTACTGCATATACAGTATTCAGTGTAATGTGTTTATTTTACATTTTTCAGTTTCAAAATGTATGTAACACACGTAAGATAAAATCACATGTGCTCAAATCTTGTTGTCCCTGTTAAGTGTTTCCCTTGCTAATAAGTTAGCCCTTTCCTTTTAGCTCCATCATGGGATCAAAGAAAGTTTCCAGAGCCAGCAGTCCTTCAAAGAAGAAGGCCAGAAACACAATCAAGTTGAAGAAGAAAATCACTGAAAAATATGAGAGCGGCTTTAAGATTGCTGAAATCAACCGCATATATGGGAAGTCGCCATCCATGATAATTTCCATTGTGACAAAAAAGGAAGCAATAAAGGAGGCTAATGTAGTGAAAGGAATGAATGTGCTAATGAAACAGAGATCGCAAACAATTAAAGATGTCGAACAATTATTATTAATTTGGATCAGTCAAAAACAGTTAGATGTTGATTCTGTTTCGGAAGCTATCATATGTGAAAAGGCCGGACTATTGTATGCCAATCTTATTAAGAAAATGCCTGGGTCAAGTGCTAGTGTACTTAGTGATTTTAAGGCCTACAGAGGCTGGTTCAAAAAATTTAATAGGTGCACTGGCATACACAGTGTTACTAGGCACAGCGAAGGTACGAGTTCAGACAATTCTGCAGCCAAAAAATTTGTGTCTGAATTCAAAGATTACATAGAGGCTGAAGGGTTCATGCCACAAAACTCTTCAAATGTGATGAAACCTAGGCCCTGGCCGGTTGTCTTAGTGGTAGAGCGTCGGCCAGGTGTGCAGGAGTCCCAGGTTCAATTCCCGGCTAGGGCACACAGGAGAAGTGCCCATCTGCTTCTCCACCCCTCCCCCTCTCCTTCCTCTCTGTCTCTCTCTTCCCCTCCCGCAGCCAAGGCTGGAGCAAAGTTGGCCCAGGTGCTGGGGATGGCTCTATGGCCTCTGCCTCAGGCGCTAGAATGGCTCTGGTTGCAACAGAGCAATGCCCCAGATGAGAAGAGCATCGCCCCCTAGTGGTCATGCCGGGTGGATCCCGGTCGGGCGCATGCGGGAGTCTGTCTGACTGCCTCCCCGTTTCCAACTTCAGAAAAATACAAAAAGAAAAAAAAAAAGAAAAAACAAATGTGATGAAACCTTACTGGTGTACCATTCAGAAACTCCTAGAGTGTTTAGTAGAAACAATGTGATTAAAAGTAAGTTGTGTGTGATGTGGAGAGCAAACAAGAAAGCAAGGATCATGAGGCCAATTTTCATTGAGTGGACGAATGAAATGTTTGGCCCAAGTGTGAAAAAATACCTCCAGGATAATCAGTTGCCCCTTCAGTGCCTCGTGGTAATGGACAATGCTTCTGCACATCCTCCAGGATTGGAAGACACATTGTTGGAAGTGTTCAGTTTTATCATAGTGAAGTTCTTGCCCCCTAATATCACACCACTCATCCAGCCTACGGACCAGAATGTCATTTCAAATTTCAAAAAACTGTATGCAAAAGCAATGTTTCAAAGGTGCTTTGAGGTGGCATCAGATACAGAATTGTCCTTAAGAGAGTTCTGGAAAAAACATTTCAACATTCTCAACTGCATTAGCCTCATAGATAAGGCTTGGCAGGGAGTGACATCCAGGATGAACTCTGCAGGGAAGAAGCTATGGCCAGGATGTGTGCATGAGAGATTTTGAAATGTTTGAGCCTTCCCCCCGATGGGAAGGCTCAAACACATGTGGTGCAGTCAACTGTTGATTTGGGGAAGTCCATGAGTTTGGAGGCGAGTGGTGAGGATGTGGAAGAGCTGGTGGATGACCACAGTGAAGAACTCATCACTGAAGAACTGCAAGACCTGCACCTAGCATTGAAACAGATGGCAGATGAAGAAGCTGCTTCAGATGAGGAGGAAGAGAGGGGAGAATGTGCCTGCTTCAGAGATTAAGGACATCCTCTCCGTGTGGAATAAGGTACAGGGGTTTGTGGAGAAAAATCACCCAGACAAAGCTGTTGCAGGTCATGTCTGCAACTTGGTTAATGATAATGTCTTGCCTCATTTTAGGCAAATCTTAAAGAGACGGCAGAAACAGACCTCTTTGGACAGCCTTTCTTGTGCAACATGGATCCACTGACTCTGAAGCTGGTCCTGATGCTAAAAGACCAGAAGGGAAATGACCCCAGATAGTGCCTTGATACCCATGGTTCTTATAAAGAGGAATTCCCCTTCCAAACAATAATATCTGCACCTTTCTCTCCCTTCCTCGCCATCATCCATACGCCAAGAAGAGTGTTCAGAAAGGTAAATGCCATGTTAAATGTTCATTTATTCTTACATTAGTCTTTCATATTTATTTTATTTTAATTTCTTATTGTTTTTAGTATTAAACAACACATTTATTCTCCATAAAATGTGTTTTTGGTATGTATTTTGGGGTGTCTAGAACAAATTAATTGGGTTTACATTGATTCATATGGAAATAATTGCCTCAATTTTCATCGGTTTCAGATTTCACTGATTATTTTCTGACGGATTATTGACAAAAACTGAGGTATCACTGTATAAGCACTATAGGAAAAATATAGGCAAAGGTTTGGCTATTATTTGGAATGCACTAAAAAAAATGAGCATTAGAAAAACTAAAGTAATCTTCAATTCCTTCACATGATAAAACAGTCTGGGTGATATTAACCCACTCCCCTAAATAACACATGTGGCAGAGCCAAAACTGGAATATTAATATTCAGTATCTCCCTGACACCAGACTGACCTCTGAGTTGGGACAGGACCTTAAGAATTACTCTGTGCAAAGCTAAGAAACTAAGTACCATGAGCTCAGATATGAGTCTGTAGCAATCTCTCAGATGAGTCTGTATCAATCACTCAGAACAGGAGACAATAGAACCCACAGTAATAATGACGTTCTGAAAATACAAGTGCTTAAAGAAAGAAAAGAACTAATGAACAGAGATATAGGATTTAAAACAATAAAAAAGATAAAGTATACTAGTGTTAAAAACATGGCCATATTAATTTTATTGGGTGCTTGTAGTTAGGAATTCAATACCTAATTAAATTGTTACAACTCGGCAATACAGCAATCCTTCTTATTATGACAATGAAACTCATTTGGAAAATTAAAACAAAAAACATATTAACAATAAGCTTTTTTGATTATTTAATGTAAACTAGAAAAAGAGGATTAAATATATATGTGTATGGATTTGCGTGTGGGTATATATGCTTGTGTGTGTTTAATAGATCATATAACTGCTCCCTATGACAGGTAGTTCTAAAATAACTGAAAAAGAGGGAGTAGGGTGGCAGAGAAGGACTCTTTATACAAAGAAATTAGCTGAGGTTGAGCTATATATAACAAAACCCCACATCTTAGTGGTAGAGGGAAATCCAAAGAAATCAATCACACTGTTATTTAATTTCAGAAAAGGAAACAGTGAAAAAAAATGACATCATTAGTAAAGAAAAAATACAAATAAAAATAAATAACCCACAAGATGCTTTATAGCTCTTTAGAAACATTTTAAAGCCTGGAGTAAATGTAGGTCCAGGAGGAAGAAAGAAAGAAAAGAAAAGAAAAGAGTGAACTTGAAAAAGACCTTTATTAACAATTGGTAAGGTACAAGAGATATTGAAAAGGCAGATGAAAAATAAAAACACATATACATAAGCCTGACTAGGAGGTAGTGCAGTGGATAAAGCATCAGATCAGGACGTGGAGGACCCAGGTTCAAAACTCCGAGATCACCAGCTTGAGTATGGGCTCATCTGGTTAGAGCAAGGCTCACCAGTTTGAGCCCTAGGTCGCTGGCTTGAGCAAGGGGTCCATCGGTGCTGTAGCCCCCCAGTCAAGGCACATATGAGAAAACAATCAATGAACAACTAAGGTGCTGCAACAAAGAATTGATGCTTCCCATCTCTCTCCCTTCCTGTCTGTCCCTCTCTCTGTCTCTGTCACACACACAAAAAAAAATAAATAAAAAAAATACATATACACGAAATACAGTTTTAACAAAACAAGGAAGGCTACAAAATGTGGTACTTCAAATACAACTTAGAAAGTATAAACATCTAGAAAAGAAATGAAGGAATAGCATGCAAGAAAATCTATAGAGCCTAAATTTTTAAGTGTAGCAAAGGGAAGGGATCAAGTGGAGAATTACATAAACCATGTGACCACAGGAATGAGAGAGCACACCCAAGGTAATATAGTGAAAGCCAGGACACTAGATCTTTGGCCTCAGTCTATCTCAAGGCCATTGCCTGTTCCATATTTTAAAGGGACTATTGGATCAAAGGATGCTAGATATATGCAATCTTTGAAATCAAATTGACATATCAATGGTAGACAACTTATTCTGGCTAAATAGCATCCATCCACAAACTCTAAAAGTAATCCAAAGGTGAGACCTTGAAATTGTAGGTCAATGTAGAATCTCAAGGCCATTGCCTGTTCCATATTTTAAAGGGACTCTCAGATCCAAGGATGCTAGATATATGCAATCTTTGAAATCAAATCGACATACCAATTGAAGACAACTTATTCTGGCTAAATGTCATCCATCCACAAACTCTAAAAGTAATCCAAAGATGGGGCCTTGAAATTGTAGGTCAATGTAGACATGCTTTTAAACTGCCACATTCAAGTCAATTTGAGATTTTCCAGAGAGCTTTCCCCACAGTAGGTTTTTGAAGAGGAACCAGGTGAAAGTCCTTTCATAATAAAGTCAAATCCCAATGGACATTTACACAAGGGAATAGTACGTGGCCGTAAAACAAAAAGAAGAAAAATTTGCCTTTTGTGACAGCAAGGATGGACCTGGAGATTCTTATGTTAAATGAAATAAGCTAGGCAGAGAAAGACAAACACTATATGATCTCACTTATATGTGGAATCTAACGAACACAATAAATTGAGGAACAAAATAGAAACAGAGAGGATCACAGGGAACAGTTGGAGAGCTGTCAGGGGGAAGGGGGAAGAGTGGGCAGGATCAATGAAGGTGAGGGATTATCCAAAATGTATACATATGTACATACATATAGCCAGAAGGAAAGGTGGGGGTGGAAAGAGACTTTGCATGGGACATAGGAGGACCATGATGTGCTGTGTGGAGCGTGTTACATTGAATGGGACACTTGAAACCATGTCAACACAAGAAATTAAAAAATAAAAATGAATATCCCAATGGAAAGCAAGAAACAATTAATGCTCAATCCCTGCCAGAGGTGGCACTGTGGAGAGGTGAGGGCACTGAGCCAGGAGGGAGAAGATCATGGCTTGTCGTACTACATTGCACCTTCAAAAGTCTCAGTTTCCTCATCCTTCAAAAATGTTTACTAATTCTAAGTACCCTCCCCCCAAAAAAAAAACATTTAAAGAGATAATATAACCGTAAATGTCAAATAACAGCAGCAAATGATTTTTTTATTTGATTAATTGAATTTTATAGGAGTAACGCTAGTTAATATACAATTTTCAGGTTTCAGGTTCCCAGTTCTACAGTATATCTCGGTCCATCTCCACCTCCCTTCCCCACCCTGGCAGTCACTGCACTGTTGTCTGTCTGTAAGGTTATTTTGCCCCTTTTGGCTCTATCCCTCCACCTTCCTTATTCAACTTCCCCCACCCCTTCCCCTCCAACAGCTGCCAGCCTGCTCTGTATGTATGAGCAACTGATATTTTTAGAGATTTCACCAGATTGCCAGGCACTGGACTAGATGTTTTAGTGCAATGCTCATATTGCAGGTATCTAACACTTTAAGTTTTCTTTCTTCCCACAAGTACTCTCGGAGTCCACACAAGGTAATGTATGTGAAAGCACTTCATAAAATGTTGTAATTGTGAGCACCTAGGTGCTTAGGAAGAGTTCATGGATCTATTAACAAGAATGCACCACTGACAAGAATCAAACATAAGCTGTTGGAGAAAAACCAACATGGTTTCCAAAACATGATATAACATTGAATTGATTTGCTAGTCAATTTCCTAAGATTGCTAACAAACACTATGGTCGTGAAATAAGAACAGATTAATTGTGGATGACACCATGTCCTATTTTCTTATTTAAAAACAAAACACCCAAAATTATATTCAATAGGGCAATTATTGTATGGGACACTATGCAACCATTAATAAAGATTTTTCAGTGAATATTTAATAAAGAAAAATAGTTCACAATTAGCTATTAAAGTAAAAGAGTAAATCACAAGGTATATTTAAGCTATGATCCTAATTTCGTAACTTATAAATATGTGTGCCTGGGGGTGGAAAGGAGTCTGGAATGGTATGCAACAAAACTAGTTAATAAAGGTTTCTCTAGTATTGAGCATATATTTATTTTTTTCATTTTCTTCCTGTGCTTTTTTGTGTTTTCTATAATGAACACATTAATTTGTAGTGAGAAGCTTTTAAATATATAAATGATTCTTTAATCTGTATCAGAGAAAACTGTTGCTTCACTCATTCTAAGAACATAAATGCAAGCTTTGCTTTGGAATAAAATGGGAAGTACTTCAAAGTTCCTTTACTGTTGCCAAGGTTTATTTAACAATATTTTCTCACCATATATTACACAAGAACAGAACTAAACAGATGGTCTACAACAGAAACCCTGCAATCTAGGAAAAGCTCTCCTCACAGTACCTACTCATCATATATTACATACTATACATCACACACTCACACAACTCCTTATTGCCTTAGAAATAACATACATGCCTGTCTTACACAGATTCCATATGTCAAAGTCATCCTATCGGATACACACACAGCTGTGTGCATGTGTGTGTCTCTGGAAGATGACATAATAGAGCTGTTCACACACATCATATATCCTATTGACTTTAAAAATAAATCCTTGCCTCATATATTATAGATTTTATGTGGAAATAAAAAAAACTAAATAGCTTGGAATTTGCAGGAAACAAAGGCAAGGCTTGAATTTGTGTATTTTGTATGCAAATGGCATCAAATTAGTCTTCCAGAGCAATATTTCCTTGATGTCACTTCCTTCCTGGACCAATCAATGGTCCTTTATTTCTTTCAGGATTGAGTACATATGGCTCAGCCAGGCATCCAAGGGTCACCCTGAATCTTCAGGCTCCTTTGTCAATACTTTCTAACACGAAACCTGAACTCCTCTCAGACTGGAGTCCATGCCATAACCCAAACACAGAATGAATATTTTTCCTGTGTTGCTTTGTTTGGAAGTATCTCTCCTCTTTTCCCTTAACCCTATAACTCCTCCTATCTTTCAATATCAGGCTTAAAGCCACGTCATTGACATTTCCCATCCTTTGGTTTCTTAAACTCATTTTCTGAACCATTCCGCTTTATACCTTAGCATTTATTGTTTATTTCTCTTTAGAAATTTTTTTCTTAAGAATATCAGACTCCCAATAAATACATATAAAGTAAGCTCAAATGTCCAGTGGTAGAAAGTTGTATAGAAATACAGAATAACGTGTACCCGCAAAATGAGCTGGTATTATGATTTTAGTGACTTCATTGCAAATAGATGGTGCTACTACCAATTACAATAGAGTTTGGTTCCTTTTTTAATTTAGCCATAAAATTAGGTCAGCAAGACCCTCTCCTTGAATAGACTTTTTTGGGAATCAGCTTTTTCTGTAGTACCTGGATGTAATAAAACTGCACTCTTTAAAAATAATAAAGTAAGCCCTTCTCTAATTAAGACTAGGCTTCTCCCCAATCAGAATAAAATTACAGACTTGTCTAATTTTTTTCTTTTTAGATCAGATAGACCTTAGAGGTTTTCAGAATCAGAGAGCAACTTGCCCAAGGCCATATAAATAGTTAGTCAAAAGTGATTTTTTTAAAATTCTGTAAGTAATTCCCATTACATCTCTGCTTGCAGTAACTCAGTGTCAAGACCTGGATTTGGAGAGAGAAGGCCAGGTTTTTGAGTCAAGCCCAGTTTTACTTGCTTTATGTCTCTTTCCTCAGCCATGGAGTGGAAATAATAGCATACAGCCTCACAAGGTTGTTAGTAATAGATAGTTGATAGGTAATATATAAACAAGGCCATTTTAATTGTCAACTTTGTATCCTAGGCCTAAAATGCAATAGTTGTTTATAAACTCATGTGCCAAAGAACCTCTCACAACCAAGCTCTGGGGCTCCCTCTCATGAATGCACTTGCTCTCTCTCTCTCTCCAATGCCACCTTAGTCCAAACCACCATTATCTCTATTCTTATCTAATAATAACCTCTGAACTGGCTTCTCCATCACTCCTTTCCTTTTCCCATCCTGCAGCCAGAGATCTCTTTTGAAAACTCACCCCTCACATGGTACTTTCCTACTTTCAGCCTCTTCAATGCCCCTTTATTTTGTCCCATAGACTAAGCCCCACCTCCCTGCAATGCTCCTCAAAGCCCCAATGTTAGGCTTAGTTCACCCATTCAGGGTTACCACCTGTCATTTTCCTTTTTGGTCTTTGCACTTTTATTCTCCTTCAGTTCCTAGAATATGCTAGTTTCCTTCATATCTCAAGACATTGGCAAGACTTCCTTTTACTGTGAAAGCTCTCTCTACCCCTCTCCACATAGGTAACTCCTATTCATCATTCGAATACAATTACATGTCATTTCCTTAAGGAAAGCCAGCCCTCCCTAGCTTCCTAGACTAAGCTAAGTCTCCCTAAAATTATTCTCCTGGTACCCTAAAATCTCCTCCATTATATTTTGTTACAATATTAATTATTATATTTTAAGTGTCTGTCTTCTTTGTTATAAGGTTTATAAGAGTGTTTGCTTAGGCTTAATAAATATTTATCAAGGAAAGGAAAAAAGGGAGGGAGGTATTAGCTGTTTCTTGCAAATTAACCCATTTTCTTATGCCCTGCACCTTGTAAATACCCAAAACTTAGCTGACATAACTACGCATTTCTTCATGCTGCACACATCATACAAACAAAAATAACTTCAAACCCACAGAATGCCCACTCTTCTTCCTCTTCTGCTCAAACCACATTATTGCCTAATGGGAAAGATAGGAAATTAAAATTTCAGTAACAAAACCATATTGTTACTAGGAGCAGTTTCAAACCTGCACCTGATATGCCAGCACAGATTTGGGTCAAGTCAGCGGAATTAGTCTTATCTCTGTCACATGAGGCAGATGTCATAGCTTCCCTCAATTCCTGTTCAGACAGAGTGCCCCCAGTGAAAAGCAAGCCTACTCACAGGCTGCCTGGACCAAACTGACCCAGCCGGAATCCCTCTGAGAATTTGTCAGGGACAGTTAATCTGGGCTTCCTCCCAGCAACTTGCCACTCTCTCCTTAGGAGATAAAGTCACGAATCACCTCTCCTGGGAGTAGCACACAGCTTCTGGGGCTGCCAGTTTGGAGGAAGGAGAGATGACAGGAGGAGGAGACATAAACCTCTCTTCCTGCCCACCCCTGGGAGTACACAAATGCCTTTTCAAGGAGAGAAAAGGGAGCAAGTTCCTGAATCAGGGAAGACAGTTATATAAATTCATCTTGCTTCCTCATAAAAACACTTGGCATTCATTCAATTTAAAAACTAAGTCATATTGTTGGTTTAAATGTACCTAATCCTGCACTTGAAATAAGACTATAAAAATGGTCCTATAAATGGTGCCTGTAGGATACCCTTAATATCACTGACATGTCAATGGAAGGCAAATACTAATTATGCAAGTCAACGATGCCGGCATATTTTCCTGCGTAACTCCTTTTTTCATTACTTTTTCACACCAAAATAAAAAAGGAGGAACATGGAAGAAGAGAAGATATGGAGATTATTTGAGCAGCAGAGTTCTGGTCTGCTGACACCCTCAGCAAGATTCATTAATCTTAGAGATTCTCACTCTCATTTACTAAACAACAGTGATTCACACAGAGTTACACAGCCACAGTAGCAAAGTTAATTGGAATCTAGATCCCCTAACATTTCTTCCTTCCTTCAGCAATTCCTCAATACTGCAAGCTAAAATATTAGGTGAGATTGTTGTAGGCTTATGAGAGAAAGAAACAAACAAAGGGTGGTTAGCTTGGAATTAAGAGTGGACACGTTTTCCTTCAGTTTTATTTTATTTATGTTTGCTTTGTTTTGTGTTTTGGCTTAAGCCCTTTGAGCAAAGTGAGAAGGCGACAGAAGCAGTTTATGCAATCCCATATCAATACTGGTATCTCCCCTCAGCTTTAAATTAGCACTGGGAGCTCAATATGGCTCTCACCCAAGTCCAGAGAAAGAAAGGAAGGATGGAGGCAGGGAGAAAGACAGAGCTATGAACACTGGCAAATTCTGTTCAGTCAGTGGCAAGCAGCCAGACAACCCTTTTAATTTAACTCTTTGTCTTCTGAGGCAAAACAAATAACGTATTTGCTGAAAGACTTAGAACTTTCAAAGCATGGAAATGGTACCTGATAGGCACCATTATCCAGTAAAGTAAGTGGGGAAACCAAGACTTTCATGTGATTGTGCTCTACATTTTATCAGGAAATAATTGTCAAATTCAAAATCAGAATCTAGGTTTTCTAATAGGTGTCTCAGTACTCTTTTCACTTGACCACCTTTGCAACCTTAGTGTCCAGCCTAGCTCTGAATCTCTTGGTAACATTGTTGTGTTCGATTAGTAAAGAATGATACAGGATATAAGGGAATCATGGGTGGTGGAGAGGTAATGGGATGAAGGAAGAATCATGTAAGGAAAATACCTATTTTGAAGTCATTTTAAATATGTCAGGCAGGATAGGTATAGGTAAAGAAAATGTACAATGTGGGATAATTTGATAAACAAGATCCTCACAGTACAAACATTGTTGTGCTAGATAACATGGTTGGCTCAGGATCTGACCACAGTTCTGTGAAATGAATTATAGTTTTCTTGGTTGACATGCAGACAGTTATCAAATAAAACAAAATAAATCCTAAGGCTTTCTGGTCAATTGTTTTACTTCTAGGCTGCACTGTGCCTTTCTAGATTAATAAGCTACTTGTAAAGAACTCCCATAAAAGTATTACACACATTTCCAGCAGTCATCATGGTAATCTGAGCTTTGCTTTTGTATTATAATTAATAATCATCACTGAACACTTGAGGCAAGGTCTGTTCAGCCACCTATAAAATCTAGAGAGAAAACTACACTCCACACAGGGGGCAAAGTCTAGGTTCCTCAGAATGTTAATGATAGTATTATTTTAAATAAGTGATGTCAGACATTTCCTTGAAATGTAAGAGTCTCAGAAAAAAGAAATGATGTTTCTCCTGTATCTCAAAGAGACCTTAGTGCAGTCACTGCTCATTGAATCTGTGTTAGGTTATTTATGTTGATAATAAACATCAACATCCCTATCTAGAAGGAAATCAGAATTTTAGGGACTCTTTATGTTACTTAGGTAAAATTAGAAACTTTGTATTTTCACTTTCTAATGACTTGCTACTACCGCATTTTAAAACAGCATGTAACTTGGGCTCAAAATTAAAAAAAAAAAAAAAGGTTATTTCTAGAAGGATCTTGGTCTTATTTACTTGTAAGAGGGATCTGTCAAATACCACAGGAGAGGTTTCCCCAAAACATTCGCATGGAACTGTTTGTGGAAGGTGCGGAGAGTGTTCCTGTGGGCAATTTAGGCACAACTCTTGCAAAATGTTCTTTCAAGAAAGCCTCATAACAAGGGGAAAGAATACTGGCTTCCAAGGCATTTCTGCTGCTCAGTCCCCAAGCAGCTGCTGCAAGGCTCCCCTCAGGGGTCGGCCCTGCTGCCTCTGATGTTGTGTTACTGAACTCTTCTCCAGGACACTCAGCAGCTCTAATCCCGCAGGCAGACGCCAAGGCGACCTTCACGCCCAGATAAACCAGAAAGGGGGTGGGGTGGGCCAAGTGGAGTCCATCCCTTTTGCAGTCCCCAAAGGGCACACACAGCTACTGCCATCCCAGATGCCAAAACAGAAGAGAGCCAACCACAGTGGAAAGCAGTAGCTGTCCTCTGGCCCTGGAGCATGAGAAAGAAGGGACAGATGCCAGATGACAAGAAGACCCAGCCAGATCTGAGCCAATGGAACAGGGGCCTCAAACGATGCCAAGCACTAACTGGAGAGTTGTAAGGAGTTTCTGCTGCTGTTGTCTATATATCCTCACTTCCCTTTTTCTTTGAAAAATTCCAGTTGAACTCTCTTCTCTTTGCTCGCTCGGGGTTACAGGTGAATGTGATGATAACAGTGTAAAACTTTCTTCTGAGAATCTTACAAGCTTTCTCAACACAGTTATCATTAGAACATTTACCAGAATATTGAAGATAAGACCCAGCTGAGCCCTAACTAGGTAAACATCTCACCATTTCTTCATTATTCAAATTAGAAGTTGTCTCCACCAATATGACGAAGATGTTGCACAGATGAATATAATCAAATATAGTAAAGTACTAGGCTATTTGGATAAAAAGTGCAGCAAATCCTTACATCACCACCAAAACACAAACACAATTATTATTGAGAACCCACCAATATCTGACTGGGTATGGCCATGAAGCATGCCAGACTGTAAAACCTGTCTCATAAGTCCAGCCCAAGTTATCTGGTAAAGGTCCATCCACACATCCCCAAGTTCTTGTTCTTGAACAAATGGAGTCGAATTGAAAGTGAACGCCAAGAACAGCCTTCATCTTTGGATCCATGAACATGTCCATGAGAAACAACAGAAGCAACTGCGCTTTAGGAGGGGGACAGTCATCAAGGGATAGGGCTGATTCAAAAGGGCCACACACTCTGACACTGAGTACTGTGCCTGTACAAGAGAGAGGGGAGCATGCTGGGAGGCAGCCAGCCCCAGAGCTGCCATGATGACAGCAGAAAGAAACTGTGTAGGAGAGCTGTTTGTGAGTGCATCCCATGTTTCCTGGCCATACCAGGCCACACTGCCTTCCCCTGCTACCCCGGGACTCAGTTACTGCTGCCTGGTCTGAGCCACACACACCCTGAGTGAGAACTGGAACCACTTCCCACAATTTCACTGCACTTTACTGATCAAATCAATGAAAACTCCTTATTGGAAAGAACAATATTCCCCAGGAAGAAAAACTGTTTTGCCCAAATAATACCAGATACTCAATTTCAGAGAAGTCCCACCATAGTATTGGTATTACTAAAAAAGATAGTAGAGTGGGTTGTTGTTTTTTTTTTTGGGGGGGGGGGTTAAACAAAAGATCTGAAATATAAATGCCTAGTTTGGTGCTCCGTTAGACTTCCCCATCCTTTAGAAGTGCCATCGAACATCAGCCAGGCACTCTGATTTGCCCTTCACTCATGTGGTCCCATGACTATGTAATGAATATTCCAGTGTTATGCAAACTTAAGAGAAGCATTTATTAGTGACTTCATTCTTAGCATTTTAACTGAAGAGTTAAGTTCCTAGAGTTAAATGGAATAGGAAGGGAAGGGATTAACCTCTGCTGCTGGCATAGTACAGTCATGATGCTAACGTCTCTATAAAAAAGCTGAATTGCAGCAATGTCTGAAATCACAGGGAAAGAGTCCTGAAAGCCTCAGAGGGAAAAAAAAAAGTGAAAGAATAAAATATTAACAGCCAAAGCTGGTATGGGAATCTATCTTCCATGTAGGCAAGCTTAGTAGAGAAATTATGAATTATAAGACCCCCACAATTGAGATGGTGGAGAAATGGGTTGGTGAGTTTTCAGATGAGGAAGTTTTGAGGACCTGTAACTTATAATTGTTTAATGGGTACATTCTAGCTCTTCCCCTAAGCTTATTTCAAAATATAACTTGGACACAGTATTCATTCACTTGGAATGCTTCAGCTAGTAAACAGCCAGGGACTCTATTCTCTTTTCATTTGGCAAGAGGGTTCTATAGCTACACAAAATATCCCCAAGCAATGAAAAATGAAACCCACAAATGTAACATCAGCAACCAGCTGTCAGAAGAAAATCAGGAGGAGGATTGCCAGTGTGGTCATTTCATGCCAGGGTGTTCATGAGAGGGAGTGCTGTGTGTGTGCATGTGTGTACATGCATATGTGTATGTAAATTAATAGCCTGGTGTGTGCAGTAGCATGAGGAATGTGAGCGGGTGCAGGTCCTAATGATGGCAGAATGACCCAAACATGAGATGTAGTGCAACCTTCAGAGGTAGAGCAATACAGCACAGACTCGCTATGGCTAATTGTGCAGGGCTCCTCTCATGGGTGGGAAGTGTGAGGCAGGTGGATTTATAAAGATAATATGTTAGAATTACTTTGTATATTGCAAGTATGTTCAACATATATGTGAGCTCTGAACGCCGGCTTGAAAGTGCATGTGTTTTCATTTTTAACCTTCGTGAATTCGTTTCCCAACCTTCCAAAATATAGAGACCTAAAACCTCTTCAAAGTAAACACCCAGCAGTAGCTATTTAGTCCTTCAAGCATGAAGCATATTGACCATTCCGAGCCGGCAGAGCTAGCTATTAACCCGCGAATTCATTTCTCACCCACCTCTGGCAGAATCTGTAAGGGCTATTTTGCATAGAAATACAAGTACCAGGTGCCAAGCTGATACCCAACCTCCTCTCAAACTTAATGCCAATTCTCTCTCTCCTGAGAGCAGGAATGCAGTGGTATCAGCACTGGGGACTCGGGGACAGCGAACACCACAGTGGCGCTTAGAGTTTACGGAGGACCAACCGTAGCTCCTCTGCCAACCGCACTTGCCCCATCCCCTACCCCCGCCAACACACACACACACACTCACACTCACACACACACACACACACACACACTCACACTCACACACTCCGGTTCCAGTCTCCCCGCCAACACCGGTATTGCAGCAAGTCTGTCCGCACACTCCTGCACGCCTCGGGACCCAGCCAGGGCGCAGAGCCGGGAGGGCAGGGAGCGCGCCGCAGGACTTGTAAATAAGCCGGGTCCATCCATCTTCCGAGCGCTCCCGACTCCACCAACCAGCCCGGAGCGCCGCGGCGGGAAGGAGGGGGCGCGAGGCAATGCCCCCCTTACCTTGCAGCGAGAAGAGGGACAGGAAGAAACCCAGCACCCAGACGCTGTGCAGCCAGTAGGTCCTCATGTCTCCGCCGCGCTCGATGCTCCCTCACGCGCTCAGGCTCTCGCCTCTTCCACTCGTGCTCTCTCCAGAAAAAAAACGCGCCGCTCGTTTTCCTCGGTTTCCCTCTGGGCTCTCTGAGCTGGGCGACCCGGACAGACAGGCTCCTGCCGCACGACGGCCGGACCCAGAACAGTCTCGCCCTCCTCCACAGGCGCTCGAGGCACGGGCTGTGGGGGGAAGGAGGGTGCTCGAAGCCTGTGCCTGGTGTAAACACAGCGAGCCCCCTGCTCCCTCAAGCTCTCTCGCTCTCCTCCTTCCTACCCTCGTCTCCCTCACTCCCCTGCAGCTCCAACTAAATGCGACTGTACTTAAACAAGCAGCGTTTTATAGGACCACGAACCCAGCCGAAAGGACCCCGCTGCTGCCATCTAGTGTGCATATCCCCGTATCGCCGCAGCTCTGCGTTTGCTTGTGTGTGTGCGAGGTGCATCCAGGGATTCCAATTCCCCCCTGCTCTCAGCAAGCACAGGTGAAGTTCTTGCCCTCCAGAGTCCTTGGCTTGACCTTGTTATCCCATAGGTCCTGATCACCGCTTTTCAACAGGAAACGGTTGGAACTTGCGACCCACTTTCTTCCATTATCCATCTACTCTTTCTTCCTTTGAAATTTCCTTCTTTCCCCCACAACTCAATGGAATGCTCCTCCAAATATCACCATGACCTCCACCTTTGCAGTCTAATGGCTCTTTGAAGCCTCATCCTGCTTGACTTTTATGCTTCATTTCACTGGGTTGACCGTTCCTTTTTACTTGATTTCAAAGTCGTTGAATCAAAACAGTCTTCCTGATTTCTGACCTTCTTTCCACCAGCCTTCTGGGTCCTCTTATTTTTTTTTTTAATATTTTTCTTGTTTCCTCCCTAAATTTTAGTTATTTGGAAATCAAATACTATCCTGCTGCTTACTCCAAAATAAAAGCCTCACCACCAACCTCTTTGTTAGCCCTCCAATACGATTTCCTAGCCTAGATAGGTATCAAGCATTGCCGATTGAACATCCCCCCCACCCCACCCAGTGGCCAGTAATAAATTGAGTGAGAAGTCAGATGTGTTCCCCAGTAAAGAGCACTCTGGCAGTCAGGTAAGCTGAACTTTAGTTCTATTACTGTGGACCCTACTTGTTGGGGACCTTAACCAAGTCACTTAATCTTGGAACTTCATCTCACTGAACAATGAAATGAAATAAATGAATTACATAATCATAATATTTCTAGCCCCTCCCAACTCTATCTGTTCGAAATGTTTTCATCAGGTTTCTCCATTTTGGCGCTGTGGACATAATGCACCAGGTGATTTTTTGCTGTGGGAAGCCATCTTGTGCAGTATATGATGTTTAGCAGGATCCCTGACCTCCACCCACTAGATGACAGTAACTTCCGTACCTACAGAAGTCATAACGAACAAAAAT
Organism: Saccopteryx leptura; assembly: GCF_036850995.1. Taxonomy (NCBI): domain Eukaryota; kingdom Metazoa; phylum Chordata; class Mammalia; order Chiroptera; family Emballonuridae; genus Saccopteryx; species Saccopteryx leptura. The sequence goes on from NC_089510.1 coordinate 47,336,662, forward strand.
GTCTCCAGGCATTGCCAAATGCCTTGTAAAGAGCAAAATTGCCCTCAGCTGAGGACCTCTGATTTATACCTGCTGCCATTTTCCTTCAGGAATTATTCCCCAATCTCAATGTCCCTGTTTAAGTGAGAAGGATCATCTAATTCCACAGGCTCATACCTTTAGAAGTATCTTTCACTCCTCCCTTCTCCAATTTCAGTTGGTCATCAATCTCACCAATGTGAATGCGTCTAAGCTGTCTCTGTCTTTTACAAGCTCCACTGCCACCATTTTCATAATATAGTGAACATGTATTGTGCTCTATACTTTCCAATATATCTGATTTTCAGTTACCTAATTTGATTCTTATAACAATGTTGTCACATATTCTAGGACAATATTAGTTCTTTTGTGTTTGCGAGAAGTGGAGACACAAAAAAGTTAAGTGGCATCAACGGAGCTCAGGGAAGTCTCCTGACTTTAGTGCTATTCTACCCTAACTCCTTAGTGTAGGTTTCTATCTCCACATACCTAAATTCCTACAACTGATCCCCTCCCTCTATTCTCAATGCTCTAATCTAATGTATATATTACCTTCAGGTTAATCCTCTTTAACACTTTCTTTAAGGCTCTCTTACCCATTGAAGAGTTATTGTGGACCCCTGTGGTCTTCTAGGTATAGATTAGAACTGCCTGAGAGCTTTTAAAACCTGACATTTGACCTCACCCCCTCAACAATTCAATCAGAGTCTCTAGGATGAGGTCCTCACATCAGTAGGTTTTAAAAAATCCCAGGTGATTCTCAGGTAGGGCTGAGAAACACCTGGCCTACCAGATTAATTGCAGATTCCTCATTTTCTAATTCAGGGTTCTCTGAAACGCTCACCTTTAACGATTCACGGTACCTTTTATACCACCAATGGAGATCCTGTCTTCCACATTGCCCAATCTTCTTTTAGTCCAATGTACTTCCTTTATCTGCTGCTTGTTTGTCTTGCCAAGACTGTACTGATCTCACGGGGCAGTTTGCATAGTGACTAAAGCATGACTTGGCAGCTAGAATGAGTGGATTTAGAGTGCTTCTAACAAACTGTGAGCCCTTGTATAAAGTCTCTGTAATGCCAGTGGCCAAGGCCAGGCAGGTTCACATTGGATCTGGGCAGACAATAGAGAAACTGCAGAGCGAGAAAGCATTGGGCCATTTCTGTTTAGTCTCGCAATGGCAGACCAGCAAACAGGCAGGGGAAAACTTCTCACCAGCAACAAGCGAACAAACAGCAAAACAGCCTCGCACAGTGGCGGGCAAGCAATCCACCATCTGCCCTGAGGGCAAGCACCCATAGCCTTACATAGACTATACACATGTGGCTCTGCCACGTGCTCACACACTAATCAGGCAAAGTGTAGTGAGCGAGCCTAACACAGCTGTTTTCCCAATAGTCTCCAAAGGCTTTTGTGAGTATGACTCATTACATATTTAATAAATAATGTCAAAAAGTATTATTTTTCAAGAATTAACTTAGATTTTTTTCAATGTCAATGTATATCTTAGTAAGATTTCTCAAATCATAATCTGAGACCCTGGCCAGATAGTTCTACTGGTTGGAGCATTGTCCCATATCACAAAGGTTGCTGGTTTGGTCCACAGGCAAGGCACATACAGAAACAGATTGATGTTTCTGTCTCTCTCTCTCTCTCTCTCTCTCTCTCTCTCGCCCTTCCTCTCTCACTAAAATCAATAAATGAACGTTAAAATAAACATAATCTGAGGACTCAGAAGCAACAGAATTATTCAGTGTGCATGATAAAATCCAAATTACACACTAGACCTAATGAATTAATATATTTGGATATTGGGGTCTAACAATCAGCATTTAACTAATTTTTTGTCGAGGTGATTTTTGTGCCTTCAAATGATTGAGAAACATTGTCAAAGAACAAAAGGTTAAGAGCTGTGAAAATTCTTTATGCTCAATTTTAGCCCTGTTGGCATTTTGAGCCAGGGAAGTCTTTGTTGTTGGGGACTGACCTGTCCGTTGCAGAGTGTTTATTTAGCATGATCCCTGGCCTCCACTCACAAGATGCCATTAGCACCCCCTTCAGCTGTGGTAAGCAAAATTATCTCCGAACAGTCCACATGTGCACGGATGAAATAATGTCCCCATTCCCACTCTGCCACTCCTGTGGAGACCACTCACCTACTCCAAGCACCTTTATTAGGTAAGAAAATGGAGTTTTGGGGAAGTCACATGGCTTGCAAAGGTCATATAGTTTAGATTTGGCTTTCCCAGAGTCAAGAAGTAGGTTATATCAGACTTTGATCTCCCTTACAATAGGCTTAGAATGGATTCCAACAATCATTTACTATTTTCTAAAAAATTTTATGATGCCTATATATTTGTCAGAAACATACTGTATCAGCTATATCTTTCTATTTGTTTCTGTATTGATTTAAAGAATCAATCTCTAATTTCCATGTTAGTATCATATGTTTAAAAATTGATTGTAAACAAGCCTTCCAAATACCTGAATCCCTTAAAGAGCCTAGCAGAGTGCAAGATACAGGACAGTCCTTTCTTGAATATATTTAGCTGGCCATTAAATACTTATTTGCTTGTGTGGAGCCACAGAGCACTTATACACTCATATATCAATTGTTCAAATATTTTTATCAGAGATTTCTTAAATCATAATATATGCTTAGGTACCTTTTTGTCACAAATATTCTTATCTAGGGGAAATAAAGTATCTTATTCTCTTTCTGCTCATACTCTTCACTTTATTTCACGGACACTGTTTACACCATAGAAGAGTGGTTCTCAGATTGCCTGGATAAAGTCACTTGTAGCAATTTTATAAATAACAGATTTTCAGGCCCTATCCCCAGAAGATTTAATTCAGGTATGGCTCAAGCCACAGGTCAGTCTGATGCTTTGCCATAGTTTAGGAACATTAAACTTAAAGACTTTTGTATGTTTCTGTGCAAAAATTTACCCATATTCTGTGAAGTTCAGCTTATGTGGATGATATCCTTCCTGATATTAGGGTGGAAGACATGTCTAAATATATGCCCATATTTGTGCAAATAGATAGAGTAATATAACTCTGTATCATCACTATTGTTCTAAAAAGCAGATTTTCGGTTAGAAAGCCATATGTAGTGTAAGAAAAATTAGTTATATATGTAGAAGCCCTTCCTAGTTTTTTACCTAAGGGCATTTTATTCTCTTCCCTGCAATTGCCTTCCACGCCAACAAAATCTCCAAGTTTACAAATTCTGTCAACTCCCATCGCTAATTTTCAGTGATGGGATTATAATTTGCTCTGAGAACCTTCCTGGTATTACTGTTGAATCATTTGCATTCTACCAAAAGATTTGTGTTCTGATGGTTCTGGGAATTCCTCTCGCCTGTTCAGCTGGATTCTTTCCTTCTGAGTGAAAATAAACGGTTTTTAAAAAGCTAGTAGCACTAGATGTCTTCATCAACTCTCTCTCTTTCATTAGGACCTCAAATCCTCTTACCAAAAAGAAGTCCTCTCCTACACTGAAGAACCCCAGAAACACCTGAGCTGGCTTCTCATATTTTATTTCAGTTGACCCCAACCATCTCTCCTTTGAGAGGGAAGAATATTTAGATTAAAATACTTGTGTCTAAACTACATTACATCAATTATTCCTCCACAATTATCAGAATTATTATAAGAAAGACTAAAATCAAAACAAAACAGTTTTTGCCCTGGCCGGTTGGCTCAGTGGTAGAGCATCGGCCTGGCGTGCAGGAGTCCCGGGTTCGATTCCCGGCCAGGGCACATAGGAGAAGAGCCCATCTGCTTCTCCACCTCTCCCCCTCTTCTTCCTCTCTGTCTCTCTCTTCCCCTCCCACAGCCAAGGCTCCATTGGAGCAAAGATGGCCCGGGCGCTGGGGATGGCTCCTTGGCCTCTGCCCCAGGTGCTAGAGTGGCTCTGGTCGCGACAGAGCGATGCCCCCGGAGGGGCAGAGCATCACCCACTGGTGGGTGTGCCGGGTGGATCCCGGTCGGGCGCATGCGGGAGTCTGTCTGACTGCCTCCCCGTTTCCAGCTTCAGAAAAGTACAAAAAAGAAAAAAAAAACAGTTTTGTTCTAATATATCCAAAATAAAATCAAGGGAGAAAAGGAATACCAAATACATGACATACTGAGTCAGCAAAACTATCTCCAAATAGAATATTTCTCAAAAGTTTTTATGAAGTATTAGCAAATATTTTAATTTAAAAAAAAAGAAAGGAAAGCCTGACCTGTGGTGGCGCAGTGGATAAAGTGTCAACCTGGAAATGCTGAGGTCACTGGTTCAAAACCCTGGGCTTTCTAGGTCAAGGCATATATAGGAGTTGATGCTTCCTGCTCTTCCCCCTTTTCTCTCTCTCTCTCTGAGATGAATACATTTTTTATAATAAAATGTTAAAAAAAAGAAAAGAAAAACCTTCATTACAAATACAATAAGTTTTATATGTGTAGAAGTATATTTCATTCAGAGATTCTTTAATAATATATTGAGAAAATGAGCCAAAACAGAAGTTTTTTTTTAAAACAGATAGATTACCTATTCTTACCTTTTCTATATCAAAGCTGTTTTTCCCTTTTTAAAGAAAAGTTGTGTACTGTAGTAGTATACAACTGCCATTCATTCCTGCCTGCACTGTACTCCCATTACTTGACTTCAGGCAAGAGAAGATGTTATGCACAATCCTTTTCATAACAGACCTTGCAATCAGCCTGCAGGTTTCTTTTGGCTGCCCCAATGTCTGCCAGAGCAGTTTTCACAGATCTTGGAAAGGGTTACATAATTTAGGTGGAATCAGAAAACAAAAAAGAATGCAGATTTTGGTAGGCATCTAAAATGAAACAAGCCCAGCTCCAGTCAAAAAAAAACAACAACAAAAACCTAGAGTGAGTAATTGTGCTCCTCTAACAATAATAATGCATTAAGGTCATGAAGGTACTTCATGGGCATGAACTCATTAACGCAGCAATGGAGAAAATTCAGAAGATGGGGATTTGTCTTCTTGTCTTTGATGTATTTCACCCTAGATGTTTACAACTAAAAAAGGAAAAGCTAGAATGTGATTTGTCAAGGGCCCAAACCAGTGGTGGGATTCAGCTGGTTTACACTGGTTCAGCAGAACCAATACCTAATTTTTTGTTGAGTTTGACGAGCCGGTTGTTAAAATAGCTCTTGTAATCAGGGTTCTCTCTAAGGTGAGTACCTGGGCAACCATCCAAAGTGGAAATCACAAATTTACATTCCTTACTCTTTTTTAATGTTCGTCTACGCAACAGCGTATTCTAAGTGCCCATAGCAATGTTTATTCCCTCTACTGGTGAAAAAAAATTGACAGAACTATGCTTATAATATTTATTTATTCATTTCATAAAACTCATTATACCTTTGATAAAATACTACATTTTGATTCCCTTGCATTTGTTACTTCAGTAAACAAACATATAACGTAAAAAGTTCCAAACAACCAGGGGGTGACAAGCTGTCATTTATTTCAGCTTTGTGTTACACAATATGCAAATATCTTAAATAGCAGTTTTATTGTTTTTTGTCAGGTATTATTTAATATTTTTATTAATATTTTAAAACTTCCTTATAACATAATCTAGTTTTGTGTACCTCCTTTATTGTTCTTATTTAAGTTGTAAATGCATAAAATAATAAACTACCTTTCATTATGTTGTTTTTTTATACTTAAAACAGTCATTAGGGCAGAGAACAGGTTGTTAAATTATTTGAATCCCACCACTGGCCCAAACAGTAAAAGGTCATATGAAAGACCTTTAGTATGAAAGGACTTTAGATGAGGCAGCATGGTGTTATGCAGAGGAGGAATCTAGCTGTAACCTCAAAAATATACTAGGTTTTTCACTCACTATATAAGCCTGATGTTGGTTTGCAAACTGGCCTCTGTATACAACAGGCAATGAGAGACTGCAGAAAGAAGCAGGTCACTTCAGATTGGGACACAGCTGTTTTAATAAGCAAGGGAAATTACATATGAGCCTTGTCTTGGGCGACAGAAAGACGAGTAGATCTCTGCTTCTTCCTGCCAGGATGTTAAAAGTTGAGAGGGCTTAAAACTGGGTTCAGTCATATATTCAACCCAGATGGTCTCAACAACAGTTTGCTCTCTCAAGGCTACATTCTTGAAAACAGTTCCTGTTATACATAGAAACGGTGGGTATAATATACATTCCCAAGATCGAAGTGAGGGGACTGGTGAGAAGCCTTTAGTTGCCTGGGTCCAGATCATGGGTCAACCATTGGTCACATCATCTCCGTAACCTCTCCTAACACTTGGGTCAATAATCCAACTTCTTTGAGCTCTAGTTCTCATGAGCACTAGTATCTATGACACTACCTCAAACACCACCACCCATCTCTGCCTGGCCCTAAGCCTGCTCCACTTCCATTTGACTGTTTGGGCCAATGGTGGAATTCACCTCCAGAAAGACTAAGGCTCCCAAAACTCAAGCAATGTGTCTGAAGTGATGCAGCTAAGCCAAAAATATAGAACCTAGCCCTTCTCATTCCTAATATAGTGCTCTAAGTACACAACTAAAGGTAAAGTTTCCCACCAACCCTCTCCCATAAAATAACATTTTTTTCCTGCATATGGTATAAATTTTCAACTAGCTATGTAAACCTAAAAAAATAATCTGCAAAGTTTATTTTCGTTTAGATAAGGACTAGATAATATAGCCTGGTGTCATTTGAGTAATGGCATTAATTCCTGACCAATAAAGAACTTTTGCTGAGAATGGAAGTTGTCAGGTATTAGAATGAGGAGCGATAATATCCCCCTTTGAACCAAAATAACTTCTTTTCCCTTAAAATATCCCCATTTGCAAGTGAAAAGAAAAACTATTCTGGCTGAAGAAATTGCTTTTGCCATTAGGATGCAAATGGCCAAACAAATTTGTTGCCCAATAAATCTTTTGGGGCATTATATAGACATAGTCTTAGAATTTCAAAAGCCTAAACTATAAAAGCAAAAACATAAAAGGAGAAGAAGCTATAAATTCCAAATCTAGATGACACTTTTGTATGTAAAACTCAGGAGGGCAAAACATACTCTTAAGAACAGGGATTTATAGGAGCCAAATGGAGTTAAAAAGGCTTCTGGTTTTGTCTCTCTTGTTTCATCTGCCCTTTTCTGTATTGTACTTTTAACAATTAATAGAGTGCCATAGCAAGACCTAACAACCTGCACTTAGCAATGTGGATTACAAATTCCATTTCTTCATCCTCACTCCCTGTGTTAATTCCAGTCCATGGTGGGAGTGTAAGAACAAATCAAACTTGGAGGGCAGGGTTTTTTTGGCTCTTGATTGTGTTCCAAAGACCACAGAAGGAAGTTTGAATTCAGAATAGACAAACATTGCAACCTGTGAAAGGACCTTGATGATCATGCAGCCTGACCATTGCCTGAACTTCGCTGATGAGGAAACAGGCTCAGAAAGGCACAAGGATGATTTTCAAAAATCAAAGATTGTGCTTCCATTGAAAAGAGAAGACCACATACATTTTCATCCTTACCTCTCACTGTACTTCTACAGATACCTCATCCTCTCACCTATTCACTAATCCCTCAACAAACTGAAATTTTTGCTCAAGCCATCCACCTACCTCATCATTTATTTTCTTCAAAACCTACATTTAGCTATGGAAATCATACTTTATATTCAAGGAGCATCTTCTCAGTTCAACCATGAAGCAAGGATTTACCTTATATACCACTCCATCCTCGGAACTAAACATAGTTCCTGGTACCTCAGAGGTATGTCTAAAATAGCTGTTGAATGAAGAAATGAGTCTTTCATCTACACTTCTGGAAGTGAGTTTCTGTTTTTCTCTGTACAATAGATAAGCAATTGACTATACTTGTACATAAAGGTAGTATATTTTCCCTATTCAATGTAAGCTCTCCGAGGGCAATGACCATGCTACTGAATGTATCCACTGCAACACAAAGTATTGTTTTAAGCATTTAGCCACAATAAAGTGATGAATAAATAAATGAATGAATGCATAACAGTTGATGATTTGAGAGGATCCTTGAACAACATGAACAACAATATATTTATTTGAAATTGAATAAATTCAAGAGCCAATAAAAAGTAGAAGCCTTATATCTAGCCATCTTAAAGTAAATAAATTTTTTAAAGTCAATTAAGGAAGACTGTTATTTTTGTAAAAATATATACACTTTGTTTTTACTTACAGCTTACAAATGTACATTTATTTACCACAATTTTAGTGTAAGCCCAAGGCCCTTTCTTCAAATAGGCCCATTATCTTTCTTATGAAAACTTATGTTACATGTGAAAAATATGAGTATAAAATTTCTTCCAGATTTTTACAATTTTCCCTGAGTCTTTTACAGTTGTCTCACCACCCCCACCTAATTCAACAGCATATTTTTAAGATTGCCTTTAACAGATATGTCCAAGGCATTCTACATAGTTTTCTTTTAAACACCAACTTTTTCTTTTTGTCTCTTTATCTGTTTGTTTGAAACAGTAATTAACTAAATTGTGTAATTGCGATGTCATATAAAGCTGGCATAAGTATGTTTGGAAAAATACTTAACATTCAATAAACATGTAATTTAACTAATGAGAAAAGAAGAGCATGGTGTACTAAGGGGGGGGTCTACTAATCAGTGTCAAAATAGGGGGAACAGAGTATTGCTTAATTGATGAGTTGGGTAAGTACAGTTGGCTAAGATAGCTTTTCCTATAACAAGTAAATCTAGAAATAGTTGTCTCTGTCTATCTATAAAATCAAATGCATAAAAAATCCAGATATCTCAGAACAAGGTATGTTTATAACAACAAAAAGAGAATCCATGTATGGGCTTCAGATGTTTTCTCAAATTTGATATTTTGTTAATAAACAGGGGCTTATATTTACCCATCTATGAAATATACCTAAGCTTACTGTTGGCTGTAGAAATAATTCATTCTTCCTAACATTAAGTGTCATAGATATTAATTTCACTTTTATTATTTAAGGGATGAAGGAAGACTTTGAATAAATCATGTCACAAGAAGTCATTGATCATATATAATTCAAAGAGAGAGAGAAAGAGAATGGCAGAGATGTCCAAGAAATAAAGATAGGTGACACATGGTCACTGTCCTCATAGGGGCTTGCAATTTAGTAGGAGGAACAAGAATAAAATAAATCAATTACAGTAGTGTAAAAAAGAGGAGACAGAAAATATTATCATACCTGTTTAGACTAAAAAAATATATGTACCGGTATTTGAATAAAATTGTAGCACATTTTAGTATTCCTTGGTCATGTGCTCTGGTCAGGCCACTGCAGTTCTGCATAGAACACAATCATAAACCTGGGTATTATTTGTAATAAACATTTGTATTCTTTTTCTTTGGCAAGTAAGTACTCCCTTGTACATCTTGCTGTCAGACAGCCAAGATTTCTATGGGAGCTTTTAGTGCAGTGAAGGCACAGACATTGGTATCTGTAATTGTGTTGAATGAATCAAGTGCACCACTGTTATCAGTGACTTATTGGTGGAATGACTATGTCACATATACATAGGTCTTTCCATGTACACAGCTATATACCATGTGTATGTATGTATGGGTGGTCATAGTGGAGTGGGAGAATTACATTTCTCTTTAAGAAATCATCATTTATCAGGTTAGACTATCAGTCTGGAACTGCTTTCAAGGTCAAGGACTGCCGAATGTCCAGAAATGAGATTTCTCATGGATGGGTGCCATAGTCTATCAAGAGCTTGATGAATGTTCTCACACCTGGCCAGGCTGATAGACTGAGCAAACTGAATTCAGATTCTTTATTTGTCTGTTACCTGGTGACTGGAAGAACCTATTCCAATTTTGGCTTCTGACCTTTGTATAGTAGACTTTTTCTTCCAAATTTTGCTTTAGGGTCACCATTATTTTTCTGGTCCATTTCACTAGATTTCTATCTCCTCTGTCCCACCCATGTATTCTTCACTACTTTTTTTTTTAACATCTCTCTCTGGCTGTGCTCACTCTCTTTGCTGTCTCTAATGTGATGTCTAAAGAACTGATCACAATTTCATTTAACATATGTGATACACATGATCCAATTCTTCATTTGCTCCTCTTTAGTAGGGTGAGGGTAGAGATTATAACAATAAGATTTAATCCTTCTTTACCTGTCTTAATCTTTTCAATTGCTCACATATATATTTACTTATCTTTCTAGTTCATGTTTTTCTTTGTATCTTTTCAAAAGTTAAAAATTGCAAAAGTATGATGTTAGAACATATTGTAATATAACATCTTAGAAAGAACATGGCACATGACAGAGATATTCTGCCTCAGATATCTTTTTCTCTATCCCCTTTTTCTCATTGTAGACCAGTCACTCAAGTCCACGCTTATGTCCATCAAATTATATCCTTAACAATAGCTATACTAATGGTGATCCCTCCATCCTGCAAATTCACATTGACTGCATTATTTATTTGTCTCATAATCATATACTGTATTACCTTACACTTTCCCTTTTGTTATAATATCTTCTTTGAATTTTTTTGGTGTTTATGTAGGATCTCTTAAGTTATTAATCTGATATCACTGAAACTATAATGAGGTACAAAATTGAACAAATCATACTTTACCCACCTTTTTTTGTGACTTTTCATGTGGGCCAGCTTTTACCACTATCTGGACTATAAGGTCCATGATGATCAAAAATTAAGCATTATATATAATAATACTATAGTGATTTCATGAACAAGTTCTGACTTTAACATACAAGTATAAAATGACAAAACCATAAAGAGTATATGAACTGGTATATGAAACCTGAAAGGAGAGATAATACAAATAGGAGTAACAAACTTCAGTGCCCTTGACTAGGCGGTGGCGCAGTAGATAGAGCATCAGACTGGGATACAGAGGACCCATTAGAAATCCTGAGGTCGCTGGCTGGAGTGCAGGCTCATCTGGCTTCAGCATGGGCCCACCAGCTTGAGTGTGGTGTCACTGGCTTGAGCGTGGGATCATAGACATGAGCCATGTTCAGTGGCTTGAGCCCAAAGGTTGCTGGCTTGAGCAAGGTATCACTTGCTCTTCTGTAGTCCCCAGTCAAGGCACATAAGAGAAAGCAATCGATGAACAACAAAGGAGACTAAGGAGCCACAATGAAGAACTGATGCTTCCCATCTCTCCCCTTTCTATCTGTCTGCCCTGATCTGTCCCTCTCTCTGTCTCTGTCACACACACACACACACACACACACACACACACACACACACACACAAATTCAGTGCCCTGTTCTAATAAATGAAGCTAACTATATCTATCTCCCCACTTCACAAAGTGGAATGAAAATCAAATGAATTATTTAACTATAAATTATTATAATGATTTCTACAACTCTGAAGATGCCTCTTCCTATCACCCATCATTTGAAAAACTTCTCTACAAATCAAATTGTATATATTTATTAATAAGTAACTTATTTCCTTACTTTTATCAGTTATATACATAATTTATTGTGTAGTAAAATAATCAAGAGCTAGAATATTAACCTTATTAGATTAATTTAAAATACTATAAGTAATTCACAGCTACTAACCTTATGAGCTCTAAATGAATCCAGGACCTCAGGCTGGGTTTAGAAGCTTTACAGAAATTTAAAAGTATTATTATTATTTATTATTTTTAACAACATTAATAATACTAAGACAAATTCCCTGTTGAAGAGACCAATTTTTAGTCATTCTACCAGTTATCACTGGCTTTGAATTTGCCTTTTCTGGGACAGTATATTCACAAAATGCCAAACAAAAAACTAGGTAGGCAAGGAAGAACCAAAAATGCTAGATCCTATTTCACTTGTCTGTAACATGTTGTTAAGTGAGCCCCTCTCTTATTATCTCATTGCAAAATTACAAACTGATTTTTAGACTGTCATCATTGAACTGATATGCTATTAGACCAACAAAAAGAGAAGGATCTAAAATTAGCAAAAACATTTTAAAAATTATTTCCCAACTATTACAGATTACTCTTAATCTAAATGGGACCCATTCTAGTATTTCTTGGAAAATCACTAGCAAGTATATATGTCAACTAAGGTTTAGGGAGCTACGATCATCCCTTGTATAAACTGTCCTTCAAATGCAGGGAGCTTAATCCTTTCAATGTTTGATAGTCCTGGGGTTATGCATGTTTAAATGTGAATCAGCTCCAATAGAAGCTCGAGAATTGCTGAAAAGGAATTGAAGATCACATGACTAATTGAGGAAATTTATTTCAAAATGTTGAAAAATTTCTTTTGTCAGAAAATCTGTAGGTTAAAACTTTTGATAATTCATCCACACCTCATGAGTCAACATAAGAGTCTAAGTTATGAATTTATGGCTGTTCATTTTCATACTAATAGCATTCAAGCATGGGCTTTCTGAGGGGATCCTGGCTAAAGAAAAGTAGTTCATCATAATAATGAATAAATATTAATTAAATGGCTCTCTCCATTTAAAAAAAAATAGGTCCAAAATTGTAAAACCTGGTGACATTATCCAAATTTTGGCATATAATTTACCCTATTTCAGAATACAATGGAGGTATAGTGTTAACATAAAAGGGAGTTAAAACAGAGCGGAAAATTAATTTGACTTGAAAGTAGCTTATCTATGTTAGAATTTTTAAGCAATTCCATATATTAGACATAACTTGAGAGAGTCTTGCTCTCAAGGAGGTCATATCAGCATTAGAAGAGAGGAAGAGAAATGAGATTGTTTCTAGAGTGTTTGTTAAGGCCAAATCTCTTTCTGCTTTATTCATTTTCCAGAGTTTGTTTACATCTGTGGCAAGGATAAAGATCAGAAGGTATTTGTACAGATGTAAGGACCAGCTATTTAAACACATCTTATTCCCACTTAATCAAAAAATGCCTTAGTAGAGTTGGAATTCAAGGATAGTTGTGAAGGAAAGAAGAAAGATGATTTCACTGTATCATTCTGATAGTTGAAGTAGGCTACTTATCCATCTGTTGTCATCTCCAGATACCAACTTAAGTTGGCAGAAGTGGCTGCAATTGTTGATAGGAGTGCACTGGAGAGTCATGTTGCTATGGAAACAACATTCCTGAGTTTACACAACACCTTGTAGAGGTCTTGACATCAAGAGTGACTACATATAGCAAGAAGTATGACAAGAAATTACAGAAAGCTGTGCAATCATATTTAGTCTCTAAATGGGGAAGTTGCTAACTGCTAGAGAAGACATTTTGGCTTTACATCAGACTTTTCGGATGTAACAAAGAAGTATTGTACAGGTAAATGCATCCACATGAGAATTTAGTACTTTGCTGTTGCAGAAAGGAGTCTTGTAAAATATATATTGCAGTCACTTACCTTCTTCTCAGAAATAAACCATGAGCAGACCAAAAAGAAAGACTAATCTATTATCATATTTTTAAAAATTAATCTAAGATCAACTATATTAAAAAAGTACAGAATGTGTTTCTGTACATTGGAGACAAGAAAATGTAACATGAACATTGTTAAGCTCAAGGCTAAGTCTGAAAGAGATACTGGAACTTCACAGTATGGTCTCTGACCTCTAAGTGTAAAAGTTTGATTGTTATAGAAAATACTTCATCTATTCTTATTACAGAGAGAGAGAGACCACCAACAGAGAAATACACACAGAGAATATCAATAACTTTTCCTCTATACGGTACTAGAAATTTTTAGTTAAAAATATTTTTAAAGAATTACAAGTTAAATAGAAATAAAAATGGAAAATACTGAGGGAAAAAATAAGTAAAAGACTATGCCACAGACCCATCTCTCAAATACAAGCTTCATGCCATTTTGGTATATTTTTTCTCTTTCTTGCTTTTAACCCTCTGAATATGTTTTTAAGCAACATTTTAAATTACTGAGGATTTGATTCACCATTAACTCAATTTAGAAGACAAGAAATCCCCAGAAGAAAGAACTGAGTTCAGGTGCAATAATTTAAATCATCCCCCATCTTTATAGAACATATTTATCATATTCCATCCATAGCACCAGAGATTGTTACAATTAAAAGGGATCTCAGAGATTGTTAATTCTAATTTCTTCATTTTATAAATGAGGAAATGGAAATCAAAAGAAGTTAAGTTACTTGCAGAGGTCATACAATTACTGAGTGTTAACTTAGACTCACCATTTTCAGATCAGCTCAATGTTACCAATTGACTCTGATATCTTTGTATATTAAAACAACATCCAAGTTATTTGTGACTAATATAAATATATCAAGTCATTCTTTTCCTAGTATTTCTACTAGAGCATTTCTCTCCCCACAACAAAGGATTGTAACCTGCATTGTTTACCTTGGTGAGGAGGGAATGCTCCCCCACATGCTCCTGTCTTCAGAGACAAGTGTCAAGCCCAGGTCAGAGGGGGAAATTACATGTCTTCAGAATAGCTGAATGTCAGACACTCCAAAATGATAGATAAACTCAGTGTAAGCAGGAGTACAACAAGGAGACAACTTAACTTTAGAACCCTGACCACTCCACTTCCAGGCACAACACACAAAAATTCTCCTTTTACTTCTAACTCCAAGTTTAGTTCCTCTCATTCCTCCCATCAGTCCTTTCCCCACACAATTTGCAACTCTTTTCTCATCTTTCCTTTTATCCAAACTCAACCTCTCAGTCCATTCAGGCTAATATAACAAAATACCATACACTGGGTGGCTTAAAAACATCAAAAATTCATTTCTCACATTTCTGAAGGCTGGAAGCCTGAAATCGGGGTTCCAGTGTAATTAGGTGAGGCACTTCTTTCAGGTAGAGACTTCTGCTCCCATTTTTGTTTAGTAGAGGAGTCAATGGAGCTCTTTTGGCCTTTTCTTCATGGCATTAATCTAATTCACGAGGCTCTGCCCACATGGCCTCAAGAGCCCCACCTTCTAATACCATCAAATTGAGAATTAGGACTTTCAACATATGAATTTTGGGAGCATACAAGCTTTCGGACCATGCATTTTATTTTACTGGGTTTCTTGGAGAGGAAAGCCCATCTGAAAACCTCTAAGAAACTCCTCATGTAGCTATGTATTTCTGAGGAGGGAGCAAACTTCCCTTCTCCCCTGAGAGGGGAGAAACCAGAAGAATACAAGGGAAAAGAGCCAGCAGGGATAACTGAATCGGCCAGTTATAAATTAACTACATCCTATAGTTCTCTAAATGGTTGCTTGGAGATGCTTGCAACACAAAGCAAGAAAAGCAGGCTCTGTATGTATCTACAACCAATGATCTGGAAACCCCTTGCCCTGCTGACCCCACCGAAACTCCCCCTCCTCCCCCTCCCCTCTCCTTGAGTCCTGGCAACTTTATACAAAGGAATGATGTGCCCATTGCTTAGATATTGTAAAGGTATATAACCTGTAGGAAAATCTAATTCAGGGAGCTCATGCTTTGGTGCTACTAACCCACATGCTCCGCCAGCTACTAACAAATTATCCTTCCTTCATTAATTAAGTTGTCTGAGTGTCTCCTCCATCAGGGTCATTTTCTTGCAACATTTCAACTGAGATGAAGAAAATGACTGTTAGAGCAAAAGTAGAAAGTGAAAGTACACAAACAAGGGGAAAAAACCCCAGTATTTGAGATTTAAGCCTACCACAAGGTTGTATTCAACCAGAAAACAGGCAGCTAGAGCAGAGAATGACTTTTAGAATTGTCTGATCCAGATTACATTTTTAAGAAGAGGGAACTGAGGCTTAGAAATGTCAAGTTATTTCTGTTTGTGCATGATCACTACAGTGCGTTATTAAGCCTCTGAGGATCCCAGTGGCATGCAGTTCTCAACCTACTTGCATAGGAAATAATGTGATTTAAAACAGTAGTTATATTTGGAGACATTTTGTGTACTTCTTACAGCTCTGAAATGCTCAGACTCACCTGAGGCCTGAGTCAACAGCACTTCCTACAGAATGTTTGGCTTTTCTTTGCAAGCAGTTGGCCAAAGACTTGTGTGTCTTACTCTTCCATCATATCCATTTACACATGTGCCTTTTTTCAATGAACCTGTCCTGTAGTGTTGTAACAGGAAACACAAGTGTGCTGAACCCTGATGCTTTTTAGGGAGCTACGGTGCAAATACCAAGGAACAAATATGAAAGAGTAAGTCACCATCAAGCAACAGACCATGTCCAAAATAGACAAAAGAATAGAGGAATTCCAGAGAGAAGTATTGGAAATATGCAAAATTGGTCTTATGGGACTAACTTCCACTTACCCCTTTTCTCTGCTATACGTATTAACCTCTTATGATGAATTTATCCTTATTCCAATAAAGTTATACATATCCCTAAATATGTGATCATTTATACTGCACTAAGGTACATTTGGCCATACCACTACCTTCAAAAGACCACAGTTCTAAGTTATTGTCGAAATAAATCAAGGACTAGTTGATGGTCTACCTTATTTCTAACTCCAATAAACCCCTCCCTGAGATCAGGATGTTCTTATCTATCAGAGCTGCTGCACAGAATGAACATTTTAAAACAAGTTGTTTCCAAGACCTTTAGTCACAACATCTCTCCTATGTATTATAGCCATAGCTTCCTGAATTTCTGTACTCCTGCTCCCAACAGCTATTTTTTTTTTTTGCAGAGTAGCCAGAGTGATCCTTTTAAAACATTAATCTGATCATGTTACACCCTTGCTGAAAGCATTGTAATGACTTTCCATCACTTTAGTATAAGATCAAAGCTCTTCACCTGATCTGATCTCTCCTCACCTCTTATTTTTCACACTCACCCATGTCTTCTGGCATGAGCTTGCTCAGATCCTTTCCTAATAGGGCTCTTCTCTCTGAAATGTTCTTCCCACATAGCTTTCTCTTTCAACTCGTTCTAGTCTATATTCCAGTATTACTTCTTCAGAGAGGTTCTCCTTGAATATCTCTAAAATAGCAACACCCTTGTTTGGTTTGCAAACTCCACACTGGCAGCAGGCTTGCCTTGGGTGGCAGCAAGTAGATCTCTGTATCTGCCTGCCAGAATCTTAAAAGTTTATATAGGGGCCTTCACTGAATTTAGTCTTGTATGCAGTCGGATGGTTTCAAATACACATTGCTCCCTCAAGACTGCATCTTTGAAAATAGCTCCCACTGTGGGAACGGTGGGTAGAATATATACATATATATTTTCCAAGGACAGGGGACGGGTGCAGAGCTTCCCATTGCCTGGGACCAACTCACAGGCAGCAGATGTAACATCCTCTACACGACCTCTTCCAACAACCCCCAACCTCCCTCTTTTTCTCTGCTTTTTTTTTCTTTCTCTAAATTATCTTTTTTTTTAATGTGAGAGAAGGGGAAACAGTGAGACAGACTCCCACATGTGCCCCAATGGGGATTCACCTGGCAAGCTCATCTGAGGCTGATGCTTGATATTGAGCTATTTTTAGCACCTGAGGCTGATACGGTCCAACAGAGCTATTCTCAGTGCCCAGGGCCGATGCTTGAACCAATCAAGCCACTGGTTGCTGGAGGGAAAGAAGGAAAGAAGGGGCAGTGGAGAGCAAAGAATTAGATGGTTGCTTCTCCTGTGTGCCTGACTAGGAATCAATCAATCCCAGGACATCCATATGCTGGACTGACACTCTATGCACTGAGCACTGGCCAGGGCCTAAATCACCTTTAAGTACCTGATGTTATATTTCTACTTATTTGTTTACTACCTGAAACTCTGTGTTCCACAAGGATATGTTTTCTGTTGGTCTATTATCAGCATTTAGTAGCTTCTCAGCAAATACTTGTGAAACGGCAGGATAAAATATACTATTTCTTCTCAGGTGGCACAGACCATTTTAGGAGGACTTGTATTGGTCATTTATACTTATATTTTGAAGTAATATATTTGTTTTGAGGTTTTTTTCTTTTGTAAGAGAGAAACATCAATTTGTTGCTCCACTCATTCATGTCATCATTTGTTGATTCTTGTATGTGCCCTGACCAGCGATTGAACCCACAACCTCAGAATGTCAGAACAATGTTCCAACCGAGCCACCTGGGCAAGGCCTGTTTTAACTTTTGATTCAAGTAATTTATTGCTAAAATGTGACAGTTAATGTTTAATTTCTTTGATGTATATAAAAAGAGATTTAAGAATCTTTTATTGAAATGTGTCTCCTTTACATCCTTATATACCTTATTGAGAAAAATAGGTGGTAATGGAAGCACACTAAAAAATAGAATCACCTTCACTACTCTAATTATCTTTACCAAAGTCTCTCCCTCAGAAGGGACATCGAATTGTCCATCAAGTGTGTTTTGATAACAAAAATCAAAATAAAAGGTAGAGAATCTTTTCTCCAAAGAAATGATTCCTTGACTTCCTCCTTGGTATACAGTGATGTGAGGATCCAAAATAAATCCATAGCCCCTCAATATTGGCTCATAAATATGGAGATCAGTGCATTTAACATTTCTAAAGGTCCAAATTCCACTAAGTGACATCATTTACCAAAATCATATAATATGGTTCTTAACACACAATATGTATTCAGAAATATTATTTCTCTTTCCTTCCACTTTACCATTATTTTCTCATCTGTTATAGGGACTAAAAAAAAAATGTTAGTATGTTATGTGTAAGCTACCTACCCTCCTCTAATTTTCCTCTTTATGCCACATCAGGCCCTTCTTTATTGGGAAGAATTCAAGTAATGAGTAATGTGGGGGAAAATATTAACAAAATATCTAATGTTATTGACATAGAATAGACCAACAAGGACGAGGACGGGAGAACGTAAAGCGATTTATGGAGGTTGAGTAAATGGAGAGATTTATGGAGTTGGGAGATAAAATTATACTTGGACACAATGGGAAGTGGATAGTTGCCAGACAAGTGAAATAATTAGTAAATGATTGGAAGAGAGGCTTTTAGAAGTTTGGGAAACATTGTAATTAGAATAAATTTTGTGAAATTTTTGAGTTTATATTCAAGACTTAAAAAAATTGCTCATAATTAAATTTTTGTTGCCAAACTCCAGTTGTTTGTTTGTTTTAACTAATTTTTTTTTAAGTCTGTGCTCGAAGTAAGAGCAAGCCAACCTGTCTTTGCCTGGAACCCCTCTCATAAGAAAATCAAATCTCTAAGTTCATAGAATTTATGAGTGGAAATTGGGTGAGCAATACAAAGCTGAATTTGGGAAGACTTGTGGGTGGAGTGCAGAGCGCATTCTTAGCAGCTGTGACTGATGCAATGCTGTGAGAATGCGCCAGCTCCCAGAAGCCTCCTGGGCACACCCAGGAAGGAAGCTCGCCAGCTATAAGGAAGTGACTTAGCATCAACCACACAGCTCCCTGATCTTTTCAGCCATTGGCTTTGAGGAACATGATGTAACACCCTATAGGCTGAACCCATCTATACAAGCTTGCTCACTTCCTGAATAAAGTGGATCTGCGTCACTGAACCTGGTCTCCAGAGTCGGGTCTTTGCATCTCCGTCATCCTCACCCCCAGCAGGACATGTCCACAAAGATTTCCCTAATTACCTTATATAAACTGTACTTAGAGCAGAAGGAAAATTAAAGAGATGGGTTGATAAGGAGCAGAAGGTACTATAAATATATACATATCTTGTCTCTCTTTGTAGAGGCCCATAAAATACTGACAAAATACCTGTAAAACCTCACTATTTGATCCACTACTCAATAAATAGGGAAGCCGGAGTGGCTAAGATGATCCTTGCCATAGTAACATGAGGCAGTGAGAGAGGGAAAAAGCATTCAGAACCCATATATAAAGTGTAAAGGCAGGGCTTATTTTTCAAGAGTTTACAGAATAAAAGGAATTACTCATGAAAGGTTTTGACATATCCAGTCAAAGAAAGTAGAATTGTAGAAATTTTGTGATATGTTAGAATTGAGCTCTGTCTACTGACATTTTTGAAAGAGACTATATAAAATGGTCAAATTGATTTTAACTACTTTTTTAAAAAGTGAGTCTCTGCTGAGAGTAGCTTCAAGGCAAGATCCAAGTAACCTGACTTTCTGCAAGTTACAAAGAAATGAGCATTTTTTACTTTTACTTTTCTAATCCCTTTTTTATTTTATCAGCTACAGGTAAACTATAGGAGAGTCAAGCTTGCTTGTCTATCCACAGAGCCTATCTCTGTATCTGGCACAAAATGCATGTTTAATGATTTAACTAAAGCAGGGGTCCCCAAACTATGGCCCCCTGAGGCCATTTATCCGGCCCCCACCGCATTTCTGGAAGGGGCACCTCTTTCATTGGTGGTCAGTGAGAGGAGCACAGGATGCAGATGCATCCTATGCTCCTGGAGTACTGTATGTGGCCACGCTGCAAAGCATAGCATCGCTCACGTACAGTACTATGTCCGGTGACATGGGATGCTCGCATCACAGCTCCGGAAGCACATCATATCACTTGTTATGGCTAGCAGTGACAAATATGCAACTGGACATTGACCATCTCCTTAGCCAAAAGCAGGCCCATAGTTCCCATTGAAATACTGGTCAGTTTGTTGATTTAAATTTACTTTTTCTTTATTTTAAATATTGTATTTGTTCCCATTTTGTTTTTTTACTTTAAAATAAGATATGTGCAGTGTGCATAGGGATTTGTTCATATTATTTTTTATAGTCTGGCCCTCCGATGGTCTGAGGGACAGTGAACTGTCCCCCTGGATAAAAAGTTGGGGACCCCTGAACTAAAGAATGATCTAGCCCAGTGGTAGTCAACCTGGTCCCTACCGCCCACTAGTGGGCGTTCCAGCTTTCATGGTGGACAGTAGCGGAGCAACCAAAGTATAAATAAAAAGATAGATTTAACTATAGTAAGTTGTTTTATAAAGATTTATTCTGCCAAACTTAGTGAAAATCCGACATAAAGTACTTGGCAATTAATTATTATTATATGCCTTAACTTGCTGTAACTCTGCTTTATAAATTTTATAAAGTAAACTTACTTCCCTACTTTATAAATCACCATGACTGTGGAATCAGTGGGAAGTTAGAAAATTTTACTACTAACAAAGACACAAAAGTGGGCGGTAGGTATAAAAAGGTTGACAACCCTGATCTAGCCTGACCAAGTGGTGGCACAGTGGATAGAACATTGGACTGGGATGCGGAGGACCCAGGTTCAAGATCCTGAGGTTGCCAGCTTGAGCATGGGCTCATCTGGTTTGAGCAAAGCTCACCAGCTTGGACCCAAGGTCGCTGGCTTGAGCAAGGGGTTACTCAGTCTGCTGTAGCCCCATGGTCAAGGCACATATGAGAAAGCAATCAATGAACAACTAAGGTGCCACAACGAAAAACTAATGATTGATGCTTCTCATCTCTCTCTGTTCCTGTCTGTCTGTCCCTATCTATCCCTCTCTCTGACTCTCTCCCTGTCTCTGGAAGAAAAAAAAGATCTAGTTAACAATCTATTTCTTAAAGAGGACAAACACACCAATAGATGGTTGTTGTCTGTACTGACAGAACTCATTTATTTTGTACACTTAAGAGATCCAGAATAATTTTATTTTAATTTTATGACAAGTAAGCACATACTGAAAAGGAGTCAGGAATTATGAATGATGTTCATGTCAGAGTGGTCAACTGAGTGGCTATTCATATATTTATTAGAAATTTGGTTTCTCACCATTTTATTTTTAGCCGGCCACCAGTGGAAGTGATACTAATAAATATTTTATTTAATAGCTTTCATTTTAACATAAGCAGTAAGCAGAACAGCAGATGCTCCCTCATCTACGGGACTGCCTTTGTGATGAAGCCAAATGTCAGGGCTGCTTTGGTAAAAGCTTTCATATTGGCTAGGTCTCAGGATCAACTGTCCTCATCAGGATTTATTATTTTTTCAAGTTATCATATAATAACTTTTAAATATTTTATTAACTAGTCGAAGAAGATCCACTTCCTTCAAATTCTCAACAACAACATAAAAAAACCAGCATAATTTTGGGATAATTACTTGCCAGCTCCCTTTCTGAGCACCTGGCCATGCTACGTGTCCTCTCTTCAGCCTTACACCTAAGAGGCCACTTCCTCACCATTACTCTGCCTCACTCCACACCTTCCGGCCTTTACTGATTCCAGGTTACTGAGGTGAGAAACTCCTCTGGTCCAGTGGTAGGATTCAGCTGGTTTGCACCAGTTGGGCAGAACTGATATCTAATTTTTTGTTGAGTTCGGCAAACTGGTTGTTAAAATGGCACTTGTAATCAGGGTTCTCTCTCTAAGGTGGGCATCTGGACAGCTGCCCAATGTGGAAATCACAGATTTACACTCCTTACTCTTTTTTAACGTTCATCTGTGCAACAACGTATTCTAAGCGCCTGTAGTAATGTTAATTATGTCCATAGGTGGAAAATATCACAAATGAGGATGCCAATCAAGTAGCAATATGGAAAGATCTTAAATAACAGTTTTATTGTTTTTTGTCAGGTATTATTTAATACTTTTCACTAATATTTTAAATCTCTTCTTTATAATATAATCTAGTTTTATGTACCTCTTATTGTTCTTATTTAAGTATTAAATGCATAAAATAATAAACTACCTTTCAGTATATCATTTTTTTATACTAAAAACAGTCATTAGGGCAGAGAACTGATTGTTAAATTATTTGAATCCCACCACTGCTCTGGTCCACGTTAAGTTCTGCACTACAGTATCTTCATTCTCCCCACTGTCTTTCTTCTTTTCACCTGTCATAGCTCAACTAATTCTACCTTGGGCAATTTTTACTTTACCTGTTAAATGTGTGATTCATCTCTGCTGGCAGTGTAATATATTTGGTCACACAGCGTCCTGAGGCAGGTGACACAGGGACATTCAAGCTGAATTAAATTCTTCATATTCTATGTTATATTTTTGCTACAAATTCCTGGTCTTAATCCCATGAGATGAACTCTATTTTAAACCAAATATAGTGCTTAAGCCAATAAGTTAAGTTTTATTAAGTAAGAAGTCTAGAACCAGTTGATTGCAGGGTTTATTTAGTAACTCCAAAATCCTGTCATGGCTGTAAAAGGGTTGCAAAGGCTCTTGTCATCGTATCATAACCAGCCTAGAAAAAATAAAAAAGAAAGAAGCAGCAGCACTAGATGTTCATTTGTATCTTGCAATCCAGAAATCTGTCACATAGTGAAATCATAACAGGATGTTGATAGGGCCAATCTAAAATGTCTGTCTGCCACTCTTTTTTACCACTTTGCCGTAAGGTCTAGGCCTCAAGCTCTTATCTTAGTAAACTCTCCAGCATGGAGGGTATCTCTGAAATATTATATAAAGATTCTTCCATTTTACTCACCCAGGAAAAAAGAACTCAAGAACAAAAGAGGGTGCGATATTTGTACCACTTCATTTCATCCACCAGTCTATCATAATACACATTCTATCCTTTATTTGGCTCTTGACCTATTGGTTCCATCTTCTCTAAGGAAGGGGATTTGGGGCTGGATTTAAGGAAAGCCCACCTCAAAACTATATTCTGAACCTCAGATTTGCAGCTTTGAGAATGTTAGTTTCAAGCACCAGAATTGCTTAGAATTGTTTATCTCATATCTAGTTTTTATCTTTATCTTAGTTTGTAGTAATATTGAGGGACCAATGTGCTATAGAGTAACAATTCACTTTCCTAAATTTCAAAAACATTAATATTTACCCAACTTTCTGAGGGAATTTGTTTAGCTTTTGCAGTGTTCTTTTCCTTCAACTTTTTATTTTTAAAAAGTTGCTAAAAGGGAAGAACAAATATCCTTATAGTCTTCACTTAACATTCACTAATTTTTAACATTTTACTCCTCTAAATAATTAAAGAGTTAGTGCCTAAGACTCAGGATGTTCTCTTATATAGTATAATAAAATGCCCTCATTAAAACAATATTGAATTGATGTGTTATTATCACATATTGTTCATATTCTAATTTCTCTTATTGTCCAAATAAAAGAAATACAATTTTCCCCTTCTCCAGGACTCAATTAATACATTTAATTGCTATCATTCTCTAGTCTACTGTAATCAAAATAGTTCATTGGACCCCAGCTGATGGCACAATTCCATCCGGAGGTCATGGGCTCAACCCAAGTGCAGTGGCTCATGCCCTGGTCAGGGCACATATAAGAAGAAATTAGTGGGCACACAATTAAGTGGAACAATGAGTTGATGTTTCTCTTTCTCTCTCTTTTTCTCTCTGTTCCTCTCTCTCCTTTGAAAAAATAGTTCATTGTTTTTTCTTTTTCTCTTTTATAACAACTAATATTTTTAAGAATGCAAGTTTTTTGTTTGCTGAATTATATCATTTGTATTTGATTGTTTTCTCACAATTATATTCAGGTTAAACATTTTAAACAAAAATATACATAGATGGTTTTGTATCAGTCTCAGTGCATCATATCAAGGGATGGATGATTTAGTTTAATGTCCTGCTACTGGAGATACCAAATTTGATTATTTGGTCAAGGTAGAATTCACCAAATTTCTCTAAAGGAGCATTTTTTTTCTCCTTTATAATTAACAATTAATCTGTGAGGTCATATGTTGAAATTCTTTGATTATTCTGTTCTCCAACAATCTTTAACCCAATGGTTTTAGCATCAATTGGGGATTCATGCTAGAATTAATTCCTAAAGTGTTGCTTGAAAAATAATAACCAAGCTTTATTATTCCTCCTAAATATATTAGTTGGCATTTTCTGTGTATAAAAGACATAACCCTTCATTACCTTACTCTCTTGTTTTTTGAAAATTAGTATTACAATTATTAGTATTTTTTTTGTGTTAAATATGTTATAAGCCATTTGTATCATGATTTTGTTTTGAGGCTCAAACTATCCCAAAGTTGGCCATTGGAAGCCTCTTTAAACATGATTTTATGTCCTCTTAATGTGTCCCTATAAATTTTTTTTTACCACTTTTTACTTTCTGACATAGCAAAATGTCCTGGACTCAACTTATTTTTCCTATCAAAGCCAGCCATTATCTAAGAATTTTACTTATAAGGTCAAGATCTAGGTGCTAAGTATGCTAATTGCTACTGATATATCAGTGGACAGAACTAGAAAATATGTGTTTTAAACATCATTCATTCATATTGTTCCAACACTAAAATAGTCTTCCCCCCTCCTGTTCCATACTTGTAACTCCCTTCTTCCACAGCTGGAAGCAGAATGTGTTTCCATCAATATGAAAATATGTATTTATTTGTTCAAACATACAATATACAAGAACGTTTTAGACTTACTCCAACCATACTACTAACCACAAACACATCTATTAATTAAAGGTCAAGATTTTCTTTTGTCGTTTGATTATAGCCCATGGAAAATCTATTCAGGGTATTTCATAAAGTAGTTACTTAGATTAATTTTTTTCTTCTCGGTATTCATATGATTGACATATGCAATTAGACATTTTCTTATATTTGTATTCAATTTCAGAATTTTATGCAATATTTTGTTAAATTAGTATTTCTTGAATATAAAAATAATAATATGCTTCAAAGTCACATTTATATATAATGCTTAATTTCTCATCTTTTGTCTTACCTAATCTGTTCCCACATATCTTCTGACTGTAACAAATTTTATCATTCTCAGGTTTATTCATCCTGTTTCTTTTATAAAAATAAACAGACATCTCTATAAACACAAACATACACATTTTTATCTCCCCTTCTTTCCTACATAAAATATATACCACATCATTCCATAAAGATTGTTTTAGTACTTTTTATAATTAAAATTATTTAATACTGTGGGTATATTCTTACTGATTAGCCTAATCACCAATGATTGGGCATATCAGTAACTTTCCAATAATTTGTTGTGGTAAATGATGTTACAAAAATAAATTATGCATTTTGTATGAGTGTGTTACTAAAGGTGTATCTTTAGGATAAATTTCTAGAACTAAAATTGTTGGGTCAAAGAATGTGCAATGTAGTTATATACAGCCAAATTTTCTTTTGTATGGGGTTATACCATTTTATATTTCTCATATCAGTATAAAAGAATACCCAGTGCCCCATAGCTTGAACAACAACAAAATGTGTTATCAAACTGGCAAATTTTTGCCACTATAACAGGTAAGAAATAAACTGTTAATTCAGTGTACTTTTAGTCATGTTTATAGTAGCATGGGTGAAGTTGCTAATCTTTTTAAGAGTTTAAAGACCATTTTTTCATATCTTACGCTTCTCTTTTATTTATTTGTGTGTGTGTGTGTGTGTGTTTTTTACTTTAGGTGTTGTTATTTCCTGCATTTCTTTATATAAGTTCTACCAGAAAGTTCTGTCCATTTCTATCACAACAAGTTTTGACACGTAAGCACATGTTTATTTGGCGTATGTGTGCCTCTCTATTTTTATCACTTATGTATACATACTGACGTAGCAAATTAACTAAAACAAAGTTGATTCACGTTAGTCTTATGTGTGAAGCCATAGTGTACCCATGGCTACTGATAAAGTTCATTTACGCCACTGTAATTTTTACGAATTTCAACAAGGAAGAAATGCTACAGAAGCATGTCTGTCGCATCTACCATATTCCCCCGACATAGCACCCTCCGACTATCACTTGTTTTTGTCCTTACAAAATTTTTGAAGGGCAAAAAATTCAAAAATGAAGAAGATATCAAACAAGCACTGGTTCAATTTTTCGCATCAAAAGATAAAACATTTTTCAAAAATGAGATATACAAATTGCCCTCATGCTGGCAAGAAGTCACTAATAATAATGGCAATTATATTATTTAATAAAGTTTATTGACGGTAAGAAAAATTTATATTTTGTTTTATTCCAAAAACAGACAGAATTTTTTGGTAGACCTTATAAATATTTTCAGAAGTTAGTCTTACAATAAATGTTACAATTTATAATTTATATTTTAATTTTTTTTCTAAGACGGTTTCTTTTTATATTGTTGAATTTACCAGTCTTTTCTTTTATTAAATCAGGATTTTGAGAGTCAAATAGAAAGCCTTTGCCTACATCTAGATAATAGGGGAATTCATCCATGGTTTTTCTATTCCATGCATGGTTTCTTACATTTAAATTTCTGATTTTTTTTAGTTGATTTCTGGGTACTTTTTGAGGTGTTAATTCAATATTATTTTTTTTCAAATGACTATGCAGTTGGCCTATCACATTTATTAATAAGTTTGTATTTTCTACAATAGTTAATAAATTTATATATGTACTTGGGGTGTTTTTAAACTTTCTAGTCTGTTCTGCTTGCTTTGACCATTAATCTTCCAATACACACTATTTTGATTACAGATTTACAGTGTGTTTTAGTACCTGATAAATATGCATTGATACCCAACCCCCACCCCATGACTCTTTAAGATTCCATTTTTATTCTTGTATGTTTCATTTCTACATGAACTTTCCCATACCAACTTTTATAGCTATGAAATATTTTATTAAGATTTCATTAATACATACATTAACCTTAAATAAATGACATGCTTATGGTATTGAATGCAAATACAAGATATGATTTTACTTTTGTTTAAAACTATTTTTGTTCTTAGTTTTTCCTGATTTACTTATTTCACTCAGTATAATGTTATCAAGGTCCATCCATGTTATTGTAAATGATCCAATGTCATCATTTCTTATGGCTGAGTAGCATTCCATAGTATATATGTACCAAAGCTTTTTAATCCACTCATCCACTGACGGACACTTGGGCTGTTTCCAGATCTTCGCTATTGTGATTCCATACATAGATGGGACATAAAAACAAGACTCAGAGACATGGACAAGGGTGTGATCGTTACTGGAGAGGGGAGAGGAAGGGGTGGGGAAGGGGAGGGGCACAAAGAAAACCAGATAGAAGGTGATGGAAGACAATTTGACTTTGGGTGAGGGATACAACATAATCAAATGTAAAATAATCTGGAGATGTTTTCTCTGAATAAGTGTACCCTGATTTATCAATGTCACCCCACTAAAATTAATTTTAAAAAACAACTATTTTTGTGCCTTTTATGAATATTTTTCCCTAGCATTATGTATTTTGTTGTTGTTTAAATGGGATTTTTTCCTATTATATTTTTTTCCTGGCTATTGTTTGTATAGTCAAAGTCTGTTGATTTTTCTATGCTAACTTTTAATATTTAATTACATTATAGAATTTTTATTATATTAATTTGTTTTATAATCTATTCTCCTGCATTTTCAGGAAATGCTGTTCTATAATTTGCAAATAGATACAGTTTTTCTTTTTCTTTTCTAATTTGGTCAATATTCTATATAATGTTAAGTCATAGTGAGGAAGTAGGCATCTTTGCCTTATTCTTGATTTCAGTATAAATCTGATTGTGTGTGTTTGTGTGTGAAGGGCATTCTTATTCCATTAAATGTCATTAGAAGAAGTGGATATCAGTGTGTCAAGAGCTTTCTGAGTAACTATAATTTTTCTTCCCGGTAATTAATATGAAGAAATTATTTTCAATAACATAAAGAGATATATTAAAAAGCTCCAAATATTGAGCTATCTTTACCATTCAAGAATAAACCTTACTTGGTCATGATGTATTATTTTCTTACAAAACTGTTCAAATGATAATGATAATATTTGAACATAAAAATGTTCAAATATTAGCAAATAAAATGTTTTGTAAGAAACATTTATTTAGGACACTTACATCATCATTCATAAGTGATATTTGGTTTTTATTTTGTTGTTGTTTTTTTGTTCTAAAAGCATTAGATTCAGCAATTAATGTTATATTTGTCTAATAAGAAATAATATGGATATCTTTCTTCACTTTTGAGGCTTAGACAATTTATGTAGCTTTAGGATCACCTAGATGTTAACCATTTCATATATCCTTTAGAACCTAGTATGTTTGATGATAATTTATTGGAACAATATTTTTGTTTAACTTTCATTATTCTCCTGTGAAACTAGTCTATTTCATCTCTGTGTGCAACATGCTTATTTTTACTTAAATGAACCTTTTAAGAAAATTTCTCTCGGTGACGGAGGACGATTTGACTTTGAGTGAGGGGTATGCAGCATAATCAAAGGTCAAAATAATCTGGAGATGTTTTCTCGGAACATATGTACCCTGATTTATCAATGTCACTGCATTAAAATCAATAAAAATAAGATTAAAAAAAGAAAATTTATCTCTTACTTAAGTTTAAAATGTATCTGCACAGTTACACAAAGTAAAAAACACACACAATGCAATAAGAAATGGCAAAAAGATTTGAACAGACATTTCAAAACAGAACAATGTGAACGGCAAGTGAAACTCCATGGAAGTGTTGGAAATATCAGTCATCTGCAAAATGCAAATGAAAATCCTAACAGCAGGAACTTCCATTTTCAGTCTACATGAAAGGAGTTGGAAGTCACCACTCTCCTAACAAGTTAAAAGCTGAACAGACTGAAAAATCAACAACTCTTCTTGGATGCATAAGAAAGGAAAGAACACAGAGGAATCACTGCCCCAAGATTGGATAGACTGGCACTATATGGAAACACAGTTTACTGGATTACAAAAGCAGAGACCTACAAGGAGAAACTGCTTCTGGAACCAGCAGAGCCAGAAATCCTAAACTGTAAATGACAAATTCCTGGAGGCTCAGAATGGACAAATCAGAGTTAAACACATCAGGGGACCCAGTCATAGGGTATGAGATTAAATTCCAGGAGCTCAACCAAATTTCTACAGTACTAAATGTCAGAGAAAAATCTTCTTGCTTCCAACAGGAAGAGGGAGGAAAAGAACCATTTTGAAATAATGTCAGAGCACTTTAGTCTTCTGAATAAGACTTTCCTTCTGGGTAAAAATAGTTCAGAGAAACTAACATTAGATAAAAGGAAGAAATATTAAGACTCAGGTTTCTGATACCACATATAAGAAACTTGGAAGTTGCCATTCTGTCCTCAAAACAAATAAAAAGCTGATTAGGTTGAAAAATCAACAACTCTTCTTAGATCCTAAAGAGACAGGAGGACACAGGTCAAACTGCTGTCCCCATGACCGGAGAGACAAGCAGATGAATAGAAGGAGGCACGGCTTACCAGAGCCGAGACACACCAGGTAAAACAACCACAAGAACTAGTGCTGGGTTAGGTTAACCTTAACTATAGTTGAATTTCTGGAGGCTCAATGCAGGCAACTCTGAGAGTTGAAGACTCCAAGGGACCCAGTCAACTCCAAGGGACACCAAGGGGAACCCCACAAATTTTTAAATTTTATACCAAGAACTCAACCAGTTCCCACAGAGAAACAAACAAACAAACAATCAAAAAACAAACAAAAAACCTTCTTGCTTCTACTAGGGGGAAAGAAAAAGGAACTGTTTTTGAAAACTCCAGAATGCAGTGTTCTTCCTAACAAGCCTTATCCTCAGGAGAAAGTAGTTGAGATGCAGGGGTATTATCAGAGTCTAACTGACTTAGGGAAAGGAAATACCCAAACGCAACCTACTCTAGACAACCTGTCCCACCCATGGGGGGAGAAAAAGGAACCTGAGAAACACTTGTGATGTTTACAGCCAAGAATTGTATTATGATGTGTTTTGGAGTTGTCCTTTTCAGGTCAAGTTTTTACAAAAACATTGGGCAATTCTAATAAGTAAATTCAGGTCTTTGGTCTCTAGAAATTTTCCTAGAAAATAATTTTTAAAATAATTCTGCTCCATTCTTACTGTTTTTATGTGTTTTTTTTTTCAGGACTTCAATTATATGCATTGGTCTTTATTCCCCCAATTTATTTATTAATCACTTTTAATCTGATCTTTTTATACCACTTTCTTTATTGTCTCTATGTTCTTTTGGCTATTTTCATGTCTTTTCTCAATATTCTTTTTTTTCCTATAATAAATGTAATCTACTCCCTTTGGCGTACCTTGTATTCTGTCTTCATTTCTTATTGATTTTATCTTTTCCTTCAGTTTCATCCCTGATGATGATACTATTTCAAGCCTTTCTAATTTTCTTTCATTTTTTTTCTGAGTTTTAAAATTTTTAACTTAAATTGTTTTACATATCTACAAATGCTTGCTTAACAACATTTAATTTACTGTGGTATATATTTTAGTTTCCTTCTGTTTCATGAATGTTTTGGGCGAAATATTTTCATAAGCTTAACATTTTTATTGTTACTTTCTATTTTTTTTTCCTAAGGATAGAGGTGATGTCTTATTTTCTGGAACTAGTAGGTAGTTGTGTGCAAACATGACTGGGAGGCTTTAGATAGATTTGTAAATTCTGTGATTTTGTTCTTTTCTCTCAATATAGTAAAATATAGTTTTTTAGGAGGGGTAACTATGTTTTTTTTTATTCTGTTTGTTTGATTCCTTAGAGTGAAGTGATTTTTCTATACCTTTGATATTAAAAAAAGCTTGGCTAGATACACAGTTCTTGATAAATATTTCTTTTTCTTGAGTTTCTTAATAATACTCTTTAATATGTATCTCTTGTTTCTTTTTCATTGTAACTACAACATCTCAAAAAGATGCATCCCCTTTCCAAGTCCCCTCTTCTTTTTCACCAAAAGCAGTATCTTCTAAGCCTGTCACTTTGAGTCCTATGCAAAGAATTTCATTCAATTCTTTAATGACTAGTCCCTGAGTTACTGGTCACAACCCTATCTTTAATATTTTCTTGCTAAATGTAGGACTCTGTTTCTGAGAGTAATTTTTATCTGTGCTTCATTATTCTTGGTTATTTTGTTCTTGAGTTTTCTTCCCATCTCTATCACTCCTTATAAGCATATACTCTTATATGCATAAATATCTATGTTTATAGCCCTACTTATCCATGACTTAACATTTGTAGTGTTCTCTATGTCCTACTTATGTTGTAGGCATCATCTGGGGGGATTTATTTATTATTCCTTTTCATCTCTATGGATGTTTTTGAAGATGAACTTAGACTCTTATTACCATCTTATGAAATACTAGAACTCTAACAATTGCTCTTATACTGATTCTGATTGGCTTTCAATAGAAACAGGAAAGCCAGAGTTACAGGGATATGGTAAATTAAAATGACATGTGAGAAGATTGATATATGAAAATCTATATGGTATTAACATGACAATTAAGTAATGTTCCTCTTACTGGTTTTTACTCTCAAGAACTTTGAATATAAATAAGCCTTGGTTAAGATGGATCAGGGAGAAAATATTATGATTATAGAAACTCTCTTTTGAATTCCTCTTACAACACAAACTTTGTCTGGTTTGAGTTATAGCTCTAACTTATTCATGTCCCTCTAATATTTATATACAACCATATCATTGTTATACCTTTGTAGTATTCAGAATATAATTTCTCACCTCTTTTCTCTGAATATTGCCAATTGATTTGCTTTGGCAATAAGATGTTAGCATATGTGACAATCAAATGCTTAAAATGTGTTTAAATATGAGCACTTGCCTTCTTGAACTCTTGCTTTTAATCATAAGAAAATCATGCTCAGATAGTTGTTAGTTTATAAAGAGAGTCACAGTGTGCAGACCTGACTCTCATCTGAAACTTGGAGCCAAATCCGTCTGGATCAGTAGAATTACAGATAACCCCACACTGGCATAGATAAGAAAATATGCTTATGGTTGTGAGCCACTGAGTTTTAGGGTGGTTGGTTATACAGCATCATTCTCTCAATCGCTTCCAAGGAGAGTATATATAACATAAACCTAAACCTGGTAGCAAGGGTTTGGCAACGGAGCAGCAGGTGGCAAACACACTGTAACAGAAAGTGAGAAAAACTGTAAAGCAAGTTATAAAAATTGGAAAAAATGTCAACCTGTGCCATATAGAGGCCAAACTACTGGAAAAGCTGTCACTCATGATATTGGGGAGAACAGAGAATAAATCTAAAGACCTTTGTCTTGTTGATTGAGATTTTGAGGTGACTCCTGAAATTCTGAGGTGGCTGCTGCATACTGTATTTGATAAAGTTTTGTATGGTGAGAAACAACTGGCAAAGGAAAACTAGAATTAAGAGGAAATATGAAGAGCCCAGAAATGCTAGAATTGCAAAATTGAAAATTACTTTTTTTTTACCATACAAAATATATGATTAATAAGATATAGCCTCAGGGGAAAGAATAATTCTCTAGTACCTCCAATAAGATATAGCTTCAGAGTCTGACAAAATTAAATGCATGGCTATAATACTATTTTTAAAACCTCTAAGAGAATTAAATGAACACTTGGTAGATCTCTTCAGCTGGAAAAGAAAAGAGAGCTCCTAGAAAACTTATGTGTGGGGGAGGAGAGGATGAATTTGAGGGGACACTAGAATCTATGTAATCACAATAAATTAATATATATTATTAAAATAATATATAATTTTTCCCAGGGAAACGATAATTGCAATTAAAATGAGGGCAAATTTTAGAAATAACTGTGATTGTAGTTATTAGATGAAACTGAGTAGAATCAAACACATAAAAATTTTACAGTTTTTAAGAGAGTTGTATTAGTAAAACCTCTCTTATCTGGACTAAAAAACTTAAAGTGTTCAGATATAAGAAGACTTTTGAGCATCCTACCTTCTCCATCCAAAAAGCAGGTTAAAAAACTACCTCTGCTCCAAAGAAAAGCGTATTTTCCATGTGTTCTTCAGAAGTGGCCAAGGAGATTTTAAGGACAGGAAAGACCTCCAAGATGACAGAAAAGGAGCTGTGGAGAGAAATGGGTCAAAGAACCATTTCCAGAGAGCAGACAGAGGATCTCAGCATTGCCTGCCTCTCAGGTAGCTGGACTTGGCAATACTTGTCCCAGCAGGATATGAAATTTCTATAGGCCATTGACTGATATGTGTATTCCATTATTCTTCTTTTTGAATAGAAATGTTAATATTTTTCTCATCTTTGTTCTATGAATATACTGTGGAGACTGGTAAACTTTTAATTAATCCATAGCTTTTTGGACTGCAAGGAATTACATCTGGATATAATATAGATCCTGTGATTCTGGACTTTGAGTCCGCTGCTATGATTAAATAAAAATTTTGTAAGTCTTTGCATAGGAATGGGTATATTTGACATGTGAATAATTGTGACCAAAAAGGGAAACTTGAAAAATATTTAATCATTTTTCTCAATTCTTTACCCTCCTGTAATAATATTATATATTCACACTCTTGTGTCCTGTCATGGTTGAAAAGACTAAACTAACCAACCCTTGCTTTGTGCTTGATCACAGGACTTTCATACAGCACAAGATGTAAGTGGATGTGACACCAGTGAAGGCTGAAAAAGTGCTTTGCAGCTGAATTTGCATTCTTGTACTCCTGCCTTTCACATGTGAAGAATATGCCTTAGGTAAATTTGGAGTTCAAAAAAAATGAGTAATACTTGGAGATGATCTGAACCCACCCTACAGTTTGAAGTTTAGCCCAGTCAAACACTCCCAGGTCTAACTAAGATCCATGAGCCTAAAATACTTATTTTTGTATACCACTAAGATTTTTACACATTATTATGGTAAAGTTAAAACCATACACTGTCTTTTATTTAACAAAATACACTGATGAACCTTTGGGTATAATGATAAGTCATTGTCTGAAAGGAGCGTTAATGAAGAAAAGGTTGAATCTCTAGACATAATATAATAAGACTAGGGGCCCAAGCAAAAGCAAAGGGATTTAATTCAAGAAAATCATTCTGAAGTGAAATAGCATTTGAATCTGCAGGTATATAAGCAGAAGCGGATTTAATGGCAGGTGCACCTGGTGCCAGCCCTGGACCCGGGTCCTGGCTCCGACTACTAAAAGGCTTGCAAAGTGCCAACTTGACACTTTTTTCTAATGACACCAA
Organism: Saccopteryx leptura; assembly: GCF_036850995.1. Classification (NCBI taxonomy): domain Eukaryota; kingdom Metazoa; phylum Chordata; class Mammalia; order Chiroptera; family Emballonuridae; genus Saccopteryx; species Saccopteryx leptura. The sequence continues at coordinate 47,371,503 of NC_089510.1, forward strand.
GTTTGGTTTCATATGTACAATTTTAACATTAATAGTACATAATATTTTTTATTTATTTAAAAATATGGTTAACATGTATTTTTATTTTCCCTATCTTTTTCTTTTTTTTTTTAAGGAGCCCAATATTTTCTTCTATGCCCAGGGCCTCAACTGACCTTAATCCACTTCTGGTTACAATTCTATACTGTTTTTCAGTAAAAAATTGAATGAAAATCCCAAATAATAAGTGATATCCTGGTAAATTTACTGAATGAAAGGCACAGTTATTTCTTCTTGTGGTTAATGTAACCCTCAGATTTTTAAAATATATTTTGCCAAGTCAAATAAGAAAAATTTGATATCATTTGAGTAATTATTACAGTCATCCTCAAAGGGAAGAATATTGCTTTGTTTCCAAGTTCATCTGTGTGAGCTTTCAAATTCATCTCTTTTTTGTTCATGTTAGTTTAAATTTAAATTCTGTTATTTTTCTTAAAATTTTCCTGATTAATATGTTAGATTTCATGTAAAACAAAACAAAACAAAAAAACAAACAAAAAAAAACCCCTCCCATGGCATTATGACAGAAAAAAAACAAAACAGTTCACTATCAAGAGTGAAAAAAAAATAATGTTTTCAGACTTCAGGACATTAGTGTCTCAACATAAGAAATAGGAACCTAACCAATAATTGAATAAAACAAAAACAAAACTTGGGAATGGAGACGTCATAATACAAAAGGATTAGGAGTAAAGGGAGTAAAAGCTCAATGCCATGGATTATGGGATTACTGAGTTATGATGGCAAAATAAAGATATCAGTATATTATTTAAATTATTAATGTAATCATCAGAAGAAGTATCGATAATAAGTGTGGTGATTGTCGGGGGATGTGATTAGGAGAAGGTAGAGGAGAGTATACGGGGATAAATGGTGATGGACGAAGACTTGACTTGGGGGCTGAACACACAATACAGTGTACAGGTGATGTGTTATACAATCGTGTGCCTGAAACCTGTAAAATTTTAACCAGTGTCACCCCAATACATTCACTAAAAAATACTTTACGATTTCCAAATTGAGAGAAGAAGTGGGAGTGGAAGGAAAAAAAACATAGATCATATGGCCGAATATAGAAAAAATAAAAAGAGTAAGAGGTGTTACAATAAAACTTAAAAATATAAAATACTTGCTAATTAATGTCAAATATAATATTGGTAAATGTAATTGTTAAACTTGTCTACACAAATATATACTAGTTTTGAATTAACAACAATAAAAAAAACCTGAGAAAGACAAAACTATAGGTCATAGACAAAAAATCTATCTAAGATAAATGAATCAAAATATTCAAAGTAAAAGGACAAAGATAAACCAAGAAATGCTAATACAAAAAAGCTGACATCTTTATAATCATATCAAAGAAGTTTTATTTGAGGCATTAATATATTAAATGTGATTGGGTAGAGGGAGCATTTTTAATAATAAAGAATATAATTAACAGTTAGTATATTGCTGTCATTATTCTTTAAGCCAGAAACTAGCATAACTTGAACACACAAAGCCAACTGCAGCAATTACAAAGAGAAATAAAAGATAGAAAATAGTAATACAACATTTTTACTCACTTTTCTCTACTATTAACAAAAATATATAATAATCTAAATAATATGATATTCATTAATATGATGTTTAATGTATAAACTCTCTGACAAATAGAGTATATATTATCAAAGAATATTTAGAAAATTTACCATTATATATTAATCTAAAAATACCACCACAAGTTCAAATCTAAAATGCGGACACAGTGCAGATAATATTTGCTAACCACATTATGATACAATTAGAAATGCAAACAGCTACAAAAACATTTTATTAGTTATTAAAAAATGAAATTTTTAACTCTCAGTTCAGAGAGGAAATCAAGACTGAGGTAATTAGATATTTAGAAAACAACAGTAGTAAAAATATTGTGTATCAAAACCCATCAGTTGAGACTCAATTTGTTATTAGATTTGTATCTTTACATATTACAAAAATAAACAAAAATGAAAAGAACCTAAGTACTCAATCTAAGAAGGTAAAAACCGCAAAGCAAAAATGCAAAAGGTGGGAAACCTGATAAGTTGACTTTGACATATTAAATATAGAAAACAGCAGAATAGGCAAAAAAGAAAAGAAAATTGAAGGGCTAGTTTATTGGAAATAAATGGATTAAAGAATTCAATGTTCAATGCAAAACCATAATAACCCTAAAAGAAAATATAGACAGTAAAAGCTCAAATATTTCTTGTAGCAATGTTTTCAGATATATCTCCTCAGGAAAGGGAAACAAAAAGAAAAATAAACAAACAGGACTGCCTTAAACTAATAATCTTTTTGCACAGAAAAGCAAACCATTAACAAAATAAAAAGACACCCACTGAATAGGAAAACATATTTGCTGATACATCTGATAATAAATTAATATCCAAAATTCATAAAGAACTTATATAACTCAACACCAAAAAAATAAGCAGTCCAATTAAAAAATGGGCAAAGAACCTGAATAGACACTGCTCTATAGTGGACATACAGATGGCCAATAGACCTATGAAAAGATACTTAATGTTACTCATCATCAGAGAAGTGCTAATTTAAACCACAAAAAGAAAGCACCTTCAACTTGTCTGAATGGCTATCATGAATAAATTAACAAGCAACAAGTGTTGGTAAGGATGTAGAGAAAGGGAACCCTTGTACACTGCTGGTGGTAATGCAGATTGATGCAGCCACTGTAGAAAGCAGTATGGAACGACCTCAAAAATATAAAAAATGAAACGGCCTTATGACTCAGCAATATTACATCTGGGAATTTGCTTAAAGAAACCCAAAACACTAATTTAAAAGGATACATATGCACCCCTATATTCATTGTAGCATTATTTACAATAGGCAGGATCTGGAAACAACCCAAGGGCTCATAAGTAGATGAGTGAATAAAGTAGTGGCAATACATTTACACAATGGAATACTACTCAGCCATGAAAAGATTGAAATCTGACCCCTTTCAACAGCATGGATGGCCTAGAAAGCAGTATGCTAAGAGAAAAAAGTGAGTCAGAGAGAGACAAGTACCTTATGACTTCACTCATATGTGGATTCTAAAGAACAAAATGTACTAATACACAATATGGACTCAGAGATGGAGAAAAAATGGACAGCTGTCAGAGGGGAGGGGGTTTGGAGGCTTGGGGAACAGTGTGAAAGGATTAAACAAGAAGAAACTCTCATAGATATGGACAACAGTGTGGGGATAACAAGAGGGGCAGGGAGTAGAGGGAATTAGGAAAAGGTAAAGGGGGATAAATGGTGATGGAGGGAGACTTGACTGGGGGGTGAATACGCAATATAACATATAGATGATGTGTTATAGAGCTGTACCCCTAAAACCCATATAATTTTATTAACCAATGTCACCCCAATAAATTCAATAGTTTCTTAAATAGTTTATACATATTTTCTGGAGAATAAAGTAAATAAAAACACTGAATTTGAATAAAACTTCCTTATTATTGGCTATGACTAACCATATTATGGTTATGATTAATTATTAATATGATTTTATAACTGGGAAAATAGTCACTGAAAAAATATACAGAAAAAATATTAATTAGTAAGATGATGGTTGTAAAACTAATGTTGAAAAGCTAATGACATTTTTGTTACAAAATATGATGTAAGAAAAGATGCCATTAAGTATAGCCATAAAAAATATACAACCAAGAATAAACTTGTATGATATTTGTAATGATAATATAGAATAAAAATTAAATTACCAAAAAACATAAAGGAAGACTTAAACAAATGTAAAAGTATACTGTATTTGTGGAGGAGAAAAGAAAGTAAAAAAGTCCAATACAGTGATTCCTTGTATATCAAGTTTCCAGAAACCCCCACGATAGGCAAAAATCCACGAATTAGTGACTTTATATTTATTTATTTATTTATTTATTTATTTATTTATTTATTTATTTATATTTTAAGGCTTTATGTTTTAATTAATTTTTATATTGTTTTTAATTTTTTTAGGATAGAAAATGCTTATTTTACCTCAAAAATAATTAAACTAATAAGTATATAAAAATACGAATATATCACAAAATCCTGTGACAGTGAAAAATCTGCAATACAAAATTAGATATATACAATTTAAAAATCTGCAATACGGTGAGACGGCAAAAAGTGAACTGCGATGTGGCGAGGGACAACTGTACTGTAAAACCATTCTTCTCAGGTTTATGTAGTTCAGTGTGGCTTCAATTACGTGAACATGATGTTAACATGTATTTTTTCTTGGAACTTTAAAAAAGTTGATACTATGGCCCTGGCCGGTTGGCTCAGTGGTAGAGCGTCGGCCTGGCGTGCAGGAGTCCTGGGTTCGATTCCCGGCCAGGGCACACAGGAGAAGCGCCCATCTGCTTCTCTACCCCTCCCCCTCTCCTTCCTCTCTGTCTCTCTCTTCCCCTCCTGCAGCCAAGGCTCCATTGGAGCAAAGTTTGCCCTGGTGCTGAGGATGACCCTGTGGCCTCTGCCTCAGGCGCTAGAATGGCTCTGAATGGCGCAGAATGACGCCCCAAGATGGGCAGAGCATCGCCCCCTGGTGGGCATGCCAGGTGGATCCTGGTTGGGCGCATGCGGGAGTCTGTCTGACTGCCTCCCCGTTTCCAACTTCGGAAAAATACCAAAAAAAAAAAAAAAACCACAAAAAAATTTGATACTAAATTTAGTCTAAATTTGAAAACATGGACAGATAATTATACAATTTTTCTAAAAAGGAAAAATGAGGGCATACTATCTATAAAATCAGGAAAATTGAAAGTAAATTAATACCAGGAAAATATTTTTCTTATTGATGTGGAATGAGATAAATCAATGAAAGACACTTTGCCCTCCTGATATAAATGTAAAAATGTAAGTTTATATATATTAATGTATAATTCAAATTAGTCAGATAAAATATATATTATTAATTCATATTCTTGGTACTACGTATAGGCCAGTATTACAAAGTGGGGCTCTGATGTAATCTTGTTTCAGTACTTAAACTAAAATAAACTTGAGATTTAGTAGAGTTTAAAAATCTAAATATAAAAAATAAAATAAATGTACTAGAATAGAACAAGGGAGACTTTACGTTAAAGTATAGAGTAGCGAAGGATCCTAACATGACTTCATAAAGTTAGAAAGAAATCTCTAAAGAAAGGGAAGAACTATGGAAATAAATGAGGAAATTATCTGAAGCACTTGTGACAAAGGCAAACTTTCCATAACAAGAAAATTATTTTAAATATAAAAAGAAAATATTAATAATAACAATAAAAATGTACATAGGGTAAAAAGAGGTAATTAAGAAAATGTACACATCGGAAAAGATGCTCAGTTTCATTTGTATTACAATATCCCACTTTAGAAAATTGGTGCTTTGTTAAATTAAGATGATTAAAATTTACAATAGCGTCAACAAAAATCTGTGCTAGAAACAGTCTCCTATGCTGTTGGGATGCGTGTTAATTAGCACAGACTTTCTGGAAGTCTGTTTAGTAACATCTATCAAAATTTTAAACACTCATACCTTACCTAGCTTGGCATTTTCTCTTTCAAGAATAAAGCTTTCTGCATATATACCAGCCAAAGTTCCCTAGAATAGCAAGCAACACAAATACAGTCGTTATGCACTGTTTATAGGAGTGAAAAAAATGATTAAATTGAAACCTCTCAATGTTTTTTCGAGAAAGAACTGGGTGACTATATGACAGTACACATTGTTGAAGGAGGTTCATAGAAAGGCTGTGAGTGCCAGTTGACCCTCCACCTGTGCTCTATCAGAGGTTCCTCACCCGATTCTTCATCCCTTGGGATGGACCCTCTGCCCACCATTCTCCCAGTGGGAGCTATTTATGAGGAGATAGCCCTGAGAGAACAAGGGGTTATTGAGACCACGTGGACTGAATCTGAGACTGAACCCAGGTCAGGTCTCTATATACACTTTTTTATTTATTTATTTTAGAGATAGGCATGGGGAGAGAGAAAGAAAGAGAGAGAGAGAGGGAAACATTGATTTGTTGTTCCACTTATGTATGCATTTATTGGTTGATTCTTTTATGTGCTCTGACCAGGGATCAAACCTGCAACTTTAGTGTATTGGGAGGATGCTCTAATCAGCTGAGCTACCCATCCAGGGCCTACATAAACATTTTAGATTTGACAGGTCGGTACAGTGATCTATTCCTCTGTGGCCACCAAGCCCAGTATGTAAGTTCTCTTGCTTATTAAACCTGCCACCTACATTTCTCAAGGGGTCAGACTCTCTTCTATCTCTCCTTGCTCTCTGTGTACAGGGGGTCACTTTCAGATTTTGCCTGGAAGCTCCAGAGAGTGTGAGCCAACACATCTTTCAATATTATATTCTTTCAAAGATAATTTAGAAGAGGTGTGTCTTCATGTAGTGATCAGAAAAAATACCCAAGCATAATAAATGTAAAAATGCAAGTTGTATTACTGTATTTGTAAATTTATTTAATTTGTATACAAGTATCTGAGAAATATACTATTTTATGTAATATACTATAGTACCATGCAATGTGATACAATAAAAATCTGTATATAATAGAAAAACGTTCTTTAAGAAACCTGAAAAAAATTATTAATGATAGTGAATTAGTAGGATGGCTAGGGAAGTGGGAATTTTCACTTATCTTTACTATTTGGTTTTATTTTTCCCATGAGTCTGCATACTTTCAAGAGGTACTAGAGCATCACAGTTTGGAATTTACATTGTGGACCAGGACCATCCAGGTTCAATTTCTGTTTTCACCATTCATTAGTGCTATGGCTTTGGACAAATTATTTAATCTCTTGGATATTCAATTTTCTAATCTGAAAATAATAATAATCAGAAATAGCACCAATAATATAAACTTCATAGGACTGAGGTTAGAATTAAATTAGTTTAACTCATAAAAAGTATTTGAACACAATGAAAGATACTGAGAGGCTAGAATGTTCCCTTCTATTATTATTATTATTATATTATTATTATTATTATTATTACTACTACTACTTTAAATTTTTTAATAAGGTAAAACATACATATAATGCAGTATCCAGATTTAAGTGCACCATTTGGTTAGTTTTGATGAATATATGTACCAATCAAATCATTACCATAATGAAGATGTACATAGTTTTATAACCCCTGAAAATTTCCTTCTCCCGTTAGTGTCATTCCCTACCCTTCAATCATCAAAGATTTATTTTGCATATTCTTGAATGTTGTATAAATAGGATAAATACATATTATTTTGTTTCTGGCTTTTTTGATACAATATTATTTAGATTCATCTATATTGCTGTATTTGTTGCATTGATTTGCATTTTCTCTTTAGTAGTCTCCCATTATGTGACTATATCCCAATTGTTTATCTAATCTCTCATTAATAAGTAAACATATGGATTGTTTATGTTTTAGAGCACTTATGAAAAAGATGCCATAAGTATCTTTTGTGGGTATGTGTTTTAATTTGCTTTTATTTTACTAAGAGGTGGAGTGGAATTACTGGATGTTTGAAAGGTATGCTTTCTATAAGCAATGAATGAGAGTTCCAGCTCCTCACATATTTGCCAACATTTGGTGCTGGCAGTTTAATTTCTTATTATTTTTTGCTTGTTTATTTTTACTTATTTACTGATTATAAAATGACATCTCATTGTGGTTTCAATTTACATTTCTCCAGTTAATTAAGTAGCTTTAGCATTTTTTCCAGCACTTTCTGGCATTGAAATATTTACTTCTAAAATATTTGTTTAGGTCTTTTAGCAAATTTTATTGTGTCAGTTGTTGTTTTGTTACTTTCTAGGAACTCTTCACATATTCTGAATATGCTATTAGTGAGAAGTATGTATTGCAAATATTTACTTCCATTACATAATAATGCTAGTTCTATGCTATTTTACACCATTTTTCTATGAAGATTTAGATGGAAATGTTTGTATGGATAAATGCTTTTATTTCTCTTGGGCAAATATCTAGGAGTGAGATTGCTGGATCACAGAGGGAAGTATATATTTAACTTCATAAGATACTGCCATTCTGTTTTCCACAGTGGCTATATCATTTGCATACCCAACAGCAAGATATAAAAGTTCCAGTTGCTCCACATCCTTGTTAACACTTAGTTCTCTTACTCTTGTTGACTTTAGCCCAGTGGATATATAGTGGTATCTCATTATGCTTTAAATTTGCATTTCTATAATAACTAAAGACTTGAACATCTTTTGCCCATTTGCTTATTGCTCACTCACAAATCTTTTTTAGTGAAGTATCTGCTTAAAAGATTTGATCATTTTAAATGGTATTGTTTTATTATTGAGATGAAACATGTATTCTTTATATATTCTATATTCCAGCCCTTTGCCAGATACTGGTTTTGTGAATATTTTCTCTCAATCACTAGCTTACTATTTTCTAAATTGTCTTTAAAACAGCAAATGTTTTTAATTATTATCAAGTTTATTTTTTCTTTTATAATTCATGTTTTTATGCAATGTTTAAGAAGTTTATGTTGTTATTTTCTTTGTTATGTAGTTGTCAGTGTATAGCTCTTGTAATGAATTTCTAAATTTATTCTTCAGTGGTTTATTTTTCTTGGTGCCATTGTAATTGGAGTTGATTTTTAAAGTTTCTTTTCTTAGTTATTCAAGGAAAGTACATAAAACACAATTTATACCTCTATACTGACCTTGCATATGCAACCTTGATGTACTTATTCATCTCAGCAGCATATTAGTAGTTTATTATAATTTTGTATGCACACAGTCATGTTCTTTTCAGAGAGATTTATTTCTTCCTTTTTCATCTTTATTATTTTTGTTTCTCTATCTTGCCAAATATTACTAGGTAGAACTGACAGTACAATGTTGATTAAATCCTTGACTGGTCCTGCTCTTAAATGGAAGTCATTGTGCCTTTCATTGTTGAGCATGACGTTAGCTGCAAGGTTTCAGAGATGCCCTTAATAAGGTTAAAGATTGCGTTGGCTATTTCGGTTTCTTTATGGTTCTATAAAAACCTGGTGATTTTTTGTTCTATTTCTTTTTTAAGTGAGAGGCAGGGAGGCAGAAAGACAGACTTTCGCATGCGCCCTGACCAGGAACCACCCAGCAAGCCCCTCTATGGGGTGATGCTCTGCCCATCTGGAGCTATTGCTCTGTTGCTCAGCATAAAGTTATTTTAGCACCAGAGGCCATGGTGCCATCCTCAGTGCCTAGGGCCAACTAGCTTGAATGATCCATGGCTGTGGGAGGACGGGAGAGAGAGAAAAGAGGGAGGAGTAGAGAAGCAGATGGTCGCTTCTCCTGTGTGCCCTGACTGAAAATCGAACCCAGGACTTTCACATGCTGGGCCAACACTCTACTGCTGAGCCAACTGGCCAGGGCTGTTTTATTTCTTTAAAAAATGTCATTGAAATTTTGACAGGGATTGTGTTAAATTTGTATATTGCTTTGGGTAATATGGCCATTTTAACTATGTTGATTTTTCCAATCCATGAACGTGGCATATTTTTCAATTTCATTGTGTCTTTCTCAATTTCTTTCAATAATGTTTTATAGTTTTCAGTATATAGGTCCTTGATATCCTGTGTTAAATTTATTCCTAAGTATTTTATTTTATTTATTTATTATTTTAATTGTAAAAGAAGTTATTTTAATTCATTTTCTGAAGTTTCACTTTTGGTGTATAGAAAAACAATAGACTTTTGTATATTGATTTTGTATCCTATGACTTTACTGTATTAGCTATTGTTTCTAATAGTTTTTTGTTGAACATTTGGGGTCTTCTATATTACAGGATCATGTCATCAGCAAAAAGCGATACCTTTACTTTTTTCCCAATATGCATGTCTTCTATTTCTTTTTCTTGCCTAATTACCCTGGCTAAAACTTTCAGAACTTTGTTGAATAAGAGTGGAAAGAGTGGGAAACCTTGCCTTTTTCCTTATTTCAGAGGAAAAGCCTTCATTATTTCACAATTTAGTATGATATTAGCTGATTCTTTGTCATATATGGCCTTTAAAGCAATATACAAATTTAATGCAATCACCATGAAAATCCCAATGTCATTTTTATTTATTTATTTATTTATTTTTATTTTTCTGAAGCTGGAAACAGGGAGGCAGTCAGACAGACTCCCGCATGCACCCGACCGGGATCCACCCGGCACGCCCACCAGGGGGCGATGCTCTGCCCATGGGGGGGGGGCGCTCTGTTGCGACCAGAGCCACTCTAGTGCCTGAGGCATAGGCCACGGAGTCATCCCCAGCGCCTGGGCCATCTTTGCTTCAATGGAGCCTCGGCTGCAGGAGGGGAAGAGAGAGACAGAGAGGAAGGAGAGGGGGAGGGGTGGAGAAGCAGATGGGCGCTTCTCCTGTGTGCCCTGGTCAGGAATCAAACCCGGGACTTCTGCATGCCAGGCCGACGCTCTACCACTGAGCCAACTGGCCAGGGCCCCAATGTCATTTTTAAATAAATAGAACAAAAAATAATCAGGTTTATATGGAACCATAAAAAAAACCCAAATAGCCAAAGCAATCCTGAGGAAAAAGAATGAAGGTAGAAGTATTACATTACCTGACTTCAAATTATACTATAGAGCCACAATAATCAAAACAGTATGGTATTGGCAGAAAAATAGACATATAGACCAATGGAATAGAATTGAGAGCTCAGAAATAAAACCACATATATACAGACAAATAATCTTCAACAAAGGAGGCAAAAACACACAATGGAGGAAAGAAAACCTCTTCAATAAATGGTGCTAGGAAAATTGAAAAGCCACATAAAAAAAGAATGAAACTTGACTACAGTTTGTTCCCCTGCAAAAAAATTAATTCAAAGTGGATCAAAGACATAAATATAAGATATGAAACAATAAAATACATAGAAGAAAACATGAGTACTAAACTCATGGACCTTGGCCATAGAGAACAATTTATGCATGTGATCCCAAAGGCAAGGGAAGTAAAGAAAAAAATAAATTAATGAGACTATATCAAACTAAAAAGCTTCTGCATAGCAAAAGAAACTGACAATAAAACAAATAGGCAGCCAACAAAATGGGAGATGATATTTGCAATCAATAGCTCCAATAAGGGGTTAATATCTACAATATATTAAGAAACTCACAAAGCTCAGCAACAAACAAGAAAACAATCAAGTTAAAAAATGGGGAGAAGACCTGAACAGACACTTTTCCCAAGAGGACCTACAAATGGCCAACAGATATATGAAAAGATTCTCATCTTCACTAACTACTAGAAAAATGCAACTCAAAACTACAATGAGATACCACCTCATACGTTAGATTGTCTATTATCAACAAGACAGGTAATAACTAGAGTTAGAGAGGCTGTGGAGAAAAAGGAACCGTTATTCACTGCTGATGGAAATGCAAATTAGTACAACCATTATGGAAGAAAGTATGATGGTTCCTCAAAAAGTTAAGAATAGAACTACCATAGGGATCCAGCAATCCCTCTACTGGGTATCTACACCCAAACTCGAAAACATTGGTAAATAAAGAAACATGCACCCCCATGTTCATTGCAGCATTATTCACAGTAGCCAAGACATGGAAACAACCCAAATGTTCCTTGATAGAGGATTGGATAAAGAAGATGTGATACATATATACAATGGAATACTACTGAGCCATAAGAAATGATGACATAGTGCCATTTACAACAACATGGATAGACCTTGAGAACATTGTACTGAGTGAAATAAGTAAATCAGAAACAGTTAAGAACTCTAAGATTTCACACATAGGGTATAGAAAATCTGAGACTCATGAACATAGATAAAAGGAAAGTAGTTACCAGAGAGAGAAGATTGTGGGGGAGGGGGATGTAGGTGAGGTGTGGGGGGAAAGGTGTAAAGAGGGAGAAATATAAGGTGATAAAAAATGATGACTGGATGATTGGTATACAATATAATCAACAGTTTAAATGCTATAGAAATGTTTACCTGAAACCTATGTACTCTTATGGATCAATGTCACCTGTTAAATTTAATTTTCTAAATTAAAAAACAATAACACTGATGACATTCTCTTCTATTTCTTGTTTTTTTAGTATTTTAAGTTTTTAAATAAATAAATATTGAATATTTGAAATACATCTCTGCATATATTAACATTATCAGATACTTTTACTGTTTTATTTCATTAATGTACTAAGTTATAATGGTTGGTTTTTGGATGTCAAATCAACCTTGTATTCCTTAGGAAACCCTAGTTTGTCATATATATTACTCATTGTATAGTATATTGCTGGATATAAATTATAAAAAGTTTTGTTAGGGGTTTTCACACCCAAGTTAATGAAAGATATATAGCTTTTGTGCTCTTTAGATATGGCATCAGTATAATACTGGCTTCAGAATATGAGTTGGGAAATAATGCCACCCCTTCCTTTTTCTTTTCTTTTTTTTTTTTCTATACATTTTTTCCTTTCCTTTCCTTTTCTTTTCTTTTCTTTTCCTTGCCTTTCTCTTTCTTTCTTTCTTTCTTTCTTTCTTTCTTTCTTTCTTTCTTTCTTTCTTTCTTTCTTTCTTTCTTTCTCTTTCTTTCTTTCTTTCTTTCTTTCTTTCTTTCTTTCTTTCTCTTTCTTTCTTTCTTTCCTTCTTTCCTTCTTTCTTTCTTTCTTTCTTTCTTTTTTTCTTTCTTTCTTTCTTTCTTTCTTTCTTTCTTTCTTTCTTTCTTTCTTTCTTTCTTTCTTTCTTTCTTTCTTTCTTTCAGAGATGCAGGAGAGAAAGACAGAGATAGAAACATTGGGCTGTTCCTGTATGTGCACTGACTGGGGATCGAACTCGCAACCCTTCATGTCAGGAGGACATTCTAAACAACCAAGTTCTCCAGCCAGGGCTACCTTCTGTTTTCTTTAAGAGTTAGTATATGATTGTTGTTATTACTTCCTTAAATGTCTGATACAATTAATCATTTCAGCAATCTCAAGCTGAAGTTTTTATTGTGGGATAGATACCTTTCAATTATGACTTCAGTTTTTTTATTAGGTGTAGAATCATTCAGACTTTTCTATATTGTCTTGGGTTAGATTTGCAAGTTTTATAAATTCTTCAAGAAATTTTAATTTCTTCTAAATCATCACATTTTTTGACATGAGGTTGTTCATAATGGTCCTTTATTATCATATAATGTCTACAGCATCTCTATTGATACACTCTCATTTAAAATTATACTAATTTGAATATTTTTGCTTGTTTTTTATCAGAATAATTAGATGCTTACCAATTTTATTTTATATTCAAAAGAAAAGCTTTTAGATTCATACATTTTATTTTTACTATTTTTTCTGAGTTTTGGTTAATTGTTTTCTGTTCTTATCTATATTGGTTACTCTCTCTCACTTATATTTTGTTTACACTGCTTTTATTTTGTAACTTTTTAAGATAAAATTTTAGATTATTTATTTTAGATCTTCCATCTCTGCAATATAGCATAGCATTTAAAGCTATGACTCTAACACTGTGTTAGCTGCATCTCACAAATTTGGAATGCTATGTTTTCATCATTAGTTAAGAAACATTTTTTGGGGTTTTTTTTATTTTTTTATTTTTTTAATAATTTTATTTTTTTAATGGGGTGACATCAATAAATCAGGATACATATATTCAAAGATAACAAGTCCAGGTTATCTTGTCGTTCAATTATGTTGCATACCCATCACCCAAAGTCAGATTGTCCTCTGTCACCTTCTATCTAGTTTTCTTTGTGCCCCTCCCCCTCCCCCTTTCCCTCTCCCATTCCCCCCTCCCCCCTGTAACCACCACACTCTTATCAATGTCTCTTAGTTTCACTTTTATGTCCCACCTACGTATGGAATAATGCAAAAAATTGACAATCAGACCAACAGAATAGAAAGTCCAGAAATAAAACCACATATATATAGTCAAATAATTTTTGATAAAGGGGCCAACAACACACAATGGAGAAAAGAAAGCCTCTTCAATAAATGGTGCTGGGAAAACTGGAAAGCCACATGCAAAAGAATGAAACTGGACTACAGTTTGTCCCCCTGTACAAAAATTAACTCAAAATGGATCAAAGATCTAAACATAAGACCTGAAACAATTAAGTACATAGAAGAAGACATAGGTACTCAACTCATGGACCTGGGTTTTAAAGAGCATTTTATGAATTTGACTCCACAGGCAAGAGAAGTGAAGGCAAACATTAATGAATGGGACTACATCAGACTAAGAAGGTTTGTTTTTTTTTTTTCATTTCTCTTATAAGCTTTCATCCTATTGGTTATTTTAAATGTACATTGTTTACTTTCCCCAAAAAAATTTTGAATTTTCTAGGTAATAATTTCTTTTTAAGTGAGAGGAGGAGAAACAGTGAGACAGACTCCCTATGTACCCTGACTGGGATCCAGCTGGTAGCCCTGGTCTGGGGTCGATGTTCAATCAACCAAGTTATTCTCAGCACTGGAGGTGACACTGGGACCAACAGAGCTATCCTCAGCATCTGGGCTGACTCTTAAACCAATCGAGCCACTGGCTGTGAGAGGGGAAGAGAAAAAAGGGGGATATGGAGGGAAAGAAAAGCAGATGGTCACTTCTCACGTGTACCCTGACTGGGAATTGAACCCAGGATGTCTGTACAACAGGCCAATGCTCTATCCACTGAGCAAACTGGCCAGGTTCATAAATTTTTACTAAATTCTAATTTAATGTCATTGTGATCAGAGAACATGAAATATTTTAGTCTTTCAAAATTTCTTGGGACATTTTAAAGGTAATATTTTTTAAATGTCAACTAATTCAATTTCTTTGATAGAGGTGTTTAAAATTTCTATATCCTTAATGATGTCCAGTGTACTTCAATCAAGTACCAAAAGAGGACAGCAGAAATTCCCAATTATAATTATAGGCTTCTTTATTTTCCTTGTATATCTCTCAGGTATGATTTGTTTTATTTTGTAGCTCTATAATTAGGTACATGAACATTTTGGATTAGAAAGTTTTCTTGATAAATTTATCCTTTCATCAGATTTTCTTTATTATTTCTGTTGGTATTTCTGGTTCTGGAGTCAATTTTATGTAATATTAATGTAGCCACTCCAACTTTCATATGGCTGTACTCTACAGTATGTACTTTCTCCAAATTTTATTTCTTGCAACTTATTTTTATTGTAAAAGTGCATATCCTATTGACAGTATATACTTGATTTTGCTTTTTATTTATTCTGACAATCTCTGCTTTGATTGCAATGTCTAGACTATTGACATTTAATGTTATTTAAGTGATTAGATTTGATTTTACTGTCTTGCTATTTGATTTTTTTATCCTATTTATTCTTTGTTATTTTTTAAATATTTTTTCTGACTTATTCTAGATTTAATAAGTGTCTTTTTAGAATTCCATTTTATTTCCAAAACTGACTAATTAGCTATTCCTCTGTGCTATTTTTACAATGCTAAATCCTTACAGTGACATAAAAAGAGATCTTGGTGCTTGGGGACATATATGCTTCCATCAGAGTAAAGAACCTTACCCAAGGTCAGGGAATTTAAAAAGAAAGAAAAAATAATATTTAGGAGGAATAAGCTTTGATTTTCAGTGACTTAGGATTAAGTCTCTATGACAAATCTGTTAAACGGAGGTACTAGCTGCCAAATGAAATAAATGTAGATAAGAAATTCAGAACTTGACATAGAAACAAATAAATAATAACAACAACAAAAATGAAAATGGTGCTGATTTGATTTCTATAGTTTTCTTACAAGCATGCATTTGGAAGGTACCTACAGGAAAATCATGTGACTGGATAATTCTCTGGAAATAGTAATTGACATGACCCCACCACACCTTCCAACTATGCTTTTTTGGAATTTTCCATTTGTCCCTCCAAGGACTGTTTCCCAGCCATTGGGGAGCCACCTGTGAATGCAATGGACACTGGACATTAGAGTCTACCTGGCAGAAACAGAGAACAGTAGGAAAGTAAACTGCTAGAAATTTAAGACTTTGAATACCCTATTCACAAGAAAATACAAGCTTTCTCTTTGGCCACACACCACATGCAATTCAAAACTACATTAGCAACTCAGAGGTTATGCAATATTTTTTCAGGTATTTATCTATTTATTTTTTTACTCTCTTTGGTGAAGATTTCTTTGATTAATTACTCTATGTCACAGATGAATATTTTTAAAATCAAATAAAAGATGAATATGCCATCTCCACTAACATAAACCATAAACCTTTTCCAGAAGGTGAGCCTTACTCTGTTCTTTTGCAACTCAATTTTGAAAAAGGAACCCTCATTCACTGTTGGTGGGAATGTAAAGTAGTACAACCATTATGGAAGAAAGTATGGTGGTTCCTCAAAAAACTAAAAATAGAACTATTTTATGACCCAGCAATCCCTCTACTGGGTATATACCCCCAAAACTCAGAAATATTGATAAGTAAAGACACATGCAGCCCCATGTTCATTGCAGCATTGTTCACAGTGGCCAAGACATGGAAACAATTAAAAAGCCCTTCAATAGAAGACTGGATAAAGAAGATGTGGCACATATACACTATGGAGTACTACTCAGCCATAAGAAATGATGACATTGGATCATTTACAACAAAATGGTGGGATCTTGATAACATTATACGAAGTAAAATAAATAAATCAGAAAAAAACGAGAACTGCATTATTCCATACGTATGTGGGACATAAAAACGAGACTAAGAGACATTGATAAGAGTGTGGTGGTTATGGGGGTGAGGGGAGGGAGAGGAAAAGGGGGAGGGGGAGGGGCACAAAGAAAACTAGATAGAAGGTGACAGAGGACAATCTGACTTTGGGTGATGGGTATGCAACATAATTGATTGACAAGATAACCTGGACATGTTTTCTTTGAACATATGTACCCTGATTTATTGATGTCACCCTAGTAAAATTAAAAAATAAAAATAAAAATGTAAGGCTGCTTCCTGAAGGTCTTCTGTTTCTTAAACTCCAAATGTAATTCATTATGTTCCTTTTCATTTTCCATCTCCTCAGACATATTGCAAAGTTATGATTGTTTCTGTTCAACTCACACCCTACCCATCTTGCTTAATTTTCTGGCAGACAATACAATGGGCATATGCCCACCAAATTTATATTTTCTATTTCTGATTTGTTCTTCTGCTCACATGCTTGAAAATTTCCTAACTCCTTAGATTGTACAAAAGAGAATATCTAAAGATTCCTTACACTTTTTCTTTTTAAAACCTTATAGAATATATACTTCTTACTTCTATTACTCTTCTCTCAACTTGCTTTTATTTAATACCTCCTCCACTCCCAGGTATAGCACAACACCTAAACAGAGAACACTTCTAGGTTAGTCTGTGTTCACCAAGAAGCTGATGCCAAGATGGGATCCAACATAGAAAGATCTTTATTTTTAGGGGAAACACTGTGAGAAAAAAAATTGGAAAGGAGCTGTGGAAGGCCGAGAAAACTTCCAGAATGCAATGCAAGCCAAGCCTGAGTGAAGGGGAGAGGTGAAGAATCTTGGGCAGAAGCTCTTTTTCTGCCCTGAAGGTAACAGCAGGTTCTGCAATGCAGTCTGGGCACCCTCTACCCAAAGTCAACCATCAGAGCAGAGCTGTGCCTTTTCTTCCATGACCACAAGTGCCTTAACTGTGTACAGTCATTGGCTGGGAACCATAGCTTCAGCACAAATGTACGGGTATATTTCTGAGCACAACATGAGGCCCTTGATCAATGAAGCACTGTGTAGTTGGAGAGCTTCGAGGCATAATTCACAATACTATCTTCAATTTCTTTTTCCAGAAAAGGGAAAAAATTTTGAATAAGGAGGAGGAAAATGTTGGTACCATTTCTCCTTTTTTAAAGTGTCTGCCTAAACCATTTGTTATTGTTCATAAACGGTAAACGAATACAAGCCTAGAGTTAGTGATTCATCTGTTCAGTGTAACAAGAAGTGATATTTTCAGAGTAAAAATAGAAAAATAAAATAAACAAAAACATCACCTGAAATATTTAAAAATACTTCTAAAATTCTTTCAAAACCCAAATAAATTAATGTCACACAAATTCTATTATTAAACCTGGCTTTTCTAAAGTACCAGCAACAAGATAAATAGGAATAATTATTATTTTCTGTTTTGTTAAGTGTGTTGTGAATTTGAACTTATTTTTTTATTTTAAAAATGCAATATTTCAGATATATTATGCTTGATTTAGGCTTATATGAGTAATCTGGGATCCTAACCATCATTTATGATGTTTATAACCTTGATTTGAGGGGAAGTAGGTTCCAAGTTCCCAGTGACAAATTTATTAATGAGCTTTGGGGATGCAGCCTATCTGAAATTAGAGATGTCTTAGATCTTCAATAGCAAACTGTGATCTCTGCAAAATGTGTCCACCTCTGTTTTTTGAACCATTCCGTACCACTTTGGACCAGGGAATTAGGCACAAAGAAGTTTTTGATTCTTCCTTTTTTCATCTAAGATTCACATCTCAGTAGTCAGAAACCCCTGCCCAGGCCTGTCTTCCACATTTTTATTAACCACCTCCTCCCAATTTAAATGTAAACACAACCTGTTCTGAAGCAAAATTCACTTTTTGTGATTGAAATCTGAAGAGTTTTTTACTTTGGAGAGGAGCTACTGACTAAGAGGAGACATAGGGGAGGGTCCTGGGGTTAGAAAATATTTTGTATCTTTATTGCTTAGTGTGACATGGTTGCATATACTTCTAAAAATTAGTTGAGCTCTCCAGTTAAGATTTGTGTAGTTATGTAATTGTAATTGAATTAATTTTTTGAATCATACTTCTTCTAAGTTTTTGTAAGTAACCCTGTAAGTTAATCAAAGATAACAAAAAATTATTTATAATGAATTACATTTATTCTAATCATATAATATATCTGCATTTTAATAAATATAATCATCAACTTACCCTAGCCACACAAATAGAGTAATGCTAATATTTACACTTTTAAGTGTAGGTAGTTGGTTAAGGAATTTGTTTTGAGATATTCTGTTTTGCATGTTATCAAATCACTTTATGCTTCTTTCCAGAGTGCTATTCCTCACTGGGAGTGTTGTAATATAAAGCTGTTGGAGTATACACAACACTAGCAAAGGCACTAGTGGTGCCTAGATCTATAATGCAAGAATGTGTCAGGAGGAGCTAATAATAGGAGAAAAAAATATATTGAAGAAAGTTCATACTGTCTCAAATTGGAAGGGTTAGCTCAACAGATTTTAGATAAGATCTTACCACTTTTGAAGTTAGAGGCTCCTTTCAGAAGCTAATGATTGTACTCCCAAAAGGCATATAATTATAGATGTCTGCTTATATACATACATATGTACTTATATATACATATGCTTATGCATATATATGCCATTTTATAGATATATAAATATTATCTATCTATCATCTATCTATCTACCATATGTGTGTGTGTGTGTGTGTGTGGATATATATATCCAAAAGTGGGAAGATAAAAATGTTTAAATATATGCATACATTTACAAAATTAATGCATTTTAGAAATAACCCAATCCATTAGTCAGAAGTAACCTGTTATTAAGAAAGAAGTGGAAGCACAATATAAGGGCCATATATGAAAACAACCACTCAAGTTATTCCTTTGCTTAAATTGTCCCTTCTCACCAAAAAGATCATTACTATCTAATGACATGATATATATAAATATGTGTGTAAAAAATATTTACATGTATATATAGTCCCACCTACTAAAGTGAAAGCATAGGGAGTGTGGACAAGGCCCACCGGGGGTGAGGATGACGGAGACGCATAGACCCGACTCCGAGGACCAGGTTCAGTGATGCAGATCCACTTTATTCAGGAAGTAAGCTAGCTTATATACACAGGTTCAGCCTATAGGGTGTTACAGTGTGTTCTTCAAAGCCAATGGCTGAAAAGGTCAGGGAACTGCCTGGTTAGCGCTGAGTCACTTTCTTATAGCAGGCGAGCTCCCTCCTCGGTATGCCTAGGAGGGTTTCAGGTGCTGGAGTGTTCTCACAGCATTGCATCAGTCACAGCTGCTAGGAATGCACTCTGTGCTCTACCTACATTTCCCCTTTCTCTTTTAATTAAAGCCTTAATGAATGACAGCTTGCTGTTGTAGCTTCTGAATGCTACGCATTATGCAATGGAACCCTAGTAGAACTAAAACAACTATAATACCTATTATACTATATGCTAATAGATTGGCTGGATTAAACAATGAGGCAAGCTTCTGTAATGTTTGACTGGTTAGGAAATAGAACAGGGGTCTTAAACAGGGGATTCCTCCTAGGGGTCGGGATGTCATTTCCCTCCCATTGTGTTACAGAGACCTTCCAGGTGCTGTTAAACACAGTTCCATTTTGATTGTAAAAAAATGAACGTAGGTCCATGCATGCCACTTTCCCACAAAGGTCCCAGAGTCCAAACATGGAACAGATGGCTTGCTGTGGGCTGCGTACTACATATGATTACACTCCATCTCTCAGCTTCCGATGCTAAATTCTGAGGTTGATGGTCTGCACATCCAGGCCAGAGGCAATGCGGCAGTCTCTCCAGGGAATTCCTTCTCTCAGGAGTGTTCTTAGATGTTCATCATACAGGAACGAGCAAAGAGGCGACCCTGGGAAGGTAAAGTTAATGGGGCGGGCCCAGCTGTTGTTAGATAGGGGGAGGAGGGCTTGTAGGCCAAGTACTGAGCCTTGGTTGGTAGTACCGTTTTCAGCGAAGTCCCCCATAGTATGATTTCGAAGGAGGACCCACCCCTCCGAGGGGATGGTGTTATTAAACTTAAGTAGCATTGAGTCACTGAGGTTACCCCATATAGTGCCGTTCCACTGTTGGGATTCCCGGCCACTATTGTCACAAGGGAGACTAAGGGAGCAGTTACTGGAACATACTGCTGGAAACTGTGGGCTATTAACTTCAACAGGCATAATTATACCAGGGTGGGGAACAGCCGCCCAGACGTAGGGGTCTGCCCGCATCTGGGAGTTAGCGGTTACTATAGCACACACAAGCAAGAACAGGGCACCAGGGCCTGGGGGCCCGTCAGGGGCCACTCTCTGGGCCTGCCCCACCAAAGCCTCCACATTTCCCCAGGAGATGGGGTGTGCGTGCCAGCTGCGAGGTCTTCTTCTGGAGCACTGAGGACCTCCTTCCCTCAGGCGTAGTCGGTGTGGAGGAAGCCAGGGCTGTGGCTTTGGACGGGTGAAGACTGAACCACTTAGTCAGAGGATGCCCAAGAAACCCTGTCAAGCAGGTTGGGGGGTTCCTGGGATCCAAATTGGCTGAAAAACACAAACTTAACCTCTCCCTTGTGTTAGAAGAAGGCGTAATCCCTGCTACTGTGCCATGGCTGCGTCCTTCCAGCATCATTTCAGAGAGAGGGGCGGGGGCGAGAGAGAGCAAGAGATACAGAAAAATAGACAAGACAGACATACAGACAAATGGGGGGGAGAAAAAAGACACACGGGGGTATATAGGCTGGCCCATGGGTCTGCAGCAGGAACACGTGTGGAGTTAAAGCTGGGATAGAAAATGGCATTTGAGAGGATGGTGTGGGGCACTGAGCCCAGCAGGGGATGCGGAAGTAGTGACTTTCACTTCTTCGGGTGGCGGAGCTGATGGCGCGGTTTCTAATGTATCTAGTTTTGTTTCTGCACGCTCGGCTGCAAGTCCATCAAACTCGGTGGCTAAACTACTTTCCTCCTCAGTGGAGGGGGGCGAATAGGGAGGTAGGGGCTCCCCAGAGAGAGGGCCAGCCTGTAATATCTTTGGCACCTGCGGAGGGTCCCCAGCAGGAGTACTGGTCAGGCAGGCGTGTATCGCTAACAGGGCAGGAATAAGGCTGAGAGAGAAGGTTTGTCCTTCATATACTTTGGCCTAATGGACGCACAGGAAAGCTCAGGCCCAAGTATAGAGGTCCCAAAGAGGCGCGTCCCAGAGCCAAGGGTTGAAACCTGAGAGGATTTCCCAGTAGGTACAAAGATCTTTTTCACTGACTTGAACTTGCCTACTCTGCAATAGGGCATAGAGGGCTCGAGCTTGCAGGGCACGGGAGTGAGGGAGAAGGTTTCCCATTGCAGAGGTTCACTCACCCGTCCTTTGAGTGTTGGCTGGGTCCCTGTTTGAGGCGCCAGTATGTGGACAAGGTCCATTGTGGGTGAGGATGACAGAGACACAGAGACCCGACTCCAGGGATCAGGTTCAGCGATGCAGATCCACTTTATTCAGGAAGTAAGCTAGCTTATATACACGGGTTCAGCCTATAGGGTGTTACAGCGTGTTCTTCAAAGCCAATGGCTGAAAAGGTCAGGGAGCTGCCTGGTTAGCGCTGAGTCACTTCCTCACAGTGGGCGAGCTCCCTCTTGGGTGTGCCTAGGAGGGTTTCAGGTGCTGGAGTATTCTCACAGCATTGCATGAGCCACAGCTGCTAGGAAAATGCTCTGTGCTCTACCTACAGGAAGGGCAAAGACTGTCCTTGTCTTTTTTTTTTTTTGTATTTTTCTGAAGCTGGAAACGGGGAGAGACAGTCAGACAGACTCCCGCATGCGCCTGACCGGGATCCACCCAGCACGCCCACCAGGGGTGACGCTCTGCCCACCAGGGGGCGATGCTCTACCCCTCCGGGGCGTCGCTCTGTTATGACTAGAGCCACTCTAGTGCCTGGGGCAGAGGCCAAGGAGCCATCCCCAGTGCCCGGGCCATCTTTGCTCCAATGAAGCCTCACTGCAGGAGGGGAAGAGAGAGACAGAGAGGAAGGAGAGGGGGAGGGGTGGAGAAGCAGATGGGCGCTTCTCCTGTGTGCCCTGGCCGGGAATCGAACCGGGGACTTCTGCACTCCAGGCCGACGCTCTACCACTGAGCCAACCGGCCAGGGCCCATGTCCTTGTCTTTTGTTGTTTTTCTTTCCCCTCTAGCAGCTAGCCCACATACTTGGGTATAACAGTGTTCAATAAAAATGTTCAGCCTGCCTGACTAAACTCATTCTGTCATTCTGCTGTAACAACTTGTCACAAAATTAATTAAAATAACACACATTTATTATTTCAAAGTCTCTATAGATTAGAGGTCTAGGCACAATGTGGCTGCTCTGGGCTTCATGAAGTCAAAATTATGGTATTCACCTCTGGGGATCCTGTGGATGGATAACTTAACTGCACAAGCTCATTCAGATTATTGGCTGAATTTAGCTCCATGTTGAAGCATAGAAGTCCCCATGTCCTAGTTATCTTGACCAGCATTCATTTTCAACATTAGGAGGCTGCCTGCATTCCCTAGATCATGGCCCCCTTTTTCCACCTTTAAAACCATCAACAGTGAGTAGAATCTTTCTCAATGTTCTGAGTTTTTCTGATCTCTCTTCTTGCCTCATATCTACTCTGTTTTTCTATTTTGCCACATCTCTCAGCCTGACTTTTTGCATTTAGGGAAATCATGTGATTGCAGGAGACCCAGCAAGTTAAGGCCAGCTGATAAATAATCTTGTCTGTCTCCAAAGCCCCTTCACAGGAGTATTTAGATACAATTTGTTTTAATAACTAGGAATGAGAATATTGGAGGCACTTATTTAGAATTTTCTTTACCACAGTTCTAAAAATTTAGAAATGTATATATATGAAACACTCAAAGTACAATACTTGGCTCAATGAAGAGAAGACACAGTGTAAACAGTAGTTGTGATTACTAACACAGGTAAACTTTGCCTTATTATGGGCATGAAAGTGGGAGTTGGCAGGGAGTTATTTCCACATGCATTCTTTATCCAAACATTTTAAGGTGAGTGCTGGCAAGTTGCCTTGAAAAGCTTGGCTTAAAGGAAATGTTATGGGAATTGTTATCATGTTTTAGAGTAGTTGCGGCTAAGATACTATGAAAACAAGAATATTAAGTGAGCCAATTAAGGTGAGAAAAATATTTGGTCCCAAAGTTGCATTTTCACTATTCCTTTTTCTGCTCGTTTTTACTAATAATTCCAAATTAAATAAACATTCTCTGTTTGGAAAGGAAGTCGCAGAAAGATAAGAATGCCTGGTGGTAGGGTGGAGTATAAAGTCCAATGAAGAAAAAATAAAACAGATTTTAACATAAGAACAAAACTAAATGTAAACACAAGGTTAAACTAAGCTGAGACATAAGAGAAATTACAATATTGAAAAGATTGAGTTATTTTATCTCTGTAGCTAAATAATTATTTTTCTCTATTTTACAGTCTTGTCCATTAAAAAATGTATGTCCTAGTACTAGTTAATATTTCTGCTATTCTACAGTTTCATATTCCTTTATAAAATTAACTCTTTGATCAATAAAAAGGAACATTACTGTGGTTGCTTGAAATCTGCAGTTATTCTTCAAATATCTGTGACAACCACTGGGTTATTAGTCCCTTAGAAAGAAACTTGCTTTAGGCATTGGGATAAAGGAAATTGTTTTAGAGATATAATGGATTGCATTGCTTTTAATCTCAAGACTTCATATGCATATTCTCAATCTTTAGTTTATGAACTGTAACTTCCTTCCAATAGCTGTCTTCTGATTTCTTTGGTAACTGCCCAAATGCCTTACATATTGTCCCACATCTGAAGCTAATATTATACCTATGTATCCTTAGAATTTGAATGACTAGTCAGACATTCTTTGGAGACATCCCTAATGAGTTTATATCAATGTTTTTACTCCATATTCCCCTTGTGGGCTTTTACTGGCTTCACCCATAAATTTGATTCTATCACAATTCATCTTTGTGAGGCTCTCCCATATGTTCTTCTCCCACAGATTTTGCACTGTCTTACTCTTCTTCCTGTTCATTTTGTAGATTTCACATTCTTTTTTTATCTTTATAGAAACAGAGCTAGAACTAGCTCCTGGAGCTGCAGTGAACATTGCCATCCTTTGGGTCATCACTGAGAGATTCAATGTCAGTCTGTGTGGATGGGGCTGAGATGACCGATGCCTGTCTAAAAGTCATCCCACACTGCCTACCCAAATAGTCTTAGAACAGCCTCTGCTTTCTTAATTGTCACCAGAGCAATGGTTTTATAATGGTTTCCAACACTGGTAGACAGAAGACTGATTGCAGAACTGAAATGTGAAATCTTTGTGATTCGTAACTCTCACATATTTCTCTTTAAACAGGAAATTTGGTTTTTGTTAGAGGAAAGATGTTCATTTCTTATTCTCTTAGCAATTTCTAGAAAACACTAACCAACCCAATTCTCCTTTCTTATTTGATGTTTACATTCCCTCTTGATTTAGCTATCAATCATGATTTTAATGACCCAGATACATTCAAATATATTGTAAATTCTATCTTGGGGGATATTATTTTTCCTAGTAATTTTTTTATACCACAAATCAAAAAGCCATTTTAAAATTGCTTTACAACTTTGCATTTCATTCTGGTAATGTTTTATTCTTTTGTGTGTGTTTGTTGTTGGCATTTAAATATTCTCCTGATTCAAATATTTGACTTTCTATTAGTTAACCAACCAAAGAAACAAAAACAAATCAAAGAATATCTTTTCTCTTTTGTCTAGCTTTCGTGAATTTCTAAAATGTATACCCAACATGTTCATCCAGGCTTGAAGAAACCATCCTCTTCTAAAATCTTCAGCTCCAACCAATTTGCTTCATTCATTAAAGGCCCTTTTTAAGAAACACTGTAATATATTCAGGGCCAGGTAAAAAATATATGGAGAAGCTTATATAAGATTATAAGATGCCAGGGATAGCATGGGCTCAGTCTCTCTAACTGAGGACATTTATAATCATTACCTTATTTTTTTTAAATGGGCTTTACTTTTTAAAAAAGTTTTAGTTTTATAGAAAAACTGAACAGAAAGTAGAAGAAGCTCCTACATAGTTCCTCATATCTGCTGGCCCAACTTAGCTCTCTAGCTTCAGGATTGCATCCTCTGGCTTAGACCACCCTCACTATTCCTTCCTTTTTTCTCTGAAAAGAATTCTAGCTCACATAAATGTCCTATAAAAACTGCCATAATATGCAAGACACTAAATTTCATAACATAAATCACCTTTTTACAATTGGAAGGGTATGTAATATGTGACTCTATGAGCTTGCATGGCTGTGACAACTCATTGTGTTTGTTATTTCTTCCTATTCATAATGTCAAGATTTATGATAATCCCATTAAGACAATGTTATATCAATTCTGGCTTGGTAGTCCTAAATGCTAGGGTTTTTTTTTTATTTTGTTTTGTTTTTGTAAACATCTGTGGTTAACTAAGTTAAAACTATTAACTCAACAAATATTCTTATGGTATTATTTTTATTTATTATTTTATTTTAGTATTTTATTTTTCATGTCCCATGCTTGAGGATAGAATCAGCGGACTAGAAACCGTCACCACCAAAGACATGATGCCAAGGAGGCCGGAGCCCTTTCTCTCTGCCTTCATACTTCACAGGGATTGGGACCTCATGCCCGAACCCTCCAAGAAAAGGAGGGTTATCTTAATTTTTTAATGGAAAAAAGTGGTGTTTGTTTTTATTGATGTTAATGTAACTGCCACTTTCGGTGTTCTAAATGCAGAAGACAGGACACTGAATGCAGAAGATGGGACTAGACAAGCATATAAACAGGAAACAGAAAGCCTGCAGGAAACAGAAAGCCTGGCAAAGGATAAATGAAAAAGGAAGAAAGAGCAGGTTGAGAGTGAGTTGACCATAACACATCGGATATCTGTGGACAAAAGAGAAAAGCAAGGATTGTGAAGGAAAGTTCTCAGACCACAACATAGTTCTAACAAAGTTTCAGCCAGGCTGACAAAGAATCTCCAAGCTAAATTTGCCTGTTATAAGAATCTCACATGAAGTAGGAATAGTCTGATTCTAAGTCCTTGGCCATGCTTAGCCATTGCCTGAGAGCAGCATGGCCGTGTCTATGGCCCATGGTCAATATGAAGAGCCACGAGCTAGTGACTATCAATCAGCTATACAACCCACATTAGGTTCACTTGAAAAGACAGAGTTGAGTGGGGTAATTTTGTAATTACAACAGTAATTCAGAAAAAAAATTTAAACAGTATATTTATGCAAAGAACATACAATTATAACAATATAAATACACACTATTTTAGGTATCATTATCTATCTCCTTAATTATTTTTAATTTTTATTTTTACTTTTTAACTGCCATCCTACTTTTCTCCTAAACATGACTAGACTGAGCCATCCTGACTTTTCCATGTATAATATAATATGGCCATTAGCTTGCTTACATTCACATGGTGAAATCAAATGTAACATATCCAAGTAGTAGTAGCAATAAGATAAAGTAGATATTGCTGTATGCAAAGAATAATTTTATATCTGGAAAAGTTATGTATAAATAACCACCTTAAATTAAAATACATTTTAAATATCATTCAACTGAGAACATATGAAATTTATAAAGTAAGAACTCTTTCAATAATATAGCTCTTTCCCCACTGCACTTTTTTTTTTTAACAATCAGAAGTTGCATTTACTTGTATTGGTTTTCCCCATGTGTCAATGTGCCTAACTGATTTGGGGAAAATTTTTAATTAAGTACCTATTATGTGTCAGTTGCTTAGTTTCTTTTGGTTAAAAAGATAATGGTAAACAACAAAACAAACAAATAAAAACAAAACAAAAACAGTCCCTGTCTTCTAAGGGCTTATTGTCTATTTTCTTCTGTTTTATGTCTATTCTGCCCATTAATCTAAGTCTGTTAGGATCAGATCTGTGGTTACTACTCTCTGCATTTTTTCTTATTCCTTTCACCATTAGCATGAAACTCTATCTTGACTCCATAGCCTATAAAAACCAAGACGTATTAAAGAAAAGACAAAACAGCATTTACCATATTTTTTGGCAGATCAGAATATTTAAAAAAATACTTATATATCTGAGGAACTCCTAGTATTACAAATTTTCCCTCTCAAAAATAAGACTGGAAAACTTACCTCATCTGCCTCCTTTGGAAATAAAGAACAAGCTCCACCTATTAGGCTTAATCTTCATTATGGCAGAGTAAATAGTTTGAGGAAGTAAGTTCAGAGAGGAAGGGAGAAGAACTCATTTTGTTTTCAAATGTGTCATGATGTCTAACTTTGGGTATGACAATATTTGCAAGATTTAGTTCCAGGAATAAAAACGGGATTGGTGTGATTATGGCACTAATTTCATAAAAGCTTCATGAAGTAATAAACACAACCTCAGCATTTAAAAACTATGCCATTCTTCAGTTGGTTTGGGGCACTATCATTCCTGGAAGCTTGTCTGGCACCTCTTTATCTAGCCCTTCCAAAATCATGGTAGCTGCCTCACATGGTTTTATTAAACCTTTTTTTTTTTAAGTTGAATCAACCACTATGAAATTGTGCTCCCATCAGGTGGAAATTGATCTGGGATCAGATTCACAAAAGATGTCTCCAGGTACTTGTCACATGTTTTCAAATTGTCAGGGTATTTAAAAAAAAAATTTTATTCTTATGTACTTTGTGAAGGTTCATCTTGTTTACATCATAAGGTCTAGAACTTTATGAAAACATATGTCCACAAGAAGACCTATATGTAAATACTTATATGGCTTAATTCATATGGCTCTAAATGGAAAAAACCCAAATACATTGACTAGACTGAATAAACAAAAAGCAGTACATCAATACAATGGAATATTTACTCAGTAATAAAAATAAGTAAGTTATTAACATTACAGACACAGAAGGCTACATACTGTTTGATTCCATTTACACTGCACTCTGAAAAATGCAGATTTATAGCGATAGAGAGTATATGAGTGGTTCAAAGGGACAAGGGATAGAAAGAAGAGATTAATTTTAAAGGTGTATGAGAGAACTTTTTATAATAATGGAAATTTTCTTTCATTTTGGTTTTGCTGCTGGTTCAAATACATAAGAATTTTTTAAAATTTGTAAAACTGTAAATTTTGCATATAGATATTCAATTGTTCCAGCATCATTTCTTGGAAAGACTAACCTTTTTATAATGAAACACTTTGGCATCTTTGTCAAAAATCAATAGTCTATATACATTTGTGTCTATTTCTGGACTCTGTTTTCTCTTCCACTCATGTTTTTATTGTTGTTACATACAACTGAGGTGGCTCTGATTCCTGGCAACCCTATGAACCAATGAGTGGCATCTACAATGTTCTGTCCTTAATATGTATGCAAAACTTTCTAACGAAAAGCAGTTCATGGTGGGTAGTCAGGTCCTAGGTAGGTATTTTTCTCTAAACAAAGGTCAATGCTTACTTTACTCAAGCCTGTGTGTTGTCTTTTTGCATCTATAATAATATACCTGATAACATGTCTGTGAAATATAAGGGTCTTTCTTGTCTCCATCAGCCAGACATCACATCAGAGCAGGAACCAACAAACCTCCTCCTTGTTATTGTTATCATGTGGATCATTAACTGTTAACTGTCTTATTCCTGCCCATGGAAAAGAAGTTTCAACATGTACATTTTTACTTTTTATCCAATCCCAGAGATTCTCCTGCTTTGCTTTCTCTACCTCCCTAATCTATCACCAATCAATTTCATGTAACCCTCCTACGTCTTCCTCTTTGATTCTAATGTGTAAAATAAGTGGTGAAGCCATTACTTTCTGAGGCACTTTCTCAATCCGTTGAGACTTGACTTGCCAACAATTGTCAACAGTTTGGCTCAAATAAACTCATTAAAAGTTATTACAGGTTTGGAAGTTTTTTTTACATTGACACCATATATAGCAAAGCTAGGCCTGCCATATTCACCTAGGTGCCTACATCGACTCTGACCATGGTTGGAAAAATTCAACAGTCTGAGTCCAGAAGTGTGTTCAGAAATCCAATAGATCTCCCAAAGCTTTATTTCTTTAAAGAAACTTATTCGATTCTGCAATTTCAATTTCCAAGAATTCAGAGATTTTGAAGGACCGAAAAGCTATTCCATACTGTGGTTAAGAGCACCAGGGCCCTCCTGCTTGACTGTAATCTTTCTCCATTGGGTTCCCAGGATGTCCTACTTATACTTTTATTTATTTACTTTTCAAATTCTTCATAGGGAAATCAGAAATCACATTGAATTAGACCAACATTTTTTTCAGACCAAGATTTTGGCCTTGAAAAAATAACACCCAAACATAACAGTTTGAAAATCTAAATATGTCATCAAACATATTTAGCTTTTACAGAAAAAGATATACATATAATATATATGGGATAAACATATGTACATATATATTTATCAACTATAATTATTATATTTACCAAATAAAAATATATTTGCATATATATTTGCTAAATATATATATTTAATAACAAGATATCTGGATTCCTAATCAGAAAATCAGGATCTGAGTGCCAATTCAGCTCTTTACAGATTATGGTGATGAAAGATAAGACAATTAACATTTCTAAATCTCATTTCAATTTCTTTACCTATAAAGTTAGTAAAATTATACCTCTCCTACCTATCTCCTGGGGATTGTAAAATTATATAAGATAATTTATATGAAAGTAGTTTAAAAGCCATTAACCATTATGCAAATGTAAGTTAGCTTTATTGGCAATGATAGCACCTTGAGAATCTACTATTCATCATTCTATCTATATTTTTCCAGAGACTTTCTATATCAGAGGCAGTAATAATGTCTTGGATTGACACGGATTGTAGAATACAGCAGATTTCTTATCCTCAGTTTGCTCTTCATGTTCTAATGGAGTCCCCTTAGAGTTCTTCACAGTCTCAGTTATTGTATCTACCTTGTCCTATCACCATTCTGCCTTCGTTGTTCCAGACCAAAGGATGGAATCCACTTAAACTCTTCCTGCATGATTCCCATACCTCACACTTTTTATCTGCCTTTCTTGCCCTAGTTGCTTTCACCATATCAGACCTAAGACAATTTAGCCCATATTCTCTGAGCCCAACTATCACTTTCACCCTTGTCTTCCAATTTCCCTTTTTACCTGCCTACCTGGCCCTTACATTCCTTCTGATTATAACCACAATTAGGAAGAGGAAGTGATGGATTTGGCATTGTTTCTGTGCCTATATCAAAGGCAAAACAATTCCACACCTCTCAGATTTCTCATAAAATAATTATATACTAACAAAGACCAATGCTAATTCTGGTCTGCTTCACAAGTCAGTAGGCAAGTAGCATGCCTGTATGCTCCAAACATCTAACCATGGCTAAAAATGCATTTGCTTTTTCTCTTCTTTGACACTTTCCTTGTCGATATATAATATGCTCAATTTATCCTGTCATTAGAAGAATGCATAAATGATACTTGTGTTGGCCAGGACACACCTGAGGGTGAGTGTATGGCCAGCAGTCATGGCTGTCATCACCATTCACATGCAAGTTCACATTGGATTCAGGCAGATGGTAAAAAAACAGTGGAGCCAGAAATGCTGAGCCATTCCTTTATTAAAGTCTCACACCAGCCGACAAGCAACACACAGGCAAAACATTTATCTTTCACTCATTCAGAGCTCACAAAGCCCTGATATGTTATCTGGTTACACAACCAGGAGAATCTTCTCCTATTCTTCCAAGATTCAAAGGCCCCACCAGTGTCAGTGGAGCTCATAAAAGCCCCTCACCTCTGGCTCCCATCTGCACACCTTCATTCTCTCTAATTTTCCTCTGCAAACATGGCTTATTGCTCTTCTCTTCTGTGCAAAACTAGCTTCTTCCTCAGCACTCTGCAGACTCTCCTCTTTTACTCTGCCAACATGGCTTCCTTCTGCCTCCTTCCTCTCTTCTTTTTAAAACTTTATGGTGCAAAAACCTCACTTCTAGCAACAATTAGCAAGACAATGGCCTTCCAAAGCAGGAAGGTAATTTGCAGTTTCACAGGCACATACCTGGCACTGTCCAGCACCATTTTTTTTAACAATGAAGGTGAGCAAACTCAAAAAATACAAATTTTACAAACTCATCTGCCCAACAGTGAAAAATAATTTATGTTGCTTTCTACACTAACCTCATCAGTGTTGATCTCCCAATTAGGCTTCTACCTTTAACACAACAGTTTTCAGATTTGCATTCTGCTATATATGTGCCTTAAGTCTTCACTCAGATTGCTGATGATAAATCATATGAGCCAACAATAGCAATGCCACCACTTCCGAGGCTTTGCAACAAGCAGAAAGTATCTTTCAGTTGGTCAGTTCACATCAGTAGTGCCATCACCAGCTTTCAAGGACATGTGCAGAAAGGTGAACAAGGATAGGTGTTGACCTGGCAACTGGTGGAACCATCCCCAAGGCAAAGTGGATAGAATTTATCTTCATCTTCCACCCAATCTCCATTGGCAAATATTTGCCCCTTGAATACTACTTACAAAGGGTGTGATAGGCTAATTCTTCCTATAGAACTCTAATATTTCAGGCAAAATATATATATAATATGATTTATCTGTCCTAAATGGCCCCTAATGGCACCATGGCAACCTACTTCATCAGTTATTTCAAGTTGAACTCAAATAACCAATGAAGAAATCTACAAACTGGGGAGACTGAGCAGTTTCTTTTTTTTTTTTTTTCTTTTTTTTTTTTTTTTTTTGATTTTTCTGAAGCTGGAAACGGGGAGAGACAGTCAGACAGACTCCCACATGCGCCCGACCGGGATCCACCCGGCACGCCCACCAGGGGCAACGCTCTGCCCACCAGGGGGCGTGGCTCTGCCTCTACCAGAGCCACTCTAGCGCCTGGGGCGGAGGCCAAGGAGCCATCCCCAGCACCTGGGCCATCTTTGCTCCAATGGAGCCTTGGCTGCGGGAGGGAAGAGAGAGTCAGAGAAGAAGGAGGGGGGGGTGGAGAAGCAAATGGGCACTTCTCCTATGTGCCCTGGCCGGGAATTGAACCCGGGTCCCCCGCACGCCAGGCTGATGCTCTACCACTGAGCCAACTGGCCAGGGCCCTGAGCAGTTTCTTAACTTCCTTCTCTGTTGTTTAAAACTGAAAATACGGGAACTATGTGGAAATTAAAATAAGTTAATGTGTGATTATTCTTTTTAAAGTGTCTTAAAATTTTGAAAATCTATAGAGCTTGACTTCATATTGAATAGAAATTCCTTTAAAAAGAATACAATTTATTACATTTATAAAACCACTATAATTTAAATTTGAATTGTCAAGTTGATATATTCAAGTTAAGGATTTTAATTTTTATGTGGAAAAAATAAGATCAATCTAATTGTCCATCATTTTGTACCAAGTGTATATGAAAATAAACATTCACTCTTTCCTCCCACTGGTATTTAATTTTCATGTATCCCCTACCTTGATCACCATAGCATAAGCTTAAATTATTAAGTTATTACATAAATTGTCTTCCTCATGGTGATTTTCATATTTCAAGAATTAATTAGCTGTACTATAGGGAGACTTTAATGTTTAATTAATAGGAGAAGTTTAAGAGATCTTAATTGGGTGGAGAAAAAAGTTCTAGTCTTCTAAAAGTTTATCCAGAATATAGAGGTTTAAAAGAAAATGCAAATGGTGTGTAATACATTTGATTGCCAAAAACTAGTTTATTTTTGTTGTTGTTATTATTTTGGTAAGTGTCTTCAACGCATAAGCCTACTACTGTAAATTGATGAATGGGTAAATACCACCATTTCCTGACATTTACATAAGGATGCTCAAAGAGTTCCTCCCTGAAGCCTTAAATAGGTCACCTGCATCTAAATCTCATTTAATACCATCATCCAAATTCAAATTTCTCTTAATAACCTCCTGAACTTTTTAATCCCTTTGTAACTGTCCTTATCTGGCATAGCAGCACTGCAAACAATTTTTTTTTCTTCAGTATCTTGCCTACTATTAACAGAAAGGTGTCTGGAATCACCAGGACTAATCACAATTAGTATTCCAAGAGTAACATATGGTATAAATAATAAGGGGAAAAGTGAAAAAAGCTGGAGATGATAAATTATCAAGGTATGATTTCAGGGTATACACTGGACATAAAGTTAGTTTTTAAAAATAAAAATGTGTATTTTGCCTTTAGTAGATTAAATAAAAAGGTGTTAACTATTCTTTCTTCTACATTATCCACAAATCACTTAGTGGAGTTTAAAAAATTCTTTTGTTTTGGTTGATTCAGCTGTTTGAAGGCAAATGAAGAATAACAGACTGAAAAACACATCAAGTTTTAGTTTAAACTATTCTAAACCCCACCTTGACCTTTAATGAAAACATAATACCTGAGTTTCTGTGCTTTTAAAAGTGTCCTCAGAAGCACTTACAACCATTCTTAGACTTCAGAATATTCTTTGAATATTCAAAATACTAGTGTTAGCCCTGGCTAGTTGGTTCAGTGGTAGAGCATTGGCCCAGCTTGTGGATGTCCCATTTTGATTCTGGGTCAAAGGGCACACAGGAGAAGCACTCATCTGCTTCTCCGCCCTTTTCCCTCTCCTTTCTTTCTGTCTCTCTCTTCCCCTCCTGCAGCCAAGGCTCCACTGGAGCAAAGTTGGCCCGGGCACTGAGGATGGCTCCATGGCCTCTGCCTCAGGCGCTAAAATGGCTCTAGTTGCAGCAGAGCAACATCTCAGATGGGCAGAGCATCGCCCCCTAGTGGGCTTGCCTGGTGGATCCCAGTTGGGTGCATGCAGGAAGGAGTCTGTTTCTCTGCCTCCTCACTTCTCACTTCAGAAAAAAAAATTAATGTTGTTTATAATTCTACATATATCTATTCAGAATAAAGGTGCTTTGCAATTGTACACCTTTGTTTGAAAACACAGTGACAGACTACTGTAAACCAAATGCTACTTCCCATGTAAAATGATAATAATATTGAATACAAAGTAAAATAATGTCATTTACAAAATAAGTTGTAAACTAGGAATCAAGGAGTTTGGCGGGAAAATGTTTAAGTAAAGGCTACAAGTGGAAAAAGAATCGCTCAGGTAAAAGAAGAAAAGATTAGGAGATAAACTTCAGAAGGAAGACTTCTAGGACCCTTGACTAACATAAGGTTAATTCTTGATAGAGGATAAGGTCATCAAATATTTATCCTAAATATAGCATATAATTTATATGTGTTGATGCACTTTATTATACTGAACAAAGAGCTTATTAAAGTTTCCTTATGTGGCTCAACCTGATGTTGTTTTACACACACACACACACACACATATAGTATAGAATATATATTATATATATAGAATGCTATTTTAAACTTTACAGTTATTACACTATTATATTTTAGGTAATCAAAGTAATCATTACCAACTCTTTTCATTTTCACATTTGTTTTGAGTTGCCTATGTTCACTTTTCCTAGACCTTTAAATACTACTATCTAAGATAGTCAGAAAATGCTGTTATTGCTTTTGTACTATGTTAAACTGCCTAATCTGGAAGCACTTATTTCAGAATTGCCTTCCTGTGTGGTTCTGGATCAGTAGGACTGACTACAGGGGAATTTGCATCAGATTTGAAAGGCAGTGATATGAAGGCTGGGTAGCATTTAGTCACCACCACAACTGTGTCTATTTGTTGCTAATATTCTAGTTCCCCTTGTTGGTGTGGGGTAGCAGCTGGGTCTGAAAGCATCTGAACCTCCATCATATCTCTCCTTCAGTCTCCCCCAAGGGATGGGCCAGTTGACCTTTGAACAATACAGTTTAAACTGTCTAGTTCCACTTATAAGTGGATTTTTAAATCTGCATATAAGTGGAGCCGTGCAGTTGAAACCCATGTTTATCTAGAGTCTACTATGTTTCCTTGAGGAGGACTCCAAATCTCTCTGCAGTTCACCATACTCTCTAGGTCAGGGGTCCCCAAACTTTTTACACAGGGGGCCAGTTCACTGTCCCTCAGACCGTTGGAGGGCTGGACTATAAAAAAAATTATAAAAAAATCCCTATGCATACTGCACATATCTTATTTTAAAGTAAAAAAACAAAACGGTAACAAATACAATATTTAAAATAAAGAACAAGTAAATTTAAATCAACAAACTGACCAGTATTTCAATGGGAACTATGGGCCTGCTTTTGGCTAATGAGATGGTCAATATGCTCCTCTCACTGACCACCAATGAAAGAGGTGCCCCTTCCGGAAGTGCAGCAGGGGCCGGATGAATGGCCTCAGGGGGCCGCATGCGGCCCGTGGGCCGTAGTTTGGGGACTCCTGCTCTAGGTGGTGACATACAAATGTGGGTTCTAGTTTGTCCACATGGGTTTCATTTTATCTTCACAAATTTTAGTCTGTCCTTATTCTTCCCGCTTCATGTTTATTCTTTTCCCAACTGGCTCTACTGAAATATGAAAATGGTAGGCCAACTACCAGATGCACAGGCCTTCCATAATAGCCTTCCATAAATATCTTCACAGTTGAATCCAACCTGATCCCTTATATTATATCACTTATAGTAGTGCTATACTTCTTTGATTCAACTCTAACTGACACAAGTGTTTTCTTCTTCTCCATGTTGGGGTGAGAGATATTTTGTCCCCCTTCAAATTTAGAAGTTTCTCAGAAAATAACTGAATTCCATATCTGTGTATTTATGGATCCAAATTTTAAAAGGTGAATATTAATAGAAATAATAATAAACATAAAACAACCACAACAGTATATGTTGAGATAAATGAAAACTCTTACATTTAGTTTAAGAAGCATTCAATTATATGTGAAACATATAAGATTTACGAGAATAACAGAATATTAGAGCTGGAAAGGACCTTAGAAATAATTTAACACAAATTTTCCATTTTACAGTTGAAAAAACAGAGAATCAAGAACTTGCCTAAGATCACAAAATAAAGTAGTAGCAAAGCTAGGACAAACGCATAGTCCAATCTTACCTCCTTTCCCTTCCTATCTGTTTAATTTTTTACTTATTATCAGTTTATATAGAAAACCACAGGGGATTTCAGTTGATTAAAAATTTATTATGCTGCAAAAGGGTTAAAAGTGCTAATGTGGGCCCTGGCCAGTTGGCTCAGTGGTAGAGCGTTCTCCTGCTGTGCAGGAGTCCCGGGTTCTATTCCCAACCAGGACACACAGGAGAAGCACCCATCTGCTTCTCCACCCCTCCCCCTCTCCTTCCTCTCTGTCTCTCTCTGCCCCTCCCGCAGCCAAGGCTCCATTGGAGCAAAGTTGGCCCAGGCGCTGAGATGGCTCCATGAATGAGCTAGAATGGCTCTAGTCGCAACAGTGCAACACCCCAGATGGGCAGAGCATTGCCCCTTGGTGGGCATGCTGGGTGGATCCCAGTCGGGCGCATGCGGGAGTCTGTCTGCCTGCCTCCCCGTTTCCAACTTCAGAAAAATACAAAAAAAAAAGTGCTAATGTGGTAAGAGGCTATATTAGTAAAGTATGGTATCTAGTATAAGGAAGATTATAATCCACTGAAGGCTGCCCTGCTCAGACCATATTCATGCATTTAAGTACCTTAAAGAACCCAGATAAGTTATAAAGGAAGTGAACAGAATTATAGGGTTTTAAGCTATTGCATATAAAGGACAGAGAATTAGTGTTATTTTCTTTGGAGAAGGAAAGACATGGACAGATATAACTATGATCAAATATTTGAAGAGTTCATAGAGAAGAGAAATTAAATACATTCTGTGTGGATTTTTAGACCATAAATAAAATAAATGGTTGGCTATTAAAGAGACTGATTAATATTTAGAGATAGTTTGTAAAAAAAATAGGGAACTTCAAATCTGTATGGGTTGTCTTATACTGCAGTGAGCTGCCAATCAAAGGAAGTTTTCAATCAGAGGTTTTGATGGCAGTCTATCAGGTAGTTTTAGTAAAAGACTCCCGACGGGGCGGATGTGAGAATTAATGGCCTCCAAGGCTCCTGTACATCTCTGCTTCTGAGAGTCTATTGTTTGAATGACAACATCATAGGAATAAAGTAACAACTTGAATTATTTAAAAGTAGTATTTCTGCTGTAACCCATGTGGAAGCTACAATTTGTCTTGAATGTTTAGTCCTAAAATAATGACAACTTCCTTGAAAGTTTCTTTTCCCAGAATTAGCTAGATTTAATCCAGGCAAATGTAGTTTCTTGAATAAAATTCAGACTGTCAGCACTGAAGGTCCGAAATACAGGTTTGAACTATAGAGGGGGAAAGAGCCTCTGGGCAGCACCGTACAATCTTTATTCTGGACGGTGCCCAAGGATCCCCTTTCACAGGGCAGAACGCTGGCTGCCAGCCACCGAGATGACACTCAAGTTGCTCCCCAGAGAGTAATAGAGCCTTTGATATAGTATCTGAACAAGATGCCAGACCAAGGAAAGGAGGGTTCTTACTGAGGCGGCCCTGCAGGCTGGGCTGTTGGCCTGGATTGTTTTACCATGGCAGTCACGGACAATAGCAGCCAGCCGAGAAACATCTTTTTTATCCAGGGGTTGACGCAGAGGATGTTGCTGAACTCCGATATCTTAAAGAGAGAAAGCTAAAGAGAAAAGGGATTTCATGGAAACTGAAAATGATGACTTTTAAAGAAGAAAACTAAGTAATCTTGACTTTTTTTTTTTTAATTAAAATTGGTTCTCCTAGAAATGCACAGCAGAA
The DNA here is from genome assembly GCF_036850995.1 of Saccopteryx leptura. NCBI lineage: Eukaryota > Metazoa > Chordata > Mammalia > Chiroptera > Emballonuridae > Saccopteryx > Saccopteryx leptura. Next base: position 47,410,152 of record NC_089510.1, read on the forward strand.
CTGGCAGATTCATAAGACGACGAGAAAACAAAAGGCCTCCCTGTGCACACGAGGGCGGCACACATCAACTAGCCCGGGGCCTGCTTTGGGAGGAAATTACAGAGTAGAAGAATCATGAGTGTATATTAAAAAAAAAGGGAGAAGAATGCTCAAACTAGAATTTGATAAATAATTACCAGACTTAAAGTCAGAAGGGATCTTCGTTGTTATCTGGGGAACCCTATCAAATGTGGCAGCAGCACATTTCAATCACCAGTGGAGCTCATTAAAAATACAGCAAATGAAGCTCCGCACTGGAATTGTGTCTGAAATCTCCAATCTCAAGCACCGCAGAATACTCATCTTCTATTCTAATACGAACACAACCACAACTCTTTTGGCTTCTCTCCCTGGAGTTTCTTCAGTAATCAGGAGTAATGGGTAGTAATTATTCATAGCAGTAGTGTAGCTACATCACCTCACTTGATAATCAGAACAATTCTGAAAGATAATCACGATTTTGTTTGACAGATGAGAAAACCAAAAACTACAGCGGCCAAATGACCTACCTAGAATTTAAACACGGATATGATTCCTTGGCTTATGTTCTTTCCACTATATCATATAGTAACAAGTGGAACCAATCACATGACACTGCCAGTATTCAATTGTTCAGCCCACAAAAGTTATGATTTTGTATCATGTTAATATAAGTTTTAAGTCTTAAAAGAAGATACTATATAAGAAGTACTATATAAGGAATTACTATAAAGAAATAAAGCTAGATGGACATTGTTTTACAAATTAATGTTTTTATGTGCATTGCATTTTGATAAAACTAGAAATAAAATTTCCTCTCAGCTATCAACAGGAAATTCCTTGCTTAGCTGATATCTGTCTGCTTGCATTACTTAATGATGAATCAGAAGTCTGCAGCCTGCACCTGATGAGACAAACCAGGTAAAGCAGGGCGCGACATTTAAGGAAACACTCTCGGATGCTGACCCACCCAGCCTTTCACTGCATGAGCTTGGGAGTGAGTGTCTTTCTTACACTTACACCCTGGTGCTTCTTTCGCTCACCTTAGTTCTGGCTTCACACTTCATCTCCTTCTTTCCTCTCTCTTATTTTTTTTAAATCCATTTCTTTAAATTCTATACCCAAACCATACAAGTCAGGCAATTAAAATCATGAGATAAAACACTAAGGCAGCATCTATTCTTTGTGCATAGGGTAAAGAATCACTTACATTGCTTTGGAGAGAAAAATGCAAAAGATTAAACAGAAAAAAAAATGGCAACTATAGGGATAAAAGAGAAAAAAAATAAATAAAGGCATTTACTTAAAAAGTGACCAAGGTTGAATTGCTGTACTTATTACCCATTAAGCCTATTTAGGGTCCTGTTTCCTTTTTGTCATAGTGGCTCTTGGGTTATCATCACCATGACCATCCATTATTAAATAGCTTTATGAGCTGAGAACTTTATCTGTGTCTAAAGTCATTAGTGCACAGAACAGCATGAATCAGAAACTACATTAAAAAAATACAACCAACTGTGTTTTTAGAGAGGACAATCATCCACTCCTAGAATACCAGAATGGAGAATGGCAAAGGTTCTTGGAGGCTACCTGGGACTTGAGGAGGAGCACTTTCTACGTGGTCCTTCTACAGAGCAAATAATCTTGTCCCTGTTTGAATACATTTAGAAAATAGAACTAATCCTCCGTGAGACATCCATCACCAATGCCAGATAGGATTCCTATCTTTCCCACTTTCTTCTAAGCCAAAAGTCTTCCATTTTTCAGGTTTCTCCAGATCTTGCAGTGTCATGTGGAAACATAAAACTGTTACACATTTATCTCAAAATTTATCTCTAAAATACTAAAATATAAGCCTTTAATATATGTTATTTTTATATGCATTAAACAATCTAGGCTCCTCAAGGGAGCTGGACCAAGCCAAGTTCTGTTTCTTTGAATATATCCCATTTTTTTCAGTGAACTTTTAAAACATTAGTTAGGTAGCAATGTGCATTCTCACCAGTCTTATTCAACATAGACCTGGAAGTTCTAACCAGACATGCAGATTGGAAAGGAAGAAGTAAAACTATCTCTATTTGCAGGTAATATAATTATCTACATAGAAAACCCCAGTGATTTTTACAAAAACTCTTAAAATAAAAAGTAAGTTCAGTGAGGTTATAGGATACAAGTCCAACACACAAAAACCAATTATGTTTCATACAGGAATTGAATAGAGGAACCAATCATAACTGTTGCAAAGAAAATTAAAATATTTAGGGAAGCATACACTTAACAAAATATGTATAAAAAATGTATGCTAAAAATGATAGAATGCTGATGAAGACCTACATAAATGAAGAAATACATCACAGATTAGAAAACTAAACATGGTGAAAATGTCAAGTGTCCCCAATATGAGTTATAAGTTTAATGTATTTCTTACCAAAATACCAGCAAGTTATTTCTGTAGACATAAACAATCTTGGGCATGGGTCACAGAATAGCTAAAACAAACTTGACAAAGAATAAAGGGGAGGAATCACTCTACCCAACATTAAGGCTTACTACAGTCTGAGCAGTGCTGGCGCAATGGATAAAGTATGAACCTGGGATGCTGAGGTTGCTGGTACAAAGCCCTGGGCTTGCCCAGTCAAGACATATAAGAAGCAACTACTGCAAGTTGATGCTTCTCGCTCCTCCCCACCTTGTTCTCTCCCCCCCCTCTAAAAAAATCAATCAATAAAATCTTTTTTTAAAAAAGGCTTACTATATAGCTACTATATAGTATTCAAGACAGTACGGTATTGGCATAGCTATAAAGTTATAGGTCAGTTGAACACATAACACACCCAGAAATAGGCCCCAGAAATGTGCTCAAATTATTTTTTAAGGTAAAAGCAGTTCAATAAAAGAATGATAGCCTTTTCAGCAGAAATTGCTGGAGCAATGGAATATCCATAGGCAAAAAAAAAAAAAATGAACTACCTAAACCTCAGACCTCAGAACTCTGCAATGTCTAATAAAGTGAATCATGGACTTAAGTGTAAAGCATAAAACAGCAAAAATTTTAGGGAAAAAAAAGAGAAAATTTTTGGTATCTAGAGCTAATTAAAGGTGGTTATATTTGACAGAAATACAGAATCCATAAAAGAAAAAAAATGTATACATGGGACACCATTAAATTTAAAAACATTTTTTCCCATGAAAGCTCACGTGACAAGAGTAAAAATGAAAAGCTACAGACTAAAAGAAAGTATTTGTAAGCCACATATCTGACAAAGGACTGGTATATAAAATATATAAGTGACTCTAAATACTGAACTGTAAAAAAATAATAACTAAGTAATATACAATCCAATTATATAATGGACAAAAAATATAGATAAGATATTTTATTAAAGAGGATATATGGAGAGCAAATAATCAAGTGAAGAGATAAATGTTTGACAGTTTCTTACAAAGCTAAACATGAAACTACCACAGGATTCGGCAATTGCTCTCTTGGACTTCTATTCCAGAAAAATGAAGGATTTGTTTACACACACACACACACACACACACACCAAAAAAAACAAGCGAACAAACAAACAAAAAACCCAAAAAGAAAAAAAAACTCACACAAACAATATTCATAACAGCTTTATTTATAGTAGCTAACAACTACAACCCATATATTTTCCAACAGGTATGATTTAACAAACTGCAGAACTTATGTATCATGGAATACTACTCATCAATAAAAAGGAATGAATGATTTTTTTTATTAAGTGAGAGATAGGGAGGCAGGGAGGCAGAGAGATTGACTCCCACATGTGCCCCCACCCAGCAAGCCCCCTACAGAGAAATGCTCTGCCCATCTGGAGCCACTGCTCCATTGCTTGGCAATTGAGCTATTTCAACACCTGAGGCATGGCCATGGAGCTATCCTCAGGGCCCAGGGCCAACTTGCTCAAACCACTGGAGCCATGGATGCAGTAAGGGGAGAGAAAGAAAGAGTGAGAGAGAGAGAGAGAAGGGGGAGGTGTGGAGAAGCAGATGGTTGCTTCTTCTGTGTGCCCTGATAGGAAATCAAACCTGGGACTTCCACATGCCAGGCCTATGCTCTGTTGCTGAGCCAACCAGCCAGGGCCAGGAATGAATGATTAATGAAAACAACAAGTTGGATGGATCTCTAGGAAATTATGGTAAAAAAAAAAAAAACAAGAACAATCTAAAAAAATTTATACTGTATGATCGCATTTGAAAACATATGAAATGACAAAATTTAAGAAAGGAAGAATAGATAATTGGTTGTTGGGGTTTAAGGACAGGAGAGGGGTACAGGAGAGACAGGTGTGGTTATAAAAAGACAATACAAAGGGTCTTTGTAGTACTAGAATTATTCAGTATACTGACTGTAGTGGTAGATACATAAGTCCTCAAACATGACAAAAATCATATATTCTTAATACCTACACACACACACATACAGCTCCAGGTAAAATTGGAGAAATTTGAGTAACAAGTGAATATATCATGGCTATTTAGTATAATTTTGTAAAATTGTCACTGAGGACAATTGTTCTTGACCTAATTGCCTTTCAGCCCTTGGATACAACAGAAAAGCTTGAACTAGGGGCTAGTTCTTGACACATTGAAATTTCTAAGGAACTACAAGCAAATGATTTCTCATTTAATATGCTAGCCATAGCAGCCTAGGCAGGTTCAAGCTAAAACATCAAAAAATAACTAGTAATTATTTTATTATGGCCTATAGGGAGTGAAATTGAAAGCATGGATACCCCAAATCCTCAAATCCATGGCTTTTTCTTAAAAGTAATGTAGGAATCTTGCAAAGGTAAGACAATTTTCTCCAGGGTAAGGAAAGGAGTCCTTATTATTTCATGTGCATAATTCATGGGGCATAGATGTAATTTCTGTTGCAAAGAGAGAGAGAGAGAGAGAGAGAGATACCCTTATACAAAAGAGCAAGCCATTTCTCATTTGTAAAACAAATGGAGCCTCAAGCATAAGCTATGGCAATGACCAGTGGAAAAGTTTTTCCTCACAAAATTAACCACTTAATAAAAGGGTCTTGGTGGGGTTGTAGATGCAGACGGTTTCCACTAGTCTTTCACTACCGATTGTAACCAAGTGGCAGAGACCAGCAGGGTGGTGATATAGCAACCACAATGGAGTTACATAGATATTTTAGAAGCGGGGAAGCAAGGTAAGATCCTCATAAAGTTGTAGCATCTTTTAGGAGAAGATCTAAAGATACTTGTTCAGAACTTAATCAAGCTGTGAACTTTGAAAACAAGTTGGCATCTCTCATAAGCTAGCAACGTACGCTTTGTCAAATGTATGCGTTTGATATTTCTTGCTTTTTTTTTTTCCTTTTTCATTTATCTTTTAGTAAACTCCTTGACATTTTCTGCTGATCTTAACTACACTAAAGAGATTTTGTTTGAATTCGGGCCTGAGCTTTTAAAGGAAAGAGCAATGTCCTTAGGGAAAAGCCAGTGGCAATGGATTCGCACGGAAGTGCAGAAGAGAAAGATAAACCCTCATAGAGAAGAAATACTGTGGTCCCCAGTGGGGCCACCACTCTCCACTTGCTAAGCAATGAAGTCTACATGCTCTGGCTTATTAAGGGAGTAATGCTTTTATCCATAAAGCAGTAAAATTCTCTCACCCCTTCACCTTTTACCCCTGAAAATCTTCTTCTAAAGCTAATAACCATTTGCTCTGTAGTTTCATGTCAAGGCTGCTGTAGTTTACAGCCCCATTGTCCAGTTCCTGCTCTCACTCTTCAGACTGAAGCACACTGTCTAGATTGCTGATGTCATAGTCTGTGGATGATCCAAAGTTATTGTCCGTCACTCGCTTCTCAGGGCACTTTACCTTCAAGGTGGTATCGATTGACAATGCACCAGTGTGGAAGCAGGAGGCACAGGATATAAAAGAAACAGAAGATGCAGTCCTGTCCTTGGAGAATTTATAAATCAGGGAAAGGGCTTGGGGAGGCTTAGAAAGCAATTTGCAAATAGACACATTAATATAGTGCAAACAGAGTATTATCTACAGAGCAAAGGAAGGATAATGAAAATAATAACTGGAATTATATAGTCTTTTCTACTATACAAATACCTTTATTATCTTATCTCATTAGTTACAACCTTATCATATAAAGGACTGACTTTATCTTTATCCTTATCTTGATGAAAGAAACTGCAATTTATAGTTTATCACTGCTGCAGCCACACTAGAGTTTGAACCCTTATTCTCTCTTCTACCACATTCCACCTTCAGAATCCAAGGAGGTGAAATTAATTTGAGTTTGGAATAAGGCTTTATGAGAAGTAAAATTATGGGCAATGGCAGAGAGAAATGGAAAGACTATTCCAGGGGTACTATTGATCTTAATCCAACCAATCAGAACCGAAACGCACTACACAATGGAAAAACTGTTTTCTGCTTTCTTTTTTAAATTTTCTTTTTGAGTAATGAAAAACCCCTGTTTGGTCTGAAGACAGTTTTACCCTTTCTTTTTTGCTTTCATAACTATATATTTTTAAATGTATAACCTTAAACAAACCACACAATCAATCCACTCACCTTGTTCCATACATAAATTGGGCCTAATAACATTTCTCTTGGTGGCAACTAATTCAAAGGTGTTCAGTCCCTTCTTACAAACATCGATCTCTGACATGTCTCTTTGCAGCAAGGAGAAGGCAGGTGTTAATTTTTATCAGGCTGCATAAGACTGAGATGCATGAATTCCTTCTGAAGTGAAAAAAAAAATTAGCCTTGGCAAACTAAGAACCATTTCACAGGTGTAAAGCCTATGGCCACATGATCTAATGAGGCACAGCACTCCTTCAAGCTCAAGTTCCCTATAGCACACCAGTAAGAGCAACATAAATAAAACAGAGAGGCAAGGGAGAGTCAATGAAGAAAAAAGAATAACCTTCCAAGAATCAAAGGGAAGCTACATATGCTCAGGAAGAAGCTTCATGTTTTTTAAAACCAATGTTAAAAATTAAGTTAATCTGTTACTTGAGGGGGAGATAATTTTTCCTCCCTCCCTTGGAACTTCATTTCCATGTTCATTCAAGGAAGCCTACAACTTAAGATTCCACACAGGTGAGAATAAAACTGTAACACTAGCTTAGCACTTGCAGCATCCCTCACATTTCTTCAGTATAGAAATATAGAGAATGTGCAAACCCAATTGACAGGATTGCCAAGAGAACTTCCCCTGTCATTGTGCTGTAGCACTGCCCAACCCCAATGCACTATTTTATGCCAGTGCATTATTTGGGATTATTTCATCAAGTATTTATTGAGGAGATTATAAATTCTCAGATGTGCTAGCCTGGCAAAGGAAAGGTGAGTAAGGCATAGTCCCTGACTCCAAGATAGTGAATGGTTGAAACAACCCGGTGGCCTCGAACAACACAACCTTGAATGTTGCGAAGGGCTACACCAACCACAAGAAGAGTCTTGAGAGACATCATAGTGGAAGGCAAAGCACTTCAAATTGAGAGTTGGAAGGTCATTTTCTCTTCTTCATTTTCTCTTACTAAACTATAGCTGTAACATTATCTATTTGTGCCTTCATGAACTTACCTGTAACATGTAAATAATAACAGCTGCACTGCCTACTGTAGGATACTGTTGTGAAGAACACACAAGTTTATGTACTTTGATGTAAGTTACAAATGATAAATCTGGTGGTAGAATCAGTTAGAAATAAGAATAGAAATGAAAAGCAGCCAGGAAGGGGTCACCACCATGCTAGCTGTGAGGCAAAGTTCAAGCAAAAGAAACTCTAATTAAGGTAAGAAAAACTGTCAGCAGGGAAAAGAATTGGGCAGACAGGCAGAATGAAGCAGATGCCAGGAGAGGAGCCAGAATGGGAGGGACAGAATGAATGAGGAAAGAGTAGGGGGAATGCAGAGAAAAAGAGAGACACACACACAGAGAGACAGAGTTAGAAGGAGACGAGAAGAGTGTAGGAGGCATGCATAATACAGTACAAAAAAGCCTGTCAAAATGCAAGCCTCCAAAGGAGAGAGGCCATTCTGAATCCACCTACAATACTTAAAATAGTATGTTATATATTGCACCTGTAGTAGATGCTAAATTCACATTTGCTGAAATAAAAAAATAAATAACTTGCCACATTAGGAGATAGTTTTGGCTCTTTTGCCAAAATAATCAAGGGGATGTGTTAAGATAGCTCCAAAAATTACACTAGTTTGTCTTTCTCCTTCAAGCTCTATCTCCATTGAGCAAATGGAATTCATTTTCTTTGAGATGTGCAGCAAGCTGTAAATATATATATATATTTTTTAGGAGTTAAAATATTATAGACTTAAAATAATATATATGAGATATTATAGTTAAAATTATTTAGAAAATACAGCATAATAGTCATGTGTGAGACCACCAGAAGGTTACTGACCATAGGCAAAAAAAAGTATGACGAGTGTAGGTCAAATAAGTTTGTAAATATGATCTATATGTTTGCTCACTTATAGTTTCCATTGGGTGTGGGGGACAGGCTATAAGCAGGCAGGATCCTTATAGCCTAAGGCTTAGTTTTAAGACTAAGTCTTTCCCACCCTTTTAATACTAAGATCTTCTCAATACTAAGCTTTACCCCATACCCTTGACTGTTGCATGATGTGGGATGGTGCACTCTTATGAGGAATCTTATTAATGCCTCAGATAAGTGGCTTTGTATCAGAGACTTCCTTATTTGTATACTGGCTTAAAGGCTTTAATTTCTACACTATATAGTAAGGGAGACGAGGGACTCTCTCGCTCTCTCTGTTCCTGAAATTAGCATTGCAGAGGAGAAGCAGCCAAGATGGCAGAATGCTGAAGGAGAAGCCAGTTTGTGCAGAGTTTGTGCAGAGAGAAGGAGATGAGGAACAGAGGTGAATAAGACTGCTGAGGTAGAAAACATTTGATTCTAGGAATACTCAGATAAGTCAGTGGCTTTGGGAGCCCTGAATGGAAAGGGAAGTGTTTTCCTACTATGTGTATTTTCTTGCCCGCCAGGTGCGAGCTAGGATTAAAAGGTAATGGCCCAACAGTTCTTGGCTCCATTGTTTTATTACTGTCTGTCTGAATCAAATGTGAACTTGCATGGATGGGCCAGACAGCTGTGATGGTGGCTGTGGCTACTGGCCATACAGTGAGGTAAATTATTAAGACTTTAATTTGTGTGTGTGTGTGTGTGTGTTTGCAACTCTCACTTTCCTGTTTTAAGGAGATAGATGTTAGTGTCCTCTTATGTCAGGACTAATGGAAATGTAGGAAAATTGCTATCACTACCTCAACACCTCGATCTGAGGAAGATGGATAACAATGTAATGCTTTTGAGGAGTAAGGCAAGTTCTCGGTGATGAAAGAATAAAACAGAGGCAGAAGAGCTTGCTGAAGACCAGGAGAGAAGAGAGTGCCTGAAAAACTAGGAGTGCTTGTGCTACTGCTTGACAGAGCCTAGGGAGATAAGAAATCTTGGGAGGGAACTGGTTGTATGTCACATTCCAGGAGGGAAACCGTATGATTACAGCTGCTTCCAGATGCAACAAAGATCCTTTTGTCCAAGTGTGCACAAAAACCAATGGACCATTTCCCTCCAGGAACCGTGAAAACTTAGAAAATGACACCATCATACATGAGCCAAAAACCAGAGTCATCTCCCTAAAAGTTATGTTGTGAGTAAGTCTCCTGGAATCATTTTATGCCCTGAAGGGAATAATCCCAATTAATGACAGAAAATCAATTTCTCATTAGCCTTAGGAAATAAAGGGATTTGGTGTCAGATTTGATTCCATATTAGAAAAATAGAGAGTACCTGCATGTGAATCTTTAATAGCTGCCCATGTGATTTTTTAGTCCGCTAACATTTAAGAAACACGGCTTTAGGCAGGATATCTTCCCTAAGATACAAACATGAGATAAACACCAAAACTGATCATCTCTTTTAGGAAAATTAAAAAAGAAAATAAAGAATTGAAAACAAGAAGTTATTTTGCCTACTTCCAATATTCAATGGGAGGAAAGATGGGACAGAGTTTTCAAATGTAAGGGAATCTTATAACTGCATAGGGGATGAGAGGTAAGGTTGAAATTCCTAAGCCTGAGCATAGCCAGTGCTTAGATGCAGGCATGTTCGGGCTTGTCTGGTAGTCTGATGGCACTGTCCTGACAGGCATCTACGAAAGATACTTAAGTGAATATTAACTCTAAAGAAAGGAAGAAGTAGGCAGAACGCTTGAACTAATGAAGCATTTTCTAAGAGAACAGTGGATTCTGAATATAATAACTTGGTATCAGTAACCTGGAATCGCCTTCCAGCTAAATTCCAATGAACCTATGTCTTATTTTAAGAAGAAGAGAGGTACAGAAGGAGATACTAAATGACATTCCTTTCTTTCAAGATATTAGAGTACAGGGAAGTTCTATTGGGGAACCAAGATGACAGAGAGAAGCTTGCCCTGCTGCTGGAACAACTGAAATACTTATAAAAATTAAAACTATATAAAAAAAAAACAACTATTCTCAGATATTGTGCAATTAGGCTAGATTTTATCCCTTGAGAAAAGGTAAACAGATGATGGGGTACCATAGGATAGTAAATCACAGGAAAGAAAAAGCCAAAGATAACACAATAATTTTGCTGATTCAAGGTACCAGTTATGAGAACTAAGGAGACTGGGCTGGTTAGACTTTGTTAGGGGAAAGTACCAGAGAAGAAGGAGTTAGTTATTCAGAACATGATCTCCAGAAATGGCACAAGCATTCCTTGAGGTTTTAGCTGAATAGAAGCCAAGCCTGCACAGCTAGATCTTCATAAGACTGGAACAGAATAACCACTGAAAAAAAGAACAGCTACTAGAAAGTTGTAATCTGAACAATTTTCAGAGATAACATAGGCTTCAGACCCACATGGTTTCCAACCAACCAAAGTGCATAATCGTCACTGGAACATTCAGTAGCCATCCCAAGAATGTTTCTGTTTAGTAGTAGAAGTAAACAAGCCATACAGTAAGGGATATCCTAAGCCTAAGCTAATAAAAAGATCTCCTTTCTTATTATTCCCAGAGCCAGACTATTATTAATATTTTTAAGTTAAATGTTCATTTTTACTCTGATAAAATATTTTAAAAAAACATTGCTTTATCTTTGGTAGCTCAGTGGATAAAGTGTCAACCTGTAATGCTGAGGTCACCAGTTGGAAACCCTGGGCTTCCCTGGTCAAGGCACATATGGGAGTTGATGATTCCTGCTCCCCTCCTTCTCTCTCTCTGTCTCTCTCCCCCTTCTCTAAAATGAATAAAAATAAAACCTTAAAAAAAGAAAATATTTTAATCACTGCTATAGTCAAAAATATATTATTGCTCATAAATTATTTTTATATAATTTAAAATGAATGCAAATCTGTTAAATAGTAAATATTCTTAATATTTTTTTTGTACTGCCTTCAATCACTTCATCTATAGTGGTAGGTAGACTGAATTTATAAAAATTTATATTATGAAAGAAACATGTGCTTTGAGATTGAATAGCGACTTTGGGATTTGCTATTTCTTAAAATATAGGTAAGTAATACTGGGCTTATTAGAACCTGAGACTCCTTTTCTATAAAATTGGAATAATGGTATTTACCTTGATGTTATTTAGTTTTAATGAGATAATAATTGTGAAAAGGATCATATTTGGTCTCTAATAACAACTGCAAAAATAATAATATTGGCAATCACTAATATTTATTGCACAATTACTATGTGCAGACATGGTACTAAAGCATTGCGAGCATGCTTTTAATAAAAGTTAGTGTTTTTCTCTAAAGCTCTCATATTAAGTAATTCAATAGTCCTATCTAGTTATTATTGATTATCACCCTACACTGCTCCCAAGTTTCTAAGGGAATGTAAATGTTTGAGAGTATGCTCATAGATTTGAACATTTACAGTGGCTCCAACATTATTTCTGGAAAGAACTTAATATGGTAAAATGGTATGAAGTCTATATTATAGATAAAAAATATGACATTTAAATGTCTTCTTTTATAATGAGCTATAATGGATTATATCTAATTAGTCCTCACAGTTTACAAATTGCCACATAAAGCCCTTGCAGCTGATTATGTCCTACTTAAAGGGAAACCATGTTCACATAATGGGGCTTCCTACAACTTTCAGGCATAAGAACAAAAGGTTTATGAAAGGTAATTTTCTCTAGAAACCAGAGACAGTTGGCTAAACATGACAGTTCTCTGTATGTGGCTTGATTTCACTACCCCAAATGTCCAATGCTCATTTCAGAATGTTTGTAAACCATCCCTTCTGGTTGTGAGCTCTGTCTCCCCAAAACTCTGCTCTAGCTCATTTTTTCTTTCTACTCAAACCTTCTCATGTAAGGTATCTGCATGGAGCAGACTTTCCTGAAGTTTTAAAGGTGTGTGCCTCATTCTGTGCTCAGCAGCCTAAGAACTCCTTACTTCACCATTTTCTGTCATTTCCTCTCAAACCTATCAGAGAATACATTCCCCTTCATTTCACTTTGCAGAGGCCCTTAGCTCTTTACCACCTGCCCAGCGCCAAGCCTGGTACTGCCTACCCAAAGAGTCACTAGGGGACGATGCAAAGCAGCAGACTCTTCCAGGGGCCTCGAAAGAATGCAAATGAACTGGAAAAAGTTAGAGATTTCCTTACTTTCTATCTTGACAGCCAATCTCCATGAGGGGAAAGGATAATCCATAGAGATTATTTTATCCAATTCCCCTTTGAAGGCAGAAGTAGGGATAGTCACTTGGAATGTGAAGTAAGAACTTTTCTTTTTTTGTCATGATTGGATAATTTTGTGTAGAAACATGGAGTGTAAATACTCCTGGTTCTGTTTCTACAGTTTCCTTGTCCAAGGAAGGAGTTTCTGACCCTCCCTGCCAACATGCACACTTAGAAACAGAATGAACTAGACCTTTAGGATAACCAAATTCAATGTCACCATTTCACATGCAAGTAAACTAATGGCCAGCAGTACCTACATTTAAACAGCTATTCAAGGAGATGAATAGATAACTCAAATTGACCTATCATGCCACACTCCATACTCTCAGTGCATTATTAAATGTTTCAAAGATAGAAGGTCAAAAGTAACACCTTGACTATGTCCTAGCAAAGAATGTTATTAGTGTTCTAAGACCAACAGTGGTCCCTAAGAATTTTATTTTATAATTTATTTGTTTATTTATTTATTTGTTTGTTTGTTTCTTTATTTATTTATTTTTAGAGATTGGCAGAGAGAGAGAAACAGAGAGACAGGAACATCGAGGTGTTCCTGTATGTGTTCTTACTGGGAATCGAACTGGCAACCTCTGCTCTTCTGGAAGATGCTCCAACCAACCAAGCTATCCAGCCAGGGCTTAATTTTTTTATTATTGATTGAGTTTTAGAGAGACAGAGAGAGGAAGGGAGAGAGAGGGGAGGGAGAAGGAAAGCATGTATTTGTTGTTCCACCTAGTTTACATTCATTGGCTGCTTACCATTTATGCCCTGACCCGGGATGGAACCAGCAACCTTGTTATTTGGAGAGGACGCTCTAACTAACTGAGCTAACCAGCCAGGGCCAGTCCTCAAGAATTTTAACTGGTAAAACTGCTAGTAGAATTCAGAAGATTCTAACCCAAACTGCCTCTTTTTCTCCCTTTCCTTGGTGTGTTACTTCCACTCAGCCATGTTCATCACTAATTCGCACTCTACCTCACAGTTCAACACAGAGGAGGAAAATGGAGACAACAGGTTTCTAGAATTTCGAGTAATATTTTTTTCCTTGACAATATCTATAATCCACTTCTCAATCTCTGCGGCACCCTGTCGCTAGAAAGCCAAACTTTCAGCTGAAAACCCACGCATATCAGACTAAGAATTGTAGCAAAATCCTCTCTAAAAATATCAGAGGATTGAAAGGTGACCCCATATGGGCCGGGGTGGATGTGATAAAATGCAAATGTGCCGCTTCCAGAGGGAGAGAAAATGATGCAGTACTAGGTCAGAAGTGTGGACTGAATCAGGATATTTTTTAATACTAATATAACTGGGGGAGGATTGCTTCCAGATGGGAGGGGCAGCCAGTGGAGAAAGGTTTGTGGGGGTGGGAGGTTATAATTAAGCAAGCATATGGAGCTGCAAGGGAAAGAAAAAAAAATGCTTTAAGAGGGCTGAAGTTTTGGAAGCCAGACTCAGATTGCAGAGAGCTTAATGAGGATGCATTGGGGCTGGAAAAGGGGGGGCAAACTCAGGCAATAACCTTGGAGAAACGTGGGATGCTGATGGCATTGGGGAGAGTAGTTTCCATTAGAAAAGACCAGAGAAGAATGAGACTTGCCAGTCCGGCAAAGAAAGAAGGCTTCCCTGGGCTTGGGGATAAAGTAAGAAAATAAAGAAAGGGGAGAGGATAGAGCAATATCTCTTTTGGATTTTGGGGAAAGTCACTCAGACATCCAGGAACCTCTGAATTCTCTCCCACTCAAAATATCTTTAAAGTAAACCAAGGCAAATGTTAGCACTAGATGGATCCAGGTAAAGGGTGCTTTTTGGTGTCCCTGTGTTGTTCTTTGCCTATTTTCATTCTTGCACGGAGGCCCTAGTGGACATGGAGTCACTGTTCAGTTTTGCTCAGCACTGTTACTTCATCTATAATATTATAAATGTTACCTTTCTTTCCAATGTCCCAATTCAAAGACAAATAAATGCTGTTGGTACAGAGGAGTTTCTCACTTAAGACTAGCTGCTCCAAGAGGCACTTCCTGTTCTCAACTTTTTCTCAGACTATTTTATTGATATAATATTCTTATCTTCCCCCTCAGTCCTAAGATTCCCTTCAACCTTGAAACTTAGCATAGGGTATATGGTTGAATGCACAATAAACTCTTACTACAATGTGAGAGACTACTGAATTTTATGTGACAATTTAATTTAGTTCATTCAGTTTACTAGAAATAAATCATCAAATTGAAAAACTAGAAGCCACTTACTTGAGTGGTGTTTAATTTTCCTAAATTCTGTATTTAGGTTGAGTTGCAGCAATTTTCCAACTAAGCTTGAAGCAGTGATTGCATTATCTCCAGTTGTCCATTGCCAGGTCCTATTTTGTCCTAATTTTTTAAAAAATTTTATTTAGAAAATTAAATTTAATGGGGTGACATTGATCAATAAGAGTAAGTAGATCTCAGATAAACAGTTTTACAGCATTTGAACTGTTGATTACATTGTGTATTCATCCCCCAAATCAAATCATTTTCTTTTACCATATATTTGTTCCTCTTTACTCCCCTCTCCCTTCCACAAAACTGCCTTCCCCTGGTAACCACTTCACTTTTATTTATGTTCATGAGTCTCAGTTTTATATCCCACCTATGTGTGAAATCATATAGTTCTTAGCTTTTTCTGATTTACTTATTTCACTCAGTATAATGTTCTGAAGGTCCATCCATGTTGTCATAAATGGCAATATGTCATCATTTCTTATGGCTGAGTAGTATTAGCGTTCCATTGTATATATGTACCACATCGTCTTTATCCAATCCTCTATTGAAGAACAGTTGAGTTGTTTCCATGTCTTGGCCACTTTGAATAATGCTGTTATGAACATGAGAGTACATGTGTCTTTACGTACCAATGTTTTTCAGTTTTTTGGGTAGATGTCCAGTAGGGAGATTGCTGGGTCATATAGTAGTTCTATTCTTAATTTTTTGAGAAACCACCATACTTTCTTCCGTAATGTCTATACCTGTTTACATTCCCACAAGCAGTGAACGAGGATTCCTTTTTCTCCACAGCCTCTCCAACACTTGTTATTTATTATCTGTCTTGTTGATAATAGCCAGGCTAACAGTTATGAATTGTTATCTATTCTAATTTTCAGCTTTCACTGTACAATACCTATTACCACCTTAACTTTGAGTTTATTAATATTTTAGTTCATAGTATCTAATGTTGAGATCTGCTCATGTCTTATAACACTGTATTTTTCTTACCACACCACTCCCATTTCAAAATGCAGTATTGATTTTTGATACATATGCTATTATCAAAATATTTTTGATATCTAAGAAAGGCCTTGTTTAAATCCAGACCCCTTTTCCAGAAAAGACTGAGTCATATGTTAGGATTAGGCAGTCTATATACCTTTAACCAAACCCATTATTTTAATAATGTAGGGTAAGGTTTCCTCACAACGCAGTAAAATAATCAGTATACACTGACACGGCCTGTCACATGCTGTCTGGCAAAGAACACTATTGTTAAGAATAACAGAAGTAGCAGAAAAGGGCCATGAGTCTCATTCACGTTCTTCGTAGTAAAAACCCTGGGTCCCTTTGGAGTTGACTGCATTGACAGAACACACCTGGAAACCTTCTGTTAGGGACCACCCAGGGATTCTCAGTTCAACACCTCTGCCTGAATCTGGCCTCCGCATCACAGGGGAGCAATGCCACAGAGGAACCACCACTTGCTCGCAACCACATCAGACTCAGACTACTCTTTGATTGCAAACTTCTAGGCAACAAGAAGTCTCCAATAAAGCCTTTCACCATAGAACCAACATCTTTCATTACACTGCAGGGTGAACAAGCCCTTTTAGCTGCCTCCTTGTTGTCTGGCTTAGATTTTAACCTTCCTTTCAATCTTCAATTGTATGTGTTCCTCTCACTCTAAAGTAAAAGAAGAGATGAAGATCACTAGGTCTTTATGTTCTTAAAGAGGGTCTGCAAAGAGACCCTGGGATGCTAGCCTCTTACAGTTTTATTTCAGACCATGTCAAAAGGCAAGTAAGAAGGGATGCTATTGTCAGCATTTCAAAACAACATCCAGTATTACCTTCTGTTTTGACCCATTCAACCTTTTCTTTTAAGATACTATCCTTTGATAATCTAACTCCTGTGCCCTTGTCAAGAACAAAGAGGTTTTCCTCCCCACCTTTTTTAGTGCACAAATTGCTTTAGTCATTTTCAAGTTATGAACTATGGGGGAAATTTTCATACAAAGAAAATAGTTATGATTTTTATAGATAATTCAAACACAGTTGAACCTAAGAACTTTAAGATAAAGAAGGAAACTGTTATGAGTTTTGGGGAAAAAAAAACCAAGCAATCAAAAATCAGTCTTTATATATGCACAATTAAATTCAGATTTAAATTGTGTAATCATACCTCTGAGTAAAATGGCAAGGATATTATTGTTTGTTTTGACGTTGTGTTCTATTTCAAATGTACAGAGCTATGCAAATAAAGTTAGGTAACTCAACCAAGCCTCAACTTCCCCTTAAAAAAACAACTTTCCTATTTTAGCTTCTTAAATCTAAAACACAGGGGTAGGAAATGCAAAAATTAAAAGGAAATAATTGAAGTATTGACATTACCTCAAAAAATTTTTTAAAAATATTTAAGATTTTCATCAGGGCATTGTTAATTAATATTATAAGCAAGAGTTACCATCAGTAAAAGAGAATATTTCTAAATTGTGTGTCTCTCTCAAACTCTCCATCATCTGTCCAAGAATGCCCATTATCTCTCTTGTCTATCTGGCTAACTCATATTTGTCCTTCAAAACTCAGATCTGTTATCATCTTTACATTGGCAGACTCAGAAA
Organism: Saccopteryx leptura; assembly: GCF_036850995.1. Classification (NCBI taxonomy): domain Eukaryota; kingdom Metazoa; phylum Chordata; class Mammalia; order Chiroptera; family Emballonuridae; genus Saccopteryx; species Saccopteryx leptura. The sequence goes on from NC_089510.1 coordinate 47,427,812, forward strand.
AGTGTTCTCTATCTTTCCATACTTTTATCTTATATAAATTTTATTTTATTATAATTTATTTGATTTTGTCTGATCCTTCCATTTGATTAGGGATTCTTAAAGTTAAAATTTTTACCTTACTCACTCCTCTATCCCTAGCCCTACTATAGTGCCCAGAACATAGAAAATCCTCAATATGTATTTATTTGATTTGATTTTTTTATATGTTTCCACTACTTGATAATCTAATAGATCTGCTAAGCTATTGGTGAACTAATATATTGTTCATCTGAATAACAAAATCCAGCTAAAATAATTTCTTTTTCAAAAGATCTTTATAAGGAAGGGAACTCTGGTGGATACTTTTGGCACATTTCCTTATTTTGGTCCTTTAAATAATTTAATAACTTAACTGGAAGGTATGGATGAACCCTATGAAATGATCACTGTAGTCTTATGTTTCAATAGCCAGACCCTTTCTTACCCTTTTTCTTGTTTTCTAGTGAGCAGGGTTGCTATGCAGTAGGTAACTAAAGCACCATGCATTCCTCACTGTTGTGCATCATTTAGGTATGAAGCCTCATGGGAGTGGGAACAGGCTAAGTCAGGGCTCATAGCAGAGGGGGATGTTACTTAATTCTGGCCTTACTATCAAAACTGACTTTTTTAATCAGTGAGATTCCTCATCAAACATGTTCTTAGACCTCCAGATTAAGCTTCAAAACCAGGCCTATGTGGCACCTTATATTTCACTAAAGAAGATCCCCACATGGCTCTTCCTGTGCACATGTGTATGAATACACATATACGCACACACACACAAACACACACACCACCACCACCATCACTAGCAGCAGATTTTCCATCAGCTTTCTTGACTTCCCTTCTCTGGGTTCATTTTGTTCGTGTTATATAGAGAAGTTAGAAACTGTCTGGCTTCCCTTTGCCTCTCCCATCACACTTCTGTTGGCAAGGGACCTTTCCTCTATGGTCTGTCCTGCATGTTTTTACTTCCTTTTCTTTCCAGAAGAATGAATTAGTTCTTCCTGCTTCATAAAACTAATTACAAATGCATGAATATGGGCTGAATGGTAATAGTTAGGGGGATTCAAATTTGTAATTGGTTAGAGTGACAAACAAAAACCTCTTTATTTATATTTTTTTCTGATGTAAGAGTGTTTTAATTTTACCAGAAATGTTTAGAGATAAATTAAATATTTGATTATATTTTCTAATTAGGATACATATACACACAAATATTTAAAACCTGCTTTTTTCTTCAGCAACAGAAAATCTGGTCCTCTTGTGCTAATATGTGAACTTATGGACATGAATATTTATGAACTGATACAAGGTACATAGAATAATTTCAAAGCTAATTTAAGAAGTTATTTTATTTATAATAAATTAAGTTTATTGGAGTGATATTCGTTAACAGGATCAAATAGGTTTCAAGTGTACATTTCTATGATACGTGTGCCTACCAACCAAAGTCAAACCATATACACTGTCACCATATACACTGCTCACAAAAATTAGGGGATCAAGGAACATGCAGATACTCCAGTACTTTCAGCCTTTTGTATAGTGCATTTTCACCTATGAAATAAAAGTTAGTTTTGCATCTCATTTGCATAATTGAACAACTTTCTTTGACTTGTTGTTTGCTTTTCTGATATTCTTGTTTAGATTAAAAAAAATCAAATGCTTTTTTTTATCGCTTCATATGCATTCTGAAATATCCCCTAATTTTTGTGAGCAGTATTTTTGGCCCTCTTTAGCCACCATCACCCTTCTTATCCCATTCCTGCTGGTAACCACCTTATTATTGTCATATCAATGAGTTTCAGTTTTAAATTTCACATATGTAGTGAAATTATATGGTTCTTAGATTTTTCTGCCTGACTTATTTTGCTTAGCATAATATTCTCAAGGCCCAACCATGTTATCTTTTCTTATGGCTGAGCAGTATTCCATAGTATAGATGAGTCACATCTTCTTTATCCAGTCCTCTATCAAAGGACACTTTGATTGTCTCCATGTCTTGGCCACTATAAATAATGCTGCAATAAACATAGAGGAGCATATATATTTGCAAATAATTATTTTCAAGTTTTTCAGGTAGATAACCAGTAAAGAGATTGCTGAGTTCTATATTAACATCATTCTTAATTTTTTGAGGACCCACTAAGACTGTTTTTCTTAGTGACTGTACCAGTCTACATTCCCACCAGCAATGAATGAAGGTTCCTTTTTCTACACAATCTCTCAAACACTTGTTATTACTTGCCTTCTTTGTAACAGCCATTCTAACAGGTGTGAGATGGCATAATGGTCCCTCATCTATCACAGGGGTTAGGTCCCAGAACCCTCTGCGATAGGTGAAAATCCATGAAGTAGTGACCTTATATTTGTTTTATTATATATATATATATATATATATATATATATATATATATATATATATATATATATATATATTAAGACTCTATAAACACTCACCACACTCTTATAAACCTTTTCCAAACTGTTATTAACCTTTCCCAGACTTATTTTGCTGCAAAAATATTTAAAATAATAAATATATAAAAATACCTCTATACTGCAAAATCTCACGATATAACAAAAAACCCGCTACACAAAATTAGATATATAAAATTTAAAAACCCCCGATACAGTGAGACGGCAAACAGTGAACCATGATATGGTGAGGGATGACTGTATTTCATTGCAGTTTTGAAGTTTTGATTTCTATTTCCCTAATACCTAGTGAAGTTGAAATATTTTCATTTATTTGTTGGCTGTTTGTATCTTTACTTGGGAGAGATGTCCGTTCAGATACTCTGCTCATTTTTTTGTTTACAAGAGAGCAAGAGAAAAAGAGAGAGAATGAGTGAGACAGGAAAGGAAAGAGATGAGAAGCATCAACTTTTAATTGTGTCACATTTAGTTGTTTATTGATTGCTTCTCATATGCGCCTTGACGTGGGGGCTCAAGCTGAGACAATAATCTTTTCTCAAGCCAATGGCCTTGGCCTTAAACCAGCAACTCTGGCCTTCAAGCCAGCGATGCTGGGATTATGTTGATGATCCTGTGCTCAAGCCAGCACCCCATTTCAAGCTGGTTTCTTTTGCCATACAGAAGCTTTATAGTTTGATATAGTCATGTGCATTTATTTTGCCATTAACTCTCTTACCTTTGGAATCAAATTCATAAAATGTTTTCTACGACCATGGTTCATAGATTTAGTACTTATGTTTTCTTCTATTTTACATTGTTTCAGATCTTATATTTAGGTCTTAATTCATTTGAATTAATTTTTGTACATGGGGACTATAATCTAGTTTCATTATTTTACAAGTGGTTTTTCAGTTTTCCCAGCAACATTTATTGAAGAGGCTTTCTTTTCTCCATTATATGTTTTTGACTCTGTTGTCAAAAATTAATTGCCCATATACATGTGAATTTGTTTCTTGGCTCTCAATTCTGCCCCATTGGTTTGTATGTCTATTTTTCTCCTAATAGAAACGCTTTGAAATATTAAGTTATAGTACTAACTCTCTTCCAAGAGCAGTGTGGCTTTCTTTTTTCTCTTAGCATATCCATAATAAAAGAGGAAAAACAAAAATATTACCCTACCAATCTCTTAGAATCGAACTATCAAATGAGTCTATAATAGATCATATATATGAATATGCTTTGTGAATGCTTCAACACCAGGCAACTATAAAATATTAGTACTATATGCATTATTATGGAAATCTGTTCTACCCAACATTTTTATCAACCACTTGAACAAAGACATAAAAGCACAATTATAAGCTTTGTAGATGATAGACATATGGGAGGGATAGCTAATAAAAGAAAAGATAGAATCAAAGTTCAAAGAAATCATGACAGATTAGAATGATGACTAAAATTACTAAAATGATATTTAACATGAACAAATGTAAAATACACTTCAGTTAAAAAAAATCATGTTAAGGGAGATTTGTTACAACATCAGTTTATATGAACTACAGTTATATGGCTGGGATTAGAAGGCAACTTTAGGTTTTGCTAATAGGAATACTGTGTCCAGAACAAAAGAGATAATATGTTATGTGATAATATGCTTACGTATGAGTATTTAAGTATTGAAATATGAAAAACTGAGAACCATGTTAGGAAGCTCAACTCTATTCTGGGAAAGCAACCAGAACTTTAAGAAGCCTTAAAACCTTATCATATGAGAAGCAATTGATAGAGCTAGGGTTCTTTTGCTTAGAAAGAGATGTTAAGGATGTCTACAAATGTTTCAAGAGCTTCCATATAGAAAGGCTATAAAAATGCCTAATATAGAGAATAATGGGGAGATAAAAGAGATAACATGGCACATACTAGATTCTCAGTAAGTGACAATGAAATCTAAATTCATTCTGCATTGCTCTAGTGGGAAGAATAAAGACCTATGGCTGGGAAAGTCAGTAAGTTAAACAAAAGGAGACTTCCCTGCAGCTGGAAATATTCAAGGAAACTACCATTTATTGCTACCTAAAATGTTTCTGGAACGTGCTAGAAGTTGTGTGCATATTACTGTTGTCTTATGAGAGAGTAAATGCACATTGATCTAATTATACACCTGCCTTCCTTCTATTCCTATCCCACAACTAAGAAGGGTTAAAATCCAAAAAGCCATTACATTTTTAGAAAAAAAAAGTTAAAGGAGGTATGATTTTATAATCTTTTAATGTTGGAAAATCTTAGAGACAAAGAGAGTACATAAACTAAATATTTAATAATACTGTGAAAACCCCTTCTAATGACATTAGTTTCCAAACACTAGTGTGTATCAGCATTACTCAGAGGGCTTGATCAAACACAGGTGGCTGCCACCTACCCCCAGAGTTTCTGAATGAGGAGATCTGAAGCAGGGACCCAAAATGGGCATGTCTAATAAGTCCCCAGGTGGTACTGATGAAGAACCACTGCCTAAAGTAAAAATGGCTTGTTCATAGTCCTTGTCAAAACCTTACCAACAAAAATAACACAAAGTGGCCATATATATATATATATACATACACACACACACACACACACACACATATATATATATTTTTTTAATCAAGTAAATCACCCCACCATCTTCAGTTGATAATTAGGGTTGGAACCTGAGCAATCCATAGGCTGGGCAGTGACCTGTAATGTGCCTCGGAATGAAAAGACAAGCCGAGGAAATCAAGTTTTATCTCTCAAAAATCTGAACCTGTGTATGTTTAAATGACAGATGATTAGTGTCAGAAGCAGAACTAGAAAAACCAATATGTGTAAAAGAAAGAGTGAAAAAATAAGTAAATGGTCAGGAGAGGAGAGGAGAATATGGAAAAAAGCAGGAAGCAGCTGAGTCAGGTTAATGGTGAAGCACTCAAGAACCTTAAACTTTTTGCTAAAAATTCTGGAGCCCCTGAGATCTGGTTTCCTTATCTATTGGAGTGACCCTACTAACATTTGTGTTCTTCCTGTTTCTAATTATTTGAATTTTTCTATGTTCTTATTTATATACCTATTTAAAATACATCTCATGCTTACTGATAATTTTGTGGGTATAGAATTAAAAAGCCTGTACCAAGGAATTTAGAATATTAGGATCTTGCTTCCAGAGTTGCTATTAAGAAATCTGTTGCCATGTTGATTCTATTTTTTGCTTGAGACTTAATTTTTTATCTCTCTAGTAGTTTTGAGAGACTTCTCTTTTCCTAGTGCTCTAATATTTTATGATAATGTGCCTTTGTATGGGTTTTATTTCTTAAATTATTTTCTTGGTACTCAGTGACTATTCTCTTCTGGAAAACTGTGTTCTTTTTTTTAGATTTTATTTATTCATTTTTATTGGAAAGAGAGAGAGGAAAGAGATAGAGAGAAGGGGGGAGGAGCAGGAAGCATCAACTCCCATATGTGCCTTGACCAGGCAAGCCCAGGGGTTTTTCTTTGTTGTTGTTGTTTAATTTTATTTATTCATTTTAGAGAGGAGAGAGAAAGGGAGAGAGAGAGACAGAGAGGGAGAGAGAGAGGAGAGAGAGACAGAGAGAGAAGGTGGGGAGGAGCTGGAAGCATCAACTCCCATATGTGCCTTGACCAGGCAAGCCCAGGGTTTTGAACCGGCGACCTCAGCATTTCCAGGTCGATGCTTTATCCACTGCGCCACCACAGGTCAGGCAAGCCCAGGGTTTTGAACTGGCAACTTCCAGGTCGATGCTTTATCTACTGCACCACCACAGGTAAGGAAAAAAATTGTGTTCTTTATCATGTATCAATATTTTTTGTTGTTGCATTCTTTCTTTAATAATCTTTTGTTCTCTATTTTTTAAAATGTTAAATTAGTTTTAAGAGAGAGACATTGATTTGTTGTTCCACTTATTTATGCATTTATTGCTTGATTCTTCTATGTGGCCTGAATGGGAATTGAACCCACAACCTTGGTGTATGGGGATGGTGCTCTAACCAAATGAGCCACCCAACCATGGCTTATTCTCTATTTTTTTATTCTTATTTCTGTCTAGGAGAAAACTGCCCTTCCAAACCTCATTGGACAGATAAGTACCACCCTTTATGCCCCAGGTGCCTTTCCAGCTGCTGCCCCAGCACTGAACTTCAGAGTGAATGAGTCTGAGTAAGTTCATGCACCTACCCTTTAAGAGAAATATCTAGGATTTCCGCAGCCCTCTATCTCACTCAGCCACACTCAACACTGTTTTCCACAGCTGGAAGTTATAGAGAATTCTCCTCCTGGCTTTGGTCCCTGGGCCAGAGGTCCTAATGTGGGGCCTGGACCCCTCACTCCTGAAACTGGACTCCAAACTAAGATATCCCTCCCTATTTTTAATGGCCATATTGTAGATGTGGGACCAGCCTTTCCTCATCGCTGCCCCTCTTACCAGTCTCAATGAGACATATTTTTATTCTCAGTTGTAGAATAAAATCTTCTGGTCAGCTAGATTTCAGGTGTTTCTGAATGATGATTGTTCTGTAGCTTAGTGTAATTTTGTTGGGGTTATGGGAGGATTAAAGCACCACCATCTTTCAAATTTCAAGAGCTTTTTGATGTTGGTCTCTAATCTCTTTCTTTCTCTTTCTCTCTCTTTACTGTTCTCCTTCTTTCCTTATCTTCCTTTTTGTTTTGTTTTTTAATTTCTTAAAAACCTCTTGCTTCTGCCTATAACTTTAATTTCTTTTCTTAACACTCTAGTTATATCCATCAAAGTTTATTCAAAATGTGTTTTTTCCAACTTCTCCATACTCTCTCTGGTGGAGGTCGTACTGCAGAAGTTAGGGATCTATAAATAACAGCCAAGTCTGGTGAATTTTAACCCAAAAGCCCAGATATGTCATACTTTCCCTCCTCCACTTCCATAAATTTGTCAACACCTAAGTCCCTTTATTAAATCATTTTCTGCTTGAAATTCATTTGAGTGATTTCTGTTTCCTGCATTAGGCCCTATTGATACCCAAAACATGGACTAAAGTTGAAAGATAAGATGAAGATACGACAGTTTTTAGGAGTCAGCAATGAAGACTGAGGTAGAGAGGGATGACATTGAATTATGGACCAAGCACTGGTAATTTTTTTTCTTGTTTATAAGACTAAGGTTGTGAATTTAAAAGAAATAAAGAAGTAAATATTTTTTTTCAACCTTGAAGTTGTTTTTTGTAGAAATAATAAAACAGAAAGAAATTGAATATGTTTATGTTCAGAAGATTGGACATAAGAATAAATTAGGAAGATGAGAGACTCCTAGTGACTGTCATACAACTAGGGCTAGGCATTTTTCTAAATATACCTCTTTTGGTTTTTTCTAATCATTATACATTTCAGGTAAAATATAGTGTCTCCTTCTGTCTTATAAACACATTCTTTAAGCATTCAAATGCTCATTCAAGTGGGATGGGAGAAAATGAACACACAATATATAAAAGTAGGTAGTGATAAGTTTTTTGTTGCGTTGTGTGTGTGTGTGATAAGTATTTTAATAAAAAAATGAGCCAGGTTAAATGATGAGGCAAGACTAAGTATGCTTTTTTAGAAAGGATGATCACAAAAGCCCCCTTTGAAGATATTTTAATCAGGGATCAAACGAAGTAAGGGAACAACCAGGAAAACACTTGGAAGAAGAGCATTCCAGGCAGAAAGAATAGAAAATGCAAAAAGTCTTAGAAAATTGCCTTTGTTTATGTTGATAAACATCTAGAAGACCTTTGAGGAAGGGGCCTGGTGAGAGGAGGAGACGGTTAGGTAATCAATTTGGAATCATTAATGGCAAAGCACAAATAGGACTTAGTTGGTCATGAAATGATTATGGTTTTTAGTTTTAGTAAGATATAAAATTATTGAAATGTTTTATGGGATAACTAGTGTCACTCGTGCTTCTGTATAAAAATTTGAGAGCAGCAGGGGAAGATAAATTGGGAAGTAAGAGCCTTTGAGGTGGTAAGAAGTAAAAGGATTTAGCTAAGTATTTTAGGATAGAACCAACATGTTTTCCTGAATGATCAAAGGTCAGGTATAAAAGAAAATGAGAAGTCAGGGTAACATCACTTGAGTAACCAGATGACAAGTGGTGCCATTTACTTTATTAGGAACATTTGCAAAGAAGGAGTTTGAGGCGTGAGACTATGATTTTTTCAACCACATTGAGTTCAATAATTTGCTTATTAGATGTTCAAGTTGAAATGTTAAGTAGGCAGAGATATGTGTGTGGAATCCTTAATTTATTGAGAAATTAGTTTTCTTTCTGAGGCCTTTATATTTACTAAAGTAACAAGTATTCTGGATATACTAATGGCAAGTAAGGGAGAGAGGACTGTTTGTCTTATTTGAATATTTGTACATTCTAAAATCATAAAATTAAAGTTATTATTATAGAAAATTAGCAAACTGTAGATGAGCATAATTTCCATAGTAATAACATAAATTTTTGTACTTTTGTATATTTCCTTCCAGTGACTTAATATTATATTATACAATAGCACTTTATGATTGACCAAATATTCACTAAAACTGTAAAATTTTATTACTGCATAATAAAAGCTACAGCAACTCAATAATTAAAGGATTAGTACAATAATCAATAGTTAGTTCAATGAACTGAATAAATACTTCTGAAACAGGTTATAGGTTAGTATGAAATTCAATATATGGCAAAGGACCCTCATATACCAAGAAGAAATATTCAACAAATCAAAGCATAGTCTTAATTTCATACCATAACCAAACATTAAATGTAAAATTAATAAACCATAAATATTTCACCCTCCTTGAGTCTACCCCTGTCCCCCTAAGACTTTTCTCAGCAGAAAATTTCTTTAAAATACAACATTCCTTTGTTCAAAGGCCTCTATGGGCTTGTCATTTCACTCAGATTAAGGCTGAGTGAATTCTTCAAATGTTGCATCACACAATCTGAGGCCTGCTCTCTCTGCCCAACCACTTTCCCCTACTCCAGGGGTCCCCAAACTTTTTACACAGGGGGCCAGTTCACTGTCCCTCAGACTGTTGGAGGGCCAGACTATAAAGAAAACTATGAACAAATCCCTATGCACACTGCACATATCTTATTTTAAAGTAAAAAAACAAAATGGGAACAAATACAATATTTAAAATAAAGAACAAGTAAATTTAAATCAACAAACTGACCAGTATTTCAATGGGAACTATGGGCCTGCTTTTGGCTAATGAGATGGTCAATGTGCTCCTCTCACTGATCACCAATGAAAGAGGTGCCCCTTCCTGAAGTGTGGCAGGGCCCGGATAAATGGCCTCAGGGGGCCGCATGCTGCCCGCAGGCCGTAGTTTGGGGACCCCTGCCCTCCTCCATGCCACTCCTCTAGCCTCACCTTCCCTCACATACTCCAAGCATTCCCCCACCTCAGGGTGTTTGCACTTGTTATGCGCTCTGCCTGGAATGTTTCCTCCAAATGGCCCCATGACTCGCTCTATTAGTTCCTTCAGGTCTCCCTAAATGCCACCTCATCATTCTACTTAGAATAGTAACTGATAACCTCCATTCCCTCTCACTGCACCCTTCTATCAAGATTCTCTGTCCTTTTCAACCTTCCTTATTATTTTATATCAAGTTTATTGCTACTTGATCTACTCTGTGTTTGCTTATAAATTGTCTTCCCTAATTACAATATAAGCTCCATAAGGATGGGATAATTTTTTTTTTGGCTTTATCCCTGGTACAGCGCCTGACGTCTATTAGCCATTCCTTACTTTTTTTGTTGTATGTATAATGGGTGGATGAGAATGGAGTGAAAACCACTATTAGAGATCTGGTTTTGGAAAAGGATTTTCTGAATATAAATGAAATTAAAAGAGAAGGTAAGATTCTTTTTTTAAAAAGCAGTTTACAAGTCAAATAATATGGAAAAAACATTTTCTATTTTTTAGTCTTTTTACAATACTCCCCCCCAAAAAAAAAGAAACAGTAGGAAATTAATTACGAGTCTGTAAGTTAGAAGAGGGTTTTGGTTTCTCTCTGTTGTAATTCAGCCTGATTCAACTGCTAAATTCTCAGGAGGGAAACTATGGAATCCATAGTAGCAAACAGAGTTAGAAAATAAGCAGTAAATGGATGAAAGGATAGTGATAAGAATTAGAGAACAAAACCAAACAAAGCCACACCACAGCTGACCACGCAACTTGTGGTTGCATACTCCACAAATACCTTTATTGGTGGAGAGAGGGAAATGGTCTTTTAAGCCCAGCTATAATCCCCCTCTATTTTCTGTCACTGTGGAAAAGTAGTGTTTACAATGGCTTTCTCTGTGTTTCCCACATGGGATTTAGCCACTGTTGTAACCTTTGTGTTGTTCATTGTGAGGCTAGAAAAGTACAATTCTACTACATTTAAGCCACTTTGTAAGGGGAAATGCAACTGTCAGCTCAGGTGGCTTTAAGCTGCCAGAGCTTGGGGAATAAAACCAACTCATCTCTCTTCAAAATCCCCGCGTGAGGAGAGAAGTTGACAGATATTAGTTCTGTCTTCCTGTAATAGACCGTTTTCATGTGATGCAGTGGTTTCACTGCAGCACACATCAGAAGCAACTATGGAGCCTTACAAAGTGTAGCCCTCTCCCTCCCCCCCCCCCCAGAGATTCTGACTTGGCCTAGGATTTTGGCCTGGACATAAGGATTTGTAAATGTTCCAAGGTGATTCTAATATGCAGCTAAAGTCAAGAACCATTGCTATAGATATTTCTTTTTCTTTCTTCCTTCCTTCCTTCCTTCCTTCCTTCCTTCCTTCCTTCCTTCCTTCCTTCCTTCCTTCCTTCCTTCCTTCCTTCCTTCCTCTCTCCCTCCCTCCCTCCTCCCTCCCTTCCTTCTCTCTCTCTTTCTTTCTTGCTTTCTTTCTTTCTTTCTTTCTTCTGGTTTTCCTACCAGAATAATTTTTTCTCTTTAATAGAGCATGTAAGTTTTTGTTCAGGTTTCTGCCCTTATTTAGAAAACTGTGAGGAAGACTGACTCCTCCCAGTGCCAAGGCCGAGCCTTCTTGGCTTGTAGTCATCAACGCACCATTATTGTTTCACTGAAGAGCAAATGATATAAACAGCCCAGAAAGGGTGGAGCCCAGGACATTTACTTCAAGGTCTGTGATAAGAACATTTTCTTTCTTCATCAAGATATTACAGCGTGTGGCTCTGCAGCCAGGAACCACTGCAGGCATTGTTCTCCAGGACAGAAGCAGCCTGAGGAATTGACTAGTACTTAGAAGAGGACACAGTCAGGGAAAATGCAGAGAAACAGCCAGAATCATGAGCTTGGGTTATCCTCAAACCCATCCCATTTCTAAGATTCCAGTTAAATAAGTCAATAAAGGGCCACTTTATTTAAGTCAACTTAAATTGATATGTAGCTACATGCTGAAACAGATGTAACCCCCAGTGCTGTTTACCTTCTTGAATCTGTTCAAGTAAGGGCCAGTCATTAAAGAAAGATGCCAAATCCTCATTGGTGTTTACAGGGAACTAAAGTGCTCTTGCTAATCATTTCGCATGATCATCTTTCTAGAATAAGTGAAATCTTGATGTAAGCAGGATACCATTTTTGTAATTTAAAATGAAAGTGCTATCTTCTAAGATCTATGTGAGGTCAATTGAAGTAAGAACTGCAACTAAAAGTACTTTTATTCCATGTGTTGCTTTCTCAACAGCCACACAATAAGCAGGTTTCTGATCTGTTGGCAAATCAATAATAATTGAGTGGATGAGCCACAGGAATCCTATTAGGAAATGCAACTTAGGTTACAACACAAAATAATGAAAGAAAGGCATAAACTATGGCCTCAACCTACCCCTACCCCTTCCCCAACCCCTAACCCAACCCCTATCCCTACCCTTACCCCTAACCCTACCCCTAACCCTAACCCTAACCCTAACCCAACCCCTACCCCTACCCTTACCCCTAACCCTAACCCTAACCCAACCCCTACCCCTACCCTTACCCCTAACCCTAACCCTAACCCTACCCCTAACCCTAACCCTAGGAGCTTACTATTTGAACAGTTCTCCATGCATGTCACTTCTAATCTGTAATGGGCACTGTCTTCCCCAAGGGCAGAAAGCTTTGGGAGTCATGTCTCTGTCTTACCTAACATTCTATCTATTCTGCCTTTAGAATATTGGACCAGAACACACTAGTGAAGACAGTCATCTTTTTACTAGAGCCAACAAATCTATATCTTTGCCAGCCTGAATCTGAAATTAAAACCAGAATTGGTACTGGAATCTTCCCCTTCAGTTTTTAGCTTGTACCACTTTTTCTAATTCCAAAAGCTAGCATGTTTCAAGTGACCAGCCATAGTTCTCCTGTGTATCATCATCTAGTAATGTTTTACTGTCTACGTTTTATCTCAAGCTGACTTCTTTCCGCTAGTAATCAAAATTTCCCCTTTGTATGCATAAGAAACTGAAATTTTTATGATTCCACAGACTACTCTGACAAAGAAACCATAGTCTTTAAGGGATTCTGAATTTTGATTAAAAATAAAGGCTTCAAATATTTTTCCTAGTTTCTGGTGGAATAAAATCATTTGTATTTTATAGGTTGATTTTAGTCAAATTGACAAAGACACAGAAGTCTTCGAGATATATTGAGTTTTCTTGTAGGCAGCCACCCATGAAGTTAAAATCCAGGGGAAATCAAATTTCTTTAGTTCAGTCATTTGCCTCCAGTAATGACTTGCTTTTGCACAAGCCATAACATTTCTCCACTATTACAACGATTTAGAGCATATCTGTGTATCATATTATTTTCACTTCAACACAGTTTTCCCTGCTTCACTGCTGAACCATCCAGTGCTCGAGGTGCTGTCAGTTCACATGAGGGATGGTCTGCAGGCTTTACTGAGTAGATAAAGTGCTGCATCAGGACTGGTTACCTCGTTATGAATCTTTACCTTCAGCTCTGCATTTTCTCTTAAAGCTTGTGAGTCATGGTCTAGAGACGTTAGTTTTTAGATTGTAGTTATGGGTGAATGTAAGGAGCAGGAACAAAGATTTTCAGGCAGCTTATTTCTACCACATGGATAGTGCTGGAGTAGGCTTTAAAATGTGCATATACCATCCCCAACCCAATTCTTTGGTATCTTTAGGTATGGCCCATGCCAGGAAATGAGCCTAAACACCTCTCACTAGGTTTTTATAATGACATGTGATTTTTGCTTTTGAAACTTTTTAATTATGTAATAGAATATGCACATTAGTGAAATGCATGAAATGCATGTTCAGGTTAATAATAGCTACAAATCACACATTCCAGAAACCCTACTACCTGTGTCTTTTCTCAATATTCCCACCCCTTTGGGGTAATCATTAACTTGAGACTCATAATAAGCGAGTCCTTGTTTTTCATTAGTTTTAGTTCTTGTTTATACATCCCGACATGAAATACTTTAGTTTTGTCTGTTTTGTATACTATATAAGTGGAATCATACTACCTATATTTTCTATAACTTGAAGTTTTCATTATTATTTACTATTAAGATAGTAAGTTTCAGCCATATTGTTGTTGTACATAGAACTAATTCGCTAACTTTCATTGCTGTATATATTCTATGGTTTATTAATATCGTAATTTGTTTACCCATTTTACTATTAAAGAACTTTTCAGTTTCTGGAAAATTTGAAAAATGCTGCTTTGAACATTTTGCATCTCATTTCTTGTTGCATATAACATGTAGATGTACAGGGTATACATTTAAAAATGGAAAGATTAGGTCACAGGAGATGTGTGTTTTTTCACTGTACCAGGTTTTTCCCCAACTATAACTTACTAGATAATTTATATTACTTAGCAAAATGTACTAATTTACATTTCTAAGTAATGTATAAGAGTTTATTTGTTACATATCCTTACTAACACTTGTTACAATCAAGTACGCTTTAGTATCTGCCAATATAAAACATATGTATTAGAATCTTATTTGTTTTCATAAACATTTCCCTCATTACTAATGAATATTTATGTTAACTTTCAACATCCTTATTGGTCATTGTCATAGTTTCCTCAGGCTACTGTAACAGAATATCATAACTGAGTGGCTTAAATAACAAAAAGTTATTTCTCAGAATTTCAGTGACTGGGAAGATTAAGATCAGGTTGCCAGCCAATTAAGTTCCGTATAAGAACCCTCTTTCTAGTATGCAAATTGCTCTCTTTTTGCTGTATCCTCACATGGTGAAGAGGGATCATTTCTTTCCTGTTTCTTCTTATTAAGGCACTAATCTCATTTATGAGGTATAATCTTATTGACTTAATTACCTCCCAAAGACCCTACCTGTAAACACCATCACATTGGAGATTAGGGCTTCAAGAAATGAATGTTAAGGAAATACAACAATTCAGTCCATAGCAGTCAGTCATTTAGATATTCTGTTTCATAAAGTACCTCTTCAAAATCTTATTTTTCAATTGAATTATCTACTTTTTTTCACTTTGAATTTTTGGATGCTATTATGTATTTTGGATTAGGTTATATATTCTGGATACTTTGTTAGTTATAAGTGTTGCAAATATTTCTTCCCACTCTTCAGTTTATTTTGTCTTCATAATATTTTGATTATTGGTAATTATTAATTTAATGTGTTCTTCTTTATAAATCTATATCAATATAGCTATGTTATTCTTATCTTTAATATAGCATTCTTAGCCTAAGGTTTAAAGATAGTCACTCTTCTATATTTTCTCTTAAACACTTTATAGATTTTTACCTTTAACATTTAGTGATTTTTAAAAAAATATGGTGTGGCCTTAACTAGGCAGTGGTGCAGTGGATAGAGCATCAAACTGGGACATGGAGGACCCAGGTTCAAAACCATGAGGTAACCAGCTTGAGTGTGGGCTCATCTGGCTTGAGCACGGGCTCACCAGCTTGAGTATGGGGTTGCTAGCTTGAGCATGGGATCATAGACATGACCCCATGGTTGTTGGCTTGAGCCCCAGATCACTGGCTTGAGCAAGGGGTCACTCACTCTGCTGTAGCCCCCTAGTCAACACACATATGAGAAAGCAATTAATGAATAACTAAGGTGCCACAATGAAGAATTGATGCATCTCATCTCTCACCCTTCCAGTCTGCCTGTCCTTATCTGTCCCCTCTCAGACTCTCTGTTTCTATCCAAAAAAACAAAACAAACAACAACAAATATATATATTTGGTATGAGTCAGCAGTTTACTCTTTTTGAAAAGATATTGCCTGTATAGTTTATTAACAGTTCATTATTTTACATTTCTCTGCAATAACATTTTATTAATAAATCAAGTATCCATTTATAGTTAGTTATAGTTCTAAGCTCTCTCTTCTATGTCATTGATCTATGTCAGCCAAAACCACACTGTCCTTATTACTGTAGGTTTACTATAACAAAGCAAGTTCTTCAATATTGCTTTTCTTCAAAAATATTTTGGTTATTTTTAGCTTTTTGAAATTCCACATATAAATTTAAGAATCAGCTTGTTGAGAATATGACTGAAATTGCAATGAATGTATAAATCATTTTATGAAGAATCCTTGATCACTAAATATACACCCACATCCTTAAGTCTTTTTTAATGTTTTTCTATATAGGTATAAATTTTACCTATAAGCTCTTACACATATTTTATTAGATTCATTTGCATAATTTACATAATTTATATATATGTAAATGATAACTTTAAACATTTTATTAACTAAATGTTTTCATGGTATCTGAATATACAGTTGATATTTTATATGAATTTCTGCATACACTGAATTTGCTAAGTTCTTTTGTAAGTTTTAATAGTTTATATACATATTTTTCTATATTCATAACCATTTCACTTATGAATAATGAGAAATTATTTCTTTCTTTTAAATTTGTTTACCTTTTTCTTTTCTTTATTGCATTGGTTGAAGCCATGAGGACAATGATCATAGTGGAGAATTATTGTCTTGTTCACTAACTTAAAAGAAAGCTTATAACAATTGGTCCTTAACTAATATGTTGATGAAAGCTTTTAGTATAGATACCTCTTATCACTTAATTTTTAGGTCATCAGAGATTTCAATTTTTTAAAAGAAAAATAAGTGTTGACTTTTATTAAATGCTTTCTCTATATATATTGAAAATAAGTGGGCCCTGGCCGGTTGGCTTAGTGGTAGAGCATTGGCCTGGTGTGTGGGAGTACCGGGTTCGATTCCTGGCCAGGGCACACAGGAGAAGCGCCCATCTGCTTCTCCACCCCTCCCCCTCTCCTTCCTCTCTGTCTCTCTCTTCCCCTCCTGCAGCCAAGGCTCCATTGATGCAAAGTTTCCCCGGACGCTCAGGATGGCTCTGTGGCCCCTGCCTCAGGCACTTTAATGGCTCTGATTGCTTGAGCAACACCCCAGATGGGCAGAGCATCGCCCCCTGGTGGGCATGTTGGGTGGATCCTGGTCGGGCGCATGCGGGAGTCTGTCTGACTGCCTCCCCATTTCCAACTTCGGAAAAATACAAAAAAAAAAAAAAGAAAGAAAATAAGTGATTGTTTCATATAATCTCTAACCTTAAATAGAATG
The DNA here is from genome assembly GCF_036850995.1 of Saccopteryx leptura. NCBI lineage: Eukaryota > Metazoa > Chordata > Mammalia > Chiroptera > Emballonuridae > Saccopteryx > Saccopteryx leptura. Next base: position 47,444,849 of record NC_089510.1, read on the forward strand.
TATTATCTTTTTTATATAGTACCTTATTTTAGGTTTTGCTTTTGCTTTATTTTGTTTGATTTTTTGCCTTTATAGTCCATAATTATCATTGAACTTTAATTTAAATTTCTAGTCTAGTCCTCAGCATTTTAAAAAATTTAATAAAGTGGTATAACATATATACACTAAAAGTACATTTTAAAGCATGCAATTTTGATCTATGCTTGTATATGTGTGTGTATATTTACACACACACAGAGAGAAACACACACTAATACATAATTACTATTATCAAGATTGTAAACATACCCATCACCCGCCAAAGTTTCCTTTTGTCTTTTTGTAATCTTTCCCTTTAATCCATCCTTAACCTCACTTTAAATCTAGTGGAAAAACATTGAACTACTATCAGTCTTATAGATTAGTTTGCTTTGTGTAGAATTTTATATAATTGGAATTATAAAATCAGTATGTACTTTTTCATGGTCTAGATACTTTCACTCAATAATATTATTTTGATATTCATCAATGTTGTACATATCAATGGCTTGATATTGCTATCAATGAATGATATTTAATTCTATTAATATGCCACAATTTGTTTATTAATTTAATTATTGACAAACATTTGGGTTGTGTATATCTTTTGACTATTATAAATAAAGCTGCACTGAATATTGGTGTATGTGTATGAAAATGAATAAATATTCTAATTTCTCTAAGGTAAATACCTAAAACGCTAAAGTTGACACCATATACAGGTATACATTTAACTGTAAGAAATTGCCAAATTAGTTTTCAAAATAGCTGTAGCACTTTACACTCCCACTAGCAGTATACAACAGTTCAGTTTGTTTTTGTTTCAGTTGGTTATTGCTATTCTTTTTAGCATTAGCCATTCTAATTAACATGCAAGTATATCCTTGGTGTTTTAATTTGCCTTTCACTAATAGTTAAAGATGTTGAGTATCTTTTCATGTACTTATTTGCAATCTGTATATCACTTTATTTAGTCTCTTCAAATCTTTTGCCATAAATTTTTTATTGGGTTGTTAGTTTTCCTTTTACTGAATTTTGAGAATTCTTTATATTTTCTAGATATAATTAATTCCTTTACAGGACATAAAATTTGCAAATATTCTCTCACAATCTCTAGTGTCTTGTTTTGTTTTGTTTTTTTTTGCAAGAGAGAGAGAAGAGAGGGACAGACAAGAAGGAAGAGAGATGAGAAGCATCAATTTATACTTGTGATGTAGTGTCTATTTTTTAAATTCTATTAACAGTGTATTTCAAAGAGCAAAAATACTTAAATTTCATAAAGTCTAACACGGGGAACAATTTTTTTTTTCATTTTCTGTTGCATGAGGTTTTAGAAACTTTTTTATATATTTCTGCATCGCTGATTCCAAATCTGAAATCTGTATTTTGGTGCATACTCTAGTTTTTATGCAATTTTAATTTTTTTTTTTGTTACAGATAATGGCATCCATTGGTTTTTAAATTGGAGTTAAAGGGCAACAACTCTTGGATTGAACATAACCACAAGGCAATTAATGTTTTACAAACATCACTTTTACATAATTATAGTTGTTTTTAAACATAAAAAAATTATTATCTGATAAAAACACCCTCTTATTTAGTTTTGAGATTTAATCATGACTTCTTCAAGTAAGCATAAATGTAAGAATAGTCCTGACACCTTCTGTTATATATGTGGCTGTTACACACTTCAACGTCAAAGGCACAATATTTCATCATTTGTGATATGAGCATATATTGCCTATTTTCAAGTTCCCCTTGGCGATCAAGACAAGAATTGGGCTCCTCATATTGTGTATCATAATTGTGATGAAATGCTTTGTGACTGGACAAAAGGAAAATGCAAAGGAATACCTTTGGTATTCCCATGGTTTGACGTGAACCTAAGGACCACAGCAGTGACTATTATTTCTGTCTGATCCATACAAAGGGCATCGGCGAGAAAAAATGGCATATGATCACATATCCTAATATTCCTTCAGCAATACGACCTATCCCGCACTTTGAGACACTCCTGGTTCCAGTTTTCAATGGTTTTATTTATTCTAAGGATGAAGAAAGTAAACATGGTGATCAAATGTATTTTGATAAGATGCATGAGGAAATGGTTGTAGAATTTGAAGGGTCTTCTTCTAATGCCAAGCAGTCATTCACCCCTGAGCAGTTTAGCCAATATGAATTGAATGACTTAGTAAGAGATTTGGGCCTATCAAAGAAAGTAGCTGAGTTATTAGCCTCCAGGCTTCAAGAAAAGAATGTACTTCACTGGTCAGCTACAGTATCCCATTTCAGGAAGCCAGAATAAATTTCTGTGGATTTTTTTTCCAAAGACAAACACTTTTTTTACTGTTATGATATCAGTAATGTTCTCATCCAGCTAGGTGTTACCACTTACAATCCAACAGAATGGCAGCTATTTCTTGACAGCTCTAAACAGAGTCTGAGATGTGTTCTCCTACACAACGGTAATGTTTATGCAGCAGTTCCAATTGGTTATTCAACTCATCTGCGAGAAGATTATAATGACATAAAAATAGTTCTAGACTTTCTGAAGTATGAGGAGCATAAGTGAATCATTTGTGTGGATCTTAAAGTGGTAAATTTCCTGCTAGGACAACAAAGCAGTTTCACAAACTATCCTTGCTTTCTGTGTTTGTGGGACAGCCAAGCTCAGGAGAAACACTGGACACAGAAGAAGTGGCCGAAAGGTGAAGCTCTGGAAGTAGGAATGCAAAATATTGTGAATGAACCTGTAGTTGATTGAGACAGGATCATTTTTCCCCCACTTCACATCAAAGTTGGCTTAATGAGGCAGTTTGTTCAGGCTTTCAATAGAGAAAGTGAATGCTTTCAACATATTATTTCTGCTTTTCCTGCCTTGTCTTTCGAGAAGATAAAAGCAGGTATATTCAATGGACCTCAAATTTGAACCCCCATACGTGACCAAGAATTTGCCAGGAAGATGAATAAGGAGGAGAAAGCAGCATGGCAGTCTTTTGTAGCCGTTATAAAAAACTTCCTTGGCAACAAAAAAGCAGAAAACTATGAACTTATTGTTCAAAGGATGTTGTTGGCTTTCCATGACATTGGATGTAACATGAGCATTAAGATTCACTTCCTGAATAGTCACCTTGATAAGTTTCCTGAAAATCTTGGAGCTGTTAGTGATGAGCAGACTACTGCTGGATCATCAAACGAGATTGTCCTCAACAAGTACAGAAACGCAAGAGCTACAAACGCAAATTTTTGCCTGAATAGAATTTATATAAGTTTTGCGCAAATTTTATGATTAAAATAAGTGTTTTAATATGTTGTGTTTCAAAATTTTAGACACAATCTGATGCAATCATATCTTTTAGTATATTAGTGTATTTACTGCATTATATAAATTATTATATTTTCACAAAGATGATGCCCAAGAAGACATTCTACTTCATTACGTTTAGCTTACAGAGAAAAATTAATGTCAGTTTTGAAATCAGCACATTTGAATTAGGTAAGAACAAGTGTTTTTGTGGATGCAACAAAAATTTTGTTCCCCAGTGTAATTTACTTGTTCTTTTCTTTTTACAAATTGTGCTCTTTGCTGTTTTATCTAAGAAATCTCTGCCTAACCTAAAGTCACCAATGTAAACTCTATGTGTTATTCTTAAAATTGTATGGTTCTTATGTTTTATATTTATACCTATTTTGAGTTCATTTTCATAACAAGTGTGAAATATGAATTGAATGAAATGAATGAAAGCTAAGGCATTTTTGGGTGTGGTCATACAAATTGTTCAAGAAGAATTTGTTGAAAGTATTTATGCTTCTCCAATGCCTTTTCAGCTTTGTCAAATTCAAATAAATATATATGAAATTAAAACATTAACCATATATTTGCAGATCTATTCTGGACTCTCTTAGTTTCTATTTATCTATTTGTTGGTTTTCATTCCAAAACCACACTATCTTGATTACTGAAGCTGTAAAGTAAGTCTTATTCAGATAGTCCTCCAACTTTAATTTTTTATTTTAAATGTTGTTTTGTCTATTCCAGATACTTTACATTTCAATATGAATGTTAAAATCAGCCTTTCAAAAAATTCCTTCTGAGATCTGGATTGCTATTACACTGAATCTATAGATTACTTTAAAGAGAAATGACAGACTAACAATATTGAGTCATTGTATCTTATCTTTTTAGGGTTGAATTACTCTCAGCATTTTTTTTTCTTTCCAGTTAGAAAGAACTTGTATTATTTTTGTCAGGTCTATCTCTATTTAATATTTTTGATGCTATTTCAAATGGTATTTTTGGTATTTCAGTTACTGATTGCTAGTACATAGCTATCCAATTGATTCTGCATGTTGATCTTATAACTCACAACACTACTGACATTACATATTAGATTTATTAGATTATTTATTTTAGAGTCCATAAGATATTTTATGCAAACAATTGTACATTCTAAAATTAAGACAATTTTACTTCTTCTTTTTTAATAATATCATCAGTTAATCTTTTTCTTACCTTATTGGACTGACTGGAACCTCCAATATAATCTTAAATGAAAGTGTGAGTGAATATTCTTACTTTGTTCATAATCTTTGGAGAAAACATTCTTGCTTTCTTTTTTTTCTTTCACCATTAAGAATGATGTCAGCTGAAAGCTTTTCATAGATGACATTTATCAGATTAAGGACGTCTCTTCTATTCCTTGCTTTCTGGGAACCTTTAATCAGAAATGGATTTTAGGTTTTGTCAAATGCTTTCCCTGTTATCTGCTGAAAAGATCACTTCCTTTTGTTGTCGTGTTGTGTGTGTGTGTGTGTGTGTTTAGTCTGTTAATAATGTGAAATACATGGATTGATATTTAAATGTCAAATCAATATTGCATTTCTGAGATAAATCCAAATTGGACATAATATATTATCTTTTTTGCATATTGTTGGATGTGATTTGCTAAAATTTTGTTAAAATAGTTTCATCTATGTTCATGAGGAGTATCATTCTGTTGTATTCTTATCTGTAATGTGTTGGTATCATTTTGCTATCAGAGTAATCCAGGTCTTATAACATTATCAGAGATGGTATCTCAGAAGTAATATACATATAAAGTCATACTTTATAGTATATTTGGTTATTTTACTTATTTGCTTCTTCAAGTATACCATGAGTTTCATGAAGGTGTTGGAAAACAGTTTCTTCCATCTTCTGGAAGAGTTTGTAGTTAGACATATTTTGTGCCCTGATACTTCTTAAATATTTATAATCTGCACGTGATTAAAATTAATGTATATTTTGAAGTTGATAAGTCAACTTTGTTAATGATGTTTTTTAAAAAAACATTTATCCAGATATTTTTAAGTTATTTTCTGTTATTTTCTAGAGAGAACAGTTAAACTTCCAGGCTTTGAATATTTATCAATTCCTCAATATATTTCTGTCCATTTTTGCTTTGAACAATTCGAGGCTTTGCTAAAACATGCATACAATTATAAAATTGCTGAAATATACTGCTCATTTAAGCTTTTATCATTTTTAAATGATTCCTCTTAATTTTACTAATCTATCTTAAAGTCTCTTATTGCTTATTAATAGAATTATATCAACTTTTTAAAATGATATATTTTCTACCCATTGAATTTCAACCCTTACTATACTCCTGTATTATAGATTTTTTCCTTGTTAATAGTAGACTTTTAGTATCCAGATTATCTTTTTTTTTTTTGAAACTAGAGCATTTAGTCCATTTGTATCCAGAATAATTATTGATATATTGGATTTCTTTACACCAACCGATATTATACTTTCTGTCTTTGTTTTTATCTCTTTTCTTATTTATTTATTGAATGTTTTAATAATGTTTTACCCATTAGTATAAAGTTTAGACCTTCTGTTTCCACTCTTTTTATAGTAATATTAGAAATTAAAACATGCATAGTTAAGTTATTAAAGTTTATAATTATGCAATTTTAATCTCTCCTTTAAAAATATATTTGAACTTTTACACCATTAATTTTACCCATTCTAATTTATAGGTTATGGTTCTATGATATTTTGTTATCTAAAATTTTAACTTCATTTTTTGTTTATATTTTCACCATCCTCAGATGTTATAATTTTTGTTTTATAGGCTCAGTGCTCATTTATATTGCCCACACATTTATACTTTTCTTATTCCTTATCTTTTCTTGCAAGCCAGACATTCAATCAGAGGTCACTTTCTTTGACCTGAAATTTTATTTTAGATATTTTTTCAATAACTAATATATTCTGGTGAATACTTATACCAATATTTATTTTAGTAAACATTTCTTGCTCTGGCCAGTTGGCTCAGTGGTAGAGCATGGGCCTGGCAAATGGATTTCTCTGGTTCAATTCCTGGTCAGAACACACAAAAGAAACAAACATCTGCTTCTCTTCCCCTCCCCCTCTTCTCTCCCTTTCTATCTCACTCTTCCTCTTCTGCAGGCATGGCTCAGTTGGAGCAAGTTGGCCTTGGGTGCTAAGGATGGCTCCATGGCATCATTTCAGGTGCTAAAATAGTTCAGTTGCCAAGCAATGGAACAACAGTCCCAGATGGGCAGAGAATACTCTGGTAGGGGGCTTGACAGGTAGATCCCAGTCAAGGCACATGTGAAAGTCTATCACTCTGCCTCATCAACTCTCACTTAAGAAAAATAATAAATAAATAAATAAATAAATAAATATTTATTTCTTTACATCCCCTCTTTTAAATGTAAATTTTGCTGAGTATAGAATTCTAATCTTGCAATTATCTATGACACCATATTGTGATTATTCACAGCATTTAAAATTTATAATTCTATATTTATTTCTTAATATCTGTATTCTCAACTGAGATATAGGCCATAAATTTTATGCGTTTGGGGCCTATGATCATTTTAGACATCACTGGATATTTAAGCTAGGTATGGGGCCTGAAATATATGTTAAACAATATAGATTTAAATGAATAAATAATAGAATAAATAATTTAATAAGCATAGTCCTTGAACTTATAGTATTTATAGGCTGGTGGATATCTATCAAAAAGCTAAGTAGCATTCTTGGAAATCTGATTATTCAGGGTTAGTATCACCATTAAAAAAATTATGGAATCAGAAAATCAAATTTAAAGTTGCCTGTGATACTGCAGGACTTTTATTTGGCCTTCATGTCTGGTATCATGTCTGATGAACATAAAGAAACCATGATGATAATAGCACAAAAGTTAAGATGAGATTTGAAGGGTCAAAGTCTGATTTATTTCTGAAGCTGATTAAGTATGCAATTATAGTGACATTTTGATTATTCTTGAAGTGGTAGGTGAAGCTGGTCCTGTGGAATTTAATAGTATAGCTTAAATGTAAACTTTCTCTTTGTCTGACTTAAACTTTGCTAATACATACCTATTATTGCCTATTCCCTCACCTGCCTTAGAGCACATTCATACTTCTTATATCAAGAATGGAGTGTCTCCAAATTTCCCCAGCAAAGGTCTCTTCAGTCCCAATTGCATTTCTAGGTGAAAGTCAAGTTCATATGCATAATCCTTTGTTACATATCTACTGAGCAGATCTAGGTAATAGTGTTAGCCATGTTGTTACTAGTGTTCATCACAATTTTCATTGTGAACTAAATTATTTCTGACTCACTGGGGTGAATTAATGAGTTAGAGAGTGAAAAATGTGGTGAGTGCACTTGGAAGGGGTAGCTGGATTTGAAACTCTGAGGTTTGACAGCTTTTTTTCATCTTCAGCAATTCCAAGATATATATACTATAGACACTGACATAAACATGTGACTTTTGCTAGGACAATGATTACATGTCATCTTCCATTTAAGTCTCATCCCCTAGAATTATGATCTCTTCTTGTTATTTGGCATGCCATTGAATCTATTTTAGTCTTTTAAAATTAAGTCTTAAAACATGCAAGGTACTTTGCTATGAGTTGATGGTAGAATGTGAGTAAATACTGCCTTCATAAAACTCATGGTGTAGTCGAGGAGACAGAGAGGGAAAATAACCAAATATACCACGATGTGACAAGTACTATCAATAGGGAAATGACAGACATTTAAGTGGAATTCGGGCTTGTCAGAAGGATCCCTTTATATGATTATTGGAATGACTTCTCTGATCATCTGCATCTTGGTTAAATGTGATACCCTTAAGTAGTCAGTAAGAGCTCCATATTGCTTAACTCCATGGGAACACTTATATTATCATGCAAATTGTATCCCCTGGATATTTCAGCATATACTCCATGCAGCTCAGCTATTATAAGGTCAAAAGAAGCGATAATTATTTTGAAAAGAACAACCCTCAAGGAGAAGACAGTGAGTTATTATAACTGATCTAAATTATAAAGAAAAGTTTCACAGTAAGAGATTATTTTCTAGCTTTTGGTGAATAGTTAGTTTTTCCAGCAGTCAGAGAATAAATAATAGTCAGGAGCCAGGAATTTCAAAGACCTTATGTAGTACTGCCAAATCAAGACATAAGATGGTGCCACACCATGGTGACTTAGTAATCCACTGAGGAAAGGATGATGATGGAATACCTTCTAGATATTTATGAGATTGTAGGTTTCAGAAGAATGATGTCCATAAGTTACTACTCCAGATCTACTTCAGAAAATCGATAGAACTGGGAACAGTCACGGAGGTGACACATTTGAGGTCAAAGAAGTCATTTCCAATGAAGCTGCAGTCCAGCAGTGGGAGTAAAGGTCCTTAATAAGCCCCATGTCAATGTGCCATCTGTACATTGCATTAAGACCTGTGTCCTTTGTAAGCTGGAAAGCACCTCCTCACCTGAAAACCCCTTCATTCAAGACTGTTTATGTGTCCACAATCAAGACATAGGAGTGACAGAGATGGCTGCATATGGCAGGAGTTATGGAGGTTATTGTAGAGCTGAGCATAATATTTTCCAGGCAGAGTCAAGAACACATTGTACAACTGAGCTGATTAACATTGGAGAGGATATGGAGAAAAGTAAACACTTGTCCACTGTTGGTGGGATTGTCAACTGCAGCAACCACTGTAGAAAGCAGTATGAAATTACCTCAAAAAATTAAAAATGGAACTTCCTTATGACCCTGCATTTCCACTTCTGGGAATATATCTGAAGAAATCTGAAACACTAATTTGAAAGAATTTATGGACCTCTATGTTCATTGCATCGTCATGTTCTATAGCCAAGATTTAAATGCAGCTCAGGTGTCCATCGGTAGGTGAGTGGATAAAAAGGTTGTGGTACATTTACACAATAGAATATAACTCGGCCATAAAAGAGAAGAAAATCTTACCTTTTACAACAGCATGGATGAAACTAGGGAGCACTACACTAAGTAAAATAAGCCAGTCAGAGAAAGACAAATACCATATGATTTTACTTATATGTGAAATTTAATGAACAAATAAACTAACAAACAAAATAGAAACAGACTCATAGATACAGAGAATGGATAGGCAGCTCTCTGAAGGGTGGGGGTTGGGTGGCTAGGAAAAAAGGTGAAGGGATTAAGCAAAATAAAAAACCTTATCTCCCTGGCTGGAGTCTCAGTTGGTTTGAATTGCCATCCTGAACAGCAGAGTTTGCTGGTTTGATCCCTGGTCAGGGCACATGCTGGAGAAGACTGATGTTTCTGTCTCTCGCTCACCCTTCCTCTCTCTCTAAAAATAATAAAATAAACATTAAAAGTAAACAAACAAACAAATAAACCTCACAGACACAGACAATAGTATGGAAACCACAAGAAGGAAAGGAAGCGCAGGGAGATAGAAGAGGGTAAAAGGGAATAAATGGTGATGGAAGGAGACTTGACTTGGGGTGGTGAACACACAACACAGTGTACAGATGATGTGTTGTAGAACTGTACACATGAAACTTACATGATATTATTCACCAATGTCATCCCAATAAATTCAACAAAAAATTAAAACACACGCGCGCGCACACATTTAAAGAGTTTCTGAGCATTCACTCAATGCAGTGGTGCCACTAAAATGCAGCCTAGCAGGCCAAACCTCTCAGGCTGAGGTGGTATGCCAGTGGGCAGCAGGACCACAGGGCTCCCATCAGGTAACCCTACAGCTCTGCGTTCTTACACAGCTCTGACACTGTAGCACTCTTTTAAGGTACTAAGTATATATTTGCAAACTTCATTAAACAAAATCTGACATCACTCAATAATTTTTTCCCTAATTTATTTTCAATTTTTTGAGCAAATAATCAATATAGTTTTTCAGCAGGAGCTTTATACCCATTGCAAAATAACTATTTACCAGTGACCCCTCACTGGTAAATCACTAAATTTACCTGTAAAAAACTAAATATGAGTATAAGAGCTTTTACATATCCAGAGAAGTCATTTCTTTTTGAAAAGAATAAGTCATCTCCTCTTTTTTTTCATCTTCTCCTTTTAATGAAGTAATTTTTATCTGAATGTTTTTATCAAAATAACAAGATCCAACTCCAAATTCTCTTTTTGAGAAAGTCTGTCCTTTGGACATGAAATGATCACTTCTCTTGAGGAAACAACACTAAAAAAATAAATAAATAAAACTTGCCTTTAGTACAGAAACTAAAGCTCTAAATTTGTTTAAATGGGTTCAGTTTTCTATTTCAATTCCTGTGTCAAATGCAAGTGTGCAAAGAATTTTTAGCAACAGAGAAAATCTGTGGAGTGATGTAACTGTGCACTGGAACCACAACAAAATGAACATATAGTCAGTATGTAGGAAATGCTGTGCCTATTTAAATGTATTTTTAATTTGAGTGAAAGAAAAATGTTTAAACTCAAAGACTTATAAAAGCTATATATTGTAATATAAATTGTAAGGTATAATTTAGGACATTCTAGTATAAATTCAATGAGTTGAAAATGTGGGACTTGAGACAAGAAGTAAGGAGAAACAATAGGTGGGACTTATTTCCCGAGCCAACTAACTTCGGAACTGTTGGTTAGTTATTTTTATCTTGTTTGATGTATGGATGTTCCCTATCTCCTTAACCCTTTGAGTAGTACGAACGTTCATGTACATCCTTGTGCCTCTTGACCATCCAGAATATGATTGATTTATTTTTAAAATGTGTAAGGCAATATTAAAAAAGGCAAATGTAAGCTTGGACCCAAGGTCACTGGCTTGAGCAAGGGGTTACTCGATCTGCTGAAGGCCCATGGTCAAGGCACATATGAGAAAGCAATCAATGAACAACTAAGGTGTTGCAATGAAAAACTGATGATTGATGCTTCTCATCTCTCTTCATTCCTGTCTGTCTGTCCCTATCTATCCCTCTCTCTGACTCTCTTTCTGAATCTGTAAAAAATAAATAAATAAATAAATGGCAAATGTATATTCTTGTTTTCATAAATTGGTTATCAAACAAACATGATTTTAAGTTAATAAAACTGTAACTGGAACTAATTTCATTTTTTAAAAAAGAGCTCATTCCCGGGGGTTAGCGAGCATGAAAATAACGCACTACTGAAGGGGTTAAAAATTTGACCAAAAAATATGTTAAATTCTATTAACAATAATTATCTTTGGAAGAGGGCCAGGGGAGCAGAGGAGGAAGGTTCTCCTTATGAACTTTTTGAACATTTATTTGCATATTGTAATAATGTACATGAATTACTTTTTAAAATGTCAATATGTATTTTTAAATTGGACAGACTGTCTTACATTTAAGTCTTTTATCCAAGTGTCCTCAGTAGATGAGTGGATTAAAAAGCTGTGGAACTTTTATACAATGAAATACTATGGGGCCATGAAAAAGAAGGAAATCTTACCTTTTGTGACAACATGGATGGTCATGGAAACTATTATGTTAAGTGAAATAAGCCAGGCAGAAAGAAAAATATCATATGACCTCACTCATTTAAGGAATCCAATGAACAATGTGAACTGAGGAATGGAATTGAGACAGAGGAGAGATCAAAGTGACCAGAGGAAAAGAGGACAGAGGGAAAGGGGATGATAAGATGGGATAAAGCTGAAGGGAAGGGGGGAGGGCGCTAATGGGAGGGGGGCAAGAGAGATGTTGAGGGTTATGCAGGGGAGGGGGAGGCTTTCGGGGCAATACTAGAATCTATCTAAACACAATAAATTAAAATCAATTAAAAAATAAATTGGACAGACTGTCAATTATGTTTTCTTTTTTTATAGTTTTGTATACTAAAAGCACTAATGCTACTTTCAGCAATACTCATGCACTGATTCATTGTTGAAAATTAGAAATTATTGATAAAAATAATGTTACTAAAATATTCTCAAAACCCATGATCCATTCACATACAACTGTTAATTTTTCAGATGTTTATTTTTTTAGGATATTTTCTCAGATAAATTACGTATGCTAAACTAAGAACTAAAATATCCCTTTCTACGTTACTCAATATATTTCTGCATCACCAAATGCAAGATTACATTTAATATACCGTAATTTATTTAATGAATCTATTACTGTTGGAGTCATAGGCTGTTTTGAATTGATCCATTCACCCTTCATATTTGTGCATTTGCTTCATTATTTCTTAGGATAAATTCCTAGAAGAGCCTTGCTGTACCCCCAAAATAGACATCTGTTTAAGGGATTTGGTAGCAATTTAGACTACCATTAGCAGTATTAGAATGCCTGCTTTCAACTCAGGTGTCATTCAATTTTGTCGTCATTTTAATATTTGTCAATGTAATAGGCTAAAATTTAATCTCATTATATTTACATATTTTGAAGTTAAATATATATATATTTGTGAATTACCTGTTACTACCCCATTTTTTCCATTAAGATATTTACTAATTTCTTTATAAGTTGAAATTCTTTTTATACTAAGTATATTAATATGTGCTATTATATTTTGTCACATGTTTTGAAATTATCTTTAATGTTCTAACATTCTGCTCAACTTTGTTTATCCTGTTTTTTTTCCCATAGATAGAAATTTTTTACATTTTGTTTCAAATCAATTGAAAGACTGAATGTACAAAGAGAAAACAGCCAGACCATATGTAAAAACATCCTTTGGATCCACAATTTGCAGCAATCTTCTCAGGAAACCAATATTAATGTATAATAAACAACCCAGGAAATCAGGAAATCAGCCTGTTGTAAATCAGACTTGTAGGAATAGAGATGGCTATCTCTAGAGGCAATCCAGGGAGCTAAACAATGACTTTGGTATCAATTGGCCTAAGATGACCAGGACTTGATTAATAACTGACAGCTTCCTTAATTTTTGTCTCTACTTCCAATTTAGAACCAAGCAGAGAAGGCCAAAAACGTACCCCTAACCAATCACATAGAATATTCCATTTTTAGTTAGCCTGTTTGCAACATTCCCATGTCAATAGCAGGACACACAGAAAGCCTTCCTTTTATCCATTATAAATATTTCTCACTCACATTGTAAATTTTGAAATATCTTTTCTCTATTTTACCCACTCTCTGAAGTTGAAGTCAACTTCCCCCAACCACATTATTAGAGGAATATAATCCTGTAACCAGAGGGAATACCTAAGCTTAAATACTATATATTGCTGCATATAGACTCTAAAAGCCTATTCTTATAATTGTATAATCTTTTTATGATTCAGTTTTCTCAGTATGTAAAGTTGGGGTAATAGTTACATCTACCTAATAGAGACATAAATTTCAAATTCAACCAGTTCATAGGATTGTTCCAAAGATTATCTGAATAGAATTGTGTAAAGTATACTTGGTACAAAGAACTTAAAAGGTGTCAGTTATTATTAATGTTTCAGTTGAGACACTGTGTTAAGGTATCTAGAGTTAACATAGCTATTTTGTTCATTTATAAAATATGCAAAAATATTATTTAATGAAAAGTTCTAAGAATCATTTAATAATAATATATTAATTTTATATATCAGAAAACTTGATATCTGACATGTTAATACAATATGCCCAAAGCAACAATGCTAACAAATTGCATATATTTTTTAAAAGGAATATAATATTAGTAAACATTTGTTAAACATATATGTAGTCAATTTTTTATATGCATTCATCTCATTTATTCTTCAAAATAATCCCATGAGGTCAGTCTCATCACCATTTAACAGAAAAGTAAACATGCTTAAAATGATAAGTAACTTGCTTAAATTCACAGTTCACAAATAATGATGCTAAAAATCAAAGCCAGCTACTTTTGGACCTATACTCATCTTCCTCTTTTCAGATAATATCTAACTCCAAGTCTCTTTGCATAATACCACACTGCAATGTTATGTTGCAGCTCAATTTCTACTCCAAGGACATGAGTAAAATATATGCCTACCTTACCTGGGAGGAATACTTTCCTGTCTTCCAATGAAAGAAGTATAGTAGCTTCAATGACCCCTAACACAATGAGAGAAAAAATATTATGGTTTGAAGTGAAATATTTCCAGGTGGATAAATTAGATTTGCAATGGCTATTTTTTATATATAGGCTTGATTCACTTACATTTATTCCAGTTAACTCATAGGCTAGAAATAAGATAATAATAACACAAACCCAAGTATTTGAGCTAACCTAACTAGAAAAAAAAATCTTAAAAATTTTACACTTCAATAATTCTAAGGCTTAAATTGTCAATTTTAAAATGGGTAATGTCTCGGCCCTGACCGGTTGACTCAGTGGTAGAGTGTCGGCCTGGCGTGCAGGAGTACCGGGTTCAATTCCCAGCCAGGGCACACAGGAGAAGCACCCATATGCTTCTCCACCCCTCCCCCTCTTCTTTCTCTCTATCTCGCTCTCTTCTCCTCCCACAGCCGAGGCTCCATTGGAGCAAAGTTGGCCCAGGTGCTGAGGATGGCTCTATGGCCTCTGCCTCAGGTGCTAGAATGGCTCTGGATGCAACAGAGCAATGCAGATAGGCAGAGCATCGCCCCCTGGTTGGCATGCCGGGTGGATCCCGGTCAGGCGCATGCGGGTGTCTGTCTGACTGCCTCCCCATTTCCAACTTCAGAAAAATAAAAAATAAATAAATAAATGAAATGGGTAATGTCCAATAGCAATATCAGTCTCTAAAGGTTTTGAAACCCAAGAAATACAAACTGATACTGAACAACTCTAATTTAAAGTCATTTTGTTTCACTTATTTATATTGTTAAAAAAGTGAATATTATATTAAAATTTTCATGAGTAGCAAGAATAATATAAACCATCATGACAGAAACTCTGTAACAAAAAAATAAGAGAGTAACCAGGTCAAATTACCCAACAAATTCTTAACTCCTTTCTACTATCACCATTCTGGTGACATTCACAGTCACTCTCACTTAGACTGTACTGTTGCCTCAGAGAAAATCAAAATGTTAATGTTTTATAAGCATGAAAACCTATAACATTGTAAAGTGTAACTCTCTTTGAAAAAATGTTATATAAACACTGATATCAAATTCCTGATGTGAATGAAAACAAAATAACTTATTATAAGGTTTCGAAAAAGAAAAGCATGCTTTCCGTGTCTGTTTTTACATAATTTGAGGATTAGTGTGGTAATTTTACTTATTAAAACCTTACCTGTTATTTTCACATTCTGTTCTAGGCAGGAGCATGTATGGATTGCATAGTTTTCCTCAAGCACAAAGCTTCTCTCCAGACATTGCACAAATACTGAAGTATTCATGGTCATGGATTTCCAATACCTTTATGGTTCAAATATAGCTTCCTCTGTAAAAGTAGCCAAACTTGAGTAATGGTTAGTGAATCTTAAAATATACAAGTTTTTGCCTGACCTGTGGTGGCGCAGTGGATAATGCGTCGACCTGGAAATGCTGAGGTCACCAGTTCGAAACCCTGGGCTTGCCTGGTCAAGGCACATATGGGAGTTGATGCTTCCAGCTCCTCCCCCCTTCTCTCTCTCTGTCTCTCTCTCTCCTCTCTAAAAATGAATAAAGAAAAAAAGAAAAAATATATACAAGTTTTTGGAGATATATTTCAAAGTAAACCAATAAATGAGCTGGTGTTCACTCGTATATAATTTCAATTAGGCAAGATAAATAAGTCCTAGAGATCTACTGTACAACATTGTGCCAACAACATAGCTAATAATATAATATGGTTAATAAGACTGCACTGTACAGTTAAAAATTTTTCAAGAGTGTAGTTCTCATAATACATATTATACAATAAAACAAAAACTATTTAATGAAATAAAACATTGTGTTTTTTAAAATCATTTCCTATTGACCTATAAGGCATTATTCCTTTTAAAGGAAGTCATATATTTACTTTCAAACTGAAGTTCAAGAACCTATTTATTTACTCTTTGACTCTAAGTTTGCAACAACTTCAGCAAACTGCTTTAAACTACCCCTGTTTCAGTTTGCCTCAGAGTATATGTTTCTCCAGCTTTGCTCCTGGTAGAAAGCATTTTCTTTATGGTTCATCCTCTTTCAATCAGTCGGTAGAAAAAATAAACTGCCAAAGTAAAAAAAGGAAGAAAGAAAGAAACATGATATATCTCTTCACTTTCAGATTTTGATATCACTTCCACAGAAAAAGTACAAAATATTTCTTCTTAAAAAAAAAGAAGTATTATGACATGGTGCCCTCCAAAGAGAGAAATAATACATATTTCTGCCTCTTTTATTTAATTCCTTTAGTTATAGCCATTTAAAGATATAGTTTTATCTTTATAAAGAAATAGTCTATAATAATTTAAAGTTAATCTTTCTGCTAAGCTTTCAATACAAACTCAGAAACTTAAAAAAATTTAGAAACTTAAGTTTTCAAACTTCTACAATTGATTACAGTAAAAAAATAATTCTACATAGCTATATTTTATTTTCCTTTTGTGCCATATTATTATACATACTACTTTTATATATGTTACTAAGAAAAAGATATTGCTTTATTACTTTCTATAATTTTATATTTTTAATGAAGATAAAAAAGGAAAAAACTATTTATAGTGTTTATTATATTGACCTTTTTATTTACCTTTTCTGGTTTCCTTATTTTTTTTCCTGCAGATTTAAGTTACTATCTTGTGTCATTTCCTTACTTTGTTCTCACCTACCTTCACCACTTAGTTTCTGTCATTTCTATGTGTTATAGCAGGGGTCCCCAAACTACGGCTCCACAGGCCACATACGGCCCCCTGAGGCCATTTATCCGGCCCGCACCGTACTTCTGGAAGGGGCACCTCTTTCATTGGTGGTCAGTGAGAGGAGCATAGTTCCCATTGAAATACTGGTCAGTTTGTTGATTTAAATTTACTTGTGCTTTAACTTAAATATTGTATTTGTTCCCGTTTTGTTTTTTTTACTTTAAAATAAGATCTGTGCAGTGTGCATAGGGATTTGTTTATAGTTTTTTTTATAGTTCGGCTCTCCAACGGTCTGAGGGACAGTGAACTGGCCCCCCGTGTAAAAATTCTGAGGACCCCTGTGTTATAGTATCAAACTATAATTATTTATATTATTTATTAATTATATATTTGCAATTATATTTTTATATATGGTCTTACATAATTGCTTTTTTAATGAATTTTTACTATTATATAATTATATAAATTGCATTTAGTGATATTTTGGTCTTTATTTATGAAGTTTTTTTTTTATTTTATTTTTTCTGAAGCTGGAAACGGGAAGAGACAGTCTGACAGACTCCCGCATGCTCCCGACCGGGATCCACCTGGCACGCCCACCAGGGGGCGACGCTCTGCCCCTCCCGGGCGTCGCTCTGTTGCGACCAGAGCCACTCTAGCGCCTGGGGCAGAGGCCAAGGAGCCATCCCAAGCACCCGGGCCATCTTTGCTCCAATGGAGCCTCAGCTGTGGGAGGGGAAGAGAGAGACAGAGAGGAAGGAGAGGGGAGGGGTGGAGAAGCAGATGGGTGCTTCTCCTGTGTGCCCTGGCCGGGAATTGAACCCGGGACTTCTGTATGCCAGGCCGATGCTCTACCACTGAGCCAACTGGCCAGGGCCTATTTATGTAGATTTAATGTAGTCTGGGGCCACTTGTTTGCAGCTTAAAGAACTTCTTTTAGTGTTTTTTGTAAGGTAGATCTGCTGGAAACAAATTCTCTCTCTTTTTCTTTATACTTGTTTTTAAAAGACAATTTTGGTAAATAGAAGATCCTTGGTTGACAGAGTTTATTTTTGTTGTTGTCATCAATTACACAGGGGAACAAAATTTTTGTTGCATCCACAAAAACACTTGTGCTTACCTAATTCGAGTGTGCTGATCTCAAATCTGACATTAGTTTTTCTCTGTAAGCTACAGTTTTTTTGCAATTCAAGATTATAGGTTTTCATCTTGTAAAATTTTCAACACTTAGTTTAATATAATGAAGTAGAATGTCCTCTTGGGCATCATCTTTGTGAAAATATAATAATTTATATAATGCAGTAAATACACTAATACACTAAAAGATATGATTGCATCAGAATTTGTCTACAGTTTCCTAATACAACATAATAAAACACTTATTTTAATCATAAAATTTGTGCAAAACTTATTTAAATTCTATTCAGGCAAAAATTTGTGTTTGTAGCTCTTGCGTTTATGTACTTGTTGAGGACAATCTTGTTTGATGCTCCATCAGTAGTCTGCCATCACCAACAGCTCCAATTTTCGGGAAACTTATCAAGGTGACTATTCAGGAAGTGAATCTTAATGCTTATGTCACATCCAATGTCATGGAAAGCCAACAGCATCCTTTGAACAAGAAGTTCATAGTTTTCTGCTTTTTTGATGCCAAGGAAGTTCTTTATAACTGCCACAAAAGACTGCCATGCTGCTTTCTCCTCCTTATTCATCTTTCTGGAAAATTCTTCATCACATATGAGGGTTCAAATTTGAGGTCCATCGAATACACCTGCTTTTATCTTCTTGAAAGACAAGGCAGGAAAAGCAGAAATAATATGTTGAAAGCATTCACTTTCTCTATTCAAAGCCCGAACAAACTGCTTCATTAAGCCAACTTTGATGTGAAGTGGGGGGGAAATGATCCTGTCTCGATCAACTATAGGTTCATTCACAATATTTTGCATTCCTACTTCCAGAGCTTCACCTTTCAGCCACTCCTTCTGTGTCCAGTGTTTCTCCCGAGCTCAGCTTTCCCACAAACACAGAAAGCAAGGATACTTTGTGAAACCTCTCTGTTGTCCTAGCAGGAAATTTACCATTTTAAGATCCACACAAATGATCCAGTTATGCTTCACATACTTCAGAAAGTCAAGGAGTATTTATTTTTATGTCATTATAATTTTCTCGCAGATGAGTTGAGTAACCAATTGGAACCGCTGCATAAATATTACTGTTGTGTAGGAGAACACATTTCAGACTCTGTTTAGAGCTGTCAAGAAATAGCCACCATTCTGATGGACTGTAAGTGGTAACACCTATCTGGATGAGAACATTACTGATATCATGACAGTAAACAAAGTGTTTGTCTTTGGAAAAATGTCCACAAAAATTTGTTCATGCTTCCTGAAATGGGATACTGTAGCTGACCAGTGAAGTACATTCTTTTCTTGAAGCCTGGAGGCTAATAACTCAGCTACTTTCTTTGATAGGCTCAAATCTCTTACTAAGTCATTCAATTCAGGTTGGCTAAAAGGCTGAGGGGTTAATGACTGCCTGGCATCAGAAGAAGACCCTTCAGATTCTACAACCATTTCCTCATGCATCTTATCAAAATACACTTGATCACCATGTTCACTTTCTTCGTCCTTAGAGGAAATAAAACCATTGAAATCTGGAACCAGGAGTGTCTCAGAGTGTGGGATAGGTCGTATTGCTGAAGGAATATTAGGGTATGCGATCATATGCCGTTTTTTCTTGCTGATGCCCTTTGTATGGATCAGACAGAAATAATAGTCACTGCTGTGGTCCTTAGGTTCACGTCAAACCATGGGAATACCAAAAGGCATTCCCTTGCATTTTCCTTTTGTCCAGTCACAAAGCATTTCCTCATAATTATGACACACAATATGAGGAGCCCAATTCTTATCTTGATCGCCAAGGGGAACTTGAAAATAGGCAATATATGCACATGTCACAAATGATGAAATATTGCGCCTTTGACATTGAAGTGTGTAACAGCCACATATATAACAGAAGGTGTCAGGACTATTCTTAAATTCATGCCTACTCGAAGAAGCCATGATTCAATCCTAAAACAAAATAACAGGGTGTTTTTATCAGATAATAATTTTTTTTACATTTAAAAACAACTACAATTATGTAAAAGTGATGTTTGTAAAACATTAATTGCCTTGTGGTTATGTTCAATCCAAGAGTCATTACCTTTTAAATCTAATTTAAGAAGCAATGCATGTCATTAACTGTAACAAAAAGAAATTAAAATTGCATAAAAACTAGAGCATGCACCAAAAAACGGATTTCAGATTTGGAATTATCAATGCAGAAATATATAGAAAAAGTTCTAAAACCTCATGCAACAGAAAGTGAAATAAAAATTGTTGCCCAGTGTTATTTTTTCACTTTCAGTACTCTAAATATATCATTTCACTCTCTTTCTCTTAGTTTCCGATAAGAAATTTATTAATCTAATTAAGGTAACTCATACATGAGAAATCATCTTTCTCAAGATTTTCTCTTCATTTTTCAACATTTTTTTACTATAAAATAGCTCCATGTGGACTTTTTTATTTATATCATACTTGGAGTATGTTGAGCTCCCTGGTGTATACATTGGTACTTACCAACAAATTCCAAATGTTTTCAGATGTTATTTCTTCAAATAATTTTTTTTCTTTCTTTCTAATTCTCCTCTCCTGGTATCCTCATTGTATATATGCTGGTGTGCTTAATGGTGTTCTGCATCTTTTAAGGCTCTTTTAATTTTTGTTAATTCTTTTTTCTCTCAATTCTTTGGATTATATAATTTATACTGATCTATATACAAGTTCCCACTATTCTTTATTCTGCATTTTTAAATCTATTGTTCATCCCCTCTAGTAAATTCTTTATTTCAGTTCTTGCACTTTCCAACTACATAATTTTTATTTGTAATTTTTTGTAATGTCTAACTCTTTATTGATAGTCTCTATTTGATGAGGCATTATCAGCATACAGTCCTTTTCTTCTTTAAACAAAATTTCCTTTACTTCTTTAAACATATTTACTAACACGTGTGAAATTTTTTATCTCTTCAGTCCAATGCCAGGGCTTTATCACTGGTAGTTTTTGTTACCTACTTTTTTAATTTATTTTTTGTTATCACCTTTTCCTGTTTACTTATGTACTATAATCTCTTCCTGAAAACTAGACATTTCAGATAACAAATCATAGCACTGTGGATACAACAAATTCCCATGCTTTGTTATTGTTTCATTTTTAAATGTTTAGTGAGTTGACTGGGTTTAAGTTTATTTCTCCCATACTGTGAAGTCTCTGATGCCACTCTTCAAAGGAAGCAGCCTTGGACATGTGCACAGTCAACCTGAAATGGCAGTGATTTTGACAAAGTTCTCTTTGATTGACTCTTTCTCTGATCTCTTATTTAAACTCTCTGCCTCTGTTTGTATCACACCCAAATGTTAGTCTCCATTAGTGTTTTCAGCTTATTGCTCTATTGTTTTCCTTAATACCCTGGGAAAATGTCTTACAGTCTGATTTAATTAAATTTGGGTGCTTTAACATAGATGTTTTTAGGTCATTCTTTGAAGTTTGTTCCAACCCTAGGAGGAATATTCGCAGCTGTCTCTTTCCATGGTTGTTTCTAGTAAAGTGGCTGTTCTTTGTTTAGTTGTGGCTCTCATGAAATTACAAAACTCCACTAAGTTGTGTACTACAAACATCTCCATTGTTTTTCAGAGCACCCTTAAGCTTAAAGATCCCTGTACTTTGTTCCACATGAAGACACTGTTTTTGAGGGAGCTTCAGTCTTCTCTGTTATTCTGAATGGTGCTTCCCCTGGGAAACATCTCTGACCCACACCTCCATACCTGGGACAGGGACAGTGGCCATTTTGTCTCAGAGTGACAACCCTGTTTTAGAAACACAGCACTGGGAAAGAATAATAGCCTCTGGTCTTTCTGGCTTTCCTGTCCTGTGATAAACCTACCTTATATACAAGTATGAGAAAGGGCAATTGAGGCCCCCAGGATTCCGGGGTAGAATCTCTGTCCTATGACTGAGGATTGAGTGGATGAAGGAGCCTGTGAACAATTTCTGGGTTATTTTTGTAAGAATGAGACGGCACTTGAACACCAGGTGTGCAGGCTTTATTAGAGGAGAAAGACCTGCCGGGCACTCCTCTGGGAGAAGTGCACTGAAACAGACTCTGAGGCAAACATTTATTAAGGTGGGGAGAGCTTTGAGCAAGTGTGCGTTGAGTCAGCAATTCTGGTATGCTCCCTTCTGCAGTCCTACGATTTCAGCTTCCTGGAACGCTTCTCCTTGGGGCGGTCGACCAGCTTCCTAGAACTGTTCTGCTCAGGGGCGATAGTAAGTAAGCAAGGGTGGGGTCAGATCGACAAGCAGAACAGCAAAAGGGCAGCTGGAAGTTCTGGTGAATTCTTGTATCTATCAATTTTTACCTGTAATTCAGCTTCTGCCACACAGAGCTTGAAGAGAAGAAATGTTGATGGCTTGCCTTTCCTGGAAAGATATGAGAGACCTTGACTGGGAGAAAGAGAAAGATCAGACCTGTTGGCTGAACCTGCTCAGAGAGGGGGGTCTCATAGGGCTTAGCTGGGAGGTGGGAGGGAGCAGTTTTAGCTTTAACTGGACTGAATTTCACTGTCCTGACTTATACTTAGCAGATTTTCTTCAATAAATATTTCTTTATTTGTTCTGTCCTCTTAGAACAATTTCCAGAGATTTTAAATTGTTCATTTTTTTAAAAACAATTTTACCAGTAATGTTTTCACCATAATTTTTCTCAAGCTCACTGGGCAGAGTGTCTGCAGAGGCCCTTATGTTGCAATTCCAGAAGTCTGGAAGTTGTCATTCTATCATTGTGGTTTTAAATTTCATTCTCATAATGACTTCTGATACTATATACATTTTCTAATTCTGGAAATTCTGTTTTATCACTTACTACAAAAATATTTAATTTATTAAAGTGTCTAAATTATTTTAACATTATTGGAAAAATAATTGACATACAACAAATTATACATATGTAGAGTGTAGAAATTGATGTTTTGATATATGTATTGCAAGAAAAACATCACCACAGTTAAGAAAATGAAATCATACATCACTCCCCAAATTGTTCTCACATCCTTTTGTGATTCATCCCCTGCCTCGCTCACCTACACTTCCCCAAATTTATCTTTTTTTTTTTTTTACAGGAACAGAGAGAGAGTC
Source organism: Saccopteryx leptura (assembly GCF_036850995.1). Taxonomy (NCBI): domain Eukaryota; kingdom Metazoa; phylum Chordata; class Mammalia; order Chiroptera; family Emballonuridae; genus Saccopteryx; species Saccopteryx leptura. Next base: position 47,468,163 of record NC_089510.1, read on the forward strand.
AGAGAGAAGGATAGACAGACAGGAACAGAGAGAGATGAGAATCATCAGTTTTTCATGGCGACACCTTAGTTGTTCATTGGTTGCTTTCTCATATGTGCCTTGACCGTGGGCCTTCAGCAGACCGAATAACTCCTTGCTCGAGCCAGCGACCTTAGGCTCAAGCTGGTGAGCTTTGCTCAAACCAGATGAGCCTGCACTCAAGCTGGCGACCTTGGGGTCTCGAACCTGGGTCCTCTGCATCCCAATCCAATGCTCTATCCACTGCACCACCGCCTGGTCAGGCTCCCCAACTTTATCTTATACAAACATTGATCTGCTTTCCATTGATATAGTTTGGATTTTGTAAAATTTAATATTAATGAGACTTTATAATATATAATCTTTTTGATCTAGCTTCTTCCATTCAATGCAATTATTTTGACATTCATTTTGCATCATGTATCAATAATTTCTTTCTTTTATTGCTGAGTACTATTACATTATATTCATTCATCTATAGATAGAAACTGATTTTTTTTCCTGTTTTAGGCTACTACAAATAAAGCTGCTATGAATATTCATGTACAATTCTATGTATAAACATAGTCTTTCACTTCTCTTGGATAAATATCTTGGAGTGAAATAGCTACATCATATGGTAAAAGTATGTTTTATTCTTTTTTTCAAAACTGCCAAATGTTTCTAAAGTAGTTGTTCTCTTTCATATTTTGACTAGCAGTATGTAATTTCTAGTTTCTCCAAATACTTCACAATCAATGGTATAGCAGATCTTTTTATCTTTAACGATTCTAATAATGTAGTGATATTACACAATACTTTTTCACTTATCAAATAGTAAAATATCTGCTGAAATCAGATTTTTTACTGATATGCCTTTTATTGTTATTTAGTTTTAAAAGTTCTTTACATATTCTGTATATATATACTTTATTATATATATGATTGCACAAAACGTTTCCAATTTGTGTGAAGTTCAAATTTCTAACCTCTTCTTATATGGATTGTGCTTTTGGTGCTATATCTAAGAAATATTTTCCTAAACCTAAACCACAGAAATTTTTCTTTTCTTTTTTTTTTAGAACTGTCTAGTTTTAGATTTTTACATTTAGATCCAGGATCTTTTTTATGCTATCTTTTTTTTATATATTAGAGTGAAGTATGAATTGAAGTTTTATCCATGTACATGAATAATCAATGTTGAAAATACTATTCTTTCTGCACTGATCTGGCTTTGCAACTTTGTCAAAAAGCAGCTGTCCACATAGGTGTGTAATTACTTGTTAACTCTCCATTCTGCTTCATTATCCTGTTTGTCTATTTTGAAAGCAATACCACACAGTCTTCATCACTATTATACATTTTACATTTTGGCATTGTTAGTCCTCCAGTTATGTTCTTTCTTAAAATTTTTTGGCTATTCAATTTTCTTTGTATTTCAACATAACATTTAGAATTAATTTTTCAGTCTCTATTTTTAAAATTTGGATAAAGGGATAGGGTTTCCCAAGTAATACATTGAGACCCTTTGGGAATCATTTTCTCCATAAAATCAATAAAAATTCTAAAAAAATAAATCCTCAAAATTGACTTTCTCAGGAATCCAGAAATCATCCATATGCTTGTGGCAATGAGAGTGATTTTTGAAAAACAAACAAAACAATAACTGTTGTACCTTGGAGAGCAAAAAAGTGGAATTTTTGACTTTTAACATGGTCTATTTTCAATCTCCTTTCCACCGAAGTTGTTTAATAATATAACTTAAAAGTTTCAGGGTTGCCTTGAAAACACATAGTTTCACCACCACAACAGCAGTGAAAACCAGAAGTCAGAATAAGCAGAAAACCAGAAAGAGCAGACAAGGATTCAAGTTATTCCAAAGCCCCTTTTCCAGAGTATTGTCATTATTAGATTTATATCACACTGTTCAGAAAAGCCTGATTTAAAGGACATTGTCATAATTTAACCTGACTTACAGTTCTTTGCATTATGAAATCTCTACCTTCATAGTGATTGCTGAAAAAAAAAATCAATGGCAATTTTTTATCATTGCAGGCACTTCAGTCTGCAATACCGGTCAAAGCAAATAAGAGATCGACAAAAAGTTAAAAAGAAAGTTGCCAAACAAAATATCTATAAGAATCTTTGAAAATCTTTGACATAGCTCTAGCTGAAACTGTAGAAGTCTGTGTGCATGTGCAAGTTTGTGCACATCCCCAGGAAAGACCTGAGAGGACGTGAAGCACTATATCATTAGTAAGTACAGGAAAAGGCAAGCTTGTAAACAGCCTGTGTATTGAAGGCATGTTTTAGCCACAACATTTACAGAGCCCTTCTTTAAGGAATAAAACATTTATTTGTTCAGGGCATTTAAAGAAATCTCTGACCAACCGTTAGCTAAGAACTGAGGTAACTAGCAGAAATGTCAGTGGCAGCACATTATGGGGAATACAGACTTTATAAAAATTAGGCTAGAAAAGTCACTGAACAAACAGATATCAAAACAACAACAAATCTGAGAGAGAGAAGGAAAATAATATCTCCAGAGTTACCATGTTATATTATTTTAAACATTCAGTTTTCAAAAAACAACAAAATTACAAGATACATGGCAGTATTTTCTCATTCATATAAAGAAAGTCAACCAATAAAACTATTCAAGAAAATCCAGATGTTGGACTAATGAGGAAGAGAATTAAATCAGCTAGTATGTGTATTCAAAGAACCAGAGAACAGCATGTCTAAATAATTAAAGAAAGCTCTGACAATAATTACCATTATTGATAAGAAAGAATATCAACAAAGAGATGCAAATTATAAAAAAAGGACAAAATAAAAATTTTAAAAAAATAACAAAATAGAAATTCTGAAATTATATAAAAAGTGCAATAATTGACCTGAACAGATACCTCGGTTGGTTAGGGCATTGTCCCAAAGTCCAGAGGTCACCAGTTCGATCCATGGTCAGGGCACATATAGGAACAGATATTTCTGTTTCCTTCTCTCTTCCATCCTCTCTCTAAAATCAATAAAATACACACTAAAAAAATAGAAGTACAATAACTAAAATTTTAAATTTTATTAGATGGGCTCCAGAGTAAACATAAATTGGCAGAAGAAATAATTAGCATACTTAAAGAGAGAACAATTAATATAATCCAGAACATGAAACAACAAAATAACAACAACAAAAATAAACATACCTCTGAGATATATGGTGTACCATCAAGTTCTATTATCAATGCTTAATTAGTGTTCCAGAGGAAGTGAGAAAAAGGGACAGAAATAATATTTGAAAGTATGATGTCTAAAAACACCCCTAACTTGATGAAAAACATTAATATACAGATCCAAAATGTTCTATAAACTTTAAGCACGCCAAATACAAAGAAGTTCACACAGAGTCAAAGCCTAGACTACCACTTCCTCCACATTGTCCAAATCCAGATACCCTAATATTAGTTAGGAACCTCATACTAATATATCTTAAGGCAAGATGACTTGGGAAAGAAGGTATAGGACAACTGTACATTCACTAAAATGGATCACAAACTGACATATAAAAGCTAAAACGATAAAAATTTTAGAATAAAGCATAAGAGTAAATTTTTGTAAACTTGAGTTAGGTAATGATATCTTAGACATGATACCAAAAAAAAAAAAAGTGACAAAAAAGTAAAATAGATAAATTGGATTTTATTAAAATGTATTGAAAATTGTATCATCAAGTGAGCAAGAGCATAGATGGACCTAGAGAGTATTATGCTAAGTGAAATATGCTCATCACAGAAAGACAACTACCATAAGATTTCACTTCTATGTGAAATCTAATGAACAAAACAGACTAACAAAATAGAAACAAACTCATGGATACAGAGAACAGACTGACAGCTGTCAGAGGAGAGGAAATTTGGGGGTGCTGGATTAAAAGGTAAAGGGATTAAGCAAAAATAAAAACTCAGACAGACAACAGTATGGTGTTTATCAGAGAAAAAGAGGGTGAATGGTGATGAAGAGAGACTTGACTTTGGGTGGTGAACACAATTCAATATGTAGATGATGTACTGTAGAATTGTACACTTGAAATCTATATGATCTTATTAATGCAGCCTCAATAAATTCAATAAAAAGATTTTAGAAATAAATAAAATTGACCCTGGTCAGTTGGCTCAGTGATAGAGCATTGGCCTGTGTGGAAGTCCCAGGTTCAATTCCTAGTCAGTGCACACACGAGAAGCGACCATATGCTTCTCTACTCCTTCCCCTCCCCTTCTTTTTCTTTCTGTCTTTCTCTTCTCCTGCAGCCATGGCTTGATTGATTTGAGCAAGTAGGCCTTGGGTGCTGAGGATGGCTCCATGGCTTCACCTCAGGCACTAAAATATCATGGTTGCCAAGCAACAGAACAATAGTCTCAGATGGGCAGAGCATTATCCAGTAGGAAACTTGCCTGATGGAGCCCATCTGAGTGCATGTAGGAGATTCTCTGCCCCCTGCCTTTCATTTAATAATAATAATAATAATAAGTAAATAAAATTTAACAATGATTTCTCAATATCAGCAAAAAAATAAAATTGTATCAAGTGAAAAGACATCCACAGAATGAAGAAAATATTCTTGATTATATCTAGAATATATAAATAAATACTACAACTTAACAATAAAAAAACAAATAACCCAATTAAAAAAAATAAGTCAAGGCCTTGAAAAGGTATTTTTCTAAATAAGATAGATGAATAAATCTTGCCATGTGAGACAACATGATGGCCTTTGAGGGTATTATGCTAAGTAAAATAAATCAGATATAAAAAGACAAATAGTATATGATTTCACATATATAATCTCATATATATGTGGAAATTAAACAAAACAAAACACACTCATAGAGAGAACAGATTAGTGTTTGCCAGAGGTGGAGGATGGTGAATGGGTAAAATAGGTAAACATGGTTAAAAGATACAAATCTCCATTTATTCAATAAATAACTCATGAACACAATAACTATGGTAAAAATACCGTATTGTATAACTAGAAATTGCTAAGAATAGATTTTAAAAGTTCTCATCACAAGAAAAAGTTGTAACTATGATGATCTGTGTTAACCAGACTTATTTTTTCACATGTACAAATATTAAATTGTGGTATCATACACCTGAAACTAATATAATGTTATATACTAATTATATCTCAATTAAAAAACATAGCATAATATAGAAAGATTCTATTTATACTTGTAAATACTTTAAAAACTTTTTAAAAGGTTGTGAGAAAAGAGCAAAGAATCAATAATACCAAGCAATTAATAAAACCAAACAAACTGCATGACTTGTGATGGCTCAGTGTATAAAATGTCAACCTGTAATGCTGAGGTTACTAGTTGGAAACGCCAAGGCACATACGGGAAACAATTACTATGAGTTTATACGTCCTGCTCCTCTCCCTCCTTCTCTCACTCTCATCTCTCTCATGCCCATAAATAAAATCTAAAGAAAACAAACAAAAACAAAACAAAACAAAACAAAAAACCACACAAAAATAATTGTAGCCAATCACATGCATGTAACAATAAAAGAAATCCATTGAGTTAGAAGACAAAATAAGGGCCCTGGCCGGTTGGCTCAGTGGTAGAGCGTCGGCCTGGCGTGCAAGAGGTCCCGGGTTCGATTTCCGGCCAGGGCACACAGGAGAAGCGCCCATCTGCTTCTCCACCCCTCCCCCTCTCCTTCCTCTCTGTCTCTCTCTTCCCCTCCGGCAGCCAAGGCTCCATTGGAGCAAAGATGGCCCGGGTGATGGGGATGGCTCCTTGGCCTCTGCCCCAGGCGCTAGAGTGGCTCTGGTCGTGGCAGAGCGATGCCCAGGAGGGGCAGAGCATCGCCCCCTGGTGGGCAGAGCGTCGCCCCCTGGTGGGCGTGCCGGGTGGATCCCGGTCAGGCGCATGCGGGAGTCTGTCTGACTGTCTCTCCCCGTTTCCAGCTTCGGAAAAATACAAAAAAAAAAAAAAAAAAAGAAAGAAGACAAAATAAGATTCTTCTTACAACACACAGGATCACAGGATTAATACAAAAAGGAAAAGGATCCAGCAACATGAAAAATAACTTCAGTAAGTTAAAGTAAAACTTCCTAAAAGAAGAGTCAGAACAATTCCACTCAGGAATACTTCTCAAGGAATAACTGACCCATCTCTGACAAGTACCTACCACTTTTAATAGGAATTCCCACATGACAGGTGAATAAGAATTATGCCCCACTTCAGTATACATATTAACATTTCAGTATGCATATCATTAACTGAAGTTCGATCTTTTTAACGGGTATCTTTAGAATACAGATATGCAGAAACCACAAATTAACATTCACTGAATTTTGACAAATATATTTACCTGTGCAATCCAAATCTATACCAAAACAGAGAACATTATATCACTCCAGACACTTCACTCACACTCCTTCCCCATCAGCCAAACCCCCAGATGCAAATAATCTCCTGTTTCAGTGTTTACCACAATGTAGTTCTGCCTACTCTAGAAGTTCATATAAATGGAATCGGAGAATATCAACTCTTTTGCATTTTTGTTCACTCAACATAATGTTTTTGAGATTCATCTATGTTGTTGGATGTATCAGTAGTTAGGTGTTTTTATCACTGATGTGGACAATTAGGGTGACCAAGGCCTCTAAAATTAGGCACAAGTCTTTTAATAGACATTTTCCTAAATAATATCCATATAAAATATGCCCAGCATCATTAGTCAGTAGGGAAATACAAATTAAAACCACAATAAGATAGCACTTCATTTGCAAAAGGAGAATTAAAATAAAAAAGCCAGATAATAATAAGTATTGGTGAGACTATGGAGAATTTGAAACCTTGAAATATTGAGTTTATGTTATGCAGTCACTTTAGAAAAGTTAAATGTTAAGCATCTTACAATATGATTTAGGTATTCCACTCTTAGATATACATACAAGAGAAATAAAACCAGATGGATATGCAGAAACTTTATATGAATGTTCATAAAGCATTATTCATAATAGTCAAAAGGTAAAAATAACCCAAATGTTCATCAACTGATTGGTAAATAAAATGTGCTATATTCAAACAACAGAATATCATTAGCAATAAAGAGAGCAAAGTACTGATACATGCTATAATATGGATGAAACTTGAAAACATTCTGCTAAGTTAAAGAAAGCAATCATAAAAGACTATATATTGCATGATTCCATTTTTATGGAATGCCCAGGATAGCCAAATCTATAGAAACATGAAGCATAGTAGTGGTTTGTGAGGCCTGGGAATGGCAGCAATGATAAGTGACTGCTAATGGTAGAGTTTCTTTCTGTGCTGATGAAAATGCTCTTAAATTTATCTTGGTGTCAGTTGCACAACTATGTAATATGCTTAAAATATCTGAGCTGTGATAAGGGCCTAATTTCCAAAATTTACAAAGAACTCATAAAACTCAACAACAAACAAACAAACAATCCAATAAAAAAATGGGAAGAAGACATGAATAGACACTTCTCCCAGGAAGAGATACAAATGGCCAACAGATATATGAAAAAATGCTCAGCTTCATTAGTTATTAGGGAAATGCAAATCAAAACTACAATGAGATACCACCTCACCCCTGTTAGATTAGCTATGATCAACAAGACGGGTAATAGCAAATGTTGGAGAGGCTGTGGAGAAAAAGGAACCCTCATTCACTGTTGGTGGGACTGTAAAGTAGTACAACCATTATGGAGGAAAGTATGGTGGTTCCTCAAAAAACTGCAAATAGAACTACCTTATGACCCAGCAATCCCTCTACTGGGTATATACCCCAAAACCTCAGAAACATTGATACGTGAAGACACATGTAGCCCCATGTTCATTGCAGCACTGTTCACAGTGGCCAAGACATGGAAACAACCAAAAAGCCCTTCAATAGAAGACTGGATAAAGAAGATGTGGCACATATACACTATGGAATACTACTCAGCCATAAGAAACGATGACATCAGATCATTTACAGCAAAATGGTGGGATCTTGATAACATTATAAGGAGTGAAATAAGTAAATCAGAAAAAAACAAGAACTACATGATTCCATACATTGGTGGAACATAAAAATGAGACTAAGAGACATGGACAAGAGTGTGGTGGTTACCAGGGGTGGGGGGAGGGAGGACAGGGGGAGAGTTAGGGGGAGGGGGAGGGGCACAGAGAACTAGATAGAGGGTGGCGAAGGACAATCTGACTTTGGGCGAGGGGTATGCAACATAATTTAATGACAAAATAACCTAGACATGTTTTCTTTGAATATATGTACCCTGATTTATTAATGTCATCCCATTACCATTAATAAAAATTTATTTAAAAAAAAAAAAGAAAAGAAACAATAAAAAATAAAAAAAAAAATATCTGAGCTGTACACTTTAATTGGGTTTATTTTATGGTATGATAAATATCTCAATAAAGCTATTAAATCAATTTTACATTCTGTCCATAGACCCTATTTGCTTACAATGTATTATTTGTTTTATATATTATTCATCTGTATTTTGCTAAAATCTTGTTAAGAATTTTTGTGACTATATACATGAGGATTGTTCATCTGTAGTTTTATTTACCTGTAATATCTTTGACTGGTTTTGATATCAGGACTGTAGGCTTCATCAAATAAGCTAAGTGATGTGATTCCTCTCCAGGCATCCCCAAACTACGGCCCCACAGGCCGCATGCGGCCCCTGAAGCCATTTACCTGGCCCCTCACCGCACTTCCGGAAGGGGCACCTCTTTCATTGGTGGTCAGGGAGAGGAGCACTATATGTGGCGGCCCTCCAACTGTCTGAGGGACAGTGAACTGGCCCCCTGTGTAAAAAGTTTGGGGACCCCTGATAGTCTATTTTCCAGAAGAGCTTGTGAAGAAGATAGGTCTTATGTTTAATTTTTTTTTCTTAAATATTTAGTAGAATTCCACCAGTGGAAGAAACCATGTAGGCTTGAAGGTTTCCATTTTGGAATTTAAATACTGTAGGGAATTGTAACTCAATAGTGTATCTAAATATATCTAAACATAGAAAAAGTACAGTAAAAATGTGATATTAAAGATAAACATTGGCACACTATGTAGTGCACTTACCATGCATGGAGCCTACAGGACCGGAAGTGGCTCTGAGTGAGTAAGCGGTAAGTGAATACAAAGGCCTCGGATATTTCTGTACACTACTGTAGATTTTATAAACCTTATAAAGATTTTAATGTATATTTAGTCTACATTAAATTTCTAAAACAACATGAGAGTAAATCAAGTACAAGCAAAAGTGACGCACTCCAGCGATGTGGTGAGCACAAGGGCCGGGAGGCTGCTGCCGGCGCAAAGCAGCATGCCCTTTCACAGCAAACTTGGTTCAATATGAGTAGAAAGAGTGCACTGTAAAATAATCATTTAAAAGTATAGTATAGTGAAGATATGAACCAGTAACACAATCGTTTAGTATCATTATCCAGTATAATGCATTGTACATAATTGTATGTGCTGTAGTTTTATATGACTGGCAGCACAGTAGGTTTGTTTACATCAATATCACCACAAACATAAGTAATAAACTTATTATGCTTTGATATTAAAATGGTTCTGATATCACTAGGCAATATGAATTTTTCAGCTCTGTTATAATCTTACAGATCGCCATCGTATACATGGTTCATCATTGACCAAATTGTCATTATGTGACACATGATTGTACTCCATAGGTATCTTTTTAATGTCTAAATAATCTTCAAGAATGACACCTCTCTTATTCTTGTTATTGGAATATCTTTTTTTTTCTTTTTCTTTTTTTAATTCAGTGAGAGGAGGGGAGGCAGAGAGACAGATTCCTGCATTGCCCCAACTAGGATCCACCTGGCAGCCCACTAGGGGACGATGCTCTGTCCATCTGGGTCACTGCTTTTGTTACTCAGTAACCCAGCTCTGCTTAGCACCTGAGGCGGAGCCCACAGAGCCATCCTCAGCACCTGGAGCCACCTTGCTCCAGTCGAGCCATGGCTGCAGGAGGCGAAGTGAGGAAGAGAGAGAGAGAAGTGAGATGGAGTGGAGAAGCAAATGGGTGCTTCTCCTGTGTGCCCTGACCAGGAATCAAGCACAGGACATCCACACGCCGGCCACTAAGCCAACCAGCCAGGGCCAAATGTCTTTTCTCCTTTTATTTTTTGATCAGTCTTACAAAAGTTATTCTTTTCCTCTTCCATTTTATTGAACTTTCCGAAGAACAAACTTCTGACTCAACTGATTTTTATTTATTATTTTTCTGAACATACTATAATCAATCTATGCACTTTACAAGTTATTTTCTTCTGCTTCCTTTGTGTTTAATTTGCCATCACTTTTTAGTTTGTAAGATAAAGACATAGGCTATCAATTTGAGACTTTTTTACTTTCCCCTGTAAGTATTTGTATTAGATATCTAATGCTGTGAAACAAATAACCAGGAAACACAGCAGTTTAAAAACAACATTTATTTGTTTAGTGTCTGTGGGTCAGGAATGCAGGAATGGCACAGATAGGCGGCTTTGTCTCAAGGACTTTCATGAAATAGCTGGAACTGTAGTCTTACTTGAAGGCTAAACTCAGAAGGAATACAGTTCCAAGTTCTTTCACACGGTTGTTCACGGGCTTTAATTCTTTCTTTGCTGTTGGCTGGAGACTTGTTTTTTACCATGTGATCCTTATTGTCCATAGACTGCCTGAGTGAACTTAAGACTCCACATAGAGTAAGTGATCTAAAAGTGAAAAGGTCCATGCCAGATGGTAACTGCAATCTTTTCATAATCTAATCTCACACATAATATGACATATCGTAGTTTCTAGCATACTCTGTTCACTAAGTCTATCTCATACTCAACACCAAGGGAACAAGGAACTCCCCCTTAAAGGAAGGAATATAATACTATTTGTTCAATTTTTAAAACAATCAGAGTCCAAATTTTAAATAAAATCTTTATGTTTTTCTTACATGCAAAATATATTCTTCCCCTCCCCACCTCCCAGATATCCCATTTCATTGTCAAATCAGCTCTGAATTTAGAATTTTGTGACCCTGGCCAGTTTGCTCAGTGGTTGAGCCTCAATCCAGCATGTGGATGTCTCAGGTTTGATTCCCAGTCAGGACACACAGGAGAGGCAACTGTCTGCTTCTCCTCTCCTCTCCCTTATTTCTCTCTCTCCCCCTCCCACAGCCATGACTCAATTGATTTGAGCACAATGGCCCCTGAAAACTGAGAATGACTTTATTGAACCTCCACCTCAAGTGCTAAAAATAGCTCAGTTGCATGCATGGGCCCGTATGGGTATAGCATTGCCCTGAGATGGAGGTTGCTGGTTGAATCCCAGTAGAGGCATATGTGGGAGTCTGTCTCTTTATCACCTCTTCTCTCACTTAAAAAAAATTAAAATATTGTCATTTATATCAGGCCCAGTTGTGAACTGGATTTGACTGTATTGAGGCAAAGTTTATTTGGTTGTCATCACCAGAGGTAGTCTACCATTGCTGGGTTAGTTTGAAATAGTTTTCTGGGACACAGGTAGACCAAGGTTGGCAGGTAGATGCTCAGAGGGCATTAAGATTATGGAAATGTACTCACAACATAGTAATGAAAGGCCTGAGGTATGGTTTCCATTTCTGGAATGCCATAGTGAGGTGTTCACTGGGCCTGAGCTAGAGATACCAGTTCACTAAAGCATTGTGTGCTCTAGGCATATGATGTAGGCAGTGTTATAAGCATCCCTACCTACATGTGTCCCTGGAAGTAATGCAGTAAGAGCAAGAAGAAACAAAATCCAAATGACATTGGGATAAGAAAGTATCCTTTCTCCTGCAATGTCCCTCTAGCACCCTCTACTCTCAAAGTTCAACACCTTGCTCTCCACATAGAAATACTTAAAGGATCAATTTCTACAATTGCAAAGCAGGTTATTAAAGGTGAATTTTTATCCAAGAGGCAATAAATCAACAAATAGCACAAATACATATGAAATTCATGTGAAAATTATACTATAAAAATTTCAATGTAATTGGTCTTAAGTGGAGCCTGATTTCTAGGAACTGAACTCTCAACACAGTTTTCTCTGCTATATGTGGTAGGGTAAGTAAGGTCCTAATCATATCAGGTATCCTCAAGGAAAGAGTAATTTACTCTGGAAAATACATAAATGGTTCTCTAACAATTTTGGGCAGTAAAATTAGGAGTCAGATTCTGGAGAGGAGTTAAAACTTGGCAAAAGGTATCACCACAGGGTTATTTTTCATTAATTTGGCCTGAGAGCAGATCGCAGTCACATCCCCGTGAAGGACAGCTATAAGCCACAATACTGGCTTGAAGAAAGAGAGAATAGAGTTTGGAGCAATCACAGATTTGATAAACACTGTCAACTGTTTTGATTGAATTGATATTTACATAATAGTATAATTAACAACTTCAGAATATATGTTCTTTTTAGGTTTGATGGCACGTATGAACAAGACTGATCATATCTTGGGGCATGACACAAGTCTCTATAGATTGAAATGAGCCAATATCATACCAAGTATACTCTATTACCATAATGACATTAAATTAGAAGTCAATAACAAATAGATCACAGACAACCTAGAAAACATTTCCAACTGGATGATAATGAAATTACAATGTACCAAAACTGATGAGATGCAGCAAAAAGAGTTCTTACAGGAAAATTTATTAATCTTTTATTATTATATCAGAAAAAAAGAAAGGTAGAAAATCAATGACCTAAGTTTTCACCTCACAAAGCTAGAAAAGTAGAGCAAAGTAGTATCAAAGTAAGTAGAAGGAGAGCAGGCCCTGGCCAGTTGGCTCAGTGGTAGAGCGTCGGCCTGGCGTGCAGGAGTCCCGGGTTCAATTCCCGGCCAGGGCACACAGGAGAAGTGCCCATCTGCTTCTCCACCCTTCCCCCCCTCCTTCCTCTCTGTCTCTCTTTTCCCGTCCCGCAGCCAAGGCTCCACTAGAGCAAAAAGTTTGCCCAGGAGCTGAGGATGGCTCTGTGGCCTCTGCCTCAAGCACTAGAATGGCTCTGATTGTGGCAGAGCAACGCCCCAAGATGGGCAGAGCATTGCCCCCTGGTGGGCATGCCCAGTGGATCCCGGCCGGGTGCATGTGGGAGTCTGTCTGACTGCCTCCCCGTTTCCAGCTTCGGAAAAATACAAAAAAAAAAAAGTAGAAGGAGAGCAGTAATAAAGACTAGAAATTAACAAAATAAAAACAATATAAAATATTAAATTCTGTTTTCCTTGTTGTCTTTGCAGCTGAAATCTCTATCAAGTTCTTTCAATCTTTTATTTATGTTCCCTTTGGCGACTTGGAGTTTCAACCCTGTGGGTACATTGTAGAAATCAGCCTAGAATTGGAGAATGTTTACTATTAAGATTTGGGGTCCTCCTTCTGTGGCTCCCTACTTTTGGGAATTTTATCAATTTCTAGCCATTGCAGCACCTCCAAACTCCTTAGGATTCCATCTTTCTGTTTGACTACTGCCTGACATCACACTGTGTTGACTGGGTAGTGCCTTCAGAGAAAAGCTGTATAAATGCAGTGCTTCTCTTCATTTAAGAATCTAATTGCTCCAGTATCTCCCTGTGACTCCAGACTCTTTAGTCTTAAAACAGTTTTCTGAAGTTCATTATTGTTTTCAGCAGGAGAATTATTTTCTTATTCAGATCCTCTGCCATTAACCAGAAGCTGGAAGTTTTCCATGTAATTTTTATGTTCAGACAAATCAACATCCTAAATAAATGCTTTTAAAAATTTAATGCCCAAATGAATCATCTGAGAATTATGCTAAAATGTAATTTTTTACTTTAGAAGGTCTGAGTTGGGCCTAAGACTCTGCATTTTTAACAAGGTGATAGATTACTTCTGTCCACAGACAATACTTTGAGGAGTGAGGTTGTAGACTACTCACAGTGACATACTGGCAGTATATTTTACAGTGTGATATAATAGAATTTTAGAGTTTGAAACAATTAGGGTTAACATGCTGTTCTTAATGAAGAAGTGTTAGTTGTGATTGTAAATTATTTTCCTGGGCCTAAGGATCCGAACAAGTGTCAGTATTGATAAAACCTACCTCTATCTTGTTAATGCTAATGGATTAAACAGCACCATAAGCCTGATTATCTGTTAGCCAATTAAGATAAGCATTGAACTTGTCTTTATAGCATATTTATTGTGATTGGAACTATTGATGTATTCCATGTTAAGTACTGGCCAATATATCAAGAACACAATTTTGCCCTGGGCAGATTCCTAAAAGAACCACTAAAAATATTTTTAAATGGACAGTTGCTAACTTTTCTCCATTAAAAACAAAAAAAAACAAAAGTTTCCTTATTGTAATGGGTGAAATGGGTGATAACAATAAAATTCTGTCTAAGGTTGTGAAAGGAAGTTATCTCTATCTATATAATCTCCTCTGTCAGTCACTACCATGAGCAGTCCTCTTTAGATAACACCTGCCTTGGCTCACCAAATTCAGCCATTAAACTGTACAGATTTTATCTTCTAAGTAATACACAAATCCAAATCCTACCGTCTTCATCTTTGCAATCACTGCCCTAATTTAAGTGCTGAACACATCTCATGACTGCTATTTCTTTTCCCTCAGGTGTGTATCTAACTTTTCCACTCAAGTATTCTATTTAGCTCCAGCCTTAAAACATCTACAGTACAGGGGCTCCTCAGGCTATGACACAGTTCCTTTCCTACAACAGTGATGTGACCCGAATTTTGGTGTAAGTCAAAACATACCCTAGCCTAAGTGTGTGTTTCTCCTAACACAGTTAGGATAAACTTATCCTAACACAGTTGTAAGATCATAATCTATAACATAAAAACACAACCTAGCCACAGAAAAAGGAAAAGGACATAAATATACAGTATAGTACCATAATAACAGAAAAAATGACAAAAAATGAGTGTAAAAAATGTACAATGCTAACAGCGTAAGCTGAAACACTCAATGTCTCAATATTTTAAAAATTTTTATGGGCGTGAATGTCATAATCACAAAGCATCGTATGTTGAGACTGTTGTAACCCAAGAACCCCCTGCGTAATGTTCAAGCTACTCAATCTGATATAGAACACACTCCATGAGCTTATTTATGCCTATCGTATGGTTTCTTTTCCCATGAGTCCCTATCTCCCAAATTACATTTCAGTCACAAGTAACTGCTGTGTTTATGCTGGTCATACTATTTCTCCCCTTCATGAATTGGATCTACTTGAGATATTTTTTTTTCTATCCCTACAAAAACTTCTTTCTCTGGATAAGTCTTAATTTCCTTTTAGACTTAACTCAATTGTCATCTTCTCCAGGAAGCCAACTAGATGCTTACTGCCAAGTTCCTTGGTGTACACATAATGCCCTGTGGATATTTTACCACAGTGTTATATACAAATAAATTATCTCTTTCTGTTTCTCTCTTTTTCCTGAGTATAATTTGTAGGTCAGTCTTAACATCTTTTTCATTTTTATATGCTAAGTGTCCAGTATAATGCCTAACACTAAGTTAGAGGTCAGAAATGCTTTATAAATATATTAATAAAGGAGTCCTTCTAATTATTTAAACAATGGTACCAGAGTTTTTCTGGTTTTAATTTAAGAAACTGCCTTGCTCAGTTCTACTGAGTGCAAGGAGTAAATGATAAAGGGGTGGTTTAACAAGAAAGAAAGAGATAATTAAACTACTCTCTAAAGAAAGTAAGAGGGCCTGCCCGGTTGGCTCAGTGGTAGAGCGTCGGCCTGGCGTGCGGGGGACCCGGGTTCGATTCCCGGCCAGGGCACATAGGAAAAGTGCCCATTTGCTTCTCCACCCCCCCCCTCCTTCCTCTCTGTCTCTTTCTTCCCCTCCCATAGCCAAGGCTCCATTGGAGCAAAGATGGCCCGGGCGCTGGGGATGGCTCCTTGGCCTCTGCCCCAGGTGCTGGAGTGGCTCTGGTCGTGGCAGAGCGATGCCCCGGAGGGGCAGAGCATCACCCCCTGGTGGGCAGAGTGTTGCCCCTGGTGGGCGTGCCGGGTGGATCCCGGTTGGGCGCATGCGGGAGTCTGTCTGACTGTCTCTCCCCGTTTCCAGCTTCAGAAAAATACAAAAAAAAAAATTATAAAGAAAGTAAAAAGAATTTGTGGCATGGCAAGCAGGAAAGGAGAAAGAGGGGAAAGAGAGATGGTTGAATCAAGTGATAGAAAGCTAGAGTTAAAAGCTTGGGGTAATAAGTAGCCAGAGGGAAATACAAAAAGGAGAGAAAAATGGCAATCAGGCAGATAGCAAACACAAAGAAATTCTCTATGAGATCCATACCTTTGCAGTTCTTTTTTTTTTTTTTTTTTTTTTTTTTTTTGTGGCAGTGACAGAGAGAGTCAGAGAGAGGGACAGACAGACAGGAAGGGAGAGAGAAGAGAAACATCAATTCTTCATTGCGGTTCCTTAGTTGTTCATTGATTGATTTCTCATATGTGCCTTGACCAGGGGGCTACAGCAGACCAAGTGACCCCTCGCTTGAGCTAGCGACCTTGGGCTCAAGCCAGTGAGCCCTGCTCAAACCAGATGAGCCCACGCTCAAGCTGATGACCTCGGGGTCCTCCACATCCCAGTCTGATGCTTTATCCACTGTACCATCACCTGGTCAGGCCCTTTGCAGTTCTTGATCTTCATGAACCTTTATCATTGCAGTTTCCTAACTTTGATGTTCATTAGACTATCTGTGTTCCTCTCCATTTCTAGTTAATTGATTAACCAATATTTGTTTTATATTTCTATATGCTAATTACTGTGTGGGTATCACTGTGAACTGAATATAGTCTTGGCCTAAAATTCTCAATATACTAGGAAAGAGAGAGGTAAATAATAGGCAATTAACTGGTGTTATAAATACAACCAGTGATCTAAAAACAAACATTCCTGCCCCTCCCTGCTTCTCTTCCATAGGTCATGAATTTATAAAAGAACCAGACTCTAGTTAATTTGTATTTGGGAAGCACCCAGCAGATCACCCCAGAGAAAGTTGTTGATTTTCATTTTGTTTGTACCATTTATTGTAGTCATAAATACCAACTCTAGCTTCTTCCTGGTGGACTCCTCTAATCTTTCTAGTCCTGGTGAACTCCACCAAATAAATGATAAGGAAAAGTAAGTCAGTCATTTCCACTATGTTATAGATGAGAAGTATTCTTGACCTCTTAAAAATGGAACTCAGAGAAATTTTTCCTCAGAAAGCATTTTTACATATAAAGTTTAGTTTTATAGTTATAGCTTAGATAAATCACAGGTTAAAGATGATTTTGTGTACTGGTTGTTTTAGAACTTAAGTACCACTATGACATAAAGAAATGACATTTTAAGTTCCAAGGAAATGATTTATAATGTACCTATTATATCAAATTGTTAGTAAGTCAGATAGATACTCATGTATCTTGATTTTACATAATGAGAAAACTTAGACTAAAAATTACCAAGTGAATTTTAATTTTTTTATATTCTTTAAAAATACTAATTTAAATGTCTTATATTAATGACTTGTTATAAGTACAATAATTTTTAAAATAAAGAGTAAAAGAAAAAATGTGTTCTATAAATTACCAAAAGCCAATTTAAGGAAAGATTATTTCACAGCCAGGACTCAGTATACCCTCACAGTGAGAGTACAGAAGTCCTCAAAGTTCTGGCTGACGTAGATGAGAAAGTTATGCAATTAGAATGTGAAAGTAAAATAAAAAGAAGAGAGAATGAAAAAGACCAAATACGTTTAAAAAAGATCATAACACTGTAGGCCCTTGGACAAGATTGCTCATGTTAAAGCTAACAAAAATGAACAAATTCTTCTTCAAACTATTTCTCAGCCAGAGACAGAGTTAACTAGTGGAAACTGGAGTAAGATTTGCTTCCTTTTCCTTTTTTAACATCTGACATAGAAGTAGGGATTCCTTCAAGGTGACAGAGAACTCAGTTTGTCATGCAGGGGATTTAAAGTGAAGCTATATTGGCTAAGTTAAAATTCATGACTCATGTACAACTAACTTCTCAGTCATCTATCCAGCTGAGGGATTCAGATTTGCATTGACCCAACATTTCTGAGCATGAGCTGTCATGTCACTCTTATTTTTACTTATTTATTTTCATTCTGTTTCATATGGCTTACTGGAGAAAGGACATTTGACTATAATGTAAAAGAAATTCTGGGAGAACAAAGCACTGGGCTGTATCCTACTGTAGCCACTATTACCGCTATCAAGGTATACCTGTCTGGATTGAATTCTTTAAGAAAATAACTTGGAAGAAATAATCCATTAAAAATACTGAAAATAATGCTGTTTTTCTTGTTTTATCTACTCAGAACACTAGAATTTCTTTTCTGAGCATCAAATACTACGCAAATAATTATATACAAAAAAAATTATTGTTTTATTTTAAATTCAGAGCTTTAGGAGGACAAAAGATTCACTGAAAATGCTTGTACCCGTAATCTGAAGTGAAACAAAGAAAATGAGGGTAGCCTTGCTGGGTAGCTCAGTTGGTTAGGTTAGAGCATTGTCCTGAAGCAAAGAGGTTGTTGGTTTGATCCCTGGTCAGGTCAGAAACAGATCGATGTTCCTGTCTCTCTCTCACTCTCTCCCTTCCGCTCTCTAAAAATTCCATAAAAAAATAAAATGAGTGTATGATGTTTTCTGACAGTTGTTCTCATTCTCTACATTAAGAAACTGGGAATGACAACTAAATAGTTTAGCTGAAGGAACAGAATGGTCCAACTGGAATGCTTCCAGTAGACAGTCTGCAGAGGTCCGTTCTTTAATTCTGAGCTCCAATTATGATTTATCTCTTTAATATTTAAGCGTATAAAAGTTGAGGACTAAATATTTATTAAAATATTTTACAGAAGGCTTTGTTTGTTTCACTTTAATATGTTCTTCAAAAGAACAGGATATAAGGCAAACGCTGCCTTTCCCTGTGCACATTGAAAGATGTGTATCTGTTCTCTCTTCTGCCATAATTTGTATTTTTGTGATCTGTGGTGATAAGATGTATGACTTGAACCCACTGGGGAGACAAAGACCCTTCTGCTTGGAGTCAGTGACCTAAAATTTATACATAATATATACCTCTCAGCACCATTTGTTACCCCCATGTTAGCAGTGGCTTGAGGAGTAGCTGGGTGTCATTACTATTTATTGTGGCAAATCTACATATATTAGGTTGCAGAAAAATGGGGGGAAAAACATTCTGTAAAGACAGAAGAGAACCAAGGGAAATGTCAAATGTTCAGAGATTATCAAAATATGATGCAGGTGTGAAAGATAGAGACAAATCTTGGAGTCTTAAGATTCTCCTCCCAAAAGTTAAATCTAATCCTTATAAAGCACCTGTATTATTTCACATTCCATGGAACATATGAGAAAGCCACAGGTATTATAAATAAGTATTATAAATCCTTCTACAGATTCTAAGAATCAGAGATATGTCATAGTGGTAGTTGGTGATATGCTGCTTATATAGAAGAGATTTGCTTAGTGGTGATCTATTTTTGTTGCTTTTTACTTATTTATTTGCTTTCCCACTATCCCTTCCTCTTTCTTTTGGTAATAATAACTAGGACTGAATTTACCCTCTGGTTCCAAGGATGCTCATACAACTTAGACATGGATAGCCAGAGCAGGACATCTCCTAGCTACCACATCGCTTCTGGGGACTTTTACTAGATTTATGAGGAAAGAGTCACTTTTTCTTTAAGAAACCATGGAGAGTCATATTGCCTATCATGTGGAGAGAGACTGCTGAGCAAGTCAGAGAAGTGAGGAGAGAGTGAGATCTGAAATGACCATTTGGTCTGAATCGAGATATGCTGCAAGATTTTTCAGCAGCAAAAGTTTCCTTTATTTTGTTTTTAACTTGAATAGCTAAGTTGATTTCTGTAATTTGAATTGGAAAGAGTTATGGCTAGGACATGCTATGAGGCAAACAATTTTCTCCACTTAACTTTATTTTTGGAAGTTTAAATAAGTTGCTCAAAACTACAAAACTAGAAAGTGACTTAGACTAAATTAGAATTTATAAAATAATAACTGTAAATTATGCTCTCTTCAAGAACATGTATCTTTTATGCTATAAGGACTTTCCTCATATTTATTAACTACTACCCACTTCTGCTAACATATGAAGGGGATAATAAATAATTTAACATTTTTATATATACTATAGCATTTTCACCATCACTAACTTATCTTGGTCCTCAATCTCACTACTCTATTCAATATTAAATTGGAGATCTTTGTCAGTAAAATAAGGCCAGAAAATAAAAATGCAAGGCATAAAGTTGGGAAAAAAGAAGTCACACTGTCTTTACTCACAGATGATATAATCATAGATGTAGAAAACTATAAGGAATTTTAAAATAACTGTTAATACTAATAATTTAGAAAAATGCAAAGAAATAGTTTTCAGAAACTAGCTATTTTCTACATACTACACACAAATAATCTGAGAATTAAATTTATTTATATATTTTAAATTAAATTTATTGGGGTGACATTGGTTAATAGGATTATATAGGTTTCAAGTATATATTTCTATAATACATGATCTGCAAATTGCATTGTGTGCCCAATGATCAAAGTCAAACCATCTTCCATCATCATATATTTAGTCCCCTTTAACCCCACCCCACCCCCACCCACTTTTCTGGGTTGTTGTATGTTCCTTTTTATTTGCTTCAAGGAAATTTTTTATTTCTTTCTTGATCTCATTGTTAACCCATTCGTTATTTAATAACATGCTAATTAGCCTCCAAGTGTTTGAATGTTTTTCAGTTTTTCTATTGTAGTCAATTTCTATTTTCATGCCATTGTGGTCAGAGAAGATGCTTGATATGACTTCAATCTTCTTAAATTTACTGAGAGTTGTTTTGTGTCCTGACATGTGGTCTATATTAGAAAATGTACCATGAGCACTTGAAAAGAATGTAAATTCTGCTGCTCTGGCTAAGCCCCTTGACCAGTCCCAGCAATAGGCTCCAGGAAACCCACACTTTGAATGTCCATGCTCTAAACCTCTCTCTCTTTCCCTTGTGGAATCTATCCCAGTGGGGCAGGATATCCAGCACATGGATTGGCCAACTAGGAAGCCCCACCCTGTCCAATGCATGCACATGCTGCAATGTAGATGCTGACCTCAGAAAGTGGAACTTGCTTTAGCTGGACCCTGTATTCGATGAGCCCTCTCTTTGAATATGCCAACAAGGGTTGTTAGGTCCTCAACTGATGTTCTCCATAGCTGGCCACCAGATATGCCAGCCCTAGGCCTCTCTGGAGGGTACCTGGCACAGACCACTGCTGGACCCTGCCCGTGACTGTCCCTCAGCAACCCTCTTGGAACTACAAGCAAACCAGAGTTTGTGTCTGACTGTGCTGGGCTCAGGTGCACATAGAAATACCAAACCACACATCCAGGTTGACTTTTACCCACATTGGACCTGAAGTAGGTCAGCAAAAGGCCCAAAGTTCCCTGAGATCCACCTCCTGCTGCCTATGTATGTACCCCCTGCTGCCTATGTATGCTGACTGCTTGTTGGGCTCAGCCACTGATAAAACCTCTGGTGGAGTCTAGAGCCTGGGGCAATTCAGGGATTATGAAGGATGGTGGGTGTGGCTTAGTTCCAGGTGTCAGTCTGTTCTGACTTTTTTTACAGACTTCAGGAGGTTGTGTCCACTAGGAGTCCAGTGGGTGTGGCCTCTGAGACCCATAGATGTGGTCTACCTGCAGTCCAGACAATTTCTACTGAATCTCCCATGAGGAAGAAGCAGCAGTCATACTCTTGGGGAAATGCAGGGGAGAGCTCCAGCCTCAATGCCAGAAACTTGAGTCTCTGATGCACCCCTTGCTTACTGGCTGACTTCTCAGAATAGCCCAGTCTCCATAAGGTGGGGCAGGAGTGACTCCCTAGGGTGGGGCAGCACGTTCCCCCAGGCTGATGCTGTAGGGAGGAAACTGCTCCATCCAAGAAAGATGGTGACTGCAGTACTGGAGAATGACTCAGCACAGGAGTTCTTCTGGTGGCCATCCCCCAGTGTCTCTCCCTGGGCCACTGACTTTATACTCTTCTCATACAACTCTAGTCCTCTCAGCCCTCCCCCCACTGGAGCCCCAGGTAAGTGGCTGTGAATGAGATTTTCTGTGCTGGCCCTTTAAGATATCGTTTACATCTCTGAGAGCTTCAGCCTTTTTCTCAAAGACAAAAATCTTGTGTCCTTTCTCTGCCGAATGCTATTTGGCACCTCTTTTAGGCTCTGGGGCCTTTCCCTGGGCTCTAACCTGGCCTGGGGATGAGGACCCTCACCTCTCAGGGCAAACCTCATTCAGCTAAAAGTCCCTCTGGACCCTCAGCCACCGCTCACTCATGGGAGTGGGGAAGTCCTTTTTGCATCTCCACCCTTCCTACCAGTCTTGCTGTGGCTTCTCCTATGACTCCTTGGTTATAGACTCCTCTTCATTTAGTCTGAAGTTGGTCTTTCAAGATGATTGTTCTTTTTCTTTTTCTTTCTTTCTTTTTTTTTTGAGAGAGATACAGGAACATCAAGCTGCTCCTGCATGTGCCCTAACCAGATTATTGAGCCAGCAACCTCCATGTTCTAGAATGATGAGCCAACCAACCGAGCTATCAAGCCAGGGCAAGATGATTGTTCTTAAATTTAGTTGTAATCTTAATTGATCTTGGAAGATGGTAGTTGGGACATCTGCCTACTTTGTTGCCATCTTGGAATTTCCTAAAATTTTGTTCAAATGAGTTACACTTCTTTCTATCTTGGAGAGATCTCACATTATGTTGGTTTTACCTAGGGAATTTTCTATGCCCCGCATCTCTACCACATTAACTCTCAGTTATCCTTCAGACCTTAACTTATTGTCTCTTCTTTAAGGAATCCTACGGTATGGCATGTACAAGCTCAATAATTACATAAGTGTATAAAAGAATGGGTGAATGAATGAATAAAATTTTCTGCAGAATTTCTCATTTTGATAAAGTCTCCTTGTTATTTGCTTTCCATATATTTTATTATTTTCCTTTATGACAATGACCACAATAATTAATAAAATATGGTATTAGCTATATAATATCTACATCCTTGCTAGATTATAAGACCCATTGGCATAGAGCCTATGTCTCTGCTGTGTATTATTTACCATATTATCACCATTGTTAATACATATTTGTTCCATGAAAATGTACCAATCATAGGATAATATAAAGCTTTCATAATAAAGACTCTAACATGATATGTAGCCACAATTTAAGAAAGCTGATAAACTTCAACTATACAGACATTTGGAAATAGTGTTATTTTACCAAAGGGAGAACATTTGATAAATTTTTAACTTATTTTTAATATAATTCATTATTTCAAAAGATAAAATATACAATGAGAAGGGGAGTTATCTGAACCTAATGATAACACAGAAATCTAATTGAATCATAGGTGTGAATGGCCATGTCAGGAGTGACATTTCCTTCTACCCTGACATGCTTCTACCCTTCCTACAGTGAAATGTTAAGTGAAAACCTTTTGTTTTGACTAAAGGCTCTTAAGTGAAAATAACAGGTAACAATATAGTTCCCTGACAGACATATTTACAGGACTTTTTTTGAGATCACAAAATGTTCTGTGATCCTTACCCCTTAACCTTTACCCTATATATATAGAAGAAAATGTCAGAAACCAGTTGGTGAGTTTCAAAGTCAGTATATTTTTCAAAGGGTATTATTATTGCATGCATTTCTTATTTCAAGCAAAATGAGAGAATTTTTAGAAATACTCACGGAGTGAGAGTGGTAGCCTGAAGGACATCCTGACATCCGACTCCCTTGGGGGAAACCTGTGAAGCTCAAGAGACCAGTAGACTGGTCTCATGTAGAAAGAAAAAAAAAGAACAGGTAGAGAGAGTGTTTTTAGGAGGCAATAATCTACTTGTCGGCCTGACCTGTGGTGGCGCAGTGGATAAAGCGTCGACCTGGAAATGCTGAGGTCGCCAGTTCGGAACCCTGGGCTTGCCTAGTCAAGGCACATATGGGAGTTGATGCTTCCAGCTCCTCCCCCCTTCTCTCTCTCTGTCTCTCTCTCCTCTCTAAAATGAATAAAAAAAAAACAAACCCAAAAACGTGAACTATCATTTGGCCCTGGCTGGTTGGCTCAGCGGTAGAGCGTCGGCCTGGCGAGCGGGAGACCAGGGTTCGATTCCTGGCCAGGGCACATAGGAGAAGCGCCCATTTGCTTCTCCACCCCCCTCCTTCCTCTCTGTCTCTCTCTTCCCCTCCCGCAGCCGAGGCTCCATTGGAGCAAAGATGGCCCGGGCGCTGGGGATGGCTCCTTGGCCTCTGCCCCAGGTGCTAGAGTGGCTCTGGTCACGGCAGAGCGATGCCCTGGAGGGGCAGAGCAACGCCCCCTGGTGGGCAGAGCATCGCCCCTGGTGGGCGTGCCGAGTGGATCCCGGTTGGGCGCATGCGGGAGTCTGTCTGACTGTCTCTCCCCGTTTCCAGCTTCAGAAAGATAAAAAATAATAATAAAATAATAATAATAATAATCTACTTGTCTGGGAGTTTGAGGGCTGGGGAGCAGAAGAAAAAAAAATGATGCTATTGCCTCATAAGTCTAAAGGAATGTGGTTGGCTAGAGTGGCCTGAGGCAGAAGAATGGAGAAAAAGGGCCACAGTGGAAGCAGTCATTACTTAGAGATCTGAGGGTACAAAGATATTTTTCTTCATACCTCTAAAAGTAGCTGTGTGGCAGCCATCTTGTGAAGAATCCCATCCCAAGAAGACAGGCTGCTATGACAATGTGACCCCAGGAGAAGGGTACAGGACTGCTTTCTCCCTAAAACAGAAGCTGAAAAGAAGTCAAAAATGATCAACTGGAAAGTTTATCCACAGTGCCAGGTGTGATTAATGTGGTGTCAAAGAGTCCCTGGAGAGAGTGCTGAACTCACAAAAGCACTCCAAGGAGAAACACGGCATTTGGGCATTTGCCCCAGAGGAGGAAGTAATGCCAGATGTCAAAGGCACTATCATGTACGACCTTTGGCAACTTTGTCTTCTCCCTTAACTCTGCCACTAACCTGGAGTAAGACAGAGGCAGCTTGATGAGTGGGAGAAGTTTCAAAAGAACTAAAAACAGTTTATATATAGCAAACACAGACCTCTTCCCACAAGGTTTCTAAATTTGAAGTTTTGTATTAGATTGACAACCACTTTCATCACCTGAAAAGTTTAATTTTAATTTGTGAAAATGAGAAAAATATTAGATATTTTCACACTAGCATACAAGAGTGTGGAATAAAGTTCCAATTGGGTTGAATTGAAGTTACTCCTTGATAGCAGCTTACTCAATACAGACAGTTTAATACTACCTTACCGATGAAGTTCACACCTTACAGACAAGGCGCTAGATGGAATTTACTCTGTTATAAGGGGTAAGAGAGACATACAACTTTCACAGGCACCAGTGGCTAAGATCCTAGCCAAAAGGTTCAATTCCCAGAATCAGTGTGCATGATCAGCCCGAGTCTGTGCTCAACAGTCTTGGGACTGTACTTTTCCCCCACCACTAAAGCAGTCTTAGAAAATTAATTCTGGTACCCAGTCTCTGACCATAGTGATCTCATGATCCCAGAGAAACTATGAATCAATATCCTTAATACATAAATTTTCTATCTATACTTAAAGGAGTGCGTTTCCACTGCTAGCCATTAAAAATTCTGATAAACAAAGGGAAATTCAAGTATCACATAGGTATTTTTTCTAGATTTAGAATGGAATATATTTTGTGTGTGTGTATATATATATATATATATATAGAGAGAGAGAGAGAGAGAGAGTCCAAGACTTAAAAGGGAAAATGATTTAAGAGGATTTAGGCCCTGCCAGGTTGGCTCAGTGAATAGAGCATTGGTCTGGCAAACAGACGTCCCAAGTTGAATTTCTGGTCAGGGCACACAGGAGAAACCACCATCTGATTCTCTTGCCCTCCCTCTCCCTTTTCCTTCTCTTCTCCCTTCTTGCAGCCAGTGGCTTGATTAGTTTGAACATGGGCCTGCATGCTGAGGATAGCTTGGCTAATTTGAGCATTGGCCCAAGATGGGGGTTGGAGGTGGATCCTGGTCAGGGCACATGTGAGAGAGTCTGTCCCTCTAGCTCCTTCCTTTCACTAAAAGAAAAAAAAAAGAGGATTTAGTGGACCCCTGAAACCAATTTAATAATAACTGTAATGGAAATAGAAAAAAAGAAACAAACAAGCCAGAAAACAATGATGACAACATTAAAAAGATCTACGGACACCAGGCTATTATGAGATATTCAATTGATAAGGAAAATATAGCTTTCCCCTCAAACACATATATATAGATCTTGAAAGAAGTGAGGAAGGGAGGACGGTTGGTTATCAGACTGTCATGATATTTCAGTGCTTGTGTTCAAGTAACCCTTATGTTAGTTAATAATGGCCTCAAAGCACAAAAGTAGTAATGCTGGCCATTCAGATATGACAAAGAGAAGCCATAAAGTGCTTCCTTTAAGTGAAAAGTTGAAAGTTCTGTATTTCAAAAAAATAATTATATGTTAAGATTACTAAGATCTACAGTAGAAACAAATCTATATGTGAAATTGCAAAGAAGGGAAAAGAAATTTGTGCTAGTTTGCATTACACCTCACACTACAAAAATGACAGCCACAGTGCATGATGAGTACCTAGTTACAATGGAAAAGAACTTAAATTTGTGGTTGGAACACATGAACAAAATATATATATGGTTCAGTGCTACCTGCAGTTTTAGACATCCACTGGGGGTCTTGAAACATATGTCCCATGGATTAAGATGAACCACTATATAAGATTAAAGATTCGAGCAGTTAGAGCTATCCAAGTGTGAAAGAGTAGTAAATTCTACGTTCATTCAGAAACTACAGAACCAATGACAAGTGATAATGTTAGCAAATTTTACACTTTGGACTGAAGGCTAACCTGAACTATGTCTGAGAAAACCGAAGTATTCAAAAGAGAATAAAATTAATGGAGATAGTTTATAAAAAAGGATGGAGCAATCATTGGGTTCTGAGTGCAGAAAGAAAGGTTAAGTAAGAATAGTTGCTTCAAAGTTGCTAGAGTTGAAAAAAAAAAACGTTGCTAATAAATTGATCAAATCAAGAAGAACTTCTAAATCAAGGGAAAACCTGGAGGTTAATTTGACATTTAAAGTTTTTTAAATGCAATAATTTAATTAGCAAGTACAAAACCAAAAAAAAAATATGACTAATAAAGACACCATGACCTACAAAACTGGCATAATGCAAATTTTTTTTTTGTGCTGCTGATTGCAATCTGGCTCCACAAGTTAAATTTTTTGATGAGTATAATAATTAGAAATGGCAAAACTGGAGTTCGGCACACTCAGATAACTTGCCTGATGTCAGTATATCCAGTAAGACTCATAGCTGCCTTGGGTCTTGTGAGACTAAAACTTTGTTCACTGTGCCATAAATGAATAGTTTGATCTACATCCCAGGTGACCATGTAAATTTTCATGCAAAGCAGGACCTTTTGTTAGTGAAATAGCCTACTATTAATAACAATGATGGGGAATTATAGTAGGTACTTTATGCCCAGGACTGTGAGACTGTGTTCTGCATCCCATTAGGACAACCCAGAAGATAAGACAGGTGTTGATGAGGCTGCTGCCCCTGCCATATCACTCTATTCTGACACCCATCCTCCAAGCTACTCAAATTACCTGGAATAAACACTATTGAGCTTTGATAATTAACATTCACATACATTTATTATTTTGCATTCCAAAAACTGCATCATTCTTTTTCTCTCTTCAAGTGCCTGAAACCCTCCTTTGCTTTGCTTGCTTTTTGTGCCATTTGCCACAGTCGTTTGGAAACATCCTCCTTCATCGCCTGCCAGCTGGAACTGTCCTTCAATGTGTAACCCTTCAGATCTCTCTCTCTTTATGAAACACATTGCAGGGAATAATTAAAGTGGGTTCTGTTCCGCTGTATGTCGTCTAACATTTTGCTTTGTGCCTGTGAGAGCTATTTATTTTAGCGGCCACAGAATCTTTGGGAATTGGTAGCTCCCAATGAGGGTCAGTAGGCAGCATGAAGAACAGATGACAGCTTGCAATACCTCCTTCGCATTTCTGTAAAGAGATTTGACATTTACAAAGTACTGCATGTTGCCTTTCCCCACAAATCTCTGAAAACTTCATAAAAATAAAAGGCTTAATGATTATGCCTTCGTATTTGATACGCTTTTAAAAGTGCAAGATAAGCTATTCTTGATTAAACAGAAAGAGAAAGAGGCTTTCCCAGGGCAGGTCCACCGGAACCGGCTCTAAGGCTATCTGGAACAGAAACAATACATTTCAAAGAACACTTCCTAGAAGCTGCAGTGCCATTTCTAGAGTTGACAACTGCTGTCCAGGGCAGGTCTTTGTGTTCGGAAGAATCGAAATACCTCTTCCTACAGGAAGCTCAAACAGATCTGGTGGAATCAGGTAGTATTTAAACTACCTAAAAGTTAATTATTCTTGCATTTTCTTTGTTCATGAAGGAAAAGTTAAAGCACCTAAAGTCCATCCTTTAATAACAGAGATAAATTTCCTTTAATGATAGATAATACCCTTAAACTAAAGATTTCAACATATCCCCAAAGTTAATCTACACTGGGAATCTTTTCAATTGCATATAAAAACCTGCATACATTAATAAGAAATGACTTAAGTTTATTAACCCTGCTTTATTCTTAATTTTCTGGCATAAGTACAGATGACCAAAAGAAGACATTTTTCTGTAATATTTCCTTCATGAAGAATTTAGGGGAGTGCTTAGATTACCTTTCTTATCTAAAGTCAATAATTTAAAAGGGGAAATGTTAATAAAAGGCAAAAGGAGATTTAGTGGTATTTTAAAGTAAAATCCTAAGGACAGTTGTGATGTGAATCAAGTCCCTTATCTCTTTCAGGGTCACATACAAAGTATGGAAAATCTGGTTGAATGAATCAGTGTTGGATTTAGTAAGACAAGGGAGAAAGGACTGCCTGTGCTTGAGTAGAAGAAATAGCTGTTTCCAAACACTATTCACCCACAGTGGCTATCACCGCAATGAGTTTAACCCTGTTTCCATTCTCCTACTCTTTACTCCCACCAATCTCCCTCTAAACAACTGTCAGTACAGTTAGGGGCCAAGAAAGGTGAAGAATATAAGCACACTTTATTACTATTATTATTATTATTGATTTTAGAGAGAGAGAGGGAGGGAAAGACGAAGAGAAACATCTATTTGTTCCACTTATTTATGCATTCATTGGTTGATTTTTGTGTGTGCCCTGACCAAGAATCAAATCCACAATGTTAATGTATCAGGATGATACTCTAACCAACTGACCTACTTGGCCAGGGTCAAGCACTTTTCTTTTTGATTATTTAAAAAAAAAAAATGGATCCAGAGGAAAAAAAACCTCTTAAGTCACATTTTCTATTTAAATGGTTACAGTCTCCTAAAATTCATAAAATTCCTGAATTTTTATAAATTATTGTTAATTATATCCTATCTATAAAAAAGTGTACTAAACAGTTTAGAATAAAAATAGCATGAACACCTATATACTCACTGTAGAGTTTAAGAAGTAGAATGCTACCTGTACCTTAAATGCTGTCCATATATCTCCGCACTATTTTATTGCATCCCTTCTCCTCAACATTGCCTTGCTTTTCTTTTATGGTTTTGTCACACAAAAATACCATATGGCTTACTTATTTTTGAATTGTATATTAGTAAACTTATGATGTACATGTTGTTTTGTGATTTTTTTCATGTTCTAGTAATTCATCACTGTTGATGCTTGTACCTATTGTTTTATTTCTTACTGCAACATATTATATCACTGAATGAGATATCACAATTTATTTATTTATCCATTCTAGTGTTAGCAGATATGTGGAATATTTCCAGTTTCTAAAATTGAATTATTTTTCCCATCAATTTTTATTTCTTAAAAAAATGTTAAATGTCAGCGGTAGAGCGTCGGCCTAGCGTGCGGAGGACCCGGGTTCGATTCCCGGCCAGGGCACACAGGAGAAGTGCCCATTTGCTTCTCCACCCCTCTGCCGCACCTTCTTCTCTGTCTCTTTCTTCCCCTCCCGCAGCCAAGGCTCCATTGGAGCAAAGATGGCCCAGGCGCTGGGGATGGCTCTGTGGCCTCTGCCCCAGGCGCTAGAGTGGCTCTGGTCGCAACATGGTGACGCCCAGGATGGGCAGAGCATCGCCCCCTGGTGGGCAGAGCATCGCCCCTGGTGGGCGTGCCGGGTGGATCCCGGTCGGGCGCATGCGGGAGTCTGTCTGACTGTCTCTCCCTGTTTCCAGCTTCAGAAAAATGAAAAAAAAAAAAAAATGAAAAAAAAAATGTTAAATGACCCCAAAATTGCAAGTGAAGTACAATATACCCTCACCTATAAATAAATTTTTAATATTTAGCCACAAATGTGTGTGTCTACCCTTTCTCTTTCTCCACATCAAAAGTTATGAGATACAGAAAAAAAAAATCTATACTTGAAGGTAAATTTACAGCTCAAAGATTTCACCAAGAATCTCAATAAGCTGTCCTTTCAATCTCTTTTCTACTGAAATAGTTCCTTAGCCTTTTGGAGAATGTCCCACAATTTTGATTTGGCGTATGGTTTCTTTATGATTGTATTTAGGTTATTAATCTATAACAAATACTACATGCATGATGCTGTGTTCCACCTACTGCATCATTTACAGTAAGTAAGCATGTTTTATCAGTTTACCCTATTATTAGTAGTTAATTTTGATTATTTGGTTAAGATGATGCCCACCAGATATTTTTAATTTAAGAGTACCTCCTCACTTTACAATTACTAACTAATGTAAGATAATAGTTGAAACTCGGTAAATATCTTTTTCCTCAACATTTTACACAATGGTTTTAGCATCCACTGATGATTGTTGCTTTATTCAATCACTATCATGGTTTGTAAATGGAGCCTCTAAAATTTCCATTATTACTTCTGCGATTTTTAGTTGGCTCTCTTCTGTAAAAAAGAGCATTTTCTTTTTCTACCTTATCATTTTTCAATTTGTTTAATTGTATAACACTCACATATTAATCATGATAAAACCTCCATTACTATAAAATATTCCATAAAGTAAATTTGAAAGCAACAATTAAAAAAGCTTTAAGATAGCCTATTACTTAAGTATAATGACTAAAGTCACTGGGAATATTTAATAATTATAAATGTGTGTGCACCTAAAACGTAGTCTCAACATATATAATGATAAAACACATATGACTGAAAGAAGAAATATAGAAATCCACCATTGCTGTGAATAACTAATAGAACAAGCAGATGTAATATCAATAAAGATACAGAAGATCAAATAATACTACAGTAAATTTGACTTAATTTTACCCACTAAATCTAATACTACCTAATACACTGACCAATTGTAGAATATATACATTATTTTGAAGTACACCTTAAGACAGTTACCAACACTGGGCAACACACAGGGTAATAACTCTACAAATCTCAAAGAAGAATCTTTTTTTTTATTAATTTTAATGGGGTGACATTGATAAATCAGTGTACATATGTTCAGAGAAAACATCTTCAGGTTATTTTGACATTTGATTATGTTGCATACCCATCATCCAAAGTCAAATTGTCTTCCGTCACCTTCTATCTGGTTTTCAAAGAAGAATCTTAATAAATGTCTGAGGACTGGAGTCATACAAAATGTATTATCAGATCACAATGGAACTGAGTTACATATAAAAAAGAGATATAATTAAAAAGTTTCTAAATGTTCAAAGTTTTAAAAATCACTTTTAAATACTAAATAGCTTAAGAAAATTATAATTAGAAAATAAGAAAGACTAAAAATCAATGAGCTATGTACTCATCTCAAGAAGTTAAAAAAAAGAATAGCAAAAAAAAAAATCCATTAAAATTGAAAAAAAGAAAATAACAAAGATAAGAACTGCAAGGCAGGAAATAGAAATCAAAGAAAAAGCAACAAAGTCCAATGTTTTTAGTTTAAAATAACTATTAAAATTTATATAACCCTAGAAACCCACAAAAAGTACACAAATGGCTAATATAAGGAATAAAAAAGGGTGGCCACAAAAAAATGCTTCTGACACTGAAAGACAGAATTTGAATAACTTTATATGAAAATAAGTGAAAATGTATATGAAATGGACAAAATACTAATAAATAGAAATTATCAAATTTAAACACAGAGAAAATCAGAATAAAATATATTTATATATTCATATATTCATGTATATGATTTTTTAGAGATTGTTCTCAGAAAAAGGGATGAAAAAATTAAGGTAGACTAAGAAAAATGCTACGCAAAACTATGATCTCAGGTGAGACTTGTTTCAATTTAATCTGACAGAATTCTGGCACAAAAATTACACTGTATGATCTCAACTTGAGGAAGAGAAACTGACCTTTTTATACTTGTGTCACTTTGTTACTGGCCAATGTCTGTCTCAAAGGGAACAACACTGGAGTATAGTCAACCAGGCAAGGTGGCTTGTATTGAGTTGAAAATAATCCTGTGGGCCCTGGTCGGTTGGCTCAGTGGTAGAGCGTCGGCCTGGCATGCGGAAGTCCTGGGTTCAATTCCTGGCCAGGGCACACAGGAGAGGCACCCATCTGCTTCTCCACCCCTTCCCCTCTCCTTCCTCTCTGTCTCTTCCCCTCCCGCAGCTGAGGCTCCATTGGAGCAAAAGATGGCCCGGGTGCTGGGGATGGCTCCTTGGCCTCTGCCTCAGGTGCTAGAGTGGCTCTGGTCGCCACAGAGTGATGCCCCGGATGGGCAGAGCATCGCCCCCTGGTGGGCTAGCCGGGTGGATCCCGGTCGGGTGCATGCGGGAGTCTGTCTGACTGCCTCCCCATTTCCAGCTTCAGAAAAATACAAAAAAAAAAAAAAAAAAAAAGAAAAAAGAAAAAAAATAATCCTGTGGCAACTGTACATAGTGACCAGCCGGTGAGGAAAGGTACACCAGCCAATAAAGGGGATCCAGGTGGGACATCAACTCAACTCTATGGTCTACACCTTGCACTATTCAGATTCACTTTTTCATCACAATATGTTCACCCTATAAAGTCAAAGCTTCTTCAGGACTCTAAATAGTGACAATTTCTAGAAATATTATAAAAGGAGAATTAACAGGACAAATTACAGTTCTGCTGCTATAGTTGTTTCTGAATTCATAACTTATATTCATCACCTCCCTTTTCTGCAACCTGTTTCTAGGCTTCCTTGAACTTTGGCTATCATTTCTGCTGATCTAGATAGCTTGACTAGTAGACTGACCTAGATCAGTGAGTCCCCAGGGAAACTGACAATCTCTGGAGTCATATATGATTGTCAACACTGGAGGAAGTGCTCCTGCTACCCAGAGGTCAGAGGCCAGGGATGTTGCTAAACCTCCTTAATGCAAAGGACAGCTCCCACCAACAAAGAATTATCAATACTAAAATGGCAATCATGCTGAGGTTGAGAAACTCTGCCTTAAAAAATGTAGTGAAAATTCTTACCGGTTCACAAGGTTTAAAGTTTTGCATTTGTGCAATGTACTAGTACCTTGGACTTTTTGCAGACAGGTGACTTTGGAAGCATTCACCCCAGACCAGCCTCCCAAAATGTCCCTTTACCTTGAGTAAAGTCCCATTGGACAATTAATCAGAAGAATTAGTTTGAGAAATGGCTTTTCTACTAACTAGTCCTGTGTTTTCATTTATTTATTTTTTAATTTATTCATTGTTTTAGAGAGGAGAGGGAGAGACAAAGAGAGAGAGAGAGAGAGGAGAGACAGAGAGAGAAGGGGGGGAGGAGCTGGAAGCATCAACTCCCATATGTGCCTTGACCAGGCAAGCCCAGGGTTTCAAACCAGCGACCTCAGCATTTCCAGGTCGACGCTTTATCCACTGCACCACCACAGGTCAGGCTAGTCCTGTGTTTTTAGATGAGTCTTTTCAACTCTGGGCTTAGATTTTCTTATTTATGAAACCAGGTAATTATCTGATCTTTATATGGTCCTTTTAGTTCTGACCTTTAGTTCCTGTGGCTAAATACTTCTTGGAGGAGGGAGATTACCATAAAAAAATCAGAATCATTTCTTTGCATCTTAGCCTGAATTTGTTCATCAGCTCCATTTATAAAAGGTAGCAGCAAAGGAGGGTAAACAAGAATGAGTGGGAAGGGAGGGCATAACTCTGATAAACTAGAAGTCAGTTGGACAGGAACATTATGAAGGGAGAGGAAAGCAATGAACATAAAGGCAAAAAGGTCCAGAAGTCAAACCACAGTTTACCTGGTTATCACTACAACCATAACAGCAAACATTTGCACAGGGCTTTATAAACATTCAGTACTTTAACCCATACAGCAGTCTCATGAGGTAGAAAAGGCTGCCCTAAGTGCATCCCCATATTACATAAAGATCCTGAAGCTAATGAAGACAAGTGGATGCTTAATTTCATGCATTGTGTAAGAGACAGAGTTAGGGCTTAAATTCACATCTTCTGATGTTAAACCCTTCAGACTATCAGAAAAAAAATTTTTTTTGGATTGAGAATCTGGAGACTTGGGTTTGAGTATAATTATGGCCTTTTCCAGCTATGTAAGAGTTTGTTTCTCCATATAAAAATTATTTGATTCCACTGCTGGGGGAGGTTTTTCCATCTTCTCTGCATTCATTAATTATATCCCCCTGAGTTTAAAAGAGGTAATTCACTTTCAGCATTTCTGAAAAATAAATTAATAAAGTCTTGCCAAAACACAAATATTAGTTCTGCCACATTATTCTTCAGGTCCATAGGCCATGTCTCAAAAACCTAATAGAATAATGCTTATAAATTAACTCTGGCTGTGAAAGGTTTTGAAAGAATTATGTTCTCATAAATGCCTAAGAAAGCATGGGTTCTGTGTCAGTATATTTGTATAACTCTTACTGTGTGCTAATTATCAGTTATTTTTAAAGTTGTTTTATATGAGTTTTACTAAACAGCAGCTTAAGGAAAGATTCTTGGAAAATATCCTAGATTTCTATCTGCAAAGCCCTGTAACATTCTGTAACACATTGAGTGTTATTATATATATTATGGTTTTAAATTCACCCAAACAAAATAAGATATTTGGAGATATGAGAGTTTGGGGGGTCAAAATTTTGTCTTGGTCTATTGGAGATATTATATATGATAATGTGATGTCTCAGCTAGAAAGCCAAACAAGCCTCTATTTGAATCTCTATCAGATGCCTCTTGTGCCCCATTGTATATCTTTATGTCCTTACCACTAATTCTAGCCAGAGCTGTAACACACTTTTCCAAATAGGCTTGGACTCATTGAATTACAGCATTTCACCTCCATGCCACGCCATGCATCTTTACTTATTGCCCTATGATTTTCCAATGCCAAAGAATGGGCCTGCCTTGGGAGCTTTTTCAGCACAACTCATGTACAGCTGCACAATGTGGGGAAATTGCCTCTAGGATAACATTCAGTCAATCTGGGATGGGAGTCAACTGGTGAATACCTTTCATTGTCAATCTTTAGAGTCACAACTCACAGAGGTCTTTTATATGACTTTAAAAGATCCCAGCAGGACTGACCTCTAGTTTTCTATGACATTAATCAACTAATAATGTTATCTTATATTGACTTTTTGTCCTTCCCTATTAAATTCTGTGCAGTTTCTCACTTCTTTTTCCTGAAATCACCCCCCACCAACAAACTACTTGATCAAAAGGCTTTTTTTTAGCCAGCTCTTTTTGAGGGGAAGGGGCTGTATGGGAAATTTGGTAGATGATTTTAACCCAAGCTTAGACAATGCTAGAAGTAGCTCTAAAAATCAGACCACCAAGATTAGATTCCTGACCTGAATCACTCACCAAATACTGGAGATCAGCGGGGTGGTGATATTACCAGACATGTTGCAACCTCACAATTAGAAATACTGTCGCCAATGGTGTGTTGAAAGAATGTACAGGGGAATGTCAAGTCTGGGGTAATGTGTGCCATCAAACAGAAATAGGTACAGTGGAAATGATAAGGCAGGGTTCCACTGGCTGCATTAGAAACATTGGAAAAAGAAAATGATTGACATGGTAAACCTCTTTTCAGCAGCCACAGGGCAGCTTGTTTTGAAGATTAGATCCCAGATTTATTTAAGAGAGAACTTCAAAGAAGGCTGTAATGTGCAGACTCAACATGTCCTCCCAATGGGTCCTGAGAGAGAAGGAATGAGACCTTGATAATAGCTATGGGAATATTTGGGTGGATAAGTCTAAGAAGGTTGAACTCTCAAATTTTCCTAAATTCTCTAGGCCTCAGTGAAATTCTCCAAAGGGGAGGACCGCAGCCTCCCTTGCCTGAAGACCATGCCGAGAACTTACCCAAGGCGAAAGCTTCGTAAGGTAATATTTGAGTTCCTCAGAATTTAGCACATCACTACTCATTCCCACAGATTAATAACTAGAATCAATTTACCAAAACCTAAGCAAGAAAATAGTTACCGGCTCCAGAAGGTAATCTTACTTACTAAAAGAATTGCAGATTTTGGCTATTATGTACAATGAATCATGAAAGCTCTCATTGGCTCAAGGGGCAGAATATAATAAGACTGGATGAAGAGAAGTTATTCACATAGGTACACTCTCCATGACACAGATTTACTATTCTAGCCTGAATACCTAGAGCCAATTCTACTGCTCTGTTTACAGGTTACTAACTCATTTATGGTCAATATTTAACAGGTCTCATAAATTTTTCCTATGCTTCACAGGCTCCTTGTACTTGTTATCTATATTTAACACACCCTAGGAGCTTTACTTGTGTATCATAAGCTCCTGTTAAACACTTAAAAAAAGTTTCATCGTTACATTAATTGTCCTATTCTCTATGGCATATTGCATATTCTCAAACAATGCATAACACTCATATTTCAACTGTGCACGTGCAGCAGAACCTCAGCAAAGCACTCATCAACTTCCTAGGTCCAATCCAGAGCTCACTAATTGAAAGGGAGATTATGTCCCTGTGAAGAAAGTCCCTGAAATGCCACCGAATTATACATAATAAATATTCACCTAATCCTTCCCCCGAAAGTACTTATGATCATTTACCAGAGTAACTGTGTATTAGGGAAAGGAGTATATGCCAAACACATTGAAGGCTATTGAAAATAAGGCATGAGATAACATTAATACAAGGAGATCAAAATACCAGTGAGGAAGGTTAATGGTAGATAGGTGATTAATGGTATGTGATGGGTATACACTAGTCTTGCCCACTACCTGGAAGTAATTAGAATAATAGAATATGTTATTGAAGACTCAACTCAGGTACCATCTCAGAGTCAATACCTTGCAGATTTTGATAATTATGTCCTCTTTCCAGAAGAATATAAAGTAAACAAATGACCATTATATGGTGACTCATCTTCCAAAACTTAGAATAAATAGGTGGTCCTGAAAACCAACACTTAAAATGCCAGCACTTATCACTACCATTTTTAATGATCCCTTTGAGAAAAGTACATTTTTAATCTCTAAAACACTAGGGTCTATTGGATGAAGGATCCTAGTTTCCAAAAGGAAAAAAGATTCACAGATTTACAGATGGACACAATAAGTGTTCCACTAGACAAATATTGTAAGCATTATCTGGTATCAGTGGCAAGAGGCCAAGAAAAAAGTTACTATAGTTATAAGAAATGTATCTCAATTATCACAGGGAACAAAAATACCTCTTCCAGAATAGAAACATGGAAATATTTATCAGGAACTGAAAATTTTCTTTGGGACATCTTTTGGTGCGTCAGGTCTTAAGATAATGGTAAACACAATTGTAGCAAACACAGCTAATCAGGTTCAGACTGCAGAGGGATAAAGATCTGGGTCACTCTGCTAGGCAAGCAACCTACACTAGCTCAAGTACTAACTGAAGATAGAAACATCTAAAAAGAATAATGGGGGAAACCTTGGCCAGTTTGCTCAGTGGTAGACTGTGTCAGCCCAGCATGTGGATGTCCTGTGTTCGATTCCTGGTCAGGGAACACAAGAGAAGCAACCATTTGTTTCTACACTCCTTCCACTTCTCTCTCTCTCTCTCTCTCTCTCTCTCTCTCTCTCTCTCTCTCTCTTCCCCTCCTCCTGCAGCCACGACTCATTCAAGCAAGTTGGCCCCAGGCACTGAGGAAGGCACCTTGGCCTCTGGTGCTAAAATAGCTCCATACTGAGCAACAGAGCAATGGCCCCAGATGGGCAGAGCATCACCCAGTAGGAGGCTTACTGGATGGATCGTAGTTGGGGCATAGGCAGAGTCTGTCTCTTTGCCTCCCCACTTCTCACTTAAAATAAATAAATAGGCCCTGGCCGGTTGGCTCAGCGGTAGAGCGTCGGCCTGGCGTGCAGGAAACCCGGGTTTGATTCCTGGCCAGGGCACATAAGGAGAAGCGCCCATTTGTTTCTCCACCCCCCCCTCCTTCCTCTCTGTCTCTCTCTTCCCCTCCCGCAGCCAAGGCTCCATTGGAGCAAAGATGGCCCGGGCGCTGGGGATGGCTCCTTGGCCACTGCCCCAGGCGCTAGAGTGGCTCTGGTCACGGCAGAGCGACGCCCCAGAGGGGCAGAGCATCGCCCTCTGGTGGGCAGAGCATCACCCCTGGTGGGCGTGCCGGGTGGATCCTGGTCAGGCACATGCGGGAGTCTGTCTGACTGTCTCTCCCCATTTCCAGCTTCAGAAAAATACAAAAATAAATAAATAAATAAATAAATAAATAAATAAATAAATAAATAAAATGGAGAAAGAAAAGATAAATATCAATTATGGCCTTGGGACCACTATCAAGTAGCTTGTCCCACTATTCACTTAATATTATATATTTTAAATTTAATTTTTGAGGTATAAATGACATACAATATTCTATTTATTTCAGGTAAATATTAAGTCTTTTGAAAATTGCAGTTAGCCGCTACTTTGAAGAAGTCATGATTTAGGTTTTCACATAAAGCACAAATTTTTAGCAGTGAAAGTGTGAACTATATTAAAATATGTCCTGTGTGTCAGCCTTTATACCTCATCTTTGATTTTAATGCTAGTTTGATTAACAAATTCTGTGTGGGCATTGACTTGTTTCTTCAATTATATTTTTCTCTTTGACTTGGCCTTCTCCAATGTTAAAGCATAGGAATCCAGTTGGAACTCAGTAGCATGAAGCTTGTTCATTCTAGAAGAATGTGTGTGTGTGTGTGTGTGTGTGTGTGTTGGGGTGGGGTTTAAAGGTTTCTGGGGTACACTCAATGAAGAATGATGGCACCCAGTGCATGAATTCTTGCCCCTCTCAATCCCTTGGTGTACAATTCTGAGGATTGCTTTACAGCCTCTCTGGTGGGATACAGCTAGGACTATGTCAATGACTTGATACCAGACTCTGAAATAGACTTTTCATCCTTCCCAGTTCTATTGTCCCCAGTCCTTCATTCTTTTTTAAATTTTATTTATTTATTTATTTTTTACAGAGACAGAGTGAATCAGAGAGAGGGATAGACAGGGACAGACAGACAGGAATGGAGAGAGATGAGAAGCATCAATCATTAGTTTTTCATTGCGCATTGCAACACCTAGTTGTTCATTGATTGCTTTCTCTTACGTGCCTTGACCGTGGGCCTTCAGCAGACCGAGTAACCCCTTGCTGGAGCCAGCGACCTTGGGTTCAAGCTGGTGGGCTTTTGCTCAAACCAGATGAGCCTGCTCTCAAGCTGGCGACCTCAGGGTCTCGAACCTGGGTCTTCTACATCCCAGTCCGATGCTCTATCCACTGTGCCACCGCCTGGTCAGGCCAGTCCTTCATTCTTGATACTCACAAATTATCACCCTGAAATCTGTTTTACTTAAAGAATGAAACTAGTCTAAGACAAATACCATTTCTATAACCTTCTCATTGTGTGATGGTGAGAAAATTATTTAACTTTCATGTGTTTCATTTGCATTAATATAAAACAGCAATATTAATGACATATAACAGTTATGAAGATTAAGTGACAAAGTATAATGACTGGCACATAACACAAAATAAAGATTAGCTGTTTTATTACCAATGTTATTGTTATTCAGCTTTTCCTGAAACATAAAAATTAGGGTCTTATAGATCATTTATGAAAAATTTACTACTGGAATAAGAACAGACTCATTTGAAAATAAGATCAAGACATCCTTGATTTCTTTTTCTTTTAATATGTAAAGCCTCAAGACATTCTAGTGTCATTAATGAAGTCCCATTGTTTACATACACTTTCATTTAAGATAACTACATAAAGCTGAGATTTCCAATAGTTTTAACTCTTAAAAGCACATATGCTCTATTCTCCAGGTAGTTTGCTCAAAATGCTAATCTCAGCACAGGTTTAACTTTATACCTGTGAATATATATGTTTATGGACCGTGTACATCTATATGATATATCTACATGTAAGTATGTGTACACCTTCTACTTCTAGTCTCAATTTAAAATTTTTAAATGAAGTTACAATATCAAGAAAACATTTAATTTCACTTCAAAGCACAAAATTTATTTTTTAAAAATTCTTCATTAAGTCACTATTGCATCATTTACTATAAAATTTTAGATCCCCTAACTTCTCCAAATAACATACTATTTATTTTTTTAAAAAATGGATGTAGAAGTAACACTTCCTGAATGGAGATGTTATTAAAGTTAAAGGAGATGAATAATAAAAGCTTTCTGAGTTAAAATTTTTTACAAACATTAAGCATTAATCATAACAGTTTTCCTTGTACACAAACTTATATCTCATGTTTGAATTTATGTTACAATAAATGAAGTTCAAAATGGAAAAGTTTTCTTTTCTTGTCCTCTCAAATCTTCTGGTGATTTTGAGCTCATGTTCACAGATGGAGACTGCAGCCTTCTTGACCATAAGAAAGGGCCACTCTCTCTTCTATTCATTCAAAAGTGTGGCTGTCAGAGATTCAGAGCCATCTCAGAAAGCCTGGCAGTTTTAGTGCCTAAAGCATACTATACTAATAATACTAAATCCCTTATCTTTCTACAAAGTGTAAGAAAACTGTTGCATCTAGAATACAGTAACATGGTACTCTTTCCCACTATCTCAATAGTCCTTCTCTGGGCTTGGAGTCTTGCAGGACCCACACTTATTCTGAATCAATAAAGTCTCACACATTATGAACACTCAGGAGTGAATGATTCTTTGCAGGTTGGATCAGAAGCAGCTTCAAGGAAGAGGCAGCATTGAAGTTGTTCTGTATAGACTTTCAGGAGATAAAAATGGAGTAACAAAATTCCAGACAGTAAAATAGCATTAGTAAAGACACAAGGGCATTAAATAATTTTCAAGAAGATTGATTTAAGTATAAGGTGCTTTGGATATTGAGACCAAGAGAGACTAATAAGTGGTATACATATGTTAGGATCAGCTAATGAAGGTCAAATTTGAGGAGCACTTTTCATACAATAAAGAGCCATTTGGATTTAAATTGTGTTGGGATGGCATAATTAGATCTAAATTCTAAATAATTAGGGCCTGAATGGGGTAGTGTCATTGACAAGGTCAAGAAAAGAAACCTTTTGAGACATTGCAGAGAAAAAAGATGAATTTAGGAGTATTTTTATGAAGATTATGAATAGAAATAATTAAAAATAAAAACTGAGGACCAAG
Source organism: Saccopteryx leptura (assembly GCF_036850995.1). NCBI lineage: Eukaryota > Metazoa > Chordata > Mammalia > Chiroptera > Emballonuridae > Saccopteryx > Saccopteryx leptura. The sequence continues at coordinate 47,509,999 of NC_089510.1, forward strand.
ATAAAGAAGACGAGAAAAAACCAACTATAGGTTTAGAAATGAGAAGCAGAATGCTGCGCTTGGTTCATTCATTCATAGAGTCATTTATCTTTCATTCATATTGAAGTATATCATATATATCTGCACAAAAATGTATTCATCTTAAGTGAATTTTCACATTTATATAAATACATAAAGCCATAACTCAGTTCAATACAGAATATTCCCAGCACACCATAAAGTACACCATGCCTGCTTGTAGTCAACAAACATCCCATTCATATATTTTGAGTTAAGCTCATTTTGCATTTTATATTAAACAAACATTTAGTAAAGCCATAGTAGTGTAAGGAAAATATAGGAGTACACACTAGAAGAATAGACACAGTTGCTTTCTTGGCCCAAAGGGATTTCCTTTTTTCATAGTCTAGTGCAATGGTTTTGATTTGACTACGTGTAAAAGTCCACCTGAGACTATTGCTTAAAATGTGAATTTGGTAGACCACTCATCCAAAATCATAAGTCAGCACTTTTAGGGTTGAGCTTTTCAGTACTTATTTTAAATAAACAACCTGGTTTACTTTGAAGCAGATGATCTTAAAGTCAGGCTTTGAGAACACAGACCTTTTGAATAGAACAATACAGCCTTGTAGTCTGTGCTAAAGCACTGGGCATAATCCTATGGGTTTTGGGGAAGCACTGGAGCATTAACCAAGGAATAACAAAGTCATGGTTTATGTATTTGGAGATGACTCTGGTTTCAGAGTGGAGCAAAGATGGATTGGAGGGATGAAGACCGCTGCCAGAAGGTCAAGTACATAAAGGTCGTTACAATGGATCTGCTGAAGCAAGAAAAAGTTAGTTTTTCTTCTAGAGAGAAAACAGATTCAAAAGCATTTAAGAGAAACTCAAAAGCATGTATGATCAATTAAACGTGTGTGTAGGGGGTCTAGGAAGCTAGAAAAGATGACTAGTTGTCTTTAATAATATAGATAAAACAATTCCTCCAGGTCTTGAAGCCAGACTGGCCTCATGACTGCTACCCACGTTAGAATGTTGAACAAATAATACCAGTCCATTTGTCCTGACTCACAAAAGGCAGATTTTCAGTGCCTAGAGCTGACTGGTATTTATCATAATACATAGGGAAGTGTCAAAACAATACACTATTGAGTGTCCACTTAATGAGGCCTTGTCAGACTCTCAAAATCTGGTCCTAATGGTTTTCAGCAATTCAGTTCCAAAAATGCTCTCCCTGCTGGGTAATTGGTGCTTTTTCAGCTAAGTGGAAATACTTCCAGTTGGGGGTTGGAAAGGAAGAAAAAAAACCCCAAAACCTTATATTTGACATTGGGAAGAAAGCCTGGTGGGGATTGGGGGTGTTGCTAAAGACTATTTGTCAAGTATCCTCTCCAACTTGTTTTGTCAGAAAATCTTTAGCAGTAGCAACAAAGAGGTGATGCAGATGGGATGTGACATGCAGAGACTGTGTCTCAGACCCTGCTGTCCTACTCATCAGCTTCCTAGGACAGCCATGGGGAGTAAGAAAAAATCTGTAAACAGGAACTTTATGCCTCTTAAACCCCAAATCCTCTGGAGAGGGATTTAGACCCATGGTTACGATACCAAATGAGGATTCTATAGCAATGCAACAGCTCATTACAGATTATTAGAAACTTTCTTCAAGCCACTCACTTTGAGTCTGACTACAGTCCTAGAAGTAAAAACAGTAAAGCTGTTTTTCAGATGATAACACTGGGATTTAGGAAGATAAAGTGCCCCCCCGCCTTAAAGTCATGTATACAAAACTCAGCTAGAGCTGGGACTAAAGCACTGCATATCCAAAGGCCTGAGTTACTTCTGCATGACTGATCAGTCTCCCAAGGACCAATGGCAAGCTGCTGGCCTACACTCGACCCACTTTCCCCTTCTCCTGCAATAGCATTTCTCCACTGAGGACATGCAATGCCACAAGGACCCTTAGACTGGAGCAAATTAGAGTGAGAACACAACATAGCCAAGGAATGCACACCATACTCCTCTCCCCATCTCCGTGCACAAGGAGAGCACATCTCCCAGATGCCATAAACAGACACGGAAGTTGAACGGTAGAAATCTCTTTTAGCTTTGTGCCTAATGTTGATGGTAGAGTTAAAAAATGGCAGGAGAATCCAGGTAACATGCTGTTATTGTTTTTCCTTTAAGAGTTCTTTACACCTAATTTCTAATTTATTGTTAGCACTCACATGGAATTGGAAAAAGATGATGATGACGATACTGATTCTTGAAAAATGTTTCCTGTGTCAAACAGAGCTGCCATAGCTGTCAGCATTTGGCTCTGCCATCTTTCATTTGTCACAGAAATACAAACCTCGCCTAACTGAAATTCATTGAAAATAATTCCAAATATGAAGAATTATTTAATTTAGCAGGAAACTCAGTCTATGGGCCAGAAAAATTCAAAATTAAAACACTGGAGAACAGATATGATTGTGCCTGCCATCTTGATGCTGCCGAGTTCCCTTACTGTCTCAGTTTGAGCAGACTCCAAAAGTGAGCAAATGTTTCAGGAAAAAGAAGTTATCACCGAAACCATATGCTGATGTTTTAACATCTACCAATTAAACAAACCATTAGGTATAGATTTCCCTGTCATGAACCACACCAGTCACGGCCGTGAACCTGGTGGGAAAGGAGCAGACTCAGGGCTTTGCCTCTTATGCTGGGACAGGCATGGGGGCCTGGGGGGTCACTGTGTCTGGCAGTCAGAACTGAGACATGGTGCGAGGAGTGGCCATGGACCTCAGGGATACCCAGGCAAGCAGACAGAGCTGCTGGAGGGACCCAGGGGAGACACAGATGCATGGGTCAGCAGGTTTTACATAGCCCCCTGCAGAGAAGTAGAACACAGTGCCAGGAAATCTAGGCCATGTCATGTTACCCAGCCTGGGCTTTCTCTAATTGTCTCTTTTCTTGTTCATTTTATTTTATTTTATTTTATTTTATTTTTTGTGCAATTTTAATCAGTTTTGTCTTTTTACCATTTCCTTCCTACTCCAGTTATTTGCCTAAAACTAGAATGAAATCAGTTTTCAAGTCAACAGACTACTTGTAGCTTTGGATAATCACTTCTGGTACAAGGCTCTCTCTTTTCATAAAATAATAATAATAATAATGATGATGATGCCCTACTTGACTTCCCCATCAGAGCATGCAACTATCTTTCTGAGAAATAGTGAGTGCAGAGAGAAAAGAACTCAGAAATAGGACTGCCCGGACGGTGATGAGTACAGGCTGACTCACCAGGGAAGCGGGAAAGCAAGCTTGTGGTCTACAGTTTGCTCTGCAATGTAACGCTGACTGTCTCAGAGAACAGGAGAAGCAACTGTGTATCAGCGACATGGTTACGTGTCTCTGTGACCCTCTAACCCGACCACTCATGCAGAGAAAGCAGAACAAGAGGTCTACAGCATTGAGGAAGATTTTAAACTTGGTTTTAGACATTTAAAACAAAACTCTCAAATCCCTTGTGACTATGTTATTCTGCGACCATGTTAAGCAGGTACTTCTGGTTCCTTTTATCATCTTGACATTATAATCTGGGGAGTGGTTTGGCACACAAGGCTTCTTAGTTTGATACAGACCTTTCCTGTTGATCAGTTTTCTCTTTCTTTCAAGCATGTTTAGTCAGTAAAATGCTTCTGTATTCAAAACTAAATTAGAACTAGACAAAATTTTCAAATTATACTTCACTGATGCCAGCTGGTATTAAATTGTGTTTTCCATGGTCTTTGTATTTTGTTTCTGCTTTTTAACAATATGTTTTGCTTGGCTTATATCTTTCTATATCTGAAGTACTATTAGGATTACTTTTATATTTTGTTATATTCCCCAACAAGCCATATATTCCTTCCGGCTACAAAACAAAGGTTATTGAAGCATTATTTAGGAAAACATTGAAGCAGAATTTAATGGGATGTTAACCCTAGTTTCAAGGCAAACATAACGCTATAGCTATTTTTGCTCGAACAGAGTTTATTAGCAAAATTTTTGCATAGTGATTTTTTTGTCAGTTGAAGCTAATTTCTATTTTCCCCTTAATAACTGTAAACATGCTAGACTGCTATTGCTCTGTCTTTGTGCTAAGATATTCCAATAATCAACTATTTACCCAAATTACTCCTTCTTTATCCTTTTCTTCCCTAGTCTAAACACTTAGTCTTATATTTACCTCTGATTTTGCAAATAAACACTGAGAATCCGTCTCTGAGTTCTCCAGACTTGCTTCTTCCAATTCAAATTATTCTGAGCCAAAATCAGCCTGGGCCTTAGCAACCAGAAGTCTGTTTCCTGCTCAAAATGTTATTTCTTTCCAAATATGCTGTTTCCTGTCTTCCTACCTAACCATCATTGCAATTGCACTCCTTCCCAAAACTCCTCATCCCATACCCTAATCTGTGATGACTCCTTGTCCACACGCACCTTCACACACTGTGCACCCTTTTGTAACTTCTATGCACTCACCCCATGTATTCTGTCCCTCACCCCTATTTAATTTTCTCTTCATCTCTTTCCAGTGTGGCATTACCCACTCTGTCAGAAACTAACTCTTTGGCAATTATAGAAGGTATGTTATTAACTCTGCCAGCTGCTTTGTCACCTGCACTTACTGCAAGCCAATTTTTAAAATCTTCCTTCTTGGATACTCTGCTTATTTTCAATAGAGAGCTTATCATAGGGCTGCAGCAAAACCACTTTGACAATTATCTTTCTCCTTTACTTCCATAATATAAAGTAAGAAGCAAATTGTGTTTCAGACACCAACCTTCAGACCTCATACCATTAATTTTTTATGGTAGTTTAATCTGTGGCATTCACTTAATAGTACTAAGCCTTCCCTTCTGGACCTCACTAAATGTACTTATATGTATGAAATTAGTTGAGAGCTCTGGACATTGATGGTGTGGATAATACACAATACTTGTTGTTTATAAAAAGGAAATCAGAGAAACACGTTTTACTAGCTACTTTTAATCCTCTTTTTTTTTCTGTTTTATTTAAGAGACCTTTTTTCCTCTCATATTTTTCCAACTCTCACATAATTGGACAGGAAACTAAAGGAGATAACAAGCAGTTGCTGTTGAGGAAGACTTAATTTACAGTGTAACGCAGGAGGCAGCCAGGGAGGGGTTTTACTGAGCAAAAGAAGTAGTGTTTCCAGACATTACTCTATCCAGAGTTTGTTTATTGGTTTCTTTCCAAGGCCAAAAAGATTTCCAGTTTCATTTCACACTAAGCCTTCATATTAATATACTAACTATTCTTGATATACTAATTCTTTCATTTATTCATCTCTTCATGCATATACTGAATCATTTATTCATCTGCTCATTCGCTTATTCAACAGATATTTATTGGAGCACCATGTAAAGAGTTGCTGAAGACTCACAGAAAGGCAAGGTCTCTGTTGGCAAGAAGCCTCAAGCTAATAAGGGAACCTAATAAGTAGAGAGACAGTAAAATATGTAATGAGCACTGTCAGTGGAGCTGACAGTAGTTGACTTTCCCAAAATCTTAGAAGATGCATAATTGTGAAATAATTGAGAAGGCTTTCAGTTGCATACATTTTTATTGGAGAGACTTCACTAAAAGTAGATTTAACATTGCATATGTCTGTCTAGAACTTAAAAAAAAGTAACAAGTAATCCTTGAATGTATCATCACAATAAATTATTACATGACATTACATGCCAGGAATACATGTCAAGCATAGTTACTAAAATAGCCATTGTGAAGCAGTCACTGTAATTATCTTTCCATGGTCAGATGTATTTATAACAGTCAAAGGAAAATCAAGTTGGTCTAAGCAGGTTCAAAACTGGAAGAAGTAGGGGGACATATTCTCTCTTAACTGAGCATTGATAAAGAAGAAAGGAAATTGAATAAACTGGTATTTAGTCACAAAGAACCCCCTTTCCTTTTTATTTTACTGGTGGAAAGTCACGAGTTTATAAAAAAAATAAGCAAACTGATCAAAAAGACATAGGAACAATTTTTTCATCTGAAAAAGAAAAAGGACAAATTTTGAGAAAATGTCTTTTCAGGCTTTCTCTGAGACTAAAAAGAACTTTCCTTTTTAGGAGAGAGATTGCCTATTTTAGGAAGTGGAACAAAGGCTTGAAGAAGCCATGCCATCAATAATTCCTAATTAACTTTAACAGCAAGAAAAAGTGCAGTAAGGTCTTGGAAGGTAGGTGGCTTGCCAGAAAGCTCAGGGTCAACTGAGATGTTAGAATTTTCCAGTGCCTGAAAATACCATGTAAAGACAGAGAATATCATGAGAAGAAACAAAAAAAGATTAGCTTAACTTAAGAAATATGTGACAATTTCAAAAATTATTAGCATGTATTTTAATGTACACCACTCCTTACATTTCTGTCAATCTTGCTCAATATTGAATCTAGCCTTAAACATATTTACATTTAATTACAATGTAATTAATTAAATGAAGTCCATCGGCTTTTGCTTCAGGTAAGCAAACTCAGGTCTGCCTATTTCTGGATGTGCCTATGTCTGTAGATATCACAGACTTGTTACTTTTTTTTAAGTTCTAGACAGACATATGCAATGTTAAAACTACTTTTAGTGCAGTCCCTCCAATAATATGCCTTGTGGCCTCAGTTCTCTGATGGGATCTGGAAACAACATTGACTTTTAGTTTGTCCAACTTTTCTTCTTGTTAGGACAGGAATATCTTTACATGTCTTACCTAAAACCCAACATCTTTCAAAGGGTTTAAACAAGAATAATGGTGGTGTTTTTGTTGTTATTTTTATTTTTTTCAGGTTACTCTACTTTGCAAAGTAAATTGAAGGAGAGCCATCACAGAAGTGAGGAGATGGGGTAGAAGGTCACTATATTCAATGACTTAAGTAAGGAATGCTGATGGTTTCTAATGACAACATAATCTAATATTGTTGAAAAGATGTAAGGAACATGGTTAGACGACATCAAAGAACTGAGATGCCTTGGATGGACGGTCTTCTACTATGAGCTTAAAGTTATTCAGGATGAGAGTAGGAATTGGTTGAAAGGGAAAGACTCTTGGAATCAGAAAGAAATGCTTTAGTAAATGAAGAGTGAAATTCCCGAGGATACATTGAATGACAGGAAGAAGGCAAGAGTATAGGATGTTTAGGAGGCATGAGTCTATAAAATAATTACATTTTTATTAACATCAAGCTGAATATGTAATTGTATCGCAGTGAATTGGCGAGAGAAGACAACACTTATTTCATGTCCTTCTTTTCAGTACATGGGACGAGGGATAATGAGCAGCTTCTACCTGACATAAGTGAAGAAAATGTAGTTTTTGAAGAACCCTAGGTTTCAGTTAAAGCCCTCAGGTGGGGGGGAAGGATGGAAAGATTATGACTTTACTGGAGCTTATTAATCCTGAAATATGTTTTATAATATAAAAAGAACTTTGAGAAAAGTGAGGAGTGAAGTATTTGGTCTGTTATGAAAAACGGAGAATATCAACAGGATGAGCACAAAAGAAACTGAAATCTTTCCTATTGATATTATGGGAGAAGCAAGGAAACAGGGACATGGGCAAGATGATTGCAGCCCAACAAATATAGAGGGCGTGCAGACCCTTTGACCTCATTCATTCCAGAGTTTCAGCAAAACCCGTGTTGCTCTAAGACTTATAAGGCAGGCAGGTGACACTGGCATACGTGTTGCAATTTGATGGCAGAAGAAACAGCTACAATGGGCAGAGACAAAAAGCTAAACACACAGTGGCCCCTTACACAATGTGTGGACAGTAGGAGCCAGTGGAGTTGACGGGGAACAGCTGTCTTCGGGTAGAAATCATTGACATGGAAACAAACCATTTATCTTGTGGCTGCCACCAAAATTGACAGGAAACAAGCATTTGCTTTCCTTTTCTTACTTTTTAAGACTGGTCTTATCCTGTCCCCAATGCTAAGGTATTTATAACACCCTGTTCAGATTTCTCTCCCTTTTGTTGGTCTACTCAGTGTCCAACACTTCACCAGGAGCATCACTCTCTGGGTGTCACCATTTGTTCATTATTTCTTCAGCCCTTGAAAACTCTTCCTTTTGTATACAAACAATGCAGAGCTTGCAGTGACAAAAATTTAAACCTTGTAAGAAAATTTTGCCTTACTTCAACTTTGTGTACTTATAAAAGAATAAAGCATTAACTGCAAAGAGAAGTGTGTGATGGTTGTGTAGCACCAATGATAACTTAACACATTTATTAGAATAGAAATCTTTCTTAGAAAAAGATAATTTTTTTGTTTTTTTAAATTATTTTTTATAACTTTTCTAGCTACATCAGGGTTTCTGTTTAAGAATCGTATGTGAATTACACCTCAATTAACAATTCTTAGAGGTCCCAGGAGAGTAAATTATTTCTATAAATTCTGATTTTATTTATATGTTGCAAAATATAAAGGGCTTTTTTGTTTGTTTTTTGTTTTGTTCCCCCCCATGGGATGCTTTTATTAGTTAACCAATATGTAAAAGAGTAATTCAAATGTTTTTTAATCATTCCACAGGAAAATTCACATGGTTTCTAGGAGAGGAAGATGTAAGACTATTTTTCTTAAAACAATTTATTCTTCTAGCACCTTTGTAAGTGTCAGTATAACAGTAATGTGAACAGAATAAAAAGTCATTATAAACTAGACTCCCCTTTAACATATAATTTAGAAGTCAACTGATTAATTGGCTTCATGTTATATTTTTTTTAGGCACAATAATGTCACTATAGCATGATCATACAGTTCATTAGAGGGATCCATCAAAAGCAGCTTTGCACAAATTAGGGTGACACTGTCCAACTTCCTGTCAGCAACCTCTAGTGGACGCCATGGTGAAATTTAATGTGTATAACTCTGGCTGAAATAGTTACAGTACAGTATTTACTTGTCCTAATTATTGTGTCTATCAAATTTAGGTCCTATATAAAAACTTCAGATAATTGGCTTCTAATTGGCCCAAGATGAAAAGTTTAAAAAATAAAAAATTAATTTAGGATGAATCAAAGAGAATGTAAAAGCCATTGTATTAGTTTCATATTATTGCTATAATAAATTATCACAAACTTAGCAGTTTAAAATGATACAAATGTATTATTTCAGTTCTGTAGGTCGTAAGTTGAGTTGGCTCAACTAGTTTCTCTGCTCTGGGTTTCACAAAGCCCTAATCAAGTTGTGGGCTGGCTGGTTTCTTATTAGGAGGCTCTGGGAAGAATCTCCTTGCAGGGTTATTTAGACTATTGGTGAAATTCATTTCCTTGTAGCTGTAAGACTGACGTCCCTCTTTCCTTGTTGGCTCTCAGCTGGGGGCTGTCCTTAGCTGCTCAAGCCCTCTTTCCACTTCTTGTACATGGGTCCCTAATTTTTAGAGCTAGCAACTGCATGTTAAATTCTTCTCAAGATTGGAATATCTCTCACATCTTCTCCTGCCAAAGCTCTTTTATGCTTCCAGCCAAATAAGGTTCTTGGCTGTTAAGGGCCCCTGTGATTACATTATGCCCATCTGAATAATCCAGGAAAATCTCTTTATTTTAAAGTTCTTAACATTGCTCACATTTGCAAATTCCCTTTTGCTGGGTAATATAAGATATTCATAGATTCCAGGGATTTGTGCATGGATATCTTTTGGTATAGCCTTGGTCTACTTACTACATCCTCTAAAAATAAAAAGAAATATAAAATCACAAGAGGGATCTATGAAAAGGGAGCAATACATGGTAATTGATTTAAAAAATGATTATGAGAAAGCAGCAAATGAAACCATGGCATGTCCAAACTATAGAACATTATGTGGTTTAAAAAAATTCTGCTTTAAAGTGTATCCAATAATGTCTGAGATTTATATACTAACTTAAGCAAAACCAAAACCAAACTATGTATACTGTAAAAGAAATTTATTTTACATGTATAAATATAGAGACATATATACAAACATTTTATGACTTTTTATGTATACAGTACACATACTTACATACTATGCACAAAAATTAGGGGATATTTCAAAATGAATATGAAGTGATAAAATATCCCCTAATTTTTGTGATCACTATATAGGTATATGCATAAATATAGCATGTGGCAAAAGTAGGTTTACAGTTGTTTGTGTGATAAATAATACAATAATAAATAAATAATAATAATACAAGAATAAACTGTTTCTTATACTCACAACTGTAAACCTACTTTTGCCCCACCCTGTGTACCCATATGTGCATAATAAATGTGAAACATATGATATACAATATCTTTATATAGCAAACATACAAAAATATTAGCAAGCCAATCACTGTGTAATAGTATTACATCTTTCTTCATTTAAAATTATATTTTCATGTAAAAATCATACTTTCCAAAATACTATAATCAAAAAATAAAATGTTATGTTTAAAAATATATTATATATATAATGTTTAAAAAAGTAATGGTTTTTTATCTAGAATGAAATATGCTATCAAGAGAGTCCAGTGAGTCTCACACCACAGATAGATCTCAGTTTATTATGACCTAACCAAAACAGGAGATCTGGTATCCTGAGACAGGTGGAGAGGGGGTAGGGTGATTTAACTCCTATTGACAGATCAATCACAGAAAATAATTGAAGCTTCACAGAAACTTCTCCACCAGATAAAACCTTTTCTGAGTCCCTCTCTTTCTAGCCTGCAGAATAAAAAGATTGTTTTTCTTCCCCATGGGTATCTTCATTTTAGATGTCTGTATTTAAAGAAAATTCAGAGATAGGTTGCATTGCAGGGTTTCTACAACTTTCAAGAATCCATGTAGAGTGCGGAGGTTTTCACCACAAAATTTCCTGAAACGATGTCATTATCCTTCTCCCCTGACGAGGGACAAATCAAACAAAGCAAGCGCTGATCCTTCCTTCACCCTTGATGTCAAATAGCCCTATAGTCTGAGCTGGGGAAAGAGCTACAGCCTTTGACAATAAAGAACATTTACCTGCATTCCTCAGCATTCCCAATGTCAAAAACATTTCAAACAAATTTTGACTATCATCTTTTTCTTAGAGCAGTAAATCACTGCCAAGACAGTTGAGCTCATTCCCAAGCCCTGATCCAATGCCCTTTTATTTTGGTAATATCTACGAGCCTACTTTAAGTGGGAAACACTGACATATATCGTTACAAATGGTTGTTACTGTCATTGCTCTATTTTTCTGAATTTTACCAAGAAAGCAGCCACTTCCCTTTTGTCTGAAGGGTGCTCTTCTTCACAGAGGAGAAAAGTTAGCATTCCTGCAAGCCCATAATAGAAGAAAAGGTTTTCCAGGGGGAGTACTTTAAGGTATGATAGGCCACATGCCAAGACTCAAAAATAGCAGGATACAGGAACAAAGGATTCGATTGTTCCTCATCTTTCCTTAGTAACCCTGACCGGAAAGGATTGTGGTGATATAGCTATCACTTTATGTGTTTGTTTATCCTGATTTAGTGTTTGAAAGAGACAAGCACTGCATTGAAATTACTCTCTCATTAAAATTCATTGCGACAAATTGGAGATGACAACTTGGTCACATGCCACAAATTGTAGGCTTAGCTCTCAGCTGCCTGTGAATTGGTGGTGTGGAAGTGTATGGCAACGAGCAGCAGAGGCATACCTAGATCTGCAATTAGGAGAGCCAAGGCAAGACCGGAAGTGACTATGACAACAAAAGAGAAAATCCCAAATCATAAATAAGATAGGAGAGTGAATGTGATAACATGTAAAATTTTTGGTTTCACAATGTGGTATATTTGGTGTTGGGGAAGGCAAACCAACAGGCCTTACTTCAAAATAGGCTATGACACACTGAGTTATACCCACAATAATCTATCCACAAATGATTCCTTATTACCTTGCCTTGCCTCTTAGGACAGGACCTGCCAGCTTTAATATCTGATATTTTCTTACAGTTTGCATCAGTGGTGGGATTCAACCAGGTCGCACTAGTTCAGCAGCACCAATACCTAATTTTTTGTTGAGTTTGGTGAACCAGTTGTTAAAATGGCACCTGTAAACAGGGTTCTCTCTAAGGTGGGCACATGGGCAGTTGCCTGATGTGGAAATCACAAATTTACATTCTTTACTCTTTTTTAACATTCATCTGCACAACAGCATATTCTAGGTGCCTATATTAATGTCCATTCTGTGCAAAAAATTGCAAGTGAGGATGCCAATCAAGAAGTAATATGGGCCCTGGCTGGTTGGCTCAGCGGTAGAGCGTCAGCCTGGCGTGCGGGGGACTCGGGTTCGATTCCCGGCCAGGGCAAATAGGAGAAGCGCCCATTTGCTTCTCCGCCCCCCACCCCCCTCCTTCCTCTCTGTCTCTCTCTTCCCCTTCCGCAGCCAAGGCTCCATTGGAGCAAAGATAGCCCGGGCACTGGGGATGGCTCCTTGGCCTCTGCTCCAAGCGCTAGAGTGGCTCTGGTCGCTAGAGTGGCTCTGGTCGCGGCAAAGCGATGCCCCAGAGGGGCAGAGCATTGCTCCCTGGTGGGCAGAGCATCGCCCCTGGTGGGCGTGCTGGGTGGATCCCGGTCGGGCACATGCGGGAGTCTGTCTGACTGTCTCTCCCCGTTTCCAGCTTCAGAAAAAAAATACAAAAAAAAAAAAAAAAGAAGTAATATGGAAATATCTTAAATAATAGTTTTATTGTTTTTTGTCAGGAATTATTTAATATTTTTTCATTAATATTTTAAAACTTTCTTATAACATATTCTAGTTTTGAGTACCTCTTTTATTGTTCTTATTTAAATATTAAATGCATGAAATAATCAACTACCTTTCAGTATATCATTAGGGCAGAAAACCGGCTGTTAAATTATTTGAATCCCACTACTTATTTGCATGGTATGCCATTCCCTGCCCAAATGTGTATCTTAATATTTATTTATTTATATTTCTACAGAGACAGAGAGAGTCAGAGAGGGGGATAGACAGGGACAGACAGGAACGGAGAGAGATGAGAAGCATCAATCATTAGTTTTTCGTTGTGTATTGCAACACCTTAATTGTTCATTGATTGCTTTCTCATACGTGGCTTGACCGTGGGCCTTCAGTAAACCAAGTAACCCCTTGCTCGAGCCAGCAACCTTGGGTCCAAACTGGTGAGCTTTTTGTTCAAACCAGATGAGCCCGCGCTCAAGCTGGCGACCTTGGGGTCTCGAACCTGGGTCTTCCACATCTCAGTCTGACGCTCTATCGACTGCGTCACCACCCGGTCAGGCTATCTTATTATTTTGATATTCAACTATGCCCTAAACATGGCTTGAGGTTTGTTCCCCCAGAAGTAGGATTTAGCATCCTTCCTATTTTGCCTTTGGTGTCTGTTTATGAAGTCTGCCTTATTTTTGGCCTTGCTGACATTGTAACACAGACAACAGAGGTTTTCTACTCTGAGGGTCAAGGCACTAAAGCCTACCTTCAGAATCAAGAGGACACATTACTAGAATATGCAGCCAACATTGATCATATAATTCTCTAATTTCTCTACTTTGTATTATGCCTGTTCCTTATTATACCTAAATTATTCCAAAACAAAACCTAGAAAATGAGTATTTCCATCAGCTCTTTTTATGGATTAGAAATTATCATACTTTGGTATATAAAAATTACCTGGAAAAATTATTCCTAAAATTGCTTCTAGGGTCCACTCTCCAGATAATCTAACTTAATAACTCTGGGATGGTTCCACAAACCTGCATTATAATAAAGTGTCTACACATTGAGAAGCATGGCTATAAACAGTATGAGAAAGGAAGAAAATAAAGTCTTTTAGAAACCTGGAGAAAAATACAAACACCATCTGGGTGTAAAATGTGAAACCATCACCTAACCTATCTGAGCCTGGATAGCCCAAATCATCCAACAAGTTTTTGAATGTTCTTTAGTATTCAATGTGTCTTTCCTTCAGGGAAAGGATATTGTATTTAGAGAGCAGGATTGTTTCCCTAACAGTTGTATTATTTATTGGATTTCTTGGTTATAATCTATCTTTGAGAGGCCAAGCTAAGTAGGTGAGCCTGTTCTTTAAAGACAGATCTATTTGTCATGGGCTGATCAGTTGATACCAAGATTTGAGACTGCGGAGAACATGAGAGCCTGGATCACCATTAGTTGGTCAAGGTAATGAATTCCACCTTCTGGGACTATCGGTAAAGCAGTAGTCCTGCCTGCCTCGTGGAGTTATCCACGGTTTTGCTAAACCGGGATCACAATTCTTTATTTTACACAGTGACTTAATTCTAAAGAAAATTAATTAAATTAGTGGTTGTTTTGCAATCTGAGCTTTTGAGAGCAGAGACCATGTCTCACCTATTTTTGTGTCTTTAAAGCCTAGAATGGTGTTTGATAAATAAGTGTTGAATAAAATTATCAAAGAGAGGAGTGAAAGCACTAAGAAGATAGAGATAAAGAAATGAGATAAAGAGGCAGAAGATAGAGAAAAAAGATGTTAGTGCTTTAGAAAGAAATGACCTCATTTTCTACTGTTCCACCCTGATTTACCCCAGACTAAATGCTGCATTTTGCTACTCTTCTTTTGTTTTCAGTCACATATAGACTCCCCAAAAGTTGCAAAAATAGGACATTTGGTTTATACCATGAAGAAACCCTTCTACATATTTATAAATTCAATTTTTGAATCTCCTATTTTTTTCTGGTAAGTTAGTGTTAAAGAGCTAGGCATACAAATGCTTTCTGAAGTCTAATATATGCTTTGTTTGAAAGAACGGCTTCTGGTGTCTACGAATAATTAACAACACACTTTAATTTATGTATGCCTGTATGTAAAGGTCTTTCACCTGTGGGGAGGGGGACAGAGAGAAAGACTGAGAGGCGAATAGAACGTTCACATCCTTGAGCTTCACTCTGGTGCACCATCCAGGAGAGGTGCTGGAGAGGAATCGCCGCTGAGCTCTGCTGTGCACGTGTGCAGTGTAAATTGGTAACCTCCATATTTTAGGTCGTAGACAAAGGTCTCTTCGTTCCCATGGCTGTGATTTAAGAATAACAATGTGACATGAACACTGAGATGAGAGAATACATGAATAATAAAAATGGATGGAAGTGAATAATTAAAAAGAGGGGGGAGAGGAGGAGGAGGAGGAGAAAGAAACTGACTCACAGAGGAGCAAAATGTATTCATCTTTTTTGTCTTTTCTATGCACTGTACCTCTTAAAAGGGAAAGCAAATGTCTTGACTCTCAAAAGAAATAAAGGTGGCAATTAAATACAATAAAAATAATAAAAATAAAAAGGAAGAAAAGAACCAAGAGGAAAGACCACCTCCTCCCTCAAATATGTATATAGTGATCCTGAGAATCTTTTCCCCATTTGTAAATGTGAAAAGTCAGAGGATTCAATGTGAAGGGTCTGGGTGGTAGATATTTGAATTATCCAACAAATGGGTGTATTTCTCCTTCACAACCTCTTCTCCTGTACTATCTTCTACCCACCCATCCCCAGGAGTCGCTGCTTGTCTTTAGTGAACTCACATGCCCACTCAGCAGTTCCATCAGGCCAGTCTTGCTGACCAGATCAGCACCACCTGATGACCAGAGCCTCCTTTGCATTGACAACTGCCTCAGCCAAGGCGGCCATAGTTTCAGTTTTGTTTACTGTCCCACCCTAAACCTTGATCGACTATTTCTATTCCTCCCTAGGTCCTGAGTGCTGCTAGAGAAAGTGCCAAACCCAAAAGACCTGGTCTTGAAGGACAACTTCTTTGCTTATTTAAACTGCCACTTCCTAGCAGAACTTTTATTCTAACTCACCTCCAGTAGACCTTTCAGCAGTTCTTCTTAACTCCCAGAACATCAAATGATGCTCTGGCTCTCTGCATGCTCTAGGCCCCAAAAAGTAACGCTCTTTCCTCCTATTTCTTATGGGAAAGCCAAGACCATGTTATAGTGTTCAGAAACCTACCTTAATTTCGCCTTTGCCCAATTTCGTTTCATGTCCCTTCCTTCTCTCTAAAATCAGCACTAACTCATCCACCATACCACATTTCTGCCTAAACTCACCTCCCTCTCTAGTTGGCCAGCTTTAACCTTCATCCAGTTACTCCCTCCCACAAACTCTTGCCCTTAATCCCCTGTTTAATACTAATTTTATGCCTTCCAACTATGACCAGGCCTCTGATTAGCCGGATGGCCTCTTCACTAACACCATCATTCACTTGGAGCAGACTGATTCCTGTCTTCATAAGTGTTGGGCGGATAAAATGTATTATGCTCACTTTGTTAAAGATGCCGTCGCCCAGGTGATATTAATGTGTGTTGGGGGCAGACAGGATCATTGTAGCCTGGGGCTTGGTTTTGGGATTAAGCCTCTCCCACCCGTCTTGATGTGGGGTGGTACAATCCAATCATGCCTCAGAGAAGTGACTGTATTAGAGACTTCCCTATTTTGTATATTGGATTAGAGGTTGTGAAGCTACACTATAAAATAGGGGTAGAACAGGAACTTGCGCTTGGTTCCTGGGAGATTATCATTGGAAGAGAGAGCAGAGGAGAGCAGAAAAAGGCCACGTGGAGGAGGCCAGGAGAAGCAGCCAAGATGGCAGAGTGCTGAGTGAGATACCAGTTTGTGTAGAGTTTGTATCTGGGATAAGGAAGGAGATGGGGAACTGAGGAGAATAAGGCTGGTGAGCTAGAAACCTTTGATTCTAGGAAACTCGGATAAGTCAGTGGCTTTGTGAGCACTGAATGTGATTGGGTTTTGGAGCCCAGTGTGTGTTTTTACTTGCCCGCCGGGTGCAAGCTAAGATTAAAGACTATGGCCCACCAGTTTGTGGCTCCGTTGTTTCTTTACCGACTGTCCGAATCCAATGTGAACCTGCATGGGCCAGGCTGCTGTGATAGTGGCCACTGGCTTTACACTTATTGTAAAGCCAGAAGCCAGGGCCCAATCACATTCAGTGCTCACAAAGCCACTGACTTATCCGAGTTTCCTAGAATCAAAGGTTTCTAGCTCACCAGCCTTATTCTCCTCAGTTCCCCATCTCCTTCTCTATCCCAGATACAAACTCTGTACAAACTGGCATCTCACTCAGCACTCCACCATCTTGGCTGCTTTTCCTGGCCTCCTCCATGTGGCCTCCTTCTGCTGCTGGCTCTACTCTCTCTGCTCTCTCATGCTAACCTCAGGAACCAACAGGGCAAGCTCCCGCTCCGTCCCCATTTTATAGTGTAGAAATCTAAACCCTTAATCCAATATACAAAATAGGGAAGTCTCTAATACAAAGTCACTTCTCTGAGGCATGATTGGATTGTACCACCCCACATCAAAAAAGGGTAGGAAAGGCTTAATCCCAAAACCAAGCCCCAGGCTACAACAATCCTGCCTGCCCCCAACACACATTAATATCACCTGGGTAACGGCCTCCACGTGGGCAGCGTTATCTTTTACATAGTGAGCATAATATATTTTATCTGCCCAACAATAAGGATATGTCAAGTTGTAGGTAAAGTCCCATCCCCAACACCCACCACTTTTTGCCAGAATTAACAGTAATAATTTTCTATCTTATATTTGACATGGTTAAAATCCTAACTATATTTCAAGGCCTGATGCAATTTTTTCTACCCAATTTCTGCCTGCTTTCTTCCATTTAGTTGCTTATACATCCACCAGTCTATGGTCCCCGAGTGCCCCGAGTGCCCTGGTAACTAAGTGCTTTGCTTCCTTTTTCTCTTACTGAATTGTCACAAGCAGGAAGATGGGGACCACATCAGGATTAAAGTACACTGCTTCCTGTAGGATAGATTTTTACCACATAACAGCAAACTGTGTTCATTTTCTTCCTGAATTTTCCTCTGGCTATCTTGGTTCCTTCTGCCCTATAATAGGTCTTTCTCTGCCTCCTCTATGAGCTCCTTCTCTCCCCTTTCTCAATGTGAGTATCTAAATGTTCAGTACCACTCTTCTTATTGATCCTTTTAATGTTCCATTTCTCTTGGAGATCATTCTCTTTTGCATTATAGTACTTGATATTTTTTCTAGGATGTTTCAGTCTTCTACCCAGTGCAGGAGGTCTGTAACTGTGGTCAACCTCCTGTAGTCCACAGGCAAAGACCTGCAGCAGAGATCTCCTTTCAGCTTTTCTGTATATCAGTGTCCACATTATATTTCCATTACTCAGAGTGAAACCTAGCATTTATCTTTGACGAAGTCCCTTCTGTTGGGCAGATAAAATGTATTATGCTCACTTTGTTAAAGATGGAGGCCGTCGCCCAGGTAATATTAATGTGTGTTGAGAATCCTTGTAGCCTGGGGCTTGGTTTTGGGATTAAGCCTTTCCCACCCTTTTTGATGTGGGGTGGTAGAATCTAATCATGCCTCAGAGAAGTGACTTTGTATTAGAGACTTCCCTATTTTGTAATTGGATTAAAGGTTGTGAAGCTACACTATAAAATAGGGGTAGAACGGGAGCTTGCGCTCTTGGTTCCTGAGATTTTCAGCAGAGGAGAGAGTAGAGCCAGCAGCGGGAGGAGGCCACGTGGAGGAGGCCAGGAAAAGCAGCCAAGATGGCGGAGTGCTGAGTGAGATGCCAGTTTGTGCAGTTTGTATCTGGGATAAGGAAGGAGATGGGGAACTGAGGAGAATAAGGCTGGTGAGCTAGAAACCTTTGATTCTAGGAAACTCGGATAAGTCAGTAGCTTTGTGAGCACTGAATGTGAATGGGTTTTGGAGCCCAGTGTGTATTTTTACTTGCCCGCCGAGTGCAAGCTAGAATTAAAGACTATGGCCCATCAGCTTTTGGCTCCGTTGTTTCTTTGCCAACTGTCCGAATCTAGTGCGAACCTGCATGGGCCAGGAGGCTGCTGTCATAGTGGCCCTAGCTGTGGCTCCTACCTTTACACCTTCTTTCACTACAACAGTCCTCCACTAGTCAGTTATCAGTCAGGAAATATTTTTACTTTCTCTCAAATGCCAGGAATCCTTGAGTTTCCATTTTCACTTTCAATGCCTGCTCCAGACCCTCCTCTATCTGTTGCTAGATTATACAACAATGTCCCCTAATCTAACCTTGCCCTTCCCTCTCCAATTTCTCATCACAGTCATCTTAATCACCACTCATAAACTCTGCTCCAGATCTAAAACATTTAGGGACTCTCTGTTTCCTCCAGATCAGGCCCAGACTTAAAAATTAGCAAAAAAAAAAACAAAACAAAACAAAACAAAAAACCCACACACACACATTTTGGTTTGTTTTTAAGTGAGAGTAGGAGACATACAAAAAAAGACTCCCACATGAGCCCCAACCAAGATCCCCCTGGCAACACCCATTGGGACTGATGCTCTGCCTATCTGGGGCCACTGACGACTATGCTATTTTTAGAGGAGGCAGAGGCTCCACTAGCCATTCTCAGTGCCTGGAGCCAACATGCTCGAATCAATTGATTTATGGCTATGGGCGGAGAAGAGAGACAGAGATAGAGAAAGAGAGAGAAGGGGAGGAGAAACAGATGGTCACCTCTCTTGTGTACCCTGACTGGGAATCAAACCCAGAACTTCTACATGGTTGGTTGATGGTCTACCACTGAGCCAACCGGCCAGGGCCAAAAATTAGCAACAATATTTTATTACTGCCAGTTTCTGACTACTTCTAGAATCTTATCTCCTTGTAATCAGCCTGGTTCCCTCCTGAGTCAAATACAGGCAAAGCACATTCTAATCTCAGGGCCTTTGGCATCACAAAGATTTAGATTGAAATTCTGGCTTTTCCCATTACTAGCTGTTATCTTGACAAGATATTATCTCTTAAATTTAAGATTGCTTGCTTATAAAGTGAAGAAAATAATACTTGCCTTGTAATCATATTACAACCAAACAGGGGACTCATTATATTCCTGCTCTAACACTACAGCACCCGCCCCAGTACCAAGCACAGCATAGGTGCTCAATAAACTCAGTGGTTAACAGTGTTAAGCTCACCACTGAGAAATGATTTCAACAATAAAGAAAAATAGGATCAAATACAGGAATAAGAGAAACATAGTTGGAAGGTTAAAGCAGCTCTTTATGAGGACTTAACAAAAAAGTAAATAAAAGACCTGAAAAGCAACAGGCTCTCTAGTAATACTACATGAAGACCCAAGTAACAAAGGCTTACATTAAAGCAGCCCTGGAAAAAAGGCTACTTTAGGACTTTGGACTAAAATAATCAAAGGATAGTTAGGGAGAGGCATAAGAAGTTAGGGGAATCATGCTGTCATCTATTATCTTCCTTTTAATGTTATTCTTCTTGCTCCTTCATGGGGCATAGGACCATTATCTGCATTTGTCTCTTTAGTTTCAAATAAGACAAAGACAATTCTATGACAAAGGAGAGTGCTACCACCATACTTTGTGTTTCCCACAGCTTTTAAGCCTATAATTCAGTTCTTGATCACTGCATAATTATCTTCATTATATTAGATCATCATATTATCCTCTCTTCATAAATGAGGAAACTGAGGTTCAGAAAGATTAAGTGACTCACCTCCTTAAGAACTCTTAAGAGATTAATGTGATTAAATTTCTCTTCCTACAATAGGCCAATTGTAAAACACTTCTGTGCCAAGTCTCTCTGACAGGGTTGTATAATACAAAATCACTATTAGAACATCTAGATTTGACAGTCCTATATATATTATATTTGTCCCCCTAAAACATAAAGTTCTTTCTGTTGGTATAGTTGAAATAGATGAAGTCAGGACCATTCTTTGTGGTGATATGTTCCATACCATCTTACAGTCTATTTTTGCATCTAAAATAGTTAACTCTGCTTTTTCAGTTGTGATGAAGTGAGAGCTCTTGAACATGGATCTCCATGGACTGGAGCTGACAAGATATCAGAAATACTAGGACCAGGGAAGTTAACCTTTCAGGTTTGATCTTAAAGAGATTAACCAACTGCCCAGTGTTCAAGCTTCTAGATGGTCTAGACCAGGGGTCTCAAACTCGCGGCCCGCAGGCTGCACGCGGCCCGCCGAACAATTTTGTGCGGCCCGCAGACTAATCCACGAAGTTCAAAATATTTTGGATAAAATTAAGTAAGCCTAGGGGCCTACTTGTATTTTTCATTTCTCTAGCATCCTAGCTAGATATTAGTTTAGTTAACAGCAGTTGTGATGCGAACTACAGTTTCTGGTCGTTTTGTGACACTGAGTAAACTGCATGTACGATTGTGCTTGTTGTACTGATTTTTTTTTTGTTTTCAACTGCAGTGAGAAAAGTGTTGCGTAACAGTTGCCTTTTGTAGACCTAGTGCGGCCCGCCGAAGGGCTGTGATCTTGCTCTGCAGCCCACATGCTGAGTTGAGTTTGAGACCCCTGGTCTAGACTCTAGAGTTAGTTACTAATAGACTGAGCTTTTTGGTAACACGTGGCAACAGAAAGTGATAATATTTGGTATCAAATATGCAGACAACCTGAGTGTCAGGGACACCAGTCACTTTAAAGTAGAATAACATGGAGAAAAATGCAGGGACTAATCCCAGAGAAATGGGACTAGAAAGAACTAGGGAAGTTTCAGGGCCCCAGTGAGGGAGTAGATGCTAAGAATGATTCCAATAGATGAAAGAAACTACAATTTGAATTAAGGAATGGAGACACATTAATAAGAATAATATGATTTAGTAAGGACTATGTCCCACACAGTGTTTTAGGCATTTCACATAAAAATATAACTAAATTTTTAAATTCAGTCTCTCTATAAAAACAGTATTATAATCTCATTTATGAGAGGTAGTAAAGTTTTAAAAGCTTGACCTCGGTCACAGTGATGGCGCGGTAGGAAGCGATACCGAAAATCTCCCCAGAAACTCAACAAGTTCTTCAACCAGAAACAGAAAAACCTATCCTTGGAGTCTTCAGATGCTTCGCAACACACCCGAAGGTAGGATCGAGCGAAGGATTGGCTAAATATATGGTCAAACCCCGGGGGAAATAAGGAGTAAGAAATGCTCCGCCTTCCTCTCTAATCCAAACAGGATGGCTTTCACTGAGAACTGAGAATATAGAAGCTGAGGCGGGCATAGGGAGTAAATAGGTCCAGACTGCAGTACAGACAACCAAACCAGGCTGTGGCACGGAGATCCAAGCCGTGGAAAAACCTGGGCAATTCAAGCTAACACGTGCGCCAAACCCAGACAAAGAAAGACAAGTGGGACAGCCATTTTCCACATCTCCTGGCTGGCGCGCGCGGGGTTGGTGGGCAAGAGATTCCCGCGAACACTTCGGGGGTGGGCGCAGCCCGTGCTAACCCACAGAGAAGCAGAGTCAGAGACCTCTGTGAGAAAAAAAAGCAGCATCTCCTAGGAGCCCCAGCGCCCTGAGGGGACCGGGCACGGGGAGGGAGCTGGAGCCAACTCCAAAGGCGAAACTTTTCTGTGTGGGAGGAGGGATTTCTCCGTCCCGCCTGAGACTCAGAATCGGGTCAGCGCCCATGCACGGAGAGTGTGCAGGAGATTCCTCCGAACTCCTCAGGGGTGGGCGCCCGTGTTTTCCCTCAGAGGAGCAGAGTCAGAGGCCAGTAAGCGGGCCAGGAGCAGAAGCCCCAGCGCCTTGGGAAAGCCGCACGGGGACAGAGCGAAAACCAATTCCAACCCAGTAACTTTTCTGTGTGGGAGGAGGGCTTTCTCGGAGTGAAAGACGTCCCGTCTGAGACTCAGAATCGGGTCAGTGCCCACGCACGGAGAGTGTGCAGGAAATTCCTCCAAACTCCTCAGGGGTGGGCGCCCGTGTTTTCCCTCAGAGGAGCAGAATCAGAGGTCTGCGAGCGGGCCAGGAGCGGAAGCCCCAGCGCCTTGGGAAAGCCGCACGGGGACAGAGCGAAAGCCAATTCCAAACCAGTAACTTTTCTGTGTGGGAGGAGGGCTTTCTCAGAGTGAAAGACGTCCCGTCTGAGACTCAGAATCAGGGTCAGCGCCCACACACGGAGAGTGTGCAGGAGATTCCTCCGAACTCCTCAGGGGTGGGCGCCCGTGTTTTCCCTCAGAGGAGCAGAGTCAGAGGTCTGTGAGCGGGCCAGGAACGGAATCTCAGGCAGCCCTAGCCCCCTGGGAAAGCCGCACGGGGATAGAGCGAAAGCCAATTCCAAAGCTCAATCTTCTCCCTGTGGGTAGGGATTTCACTCGAAGTATGACCTGTCTGGTCTGACATCCTGGTGGGTGCGCACAGAGAGTGGGCAAGAGATTCCACCGAACGCCTCAGGAGTGGGCACTCGAGTTATCCCACAGAGGGGCAGAACCAGAGGTCTTTGAGTGGGAGGAAGCCACGCCTGATTATGCTAGCAGCTCTGACTGACTGAGCCTTACTCAGAGCCTTACTCAGAGCCCTGTGCTGAGTGGGAATAGAGTGGGGAGTTGCCCGCTCTTTGAGACTCTTACTATCCAGGCAGAGGCAGCAGCAACCCCATAGCTGGAGTACCAGGCTTCTAAATGTGGAAGGAAAAGTCTAGAAGAGAGGCTCCAGGAACACTCTCACAGTGAGAGATCCTCTCACTGTTGGAGCCTATAAACACTAATAAGCCTCGACTGCCAACGAGACTGAAGCCCAATACATGACATCACCATAGAGAATTACCAACTGCAAACCTCTTCCAGAGCGTGCCACAGGGGCAGAACCCGGGGTACAAAGTCACCGACCAGAAAGACAGAAAAGAAAAAGCAAGACGACAACCTCTCAAAATCAAGAATAATCTGCAGACTTTATAACCTATCCCAGTTTATTATATTTGTTCGTCTGTGTCTCTTTTCTTTATACTTGATTTCTTTTTTTTTATTCCAATTTGGTCATTTAATTCTCTTTCAGTCTTACTCTCGCCTCTCTTTGAACTACACTACCCATAAGTGTTACATCTCCCATTATCTTTTCTTTCCTTCTCCTTCCTCTCTATGAGGGTTGCAATCCAAAACCCCTAACTCTCTCTCTTTCTCTCTCCTCCTTTTTCTTTTTTCTTCTTTAAGTGGTTCCATCTTTTCTCTCTCTCTCTCTCTCTTTTCTCCCTCTATATTAGCCTCTTCCTCTCTCCTTTACATCTTCTCTCATTCAAACCTCAATAACGAACAAATTATCTTATCTGGGACTCAAACTTAAGTTTGTGACATTTTGGATGGTTTTTACTTCACCTTTTTAACACATTAGAAGTGCTACCATCCCTGGCTCTCCATTTTATCTAGTTCTTGTTCCACTAAATACAATAGTAATTTTTTAATTTTCCACCCCTTTTTCCTGTTTCCCTCTTATTCCTCTCATCATAACTCTGAGTCAGCCAACACCTAAAAGCAAAGCATTTTATTCTTGACCCAAATTTTTTCCCAATTTGCTTTTTGTGGGTCTATACTGCTCCCCCCCTTTTTTATATATAAATATTTTTTTCTTTTATTTTATTTTTTTTTCTTTTTTGTCTTTTTCCTTTACCCCTATATTACTTCTCCCCAATTCAGGCCCTCCGCCACAGGTATTGTTTGTTCTATCTAGTACAATATAATTCACAGTTCATCACAAGATTTTCTCAAAAAAGAGGGGAGAGGAGAGGAGAGGAAAAAAAGGAGGGGAAGGAATTATTCCTTTTTTTTTTCCTCAAATTTTTATCTTATTTTATTTTTCTTTATTTAAAGATTAATTTAAAAAAAAACACGCAATTTTTTATTTTTATTTTTATTTTTATTTTTTTATCCTTTTATTCCTTTTAAAATCTCATTAATACTATCAAGAAAACCACCCTCAGATGCCATTAAAGAAGAGAAAATCGATTATCATGGATACAAAAGAAAGAGAGGTAACACAGAGAGATGAAGAAAAATCTATGGAGAAAAAATTTAAGATATTGGAAACCTTGGAGTTAAACGACAGAGAATTTAAAATAGAAATCCTAAAAATACTCAGAGATATACAAGAAAACACAGAAAGGCAATTTAAGGAGCTCAGAAAACAACTAGATGAACACAAAGAGTATATCTCCAAGGAAATTGAAACTATAAAAACAAATCAATCAGAGATGAAAAACTCAATTCAAGAGCTGAAAAATGAGGTAACAAGCTTAGCTAATAGAACAGGCCAGATAGAAGAGAGGATTAGCGAAATAGAAGACAAGCAACTTGAGGCTCAACAAAGAGAAGAAGAAAGAGTTTAAAAAATTAAAAAAAATGAGATAGCCCTACAGGAATTATCTGACTCCATCAAAAAGAATAACATAAGAATAATAGGTATATCAGAGGGAGAAGAGAGAGAAAATGGAATGGAGAACATACTCAAACAAATAATAGATGAGAACTTCCCAAGCCTGTGGAAAGAACTAAAACCTCAAATTCTAGAAGCAAACAGAACTCCAAGTTTTCTTAACCCCAACAAACCTACTTCAAGGCACATCATAATAAAATTGGCACAAACCAACTGCAAAGAAAAAATTCTCAAGGCAGCCAGGGAAAAGAAGAATACAACATATAAAGGAAGGCCCATTAGATTATCATCAGATTTCTCAACAGAAACTCTACAAGCTAGAAGAGAGTGGACCCCAATATTTAAAGTCTTGAAAGAGAGGAACTTTCAGCCACGAATACTATACCCATCAAAGTTATCCTTCAAATATGAAGGAGAAATAAAAACATTCACAGATATAGAAAAGATGAGAGAATTTATCACCAGAAAACCCCCACTCCAGGAAATACTAAAGGGGGTTCTCCAATCAGATACAAAGAATAAAAAAACAACAACAACAAAGCCACAAGTAAAAGCTCCAAGAAGAACATAACAAAACCAACTTTAAACTGTGACAACAATAAGAAAGGGGGGAGAGGATGAAGATTAACAGTAGCAAAGGGCGATGGAGCGCAAAAGTACTCACAAAATAGTGCACTACAATGAACAGGGTAGGAACCCTTTTCAGTACTTAAGGGTAACCATCATTGAAAAAACCACCACAGAAGCACATGATTTAAAAAAGATAGCAACAGAGGAAAGATGTATGGAACACAACCAAATAAAAACAAAAGATAAAAAAATGAAAGAGAAGAATCAAACAAGGCACAAAACTAACAGAAAGCAATCTATAAAATGGCAATGAGGAACTCACAAGTGTCAATAATTACACTAAATGTAAACGGATTAAACTCACCAATAAAAAGGCACAGAGTAGCCGAATGGATCAAAAAAGAAAATCCAACTGTATGCTGCCTACAAGAAACTCATCTAAGTAACAAGGATAAAAACAAATTCAAAGTGAAAGGCTGGAAAACAATACTCCAAGCAAATAACATCCACAAAAAAGCAGGCGTAGCAATACTCATATCTGATAAAGCTGACTACAAGACAGCAAAAGTACTCAGAGACAAAAATGGCCATTTCATAATGGCTAAGGGGACACTGAATCAAGAAGACATAACAATTCTTAATATATATGCACCAAACCAAGGAGCACCAAAATATATAAGACAGCTACTTATTGACCTTAAAACAAAAACTGACAAAAATACAATCATACTTGGAGACCTCAATACACCGCTGACGGCTCTAGATCGGTCATCCAAACAGAGAATCAACAAAGACATAGTGGCCTTAAACAAAACACTAGAGCACCTGGATATGATAGACATCTACAGGACATTTCATCCCAAAGTGACTGAGTATACATTTTTCTCCAGTGTACATGGATCATTCTCAAGAATTGACCATATGTTGGGCCACAAAAACAACATCAGCAAATTCAGAAAAATTGAAGTTGTACCAAGCATATTTTCTGATCATAAAGCCTTGAAACTAGAATTCAACAGCAAAAAAGAGGGAAAAAATCCCACAAAAATGTGGAAACTAAACAACATACTTTTAAAGAATGAATGGGTCAAAGAAGAAATAAGTGCAGAGATCAAAAGATATATACAGACAAATGAAAATGATAATACGACATATCAGAATCTATGGGACGCAGCAAAAGCTGTGATAAGAGGGAAGTTCATATCACTTCAGGCATATATGAACAAACAAGAGAGAGCCGAAGTAAACCACTTAACTTCACACCTTAAGGAACTAGAAAATGAAGAACAAAGACAACTCAAAACCAGCCGAAGAAAAGAGATAATAAAAATCAGAGCAGAAATAAATGAAATAGAGAACAGGAAAACTATTGAAAAAATTAATAGAACAAGGAGCTGGTTCTTTGAAAAAATCAACAAAATTGACAAACCCTTGGCAAGACTTACCAAGGAAAAAAGAGAAAGAACTCATATAAACAAAATCCAAAATGAAAGAGGAGAAATCACCACAGACATCGTAGATATACAAAGAATTATTGTAGAATACTATGAAAAACTTTATGCCACTAAATTCAACAACCTAGAAGAAATGGATAAATTCCTAGAACAATACAACCTTCCTAGACTGAGTCATGAAGAAGCAGAAAGCCTAAACAGACCTATTAGTAGAGAAGAAATAGAAAAAACCATTAAAAACCTCCCCAAAAATAAAAGTCCAGGCCCAGACGGCTATACCAGCGAATTTTATCAAACCTTCAAAGAAGACTTGGTTCCTATTCTACAGAAAGTCTTCCAAAAAATTGAAGAAGAAGCAATACTTCCAAACACATTTTATGAGGCAAACATAACCCTTATACCAAAACCAGGCAAGGATGGCACAAAAAAAGAAAACTACAGACCAATATCTCTAATGAATACAGATGCTAAAATACTAAACAAAATACTAGCAAATCGAATACAACAACATATTAAAAAAATAATACATCATGATCAAGTGGGATTCATCCCAGAATCTCAAGGATGGTTCAACATACGTAAAACGGTCAACATAATACACCATATCAACAAAACAAAGAACAAGAATCACATGATCTTATCAATAGATGCAGAAAAGGCTTTTGATAAAATACAACATAATTTTATGTTTAAGACTCTCAACAAAATGGGTATAGAAGGAAAATATCTCAACATGATAAAGGCCATATATGATAAACCATCAGCTAACATCATACTAAATGGCACAAAACTGAAGGCTTTCCCCCTTAAATCAGGAACAAGACAGGGTTGTCCACTCTCTCCACTCTTATTTAATGTGGTACTAGAGGTTCTTGCCACAGCAATCAGACAAGACAAAGAAATAAAAGGCATCCATATCGGAAAAGAAGAAGTAAAGTTATCACTTTTTGCAGATGATATGATCCTATACATCGAAAACCCCAAAGAATCCACAAAAATACTTCTAGAAAAAATAAGCCAATACAGTAAGGTCGCAGGATACAAAATCAACATACAGAAGTCAACAGCCTTTCTATATGCCAACAATGAAACATTTGAGAATGAACTCAAAAGAATAATCCCCTTCACGATTGCAACAAAAAAAATAAAATACCTAGGAATAAACATAACAAAGAATGTAAAAGACTTATACAATGAAAACTATAAACCATTGTTAAGGGAAATCGAAAAAGACATTATGAGATGGAAGAATATTCCTTGTTCTTGGTTAGGTAGAATAAATATAATTAAGATGGCCATATTACCCAAAGCGATATACAAATTTAATGCAATTCCCATCAAAATTCCAATGACATTTTTTAAAGAAATGGAGCAAAAATCATCAGATTTATATGGAACTATAAAAAGCCCCGAATAGCCAAAGCAATCCTAAAGAAAAAGAACGAAGCTGGGGGCATTACAATACCTGACTTCAAACTCTATTATAGGGCCACGACAATCAAAACAGCATGGTATTGGCATAAAAATAGACACTCGGACCAATGGAACAGAATAGAAAGCCCAGAAATAAAATCACATATATATAGTCAAATAATTTTTGACAAAGGGGCCAACAACACACAATGGAGAAAAGAAAGCCTCTTCAACAAATGGTGCTGGGAAAACTGGAAAGCCACATGCAAAAGAATGAAGCTGGACTACAGTTTGTCCCCCTGTACTAAAATTAACTCAAAATGGATCAAAGATCTAAACATAAGACCTGAAACAATAAAGTACATAGAAGAAGACATAGGTACCAAACTCATGGACCTGGGCTTTAAAGAGCATTTTATGAATTTGACTCCACAGGCAAGAGAAGTGAAAGCAAAAATTAATGAATGGGACTACATCAGACTAAGAAGTTTTTGTTCAGCAAGAGAAATTGATAACAAGATAAACAGACAGCCAACTAATTGGGAAATGATATTTTTAAACACCTGCTCAGATAAGGGCCTAATATCCAAAATATACAAAGAACTCATAAAACTCAACGACAAACAAACAAATAATCCAATAAAAAAATGGGAAGAGGATATGAACAGACACTTCTCCCAGGAAGAAATACAGATGGCCAACAGATATATGAAAAGATGCTCATCTTCTTTAGTTATTAGAGAAATGCAAATCAAAACTGCAATGAGATACCACCTCACACCTGTTAGATTAGCTATTATTAACAAGACAGGTAATAGCAAATGTTGGAGAGGTTGTGGAGAAAAAGGAACCCTCATCCACTGTTGGTGGGAATGTAAAGTAGTACAACCATTATGGAAGAAAGTATGGTGGTTCCTCAAAAAACTGAAAATAGAACTACCTTATGACCCAGCAATCCCTCTACTGGGTATATACCCCAAAAACTCAGAAACATTGACTTGTAAAGACACATGCAGCCCCATGTTCATTGCAGCATTGTTCACAGTGGCCAGGACATGGAAACAACCAAAAAGCCCATCAATAGATGACTGGATAAAGAAGATGTGGCACATATACACCATGGAATACTACTCAGCCATAAGAAATGATGACATCGGATCATTTATAGCAAAATGGTAGGACCTTGACAACATTATACGGAGTGAAATAAGTAAATCAGAAAAAACCAGGAACTGCATTTTTCCATACATAGATGGGACATAAAAGTGAAACCAAGAGACATTGATAAGAGTGTGGTGGTTACGGGGGGGGGGGGGGGGGAGGGAGGAGAGGGAGAGGGAAGGGGGAGGGGGAGGGGCACAGAGAGAACTAGATAGAGGGTGACAGGTCAATCTGACTTTGGGTGATGGGTATGCAACATAATTGAACTTTAAGATAACCTGGACATGTTGTCTTTGAATATATGTATCTTGATTTACTGATGTCACCCCATTAAAAATAAATAAAATAAAAAATATTAAAAAAAAAAAAAAAAAAAAAGAAAAAAAAAAAGAAAAGCTTGACCTCAAAGCGAATTTTAGTAAAATGGGAATAAAAAAAAAAAAAGACCACAGATTGTTCTTATAAAGATTAGATTAGTCAATGTAATGAAGAACTTCAAAGAATACCTGGCTCATAGTAAGCACTGAATAAATGCTAATGCCTACTTGCTAAAAATAAATAAGTACATATTAATAATAAATTGAGTATAACATGCTTAAGTAACTTGCTCAAGGTTATTTCATTATTCACTGGTTTTAATCCAAACTATAAACCCATCTCTAACTGGTTCCAAATGCTGAGCTCATAGACACTGGGCAATGGAGAAGTCCAGTCATACCTAGGAGGTAGACATATTATCAGGGGCAGTTGGGGGAGGGGTTCCACTAGTTGTAGCTAGGTGGACGTGGAACCTAGATGATCATCCAGGCACATGATAAATAGGACTTTGAGCATCAAGACATCTGAACTCCACTCATGTTTGAAAATAATGCTTCTGGCCCTGGCTGGTTGGCTCAGTGGTAGAGCGTTGGTCTGGCATGTGGAAGTCCCGGGTTCGATTCCCAGCCAGGGCACACAGGAGAGGCGCTCATTTGCTTCTCCAACCCTCCCCTTCTCCTTCCTCTATGTCTCTCTCTTCCCCTCCCGCAGTGAGGCTCCATTGGAGTGAGGATGGCCCGGGTGCTGGGGATGGCTCCTTGGCCTCTGCCCCAGGCGCTAGAGTGGCTCTGGTCACAACAGAGCGATGCCCCAGAGGGGCAGAGCATCACCCCCTGGTGGGCAAAGCGTCGGCCCCTGGTGGGCGTGCCGGGTGGATCCCGGACGGGCACATGCGGGAGTCTGTGACTGTCTTTCCCCGTTTCCAGCTTCAGAAAAAGAAAAAAAAGAAAAAAAAAAGAAAAAGAAAATAATGCTTCTAACAATCGGACTAAGTTATGGTTAGGCTAAGCTCTACATCTGGGTATGGCTGACCTGCTGTGTAAAGTCTGATAACATTTGCAGCTAAGGGGACATGAACCTCTTAAAACTATCTGAATCCTACATGAAGAAAAGCAAGGTGTAACTTCCAGACTTCTCCTTGCACGTAGCAGTGGGTGGGAGGTTGGGAAAAGGTTTTGAGATAATTTTATGTATCCAGAAGCAAATTTTTAAAACAAGACTTTATAAATTATTTCCAGGTGCAGATGACACACTCCTGTGCTATTGTACAATGTTCAGTCTTACATTAACTTGTAGGCACAAAAATGGCCACTATTAGGGTTTCCCGCTAACATCTACTGTATTAATAGTTTATGACTTTATATGAACTAAGTTTTGTCTGTAAAATTTTGCACCCAATTTTGCAAATGCTTGGCATCTATGCATATATTTACTGCAGCATTGTGCCTGATTTGCCAAATATTTTTTCTTAGTTAATTATGAGAGTCTGGTGTTGTAGCTCTACCACTTTGGCATGAAAAGGGCCAGATGTGAGGGAGTCTTAAATCAGACATTTAAATAATCCAAGCAAGTATTTAAAACACTTCAAAATCTAAAAGTGTTTTTCTTCATATTTGACCTACCCATTCTATGTGGTGCTAATCACATACACTATAACGAATGCAATAAAAAAAAAGACAACAGATTCAAACAATTTCATAATTATTCTGATAGTCATTTCTTTTTCTGTAAGTGATCCAACCCAAATTTCTTTGACATGGAAGTTTAAAAAGTGACTATCAAATTAAAAAAAAACAACACTTTTTATCACCATCCATGGACATAATAAACTATAAATAACTTAAATAAATATAAAACATAAAAATATTGTGTTCTTATATCAAATTAGATAAAAATTGAAGTTGAATTGTTTGACAGTTTTTATTTCTTTTTTTTAACTTTTGAGAGACTACCACTATATCACGTGACCATTACAACATATAATAATTAAAATTAAAGAAACTTTTCCATTTTACTGATGCCAATTTTAACATTTCACATGGGTCTTTTTGACATTCTAATTATTGTTTTAATTCTAATAATGCTTTTGTATAGAATTATATTGGCTCCTCTTTTAATAATCACTAAAACTTCATTTGGAGTAGTATCACTGAATCAATCTTGATTACTAATAATTAATTAAATGTATTTTCTTTACATTTTGGTCTCCTAAATATTTGTCTATATGTAGGTTATGAATACTTACTAAACCTCTGTTGTTGTTATCATTTATTATCTGGGATCTGGACAGGCTACTTTATCTGAGAGTTAATATAACTTAGCAGCTAAAATGTTGGATGCTAGAGTCATACTATCTGCTTACAAAAATTAGAGGATATTTTATTACTTCATATTCATTTTGAAGTATACCCTAATTTTTGTGAGCAGTATATTTGGATTCAAAGCCAGTTTTTCCATAGTCTGGTTAAATGTGATAGGGGGAGTTATTTAAATTCTTTGTTTCTTTTTATTTTAAGCTATAAAACTAGACACATAGTGATAATACTTAACTCATAGAGTAATTATAGTTATTTAATACAATAATATGTGAAAAACAGTTATAATATGATCTGGCACATAATAAATATTCATAAGATTAGATTTTCTTATTATTTGTAAAATATAAATAATCAGTAAATTGTGTTGGGTATTGGCCTTTTAAATCAGACAAGCCAGAGTTTTAAGTCTTGTTCTTTGTTCTAACTGCACTGTACCATGCAAGTTATAACTCTCTTGATTTCTTTTTCTTTTTTCTTTTTCTTTTATTTTTTTACAGAGACAGAGAGAGAATCAGAGAGAGGGATAGATAGAGACAAACACACAGGAATGGAGAGAGATGAGAAGCATCAATCATCAGTATTTCGTTGCGACACCTTAGTTGTTCATTGATTGCTTTCTCATATGTGCCTTGACCATGGGGCTACAGCAGACGAGTAACGCCTTGCTTGAGCCATCGACGTTAGGTCCAAGCTGGTGAGCTTTGCTCAAACCAGATGAGGCCGCGCTCAAGCTGGCGTCCTCCGGGTCTCGCACCTGGGCCCTCCGCATCCCAGTTCAACTCTCTATCCACTGTGCCACCGCCTGGTCAGGCTTGACTTCCTTTTTTTTTTAGATAGAAAGACATAGATATACAGTGTGTCTGTAAAGTCATGGTGCACTTTTGACCAGTCACAGGAAAGCAACAAAAGATGATAGAAATGTGAAATCTGCACCAAATAAAAGGAAAACTCTCCTAGTTTCATACCTATTCAGCGCAGTTCGATGTGGGCTCCATTTGTTGCCGCAATTTGTACCCCGTAAAACAGAGACGTTTCTTTAACATGTTATGAACCAGGGGTCCCCAAACTACAGCCCGTGGGCCACATGTGGGCCCCTGAGGCCATTTATCCGGCCCCCGCTGCACTTCCAGAAGGGGCACCTCTTTCATTGGTGGTCAGTGAGAGGAGCATAGTTCCCATTGAAATACTGGTCAGTTTGTTGATTTAAATTTACTTGTTCTTTATTTTAAATATTGTATTTGTTCTCGTTTTGTTTTTTTACTTTAAAATAAGATATGTGCAGTGTGCATAGGGATTTGTTCATAGTTGTTTTTTTTATAGTCTGGCCCTCCAACGGTCTGAGGGACAGTGAACTGGCCCCCTGTGTAAAAAGTTTGGGGACCCCTGTTATGAACTGTAGTCTTGCTTAGGTGTAATTGTTGAGCACACGCATGCACAAATTTTTTAGGGCTCCTTAGATAGCTATCTGTAACAGCCTCTACAGACTCGTCACTGACTGATGGCCTACCAGAATAGGGTTTCTCCACCAAACTGCTGGTTTCCTTCAACTGCTTATCCCACTGAGTAATGTTATTCTTATGTGGTGGCACTTCGTTATAAACGTGCCGATATTCATGTTGCACTTTGGTCACAGATTCGAATTTAGTGAGCCACAGAACACATTGAACTTTCCTCTGTACCATCCACATCTCGACTGGCGTGGCCGTGTGCTGCTCTCCTGTATACACAGTGTTACGGCATCATCTGCACATGCGCACATGCTGCCACATCATCCTACAGAAACTGGGAGGGTTTTCCTTTTATTTGGCACAGATTTCACATTTCTATCATTTTTTGTTGCTTTCCTGTGACCAGTCAAAAGTGTACCATGATTTTACAAACACACTGTAGATTAGATATAGATATAGATGTTGATGATATAGGTATAAATAGATATATAAATATAGACATAGACATAGATATAGATATGAACACCACCTCTCAAATTTGTTGGGAGAATTAAAAATATATAATTAATAAAAACATAGTTAGCACTTGTATATTTTTTGTTTTTTATATAAGTGGAAAGATCCTTTTTCACTTGTCACAAAGCTAAAAATTATATGAAATGCTGTCTGCAAATAATTTATAACATTTGACATAAATTTTTAATCTAGATAAAAGTGCCTATATTTAACATCCATTAATTCACCCATTGGTTTATTCAAAAATGTTAGACTAGCTAATACACACCAGGTATTGTGCTAACAACTGGAGATAAAATAATAAAATGCAGAGACCCCTCTAACTTCCAGTGAGCTCTATGATCAATAAATAAAAAGCAATGATCAAACTGCCTATGTGTAGAGGGTCATGGAAGTGGAGAGGAGCAGCAAGTAAAGCTTGTCATACATGTGGAATTGAAGCTGATTTCAGAAAGAGTAGAATCAGCTACACAACATAGAGAAAGAGTATTTCAATGAGAAAGGACAACCTATAAAAAAGAATTTAGGAATAATTCTGTCCAGCCTGCTGGTGTAGTGCGAAGAGAAGAGATTAAGTGGAAGAGTCAGCAACAGGTCACCAAGAAGTACACAAAAAAATAGAAATCATGTAAAAAAAGTTCAGCCAAGGGATTTCCATGAGCTTAAATTTAAAAATGATTACTCTGGTAGAGGTGGAAAATGGCAGAGAGAACAAAAAATAGACACAGACTGGTTAGGAGGTTGTTAATGTTAGAAGATTGCAATCCATTGACTTCCTGCATTTTGGAATTTTGGGGGTATTTACTATGTTCTAACAGAAATTATTTTAAAAATAGACCGGAGGCTTTAATGTTAATATTTTCTGTCTAAAGATGATCAAATTAGATAGCTATATATTTATTTTTTAATCTATCAAATTACCCTGTTTAATTCTATTATTGACATTATTATTCCTTATTCATTATATATATATATATTTCTTTGGTTTATAAAAGACTTACATAGATATGCTATTGCCAACTTGTTTTGTTTATCTAATAGCTTTTGACTTTCATATTTTAATATAATGGCATTTAAGTCACAAATCTTTATTAATTACATCTTTATTAAGAATTGTATCATTTATCAAAATAAAGTATCATTCTATATTCATTCTATATATTTTACTGTCTTTTATTTTGGGTTTGATCTCTACCCGGAACTCCTTGATAGTTTTTTTGTTGTTGTTGTTAAAATACATACAAGGTTGTTAGTGAAGAAATAAACAATTCTCCTTTTCTTTTATTTAAACTTTAAGATCTACTCTTTCTTTTTGAGGTTGCCTGGTATTAATTTATACTTCTATATTTTCAATGTCATTATGCATTTATTTTTAGTTTATTTTAGTTATTTTACTATACTTCAGAACCTTTTATAAAGGTGGCATTAACATATTTTCATTTCTTGTTACAACTGATAAATTTGGTTTTTATTCATTCATCTTATTCTATGTTTGCTTATTTTTAATAGATTTCTTTTGCACAACATTGCTTCTCTCTTTTGCTATTTTTTTTTCTTTGTGTATTGGGATGTAGTCAACCTGTTTTTAAATTCAACTAATGCTTAACGCTAAGAACACATGCATGTACAAGTGTGTACACAAAACAAAAGCACAAACATGTTTTTCATAATCACCATTATAAAATAATCCATATTTATTCTTTACCCCTCAGACTCTTCTTATTTCTTCTGTCTTCTCCAGTAAAAACATAACTTTGACAGCATCCCTTAGTCCAATATGTGTTAAATATAGGAAGGTATACTAGCTTAGTATAATAGCGACCATCATAATAACCATTTCTCTATAACATATTTATGTCCATATCCCAAATGCCTGTTAATACCAGATATTTGCTTATCTGGTTGAAATATCATAGTTTGGTGCAAACATTCAATAACAGTGATGATTAGGCCACACACACATATACAAAATAACTACAAATGCAAGGAAAAACATAGATATTTTTTATTGCACAAGGATATAAGCACAGAGTGAAACCAATAATTTTTTTTAGCTGCCCCATGATAAAGCTCCCTAGCATAATATAACTTCCAGCTCCTGGAATTGCTGATAGTGGACTCAGTTCAAAAACCACTCGAAAAGCTAAATCTTATTGAAAATAATGTTGATA
Organism: Saccopteryx leptura; assembly: GCF_036850995.1. Taxonomy (NCBI): domain Eukaryota; kingdom Metazoa; phylum Chordata; class Mammalia; order Chiroptera; family Emballonuridae; genus Saccopteryx; species Saccopteryx leptura. The sequence continues at coordinate 47,546,578 of NC_089510.1, forward strand.
GAATGTAGTGTTCAAATAGTACCTTTATCCAACAATTAATTTTATGTCCAGCAATCTACAATTCAGTTTAGAAATTCCTCACTGATATTACTACCAGGAAATAATTTAAATAATAGTTGTACACATGATACATATGAACCTTTCATCTCTTTTTAAAAATCAATATTTGGGCATCTTCTAGTTAAATTTCAGGTAAACACAATCTAAATCCATGTCAGTAAGAATAATGTTGATCAAGACAAACACAGGAGAGTGATCTGAGCCAAGAAATCCACCGCCAGGTTGACAATCCATTAATCAACATGTCTTAGGTAGTACACTTGTTCACTGTACTTTTAAATTTACCCAACTGGTCAGGGGTGGCTGGGAGTCAGTAAAAGCTAAAACTCTACTTATTCTATGATTTATATTCTATCAGTTTTACCCAACATTTTATCTGGATAGCAAATTTATTTCATCATATTTAGTGTGGTGTTCAAAAAGAATACTTTTTCTGCCTGATCAGGTGGTGGTGCAGTGGATAGAGCATCAAGCTGGGATGCCGAGGAACCAGGTTCAAAACCCAGAGGTCATTTCCATTACCACAAGGATCTTTCATGTTGCCCTTTCATAGCCACCCATTTCCCTCCTGCCCTAACCCTTCTTTACCCTCCTTGCCTCTAATCTATTCTTCATTTCTTTACTTTTTTCATATCAAGATTCTTATATAAATGGAGTCATACTGTATCTTATCTTTTAGGCATACCTTTTGTCACCCGGCATAATTCTCTGGAGCATAATCTAAGTTGTTGTCTGTATCAATAATTGATTATTTTTACTGCTGAGTGGCATTCCACGATATGGATGGACCACGGTTTGCTTAATCACTCACCACTGAAGGACACTTGAGTTGTTTACATCTTTTGACTATTACAAATAAAGGTGCTATAAACATTCAAGTTCAGGTTTTCATGCGCACATAGTTTTTTTTATGATTTTAACTTACTATGTTTACATAGATTCAAGTGCCCCACCAAATATATCTCCCCCCATCCCCGTGTTCCCCTTGGCCTCCCCAACCCCTCTCCAAAATGCCTTCTCATTCCCTCTAGGATTCTCTACCATGACTGTGTCAATGTCAGTATCTTGGGTGTGATATTATACTATAGTTTTGCAATTTTATCATTGGGGGAAACTAGGTAAAAGGCATTTCTCTGTATTATTTCTTATGCCTGCATGTGAATCTATGATGATCTCAAAGTAAAAAGTTCATTTAAATAAGTAATGTTATAATTATATTACAATAAACTGTAAGTGTATAACTAAAAAAACAAAACAAAACCCAAGGTCACTGGCTTGAGCACGGGCTCACCAGCTTGAGTACAGGGTCGTTGGCTTGAGTGTGAGATCATAGACATGACCCCAGGGTCACTGGCTTGAAACCTAAGGTCACTAGCTTGGGCAAGGGGTCACTCACTCTGCTGTAGTCCCCTGAGCTCATCAAGGCACATATGAGAAAGCAGTCAATGAACAACAAAGGATCCACAATGAAGAATTGATGCTTCTCATCTCTCTCCCTTCCTGTCTGTCTGTCCCTTTCTCTGTCTCTGTCTCTCTCTCTCTGTCTCTCTCTGTCTCTGTCTCTCTCTCTCTCACACACACACACACACAACTTTTTCTAACATGTGTACTATGTATTTCTAACATTTTCATGGAATGGATAGAGTCTTGGCTCAAGACTCCTTAGAGAGAAAAAAAATGAAGCACATTGGCTAAATCTGACAAGGGATAAATAAGGGCTTTTAAATGAAGAGGGGTTAACCCCTCATTTCCAAAGACGTACTCAACATGGAGAATGGGTAGACTCATTCTGAAAAAGGATGCAGTCAAGGAATCTGAGTATAGTCTTAGAACAAAGGTAGATTTTGTCTGGAAAAGAAGACTTCTTTATGATTTTGTGTAATATCAGTGAAGCAGCAACTAGAAACATGTTCCAATACCCTGTAATAAAAAAGGTAAAAGTCTAAGAGATAAGTTTAATTTAAAAATTCTAATTTCAGAGGTAATAAACTAGTGCCCTAACCCCCTTTCTACCAGTCTAATAAGAACTGTAACTGCTGGTAAAGAATCTTTCTTCTAGCTCAGTATGACAAAAGACAATGTTCAAGGGAAAAGGAGGTAAAAAGGCTTAGAAGTCATTTTAAGGCCCAAAGGAGGAACAATGGGTGTGTACTGGGAGATAAGATTGCCAGATAAAATATAGGACACTGAGTTATATTTGAAGTTCAGATAATATAAATAGCTGCTAGTATTAGTATGATCAGTGTAATTCATCATTCATCTAAACTTTAAATTTTACTGGACATCCTATGTTTTGTATTTGTTACATAAAAAAACATTTACTCCAGAAGTTTTCAGAAAAAGAGAGATCTCAAATAGCTTGAAATCTTCATTCTTCTTCCCAATAAACTTGTTTTAATAACCTTATATGTTTCCAACCATGTATCTTAACTCTCACTATGCAGTTTGATTTGTCCTGGAAAAGCAAGGTGTTATTTTTTCCCCCAATTAACACAAATATTCTTAAATGCTTCTGAAATTTTCTTTTATTATGCTGCATTATTACTTATTCCATCATCACTATCTTAATATATGCACCAGTGCCAGAACTTAAATCCAATGAGTTCTCACTGATATCAAATTCAAGATCTTTTTAAAGATATGATGTATAAAAGAAGAAAACACTTGCTAGTAAAAGACCAAATATGTAGGGAAAACAGAAGAAAGGGGGGGGGAAATCTAGTAATTAAAAAAAAAAAAGAAAACAATGTGTTTAAATCTGATCATTTCAGTGTTTAATTTCTTGTAAGTAAATTAACATTGAGTAACCTCATTTCATTTTCATTTTTAGCTCACTCTAAAGACTGTCATGGCTTCTTTCCACTTCCTACAGAGATTCATTCCCTTGTGTATTTCTCAAGCTTTAAGATGAATGTACCCATTTATCTTGTCACTTCGACAATTTCAATTGAAAGGCCTTTAACTGATGTCAGTAAGAAAACTACTGCTATTTGTAAAAATAAATTTGAGTGAGGCAGTTTGGAAGCTACAGATATATTTCTTCTGCTCATTCTTCCCCCAAAGGAAAACAGTGGCCTCCATTTTAGGAAAAGGGAGTGTAAAACATGCTCAAAGTTTCATAATGTGAATTTGAATATTTAAATAGTGGCTGTGTGTGTGTGTGTGTGTGTGTGTGTGTGTATACACCTTAGGATTGACATGTAGGGAAAGGCATTAGACTCCTCTAGGAAGCTTAAATATAAAAATTACTCACTAAAACTTCCCAAGGCAAAAGTGACCAGCTCCTTTATAGATTTCCTTGCAGAGGCTCCTTAAGTAGTTATTATAAGAGAGGGAGTGAAATTCTCAGATAGGGTTTCCTAAACTCCAGTTGGCCAATGAAATGTCAACCCTCACACCGTAGATTTGATCTCAGAATGCTTGTGCTGTATTGTCCTCCTACAATCCAAGCCCATGTGTAGTTTCAAAGAGCAGCTGGTGAGGGTAAAGCCTGTTGGTTTGCTAGTTGCTCTCTAGCTCCTGGGATATGGAGGGAAGTTTCCTAGCTACTGTGAACTACAACCTTCTCTGGTTATTGATATACATATAAGCTTATTTTTCAGCAAGGCTGTCCACTACTCAGCACTACTGGGTTTAATTCTTTTTAGAGAGCACAGGGGATGTCAACACAATTGGAGGCCAACTGACTCTGGCTTCAGATATTAGAAATGTCCAAATTGAACTTCATATTCACATGGGCAGAAACTTGCTGTAAATTCAGGACTTTGGAGCAAAACATAGCTATGCTATAAATCAGGGGTCCCCAAACTATGGCCCGCGGGCCGCATGCGGCCCCCTGAGGCCATTTATCCGGCTCCCACCGCACTTCCAGAAGGGGCACCTCTTTCATTGGTGGTCAGTGAGAGGAGCATAGTTCCCATTGAAATACTGGTCAGTTTGTTGATTTAAATTTACTTGTTCTTTATTTTAAATATTGTATTTGTTCCCGTTTTGTTTTTTTACTTTAAAATAAGATATGTGCAATGTGCACAGGGATTTGTTCATACTTTTTTTATAGTCTGGCCCTCCAACGGTCTGAGAGACAGTGAACTGGCCCCCTGTGTAAAAAGTTTGGGGACCCCTGCTATAAATCCTGTGCATTAATGTTTTATTTTAGATTAATTCACACATGGGTCTATGATCCCAACCATAGGATCACAATGCTGAAGGGATTATTGAGACCTTTAGTGCTTATTCTTAAACACTTTATTTTTTCAGGATTGTTGTTTCATTCACTATAAAATAAAGAAGAAGGGGTTGGGTAAGTAATATTTAGTGGTTTTGTTTTTTTTTTACCACTTTCCTAGCAAGGTGCAATATTTGGTAGCAGAAATCCAACTATAGGAACCACAATGCATGCAGAGATTTTTTTTTTTTTTGGTTTTATGTTTGTTTGCTTGTCCATGTTGACAGTAGGTATCCAAATTAGAAATTGCAAGACTGCTATAGAGGTTCCCCAATGCCAACAGGGAGCAATATTTTGGCATTTCCTCTCTATGAATGGCTTTTGATTTTGTACCTTTTGCTTCTGATTTCAAGACGGCTGCTCTATCTCCAGCAATTGCATCTAAACAGGAAGAAGAGCAACTGACAAGTTCCAGCTAAGCATACCCCCATGTTAAAAGGTTGCTACCTAGGCCCTAGTTGGTTGGTTCAGTGGATAGAGCATCAGCCCAGCATGCCAACATCCCAAGTTCAATCCTCAGTCAGGGCATATATGAGAAGTGATCATCTGCTTCTCTTCATCCGTCCTTCTTTCTCTCTTCTCCTCTCGCAGCCAGTAGTTCAATTGCTTTGAGTACCGAGTATAGGTTGGTTGATGTGAACGTCGGCCCTAGATGGGGGTTGCTGGGTAAATCCTGGTTAGAGCTCATGTGGGAGTCTCTCTATCTCCTCTCCTCTCACTTAAAAAAAAATAAAGAAAACGAGTTTACCTAAAAGCCTCATTTAAAAACTTATATCTAACCATGACTATGTCATAGATCCATCCCTAGCTGCAGAAGAGGTTGGAAAATATTCCTTTTTAACTGAGAACCTTGCTAACCACATGAACATTTCATTCTCTTAGTAAAAAGGGGGATAATAGACATTGGGTAGTTGATCCAATAGGATATGCTATAATCTCTAAGATTCTATATTTCTTATTATACAGACTTTATGCAATGTATCTTTTAAATCATTGAGAATAGAAAAAAATATTAAACATACTTTTGTGAACAAAGAACTATAACTTAGATATCAGTTACCCTGAATTAGGAAGTAGGGTTCTGGAATTTTGACCTTCTGACCCACTTAAAGGTTATTCTAAATTGTATGTCATCTATATAATTTGTCACCTTCTAGACCAAATTGTTCTTATGCAATCTTTTCTCTTTTCTATGCTGTTTTCTCCTATTTTTTTCCTTTTTTATTAATGTTATATTTGCCAGATGAGCCTTTTGCAGGGAATTTTTTTCCTAATAATTTACTCATTTACACCACCTAATTGGCCCTGTCTTCTGTATAAGACATCCTCCCTTTAATCTATATCCACTTTCCCATGACTGGGTGACTTATATTCCTAACATCTATAATTTCATTGCTTGATTATGAATCCTTTTCTCTATTCCAGTATTTCAGAGATGGAAATACTTCCAATATTCTTCATTGGTATGGAAGATTAAAATAATTGATCATAACTCTTCATATCTTACTGTATGTCCTTTGCCATGTAACTTTGTGGTACTAGCCACTAGATTGGGCAGAGTATGTCACTTCTCCATTGATACTGAGTTTAGCACACATTTGGCTTTTGCCAGTGGAATGCAGGTAAAAGTGAATGTTTCAGTTCTAAGCCAAGTCCTGAAAAGGCTTCATGTGTTTCCACTTGACATTCACAATGGAAATACTTTCTAGTAGTTATTCGCCCTTTTTAACAAATAAGATGACCTGAAGTCAACCTTAAGCAAAATCCGCTAACTGCAATATGAAACCAAGCAGCTCCAGCTGACCCACAGAATTTTAAGTATATAATATAAAGCTGATTTATTATTTTTTTAGTAAACTATTGATATTTTAGGACTTTTTTTTTGTAATACTGGGCACTATTATGGAAATACTAGACTAATTTAATTGGCCCAGGGGAAATCTGCTTACTCTGGGGTATTCGTGGCTACAATTAGTGGTAAAAAAAAAAAAAAAAGCAGGAATGGTAAATTGTCTTTAAAGTCTTTGGTAATTCCAGAGGGATTCTTAAGATCTCTCTGACTTCTCTTCCTTTTGTGGTTGCTTCTGCAATAAAAAGTAACCACAAAGGCAAAGATGGTCTTCAAAACCTCAGGAGAACAATGGCCCATATTTTGTTCAATCCACTAGTCTGATTGAAGTAACTTTCTGGGTCCGTGCATCTGTTTTCCTATGACACCAGAATCCTATGCTGACTCAGCCAGGAAAATTTAAGTATATAAATGTGGTAATACTTCTCAGAAAATGTGAGAAGGCCTCAAAATAAAGGTGATGTAGTGGTTTAAGGTATTATAATAATGCATAATTTTTATACTACTTAGCTTCTGAAAACAGGGCAGTTTAGGACTCAGAAATACTATAACTTGCAGTTACTCTCTTTTCTGTAGTTGACAAGTGCACCTGGGAACAAACGTAAGTGTCTTCACAATTAACACAGGCCCTGGATATACTTCTGGGTAGACAACAAAAACAGTACCTCAGCCCCTGGATCCTTGCCATTTGTGGTAGGTCCTTCGGGGGAATCGATAGTTTACCCAGTACAGTGTCTACCAGCAAGGACAAGTAGTACGTTATTGGTAGGACCCTGGAGAAACTTGAGGAAGAAACATTTCCTTGGGAAGCTCAAATTGGCTTCCCACGTTGGTTCCATAAAGGAATCCTGAGAGGCTCCCTCAATTCCTTGTCACTACACTTTCCCTATCTGAAGTAAACTGGATAGCAGCTGCATCTAGTCACCCTCAGAGGGGCAGCGGCTACAGCTGGTTCCTCTCTCATAGGACTTTGCAGTTAGTGCCCACCCTGGCATCCTGTCAGCTGTCACCCTTCCCTGAGATCTTAGAATTTTATTTTCTGAGCTCTGAACACTTACTGTTGTTTTATACTCATCCAGTGACTAGATAAAGCTATAGCAAGGGAATATATGTAGTTCAGTAAAACCTCTATAAGCCTGAGCTCTCCTTAATTAAAATGTGACTCGCATGGATAACAGGGTAAAGTACTGTGAAGTTAAGGTAACTGGAGGGAGCCTACTGAGAAAGTGCCTGGTGGTCTGTTTCTTTACATGCCAGGAAAAACAAACAAAGAAATACGGGAACATTTTCCCTATCCTACTAAAGGGAAGTCAAGCTTCTTTTGCTTCTAAGAACTGGGCTACTCTCATCCATGGGGTCAGGGGGGGCAGCAATCAGTTAAGTGTTTCTAGACAAAAGAAAGTTACTAAGTAAATCTGATTCACTCAGATGATAAATAGGCTTTTTTTTTTTTATATTGATGAGCCAGGGTTTACAAATTCAAAGCCTTTCTGGGAAAAGACAGACCATGTAAATGACCAATGCTGACCTCGTAGGATAAATTCTAGTTGACCTCTGGCTTTCTGAGAGATAATAGGAGGTGGTACAGGCTGAGCAAGCCAGGGAGTTCAAGCAACGCCTCAAGGGAAATGCTGCTTTCAGTTCCAGATGGCTGTGGCTATTTGGAAACATAGAGCAACAGCAATAATAGCACCCAGGGACAAAGAAAAGCAGGACTTTCTTTATATCCTTTTTGGGGACAAAATAAGCCTCCCAGAGTCTTCTGTGACAGAAGCAATGCATAAAAAATTTTTTGCAAAATGACTGCTGTTGGATGGTCCCACAAGCTTGTGGCATTTGAGGACTGAATTCAAAACCAACAATTATATCCAATAAATTCTAGTAGTTAGCACTAGAATATCAGTGAATCATTGGTAAATTTTCAACAATGAAAATTACTGTTCTAGGATATGTAAATTATATAAATTTTAAGTTGCTTTTTATCTGAGAGAATTATAAAAGGAGGATATTGGGGGAAATTATAGAAAAAGTGAATACAACATGTTACAGAAAAAGAATAAAATGTTTTGGAATGATACTTTAGGAAAAGTAAGAGAAAGAGGAGAAAGTAAATCTCCATGTTGGGACTGATAGTTTGTAAGGAGAAAGAGAATTGAGGAGTGTGTAAGAAATATGTATAGATAGATGCCTAATGAGAAAAAGAACAGAGTCAAGAGCTTCAAGTGACACAGGTGGCTCTTGAATATGTGGTTGGAAAACCAGGTAAAGAGGGAAAAGTCTTGTTTAATACATTAAAAATAAATATAGGAATTAAATAAATATAGGAATTAAATCTGGAAAAAGTATTCAGAAACATATGGATGATGTAAGAGTTCACAAATGGAAATTAAGAGCACATACATATTACTCATAATTTAAGAAAGTTTAATGTCATCAATTTGACTAATTTAGAGAATGATCTTTAATGATTATTTTTTATATCAGTGGCTGTGACAAACCACAGAAACCAAACTATATTGGTTTTATTAGAAGATAATTTATTTGGAGGATACGAACATTGGGTGGCTCACAAAATCATCATGAATTCCACAAATCCAAGTTTAGAAAAGAATGGGGAATAAGGAGGTAAGAAGCAGCCAGGATTCTACCAGAGCAGCATCAGCCCTGGATGTCACTGCCCATGAACACTCATTGCTGGGACATAAAGCTCATGATCCACAGCACTCTCCACAAAATCTCTGGGTATATCTTAATCTTTGTTTCACTTCCTCTAGATCCAAAGTGTTTGGAAGCAATATTTCATTGGCCCAGTTTAGGGTGATTTCTGTATTTTAGCTGACCTCCAATCATAGATTCCATAATAGAAGGCACAGTTCTCCTAGGATTCCCCCAATATAGGAAGGTTGTTCCAAAACCAGCCCACAAAAATGATAAATACCCTTTATATTTATTAAAGTGTACTTACATTATAAAGTTGCTACTGACTTGTTTCTCTCAAGAACAGTTTCTAATAAAAACTTATTCTATCAGGCATAAATTCATCTATTATGAAGCCTTCTATTACCTAAGTTACATGACAAGGGAAAGATTACAATATAAATGTATGAACCAAGATGAAATTATAAAGATGTAGTAAAGCTGTTGTGTGTCCAATGACCACTTTTTCTCTTCACCTAAGGTTAATATCAGTGTTAATGAGTCTAAATTATTGAGCATCACTGTGATAATGGAAAGTAGAAGAGGGAAGGAGTTAAACAAATGAGAAAGAAACAAAGATGGCAGACAAAAACAAATACAGGGAAGACCTATCTCTTTCTAAAGGAACAGACAGAATTAAATAACTTAAGAACACTCACAATACTTATGCCTGAAACAAACACATAAATCATGAGCTGTGTAAACTGTGCATTGATCAGTCACTACTGGTATTTCAATAAGGAATATATCTGGGAGATGTGACTTTTGACTTAGCTCATTAATCCAGTAATCTTTTCTTATCAAGTTAGTCATTTATTCACTCATTATTTGAACAGATATACATAGACATCTACTAGGAATAGAAGATGAAACAATTGTGAAAAATAAAGAGCAAAAAGAAAGAATTAAGATAAAAGAGCCTGACCAGGCAGTGGCACAGTGGATAGAGTGTCAGACTGGGATGCAGAGGACCCAAGTTCAAGATCCCAAGTTCATCAGCCTGAGCATGGGCTCATCTGGCTTGAGAAAAGCTCACCAGCTTGAGCTCAAGGTTGCTGACTCAAGCAAGGGGTCACTTGGTCTGCTGTATCCCCCTGGTCAAGGCACATATGAGAAAGCAATCAATGAATAACTAAGGCGCCGCAACAAAGAATTGATGCTTCTCATCTCTCTCCCTTCCTATCTGTTTTTCCCTATCTGTCTCTCTCTCTCTATCTCTGTCACACACACAAAAAAAAGATAAAAGAGGAAAAATAGATAATTTAGGTAAAAAAATGTGTTATGAAATAGTATTTTAAATTAGCCTCATACTTCAGAGAAATTTAAGTAGCTATAGTGACTGGACAGGTTAATCTAAAATTCTTACAGAAATTCAAGGGACTATAAAAATAGTCTTAAAAAAAGAAAACTTCCAATTTCAAAAGTTACTACAAAGCTACAATAATCAAGGGTTCATACTGTTGGCACAGGATAGACATAGAGACCAATAAGATAAAATGAATCTAGAAATAAGCCCATACATTCATGGTCAGTTGATTTTCAACAATAGTTCCAAAATCACTGAATGAGGAAAAGAATAGTCCTTTCAATAAATGGAAACTAGAAAAATTAGATGTCCACATGCAAAAGAATTAATTTCAGCTCCTATCTTACACCATATATCAATATTAACTTAAAATGGATTAAAGATCTAAAATTAAGAGATAAAGCCATAAAACTCTTGGAAGAAAACAGATACAAATCTATGTCACCTTTGATTAGACCAGTGTTGGGCAAATAAGTTTGTAAAATGTGATTTTTATGTTTGCTCACTTTTATTGTTAAAAGTGGCCCCTGCCCAGGTGAATGACGCTGCCAGGTGAAACTGCTAATTACCTTCCTGCTTGGAAAGGGGCTTTGTTATGCTAATGCATTCTGGAGGAGGGGTTTTCCTGCCAAGAAAAATTTGTGAGAAAAAAGAAAGTCAAGACGGCAGGGTGCTGAAAGAGAAGCCAGTTTGTGCAGAAATAAGAAGGGAGAAGGTGTGCAGATGGGGAACAGAGGTGACTGAGCTGATGGGGGCCTTTTTTCTAGGAAAACCCAGATGTGTAAGTAGCTTTGTGAGCTCTGAATGAGTGGGTTTTGGAGCCCTGTGCATTTTCACTTGCCTACCCGGTGTGAGGCTAGAATTAAGGAATGGCTCACCAGTTTTTGGCTCTACTGTTCTTTACCATCTGAATTCAATGAGAACCTGCATGTGAATGGCCACGATGATGATGGTGGTGGCCCCTGGCCATACAACCAGTTTCTTATGTATGACATTAAAAGCACAAACAACCAAAGACAAAATAAACAAAACTTCATCAAAACTAAAAACTTTTGGCCCAATGGCACAGTGGATTGAGCATAAGCCTGGGATGCTGAGGACCCAGGTTCCAAACCCTAAGGTTGCCAACTTGAGCATGGGTTCATCCGGCTGGAGCACAGGCTCACCAGCTTGAGCACAGGGTTGCTGGCTCAGATATAGCCTCCCAGTCAAGGCACATATGAGAAAGCAATCAATGAACAACTAAGGTGCCACAACAAAGAATTGATGCTTCTCATCTCTCTCTCTCTGTCTGTGTCTCTGTCTGTCCTCTCTCTCTTTCTCTCTCTTCTTCTTGTCCCATTCTCTCTCACACAAAAAAACAGTGCTAAAAGATTTTGTACATCAAAGAACACTATTAAAAAAGTAAAAAGGTAGCTCTGGCAGGGTAGCTCAGTTTGTTAGAGCATTGTCCCAATATGCCAAGGTTATGGGTTCAATCCCTGGTCAGGGCACATACAAGAATTAACCAATGAATGAATGAATGAATGAATGAATGAATAGGCAGCAGTTCAATTTTATTTTCTCTCTCTCTCTAGAATTAATAAAATAAATTTTAAAAAAGTAAGAAGTCAACACACAGAATGTCTAAAGTATATATTATATTAGATAATTGCCTAGTACTGTACTCAGAATATATAAAGATCACTTATATCTCAATAATAAAATGAAAGACAAAATGGGCAGAAGATTTAAAATGACATTTCTCCAAAGAAGATCTACAAATGACTAAGCAAATAAAATATGCTCAACATCATCATCAGGAAAATGCAAACCAAAATCATAATGAGATTTCACTTCATACCCACTAAGATGGCTAGAATTAAAACAAACAAATGAAAAAAACAAACCCAGAAAACAAGTGAGGAGGATTGTAAAATATTGGAATCCTCATGCATTACTGGTGGAAATATAAAATGGTACAACCATTGTGAAAAACAGTTTGGCAAAAGTTAAACATAGAATTACTATATGACCTAACCATTTCATTCTTAAATATATATTTAAGAGAAGTGCAAATGTATGTTCACCCAAAATTTGTACACAAATGTTCACAGTAGGTTTCTCCATAATAAAATTGGAAACAACCCAAATTTACACCAACCGAAGAATGGATAAACAAAATGTGGTATATTCATGCAATGGAGTATAATTCCACTATACAAAAAAACAACAACAAAAAAAAACAAAAACAAAAAAACCCCCACAAACAAACAAACAAAAAAAAACTACTATATTAAATGCTACAAAAGTAATGAACCTCAAAAACATTATATTAACTGGAAGAAACCAGACACAAAATGTCATCTATTATAATTCTGTTTATATGAAATGCCTACGTTAAGTAAATCCATAGAGACAGAAAGTACATTTTTGGTTTCCATGGGCTAGGGAAAGAGGGTTATTGGAATTGACTGCTAAACAGTACAGGTTTTGGGAGTTTTGGGGGTTTTTTTTGTTTTTTGTTTTTTAATAATGGATGTATTCTAGAATTAGTCATGGTTGCATAACATAATGAATACACAGGAAAAAATAACAGTGAATTGTATACTTTAAAATGATGACTTTTTTGGCCCTGACCAGTTGGCTCAGCGGTAGATCTTCGGCCTGGCGTGCGGGGGACCCGGGTTCGATTCCCGGCCAGGGCACATAGGAGAAGCACCCATTTGCTTCTCCACCCCCCCCTCCTTCCCCTCTGTCTCTCTCTTCCCCTCCCGCAGCCAAGGCTCCATTGGAGCAAAGATGGCCCGGGTGCTGGGGATGGCTCCTTGGCCTCTGCCCCAGGCGCTAGAGTGGCTCTCGTCACGGCAGAGCGACCCCCCAGAGGGGCAGAGCATTGCCCCCCTGGTGGGCAGAGCATCGCCCCTGGTGGGCATGCAGGGTGGATCCCGGTTGGACGCATGCGGGAGTTTGTCTGACTGTCTCTCCCTGTTTCCAGCTTCAGAAAAATACAAAAAATAAAATAAAATAAAAAATAAAATGATGACTTTTTTATTATGTGAAATATATCTCAATTTTAAAAAAAGAGGCAATTATAACAATAAAACAAGAATATACTGCTTTGAAAATACTATTCTGGAACTAAAAAACTATTCTTAGAAATTAAAAACATTATTAATAAAAGAAAACAAAATCCAATGGATTGGTAAAATAATAAATTGGATTCTGATTCAGATTATTAACACAAAGATAAAGTTAAAAATATGACATAGGTAGCAAAAGGAATGAATTAAAAAACCATGAAAGTATATTTAAGAGATGGGAAGAAAGTCCAAAAGAATACCATTGATCAAATACAGTGTTTTTCAAATTGCAAGTTTAGCCATTTAGTGAGTCACAATATCAAGATAGTACAAAATGAACAAACAGAGAAATTTCCAGGAAAAGAGCTAAATGGAAAGGACACAAGCAATTTATCAGCTATAGAGTTCAAAGAAATGGTTATGAGGATGTTCAAGGAACTTCATGTGAATTACAAAAGCATGAAAAAGGACATAAAAACTATAAAAAATAAGTCTGAAGTAAAGAATATAATATATGATATCAAGAATACAGTGCAAGAAAAAAACAGTAGATTGGATGGAGAGTCAAATCAGTGATTTGAAAGACAAAGTTAAAAAGAAAACCCCAATCAGAGCAGAAAAAAAAATTTAAAAGAATGAGGATAGTGTAAGGGACCTTTGAATAATATTAAGCATAAGAACATCTGTATTATAGGAACACCAGAGGAAGAGAGAGAGAGAAAGGGAGCAAGAACCTATTTGAAGAAGTAATGATCAAAAATTTCCTTAACCTGGTGAAAGAAAAAGACATACAATCTGGGAAATGCAGATAATTCCAAACAAGATAGACTCAAAGAGGCCCACACCAAGACATGTCATAATTAAAGTGGCAAAGGTTAAAGACAAAAAAGAATCTTAAAAGCAGCAAGAGAGAAGCAGTAAGTTACTTATAAGGGTGCTCCCATAAGACTGTCAGCTAATTTTTCAATAGAAACATCCATGCCAGAAGTAATGGCATGAAATATTCAAAGTGATGCAAAGCAAGGACTTACAACCAAGACAACTTTACCCAGCAGCTATCATTTAAAATTGAAGGCAAAATAAAGAGCTTCCCAGGCAAGAAAAAGCTAAAGGAGTTTGTTACCACCAAACCAGTTTTACAAGAAGTGTTAAAGAGCCAGCATTGAGGAGGTGGAGAAAAGGAAAAGACAAAAAAAAGGAAGAGGAAGAGGAGGAGGGAGAGGAGGAGGAGGAGGAGAGGAAGAAGAGAAAAAATAGTGAAAAGAATAAAATGGTAATAAATTTGTACCTATCAATAATCACTGAAGCCTGAGCAAAAGGTTTGCAGTGGATAGAGCTCCGGCCTGGGACTCAGAGGACCTAGGTTTGAAATCCCCAGGTTGCCAGCTTGAGCATGGGCTCACAGCTAGAGTGCAAGGTTACTGGCTTGAGCATGGGATCAGAGACATGACCCCATTGTCACTGGCTTGAGCCCAAAGGTCACTGGCTTGAAGTCTAAGGTTGCTGGCTCAGTTGGAGCCCCCGCCCCCAAATGCACATACAAGAAAGCAATCAACGAGTAACTAAGGTGCCATAATGAGGAATTGATGCTTTTCATCTCTCTCCCTTTCTGTCTCTCTGTCCCTATCTGTCCCTCTTTCTGCCTCTCTGTCTCTCTTGCTAAAATAAAATAAAATAAAATAAAATAAAATAAAATAAAATAAAATAAAATAAAATAAAATAAATAATCACTGAAAATGTAAGTGGTTAAATGCTCAAAAAAGAGCTGAATGGGTAAGGAAACAAGACCCATACAGTAGTGGGATTCAGCCACTTCACATCTGTTCAACTAATTTTTGTTGAGTTCAGCGAACCAGTTGTTAAAATGACACTTGTAATCAGTGTTCTCTCTAAGGTGGGCGCCTGGGCAGCTGCCCATTGTGGAAATCACAATTTTATATTCTTTACATTTTTACTTTCTTAATGTTCATCTGTAAACCAGCATATTCTAAGCACCCATAATAATGTTCTTTCCATTCCCAAATGGTGAAATCAATAGGAAGCTAGGATAAAAATGAAGAAAATTGCAAGTGAGAATGCCAATCAAGAAGCAATATGGGCCTGACCTGTGGTAGTGCAGTGGATAAAGTATCGACCTAGAATGCTAATGTCACAGGTTCAAAACCCTGGGCTTGCCTGATCAAGACATATATGGGAGTTGATGTTTTCTGCCCATTCCCCCCGTCTCCTCTCTAAAATAAAAATAAATTTTTAAAAATAAAAATGAAAATAAATTATGTTTATTCCATCCATATTTGACAGAATTATATATATTTGCAATATGAAAGTATCTTAAATAAGTTTTACTGTTTTTTGTCAGGTATTATTTAATTTTTTTCATTAATATTTTAAAACTCTTATAATCTAGTTTTGTGTACCTCTTTTATTGTTCTTATTTAAGTATTAAATGCATGAAATAATAAACTACCTTTTGATATATCGTTTTTTGTACTTAAAAGAGTCATTAGGGCTGAGAACCGGTTGTTGAATTATTTGAATCCCATGACTGGACCCATTTATATGCTGTTTACAAGAGATGCACATCAGAATGAAAGATATACATAGACTAAAAATAAAAGGATGGAAAAAGGTATTTCATGCAAATGAAAATGAAAAGGAAAGCTGGGTTAGCAATACTTATATCTGACAAAATAGACTTTAAAACAGAGTCAAAAGTAAGAGACAAAGAACATTATATAAGGATAAAGGTAGCAATCCAAAAAGAGGATATAATCCAATATAGGATCACGTAAATATGTAAAGCAAATCTTGATGGACATAAAGGGAGAGATTGACAGCAATAAAGTCATAGTAGGATTTTAACAACCCAATGACATCAATGGATAGATCTTCCAGACATGGAAATGGCAGCTTTAAATAACACATGAGGTCAGGTGGATTTAATTGATATATTCAGAGCATTTCATCCCAAAGCAGCAGAATATACATTCTTTTTAAGAGCACATGAATCATTTTCTAGGGTAGAACACATATTAGGACACAAAATAAGATTTAATAAATGTAAGAATATTAAAATTATATCAGTCATCTTCTCTGACCATAATGATATAAAACTAAAAAATTAATCACAAGAAAAAAACTGAAAAACACACAAAGACATGGAGGCTAAATAATGTCACTAAAAACAGTGAGTGAATTAACACCAATATCAAGAAAGAAATAAAAGGATACCTTGAAACAAATAAAAATGAGAACCCAACAACCCCAAATCTATAAGACAAAGGAAAAACTATCCTTAGAAGAAAATATATAGCATTAAAGACCTATCTCAAGAAACAAGAAAAATCCCAAATAAACAATCTAACTTCACACTTAAAAGAACTTGATAAAAACAGCAAACAAAGCTCAATCAAAGGAGAAGGAAGAATATAATAAAGATCAGAGCAGAAATTAATGAAATAGAATCTAAAAAATAATACAAATAATCAATGAAACCAAGGGTTGGGTCTTTGAAAAGATAAACAAGATTGACAAATCTTTAACTAGACTCATAAAAAAATAGAGAACCCAAATAAATAAAATTAGATATGAAAGAGGAGCAGTAACAACCAATACCAAAGAAATAAAAAGGGTTGTAAGAAAACGTTATGAACAACTATATACTAACAAATTGTACAATCTGGACAACATGGATAGTAAATTCCTAAAAATATACAATTTTCCAAAACTGAATCAGAAAGAATCAGATAATCTGAATAGACAGATTATATCTCATAAAATTGAAGCAGTAATAAAAAAAACTCCCCAAAACAAAAGTTCTCAACCAGATGGCTTCACAGGTAAATTTTACCAGGTAGTCAAAGAACTAACACTTACCTTTCTCAAACAATTCCAAAAAATTCAAGAGGAGGGAAGACTCCGAAGTCCATTTTATGAGGCATCCATTATCTTAATTCCAAAACCAGGTAAAGACACTACAAAGAGAGAAAATTTTAGGCCAATATCGCTGATGAATATAGATGCTAAAATTCTCAACAAAATATTAGCAAGCCAGATCCTAAAATACATTAAAATGATCATACATCATGATCACCATGCTCGAGTAGAATTTATTCCAGGGATGCAAGGTTAGTACAATACCCACAAATCAATAAATGTGATATACCAAATAAACAAAATAAAGGATAAAAATCACATGAAAGCATTTGATAAAATCTATCACCCATTTATGATAAAAAAAACTTTCAGCAAAGTGTGAAGAGAGAGAGCATAACTCAACCTAATAAAACGCATGCATTACAAACCCACAGCCAACATCATCCTCAATAGGCAAAAACTACAAGCATTTCCCATAAGAATAGGAACCTTACAGGGATATCTACTTTCACCCCTCTTATTCAGTATAGTACTGAAAGACTTAGCCACAACAATCAGAAAAGAAGAAATAAAAGGAATCCAAATTGGAAAGAAAGAAGTAAAACTGTCATTATTTACAGATGACATGATATTCATAAAGAGAACCCTAAAGACTACCAAAAAGCTACTAGAACTGATAAACTCAGTAAAGTAGCAGAATACAAAATAAATATCCAAGAATCAGTTGCATTTTTATACACCAATAATCCAATATGACTTGTTTCCTTATGAGAATAATTGAAGACAAACAGAAAGAGAAAAACCACATAAAGATACAGGGAAAAGACAATCATCTACAAGACTATTAACACCTTGATCTTATATGTGTGGCCTTCAGAATTGTGAGAAAATAAATTTCTGTTGTTTAAGCCAAAAGAAGGAGGAGGAGAAGGAGGAGGAGGAAGAGGAGGAAGAGGAAGCAGATGGGATGGATCAGAATGTACTATGTATAGTAATATACATGTGCATATTAAATAGCATGTACAATGTAGTTCTTATTTTAGATTATCAACAAAATGTTTGATAGTCAGTGATGACCTAAGAAACTATCAATCAGGCAGACATAATAACAATATAAGGGCCAGTACAAAGAAGCAAGAACAAATAATTTCCTCATGTTGAAGAAAGACACAATCTATTAAAGTGTCAATCAAATACATGCATAGCAAGTTAAAACACCCACATCCAGGTGAAATTGCACAATTTTAGAGATAATCTTATATATTCAACAATTTTAAGGACAAAGTATAATGCAGTGTTATCTACAACATTTTCAAGGACAAAATAATCTAAACCAAAACTAATGCTTAAATAAAGTATCATTCAAATACAAGAGAAAAATGAAGCATTTGGTGACAGTAAGAACTTAAAAAGTTTACAGCTCACATACACTTTTTTAAAAATTTTATTTAGAAAATTAAATTTAATGGGGTGACATTGATCAATAGGAATACATAGATTCCAGGTAAATATCTTTATAGTATTTGAACTGTTGATTTCATTGTATGCCCAACACCAAAGTCAAATAATTTTTTATCACTGTATATTTGTTCTTCTTTATTTCCCTCCTCTCCAACCCCTTCCCCCTGGTAACCACTTTACTTTCATCTATGTGCATGCATCTCAGTTTTATATTGTACCTATGTGTGAAGTCATATAGTTCTTAGCTTTTTCTGATTACTTTTTTTATTTAGTATAATGTTCTCAAGGTCCATCCATGTTGGCATAAATGGCAATATGTCATTTCTTTTTTATTTCTTTTTCCTTTTTTTAATTTAATTGAGAGGAAGGGAGATAGAGATATAGACTCCTGCATGTGCCCTGACCAGGATCCACCTGGCAACCCCCATCTGAGGGCAATGCTCTGCCTATCTGGAGCTGATGCTTGCAACTGAGCTATTTTTAGTGCCTGAGGCAGAGGCTCCATAGAGCCATCCTCAAAACCCAGGGCCAACATGCTTGAATCAACTGAGCCATGGATGTGGGAAGGGAAGAGAAAGGAGAGAGAGAGAGAGAGAGAGAGAGAGAGAGAGAGAGAGAGAGAAGAGGAAGGGGAAGGGGAAGGGGGAGGGGAAGAGAAATTGATGTTCACTTCTTCTGTATTCCCTGACCAGGAATCAAACCCAAGACTTCCACATGCAAAATCTATGCTTTTGAGCAAACCAGCCAAGACTGGTTTTTTATTTTAACTTTTATTTAGAAAATTAAATTTAACAGGGTGACATTAATCAATATGAGTACATAGGTTTCAGGTAAATGTTTCTAGAGCATTTGAACTGTTGATTATAGTGTATACCTATTATCCAAAGCCAATTCATTTTCCATCATCATATATTTATCTCTCTTTACTCCCTTCTGCCATAATCTCTCTTACATTCTCCTCCCCTGGTAACCACTTCACTTTTATCTATGTCCATCTCAGTTTTATATCCCACTTATGTGCGAGATCATATAATTTCTAGTTTTTCCTGATTTACTTATTTCACTCAGTATAAATTCTCAAAGTCTATCCATGTTGTCGTAAATGACAACAGGTCATCATTTCTTATGGCTGAATACTATTCCATTGCATATACATACCACATCTTCTTTATCCAATCCTCTATCAAAGGACATTGTTATTTCCATGTCATGGCCTCTGTGTCAATAAGAAACTCCAATGAACTATAAAGAGAAAAGGAGCCAAGAAAAAAGATGACCTAGAATATATATTTACATATGACACAGAGGAAGAGAAGAAAGCTTAAAAGCATTTAAAAAGAAATCTTTTAAAATGAGATGCTCAGAAAATGCCTCTACCACAGAGTTTAAATGACCATTCTTTCTCTGAGTTAAACACATTTCTTAGTTTTCCAGTGAACATATATATAATTTTTATATTGTGAATTATGTGGTAGTTTCAATTCTTAGAAATCACTGATGAAGAATAAAAAAATGCATGGGTATAAAGATGATATATACTAAGGACCTTAATGTAAATATAACATAAATGACAAAATATGACTTACAGATAAGAGTAGAATGATAGAGAGCAATTACTCTAGTTCTCTCATTTTAATATCAGGAAATAAATAGAAACTGTCTAAAGTCAATAAATAAAGAAATAGAGGTGAAGGTCTTAAAGGGAACAACTAGAGAAAGATATATAGATGACCAAAAAATGTATATACAATATACATATTTTAGAAATATTTTTCCATGCATCCACTCCTTCGGTAGGTCATTTAAATAGGAATTGAGCTGTCTTTGTAATTTTCATGCCATCCTCTGAAGGAGGATGTGGTAGATAAATTGCTTTGATGGTCCCAGTTAATGGGACCTCCTTCTATATTCAAACCTTTGTGCCCTGTAAATATATAGTCTTCTCCCACTTCGACCCTGGGCTTATCAACATGTGACTTGCTTTTGATCACTAGTTTCTTAGCAGAGTCAATGTACACAGAGGCTTGAAATGCATTTTACCCTTTCCTTTCCTCTCTTACTTTTCTTTATCATGAGAACATGCTCTGGTTAGTCTGCTTCTGCTGGATAAAACATATACTGCCAGTTCCTCAAGGTTCTTTTTCTCTTTTTCCAGTTGTATAAATCCCTACTCTGCAGTGAACATTTAATCCCCCTGTATGTAACCAATCTCCACACCTCTGCAGCCCTGGGTCCTGTGCCTCAGAGCATCACCTCCTCCTTGAGTCCCAGCACTGCCTGGCCCCTGGCCCTGACACTCACTGCTTGGGCATGACTTTCCCTCTTTAGCCCCCACATCCAATGCTATCTCCACACCACTTCATGCCATGCTGCTGCCTCCTTGGGCAGTGAAAAGAATGAAAAGGGAAAAAATCAAAGAAAACTCAATAAATTTTTTTAAATAATATATTTGGTAAAATTATAACTTAGGAGAGTTGTTTATTTCACTTCCCACTTACACATACAGAAGAGGAGAAAGATTTATTAAATCTTATAATGAAACTCTACTTCAGATGTCCTTTGATTAGGATAGCTTCTATAAGGATCACATCTTCTCCCTGATATGCATAAAAACTGAATTCTGGTACTAATACGAAACAAGCAGTAGTGATACAATAAAGCATAATCTTTTTCTAATGTCTACCATATATCAAGAATACAAAAAGCCTTAGACCAGTAAAATACTATTCTATAACCATCAAATTGGTAAATCTTAAAAATTTTGACAATGTCATGCATTGGCACAATTACTGAGACAAACAACTCTCATGTTGAAGAGAGTAAATTGGTACATTTTGAAGACCATTTAAAAATACCTACTACATTTTAAAATGAGCTTGTTTTTTGACTCTGCATTTTTACTTTGATCTATATTTCTTAGAGAAAGTTTCAACATGTTTATAAGAAGATACGCTAAACAGCTTCATTACACCTTGCTAGAGAGAGAGAAACATTGGAAATAATTTATATCCAATAGCAAGATAATAAATATATACAGTGTATTTACCAAATTCCATATTATATATTGGTGAAAATGAATTAAATAGACTACCAATATCAACACGGTCAGACATTTAAGGCATAACATTTAAGGCATCAGTTAAAAAAAACAAAAACCTGTATTATGATAATAGAGACTATGATGAATTATTTGAAGTTCAAAAATAAGCTAAACAATGCTACATATTGTTTAAGATATGTTTGCCTGGTAATAATAATATTAAAATATGATTGGGTATAATAAATATCACATCCAATACATGGACTATCTCTGGGTACAGAACTATATCTAAATTTTTTTATAAAAAAATGTAAAATAGGAGCTGAAGATGGCAGCGTAGTAGGCAGATGCACAGACTCCCAGCTCACACCACTGAACTGGATTATAAACTAATATAGGAACAATCAGCATGAAAAACGAACTCTGGACTACAAGAACAGCTCTCAAAAACCAAGGAGCAAAGAAGAAGTCACAACAAACTAGGAAGCACCTGAATATCCTCTGCTTACAGGAGCAGAGGGGGGGTGGTGAGGCTGAGACCCAGAAGGGCTCTCACTCCAAGGAAAAGAGCAGAAAATACTGCTCACAGCCACTTGCCTGGCGACCAGGGAACAAGGTGTATTTAAAGGGCCACTTGCCTATCAAAAAGAAAGGGGAGAGAGAAAGAAAGAGACAGACAGTGAGGAGCAGAGGAATGCAGGGGATAACCTGAGAAGGTGACTCATCCAGTGCTGGAGGTGGTCATAGCTGGGGGAGGGGCTGATCCTTCCAAAAAACAAAAGAATAAAGTGCTTCTGGGTCACAGATGTCCAGACATCTCTCCAGCTCCCATCAAAGCAACAAGACACAGCTGAAAACAAGAAGTGGGGAGGAGGGGCAGTAAATCAGGTCTCCATGGAGATCTGAGATACACCTCCCCCTACCGAAGCTGAGAAAACACTCTGCCCCCAGAGAGACAAACTGGCAGAAGAGGCCTTCAGAGTCTCAGGTTACACCCACCACACTCCTGGATACAGTTTCAAATAAGCCTCCTGCTGATATCAGTAAACAAGACTATCACCTGTTAAGAAAACAAACAAATCAAGACTTCAAAGCAGCCCAAATCCAAAAGTAGATTACAAATAATAGCTGATGACAACCCAAGAAGACCTAGAAATAACACAATTAAAAAGTGGAGGCAGACAACACCAAGGCTAGACTCAACCAGCTCTACAAACAAAACACTCAAACACACAGACATAATGAGAAAATAGAGAAGTGCAATCCAAATGAAATGACAAGAGAAACCTTCAGGAAATGAACTGAGTGATATGGAAATAACCAAACTTCCAGAAGCAGAGTTCAAAATAATGATTGTAAGGATGCTTAGGGATCTTAGAACAACAATGGATGGTCATTACTATCACCTAAATAAAGAAATAGTAAGTATAAAAAAGGATATTGAAATATTAAAAAAGAATCAGTTGGAGATGGCAAATACAATATCAGAAATGAAGTCCACAATGGAAGGAATTAAAAACAGGATGGATGGAGCTGAGGATTGAATCAGCGAGTTGGAGGACAACTGGAATGAAGGCATGAAAGCAGAGAAGAAAAAAGAAGAGAGACTCAAAATGTCTAAGGAAACTCTTAGAGAGCTCTGTGACAACATGAAGAAAAATAACATCCGCATCATAGGGGTCCCTGAAGAAGAAGAGAAAGAACAAGTGATAGAGACTTTGTTCAATCATATCATATCTGAAAACTTCCCTCAATTAATGCAGGAGAAACTCTCACAAGTTCAAGAAGCACAGAGAATTCCATTAAAAAGAAACCCAAAGAAACCTACACCAAGACACATCATAATTAAAATACCAAAGCTAAGCGATAAAGAGAAAATATTTAAAGCTGCTAGAGAAAAAAAGGCTATCACCTACAAAGAAGCCCCCATAAGGATGACATCAGACTTCTCAACAGAAACACTTGAGGCCAGAAGGGAATGGCAAAAATATTCAAAGTAATGCAGAACAAGAACCTACAACCAAGACTACTTTATCCAGCAAAGCTATTATTTAAAATTGAAGGAGAAATAAAAAGCTTCCCAGACAAAAACAAAAACAAAAACAAAAAACAAACAAACAAAAAAAAAAACTCAAGGAATTTATTACAACAAAACCAATGCTGCAGAAAATGCTAAGGGGCCTGTTGTAAACAGATCAAAGTGGGAAAAGAATATAGCAAAAGAGGAATACAGCTTTAAAGAATAATATGGCAATAAACAATTACATATCAATAATAACCTTAAATGTAAATGGATTAAATGATCCAATCAAAAGACATAGGGTAGCTGCGTGGATAAGAAAACAGGACCAGTACATATGCTGTCTACAAGAGACACACCTTAAAACAAAAGATGCATATAGACTGAAGGTAAAATGATGGAAAAAAACATTTCATGCAAATGGAAATGAAAAAAAGCTGGAGTAGCAATACTTATATAAGACAAAATGGACTTTAAAACAAAGGCTATAGTAAGAGATAAAGAAGGCCACTACATAATTATTTATTTATTTTTATTTATTTATTTATTTTGTATTTTTCTGAAGTTGGAAACAGGGAGGCAGTCAGACAGACTCCTGCATGCACCCAACTGGGATCCACCCAGCATGCCCACCAGGGGGTGATAATCTGCCCATCTGGGGTGTTGCTCTGTTGCAACCAGAGTCATTCTAGTGCCTGAGGCAGAGGCCATGGAGCCATCCTCAGGGCCCGGGCCAACTTTGCTCCAATGGTGCCTTGGCTGTGGGAGGGGAAGAGAGAGACAGAGAGGAAGGAGAGGTGGAGGGATGGAGAAGCAGATGGGCGCTTCTTCTGTTTTTCCTGGCCGTGAATCGAACCCGGGACACTTGCACACCAGGCTGACATTGAACCACTGAGCCAACTGGCCAGGGCTGGCCATTACATAATTATAAAGGGAGCAATCCAACAGGAAGATATAATTATTATATCATAAATATCTATACATCTAGTATAAGAGCACCTAAATATATAAAGCAGACTTTCATGGATATAAAAGGTGAGATCAATAGCAATACTATAACAGTAGGGGATTTCAATACACCACTAACATCATTAGATAGATCCTCAAGAAAGAAAATTAACAAAGAAACAGCAGACTTAAAGGACATATGAGATCAACTTGATTTAATAGATATCTTCAGAACTTTTCACCCTAAAGCAACAGAATATACATTCTTTTCAAGTGCTCATGGTACATTCTCTAGGATAGACCACATGTTAGGGAACAAAAGCAGTCTCAACAAATTTAAGAAGATTGAAATCATACTGAGCACTTTCTCTGATCACAATGGCATGAAACTAGAAATCAACCACAACAGAAAAACTGAAAAATACGAAAACACTTGGAAACTAAATAGCATGTTAATAAATAACGACTGGGTTAACAATGATATCAAAGAAGATATTTAAAAAATTCCTAGAAATGAACGATAATGAGCGTACATCAACTCAAAATTTATGGGACACAGCAAAAGCAGTCCTGAGAGGGAAGTTCATAGTATTACAGGCATACCTTAAGATGCTAGATAAATCTCAAATAAAAAACTTGACCCTGCATCTAAAAGAACTAGAAAAAGAACAGCAAGTAAAGCCCAGAGTTGGTAGAAGGAAGGAAATAATAAAGATCAGAGCAGAAATAAATGACATAGAGGCTAAAGAAACAATACAGAGGATCAATGAAACCAGGAGCTGGTTATTTGAAAAGGTAAAGAAGATCGATGAACCTTTAACCAGACGCACCAAGAAAAAAAGAGAACTCAAATAAATAAAATTAGAAATGAGAGCGGAGAAATAACAACTGACACAACAGAAATACAAAATATTGTAAGAAAATATTATGAAGAACTGTATGCCAAAAAACTAGACAACCTAGATGAAATAAACAAATTCCTTGAAACATACAATCTTCCAAAAATCAATCAGGAAGAATCAGAAAACCTAAACAGACTGATTATACCAAATGAGATAGAAACAGTTATCAAAAAACTCCCAACAAAGAAAAGTCCTGATGGTTTCACAAGTGAATTCTACCAAATATTCAAAGAAGAAATAACTCCTATCCTTCTCAAGCTATTTCAAAAAACTCAAGAGGATGGAAGACCTCCAAGATCCTTTTATGAGGTGAGCATAATTCTGATTCCAAAACCAGGCAGAGACAACACAAAGAAAGAAAATTATAGGCCAATATCTCTGATGAATATAGATGCTAAAATCCTCAACAAAATATTAGCAAACTGGATCCAACAATATATGGAAAAAAATCATACACCATGATCAAGTGGGATTTATTCTGGGGAGGCAAGGCTGGTACAATATTCGCAAATCAATCAATGTGATTCATCACATAAACAAAAGGAAGAAGAAAAACCACATGATAATTTCAATAGATGCATAAAAAGCATTTGATAAAATCCAGCACCCATTCATGATCAAAACTCTCAGCAAAGTGGGAATACAGGGAACATACCTCAACATAATAAAAGCCATCTATGCCAAACCCACAGCAAACATCATACTCAATGGGCAAAAATTAAAAGCAATCCCCTTAAGATCAGGAACAAGGTGGGGGTGCCCCCTTTCACCACTCTTATTCAACATAGTCCTGGAAGTCTTAGCCACAGCAATCAGACAAGAAGAAGAAATAAAAGGCATTCAAGTTGGAAAAGAAGAAGTAAAACTATCATTATTTGCAGATGATACGATATTGTATATAGAAAGCCCTAAAGTCTCAGTCAAAAAGCTACTGGACCTGATAAATGAATTCAGCAAAGTGGCAGGATATAAAATTAATACTCAGAAATAAGAGGCATTTTTATACATCAACAATGAACAGTCAGAAAGAGAAATTAAGGAAGCAATCCCCTTCACTATTACAACCAAAAAAATCAAGTACCTAGGAGTAAATTTAACCAAGGAGACTAAAGACTTGTACTTGGAAAATTATAAAACATTAATAAAAGAAATCAAGGAAGATACAAACAAGTGGAAGCATATACTGGGCTCATGGTTAGAAAGAATAAATATCATTAATATATCTATATTACCCAAAGCAATTTATTATTTCAATGTAATACCAATTAAAATACCAATGACATATTTTAAAGATATAGAACACATACTCCAAATATTTATATGGAACCAAAAAAGAACACGAATAGCCTCAGCAATCTTAAAAAAGAAGAATAAAGTGGGAGGTATCACACTTCCTGATATAAAGTTATACTACAAGGCCATTGTACTCAAAATAGCTTGGTACTGGAATAAGAACAGGCATATAGATCAATGGTACAGAACAGAGAACCCAGAAATAAACCCACAGCTCTATGGACAACCGACATTTGACAAAGGAGGTAAGGGTATACAATGGAGTAAAGACAGCCTCTTTAATAAATGATGTTGGGAAAATTGGACAGCTACCTGCAAAAAAATGAAACTAGACCACCAACTTACACCATTCACAAAAATAAACTCAAAATGGATAAAAGACTTAAATGTAAGCCGTGAAACTATAAGCATCTTAGAAGAAAACATAGGCAGTAAGCTCTCTGACATCTCTCGCAGCAATATATTTGCTGATTTGTCTCAACAGGCAAGTGAAATAAAAGACAGGATAAACAAACGGGACTATATCAAACTAAAAAGCTTTTGCACAGCTAAAGACAATAAGAACAGAATAAGAAGACAAACTACACAATGGGAGAATATACTTGACAATACATCTGATAAGGGGTTAATAATCAAAATTTATGAAGAACTTGTAAATCTCAACACCAGGAAGACAAACAACCCAATCCAAAAATGGGAAAAAGAAATGAATAGACACTTCTCCAAAGAGGACATACAGATGGCCAATAGGCATATAAAAAAATGCTCAACATCACTAATCATTAGAGAAATGCAAATTAAAACCATAATAAGATATCACCTCACACCAGTCAGAATGGCGCTCATCAACAAAACAACACAGAATAAGTGCTGGCGAGGATGTAGAGAAAAGGGAACCCTCCTGCACTGCTGGTGGGAATGCAGACTGGTGCAGCCACTGTGGAAAACAGTATGGAGATTCCTCAAAAAATTAAAAATCGAACTGCCTTTTGACCCAGCTATCCCACTTTTAGGAATATATCCTAAGAACACCATAGAACTGTTCCAAAAGGAGAAATGCACCCCCATGTTTATGGCAGCATTGTTCACAATAGCAAAGATTTGGAAATAGCCCAAGTGTCTGTCAGTGGATGAGTGGATCAAAATGCTTTGGTACATATATACTATGGAATACTACTCAGCCATAAGATATGATGACTTCGGATCATTTACAATAACATCGATGGACCTTGATAACATTATACGTAGTGAAATAAGTAAATCAGAAAAAACTAAGAATTTTATTAATCCATACATAAATGGGACATAAAAATGAGACTCAGAGACATGGACAAGAATGTGATGGTAACGGGGGGGGGGGGGCAGGAAGGAGAGAGAGGAGGTGGGGGGAGGGGAGGGGCACAAAGAAACCAGATAGAAGGTGATGGAAGACAATTTGACTTTGGGTGATGGGTATGCAACATAATCAAATGTCAAAATAATCTGGAGATGTTTTCTCTGAACATATGTACCCTGATTTATCAATGTCACTGCATTAAAATTAATAATAAAAAATAGACATTTAAAAAATGTAAAATAAACATGTTTAAAAATTGATAACATTATGTAATAAATATATAGGTATTTGTATTTGCCATAAAATTTTATGTTTATAATACTTCATAATGGAAATTCTCTCACTGTCTATCTCTTCCCTCATACACATACACACACACACACACACACACACTCCCCTCAAGAAGGGTCAGATTATTTAGGGTGGTAGGATTTCTGAGGAGGGATGCTTATAAATAAATGTTTCTTTCTGCCTCCCACACAGTGTTAAACAAAACAGAAATAGCCTCTACTCTTATAGATTAACAGTCTTATCAAGAGAGGCATATATTAAGCAAGTAAACGTATATAAATTCATAATTAGTACCTATGGTGAGTTCTATGAGCTATAGTTGACATTTATTGGAGACTAGGAGTGTGAGGAAGTGGTGTAGTCAGGGATGCCTTCCCTGAGATGAAGTAGCTAGGCTGAGGTCTAAAGAATTAACAAGAATTAACCAAGAGAAAAGTGGGGGGGCAATATTCTTGCAAGTGCAGGGAACATCACGTCTAAAATCCCTGACACTGTGAACAGATTGCCATTTCAAGGAACTGAAAGGATGACTATGTCGCTGAGCAGAGTGAGTGAGAGAGTAGAATTGTCAGACACAGGGACAAGGCCAAAATCAGGAATTTGTACTTTATCCTGGGGCAATAGAGCACAATTGAAGTAATTTAGGAAACTGTGTTATGATCTAATTTACAGATTTAGAAGATTACATTAACTGCTTGGTGGAGAATTGACTGGATAGAGATAAGACATTCAAAGCAACAGTTTCAAACCACCATATTCACAGAAGTATTGGGTATAATTGCTCACAACTCATCTTAGGCCAGTGACTTCTCTCTGGAAGAATTGTTCTAAAAGGGAAGGGGGAAGAAAACCCACACATTTTCTTCAACCTTATTATGTTCAGTGACCAGGGCTCTGCAAATTAAACTGGTAAAGATAGATTAAGAGAAAAGACATGCAAATTTTATTTGATGTTAATGTTTCTATGCGGTATGGGAGACTTCACAGAAAAGAAGTGAAAATTCCTGAAAGACAGGCATCAGAGTTTGTATATCGTTTTTAAAAGCATAATAAATTGTGGAGTTGTGACAAGACATAAGGAAAGGGGTCTGGACTTCTAGAGGTTATAAATACTGGGAAGGTAAATATAAGGCATAAATTAATGTAAGCTAGGCTATTTTATTAAAGTGTGTTTAAGCAGATTTATGTCAATGCCATCTTCAGTGATAAGAGTTGTCTCTAATTTCTGATACAGGAGATTGAAGTAGGGATACCATCCCAAAAGAAATTCATATTTATTTATATCTAAATATAAATAAAATTTTATTTAAATATAAAGGAGTAGAGTAGAAAGCTTTGCCCAAACATGTCATCTCTCAATTGCCTTCAGCTCAAAATAGTCCGTATGTCAAAGTAGCATATTTTGGGAAGACCTATTCTGAACCCCCTTCAATATACTTATAAGAGTATAAACTTTTGAGGAAAAGAGTATTGAACTTGAATTTCTGTTCTACCACATAGGAGCTCTGTAATCTTGGGCAATGATAGTAACAGACAACATTCACCGAATTCTTCTTCTTCTTCTTCTTTTTTTTTTTTTTTTTGTATTTTTCTGAAGCTGGAAACGGGGAGAGACAGTCAGACAGACTCCCGCATGCGCCCGACCGGGATCCACCCAGCAGGCCCACCAGGGGCCGATGCTCTGCCCCTCTGGGGCGTCGCTCTGCTGCAACCTGAGCCACTCTAGCGCCTGGGGCAGAGGCCAAGGAGCCATCCCCAGCGCCCGGGCCATCTTTGCTCCAATGGAGCCTTGGCTGCGGGAGGGGAAGAGAGAGACAGAGAGGAAGGAGGGGGGGATGGAGAAGCAAATGGGCGCTTCTCCTGTGTGCCCTGGCCAGGAATCGAACCCGGGTCCCCCACACGCCAGGCCGACGCTCTACCGCTGAGCCAACCGGCCAGGGCCCGAATTCTTCTTATATACCAACGAGACACTATGCCACAAGGTTTACAGTCACTAACTTATTGAATCCTCAGAACAGCCCTCTGCAGCTATGTGTCATGTTAGTCCCATTCCATTATAGATGAGAACACCAAGACTACAAAGTTTATTAAACTTATCTATGCCACATAACTAAAAGCGGTGAAGTCAGGTTTGGACTTAAGCAGTCTCAAAACCCCATGCTCTACTGTGGGATGCTAGTGTCACAACATCGGCATTCCATTTATAAACAATGCGTAAGAGGGCCAATTGATAAGATTAATACAACATTGAATAGAATAACATATGTGGAGTTTTAAGGCCACTATTACCACAAGTTGTTATTTTTACATTTATTTTAAAAGGAAATAAACATACTTTTGCTTTTAAAAATGTTTTAAAAATTTCAAAGTGCTTAGGTGCTCATGAATTCATAGTCCAGTAAGTTAAGAGAAATTGAGAACATTAACGTCATGCACCAATGCATCATCTTCACCTAGCTAAATTCATGACTTTTCACTGGCATTAATGTTCAGAAATCAGTGATCAACCACCATGTCTGGAAAACAAAGTAGAAGTGAAAAACTGGCCATCGTTTTGGCAATCTTTAACCTGAGACCCATAGTATTAGAGTTGGAAGGAACTGAACCAACTGGTCAGCTGACAGAATTGGAGACTTTGAAAGGTAAATATAGGGTGAGTGAATAGGTATTTTCTTAATTCAATACTGTGATTACTTGAGAACAAACTCACAAAGTATCACAAATTGATTTTCTGATGAAATAGAGGTAGCAGAGTCAAACTTTCATAGCCAAAATGCTGTCAGAATAAATCATATAATCATCCCCCAGTCTCTTTATTTGGTATTGCTACAGTAGGAATTGCATCCAAGTTCTACTGCTTCTAAAAATGTGCCACCTGTTCTCATATGAATATAATACCTTTTGAATGCCGGAACACCTCAGAAAACATGTTGCACATTAACAATGATGAAGCAATATGTATCATTATTTCATAAACACAAAAAGCATTTTAAATTATGACCACATGTTGGTGCACTAGTCTTTTTTTTTTTTTAATTCAGTGAGAGGAGGGGAGGCAGAGAGAGACTCCTGCATATGCCCTGACTGGGATGCACCAGGCAAACCTCCTAGTTGGCAATACTCCATCTGGAGTACTGCTCCATTGCTCATCAACCGAGCTCTTCTAAGCACCTGAGGTAGAAGCCATGGAGCCACCCTTAGTGCCTGGGTCAACTCACTCAAATCAAGCCATGGCTACAGGAGGGAAAGAGAGAGAGGAGAGAGAGAGAGAGAGAGAGAGAGAGAGAGAGAGAGAGAGAGAGAGAAGTGGGGGGAGGGGGCGTGGGAAAGCAGATGGGTGCCTCTCCTATATGTCCGGACCAAGAATTGAACCAGGGACTTCCACACGCTCGGCCAACACTCTACCACTGAGCCAATTGGCCAGGGCCAGTGTACTATATTCTATACACACAACACAAAAACCAAATAATGTATCAATCAGCCCAGTACTGACTCTAACCACCACCCTCCTTCCTGGACCACCCATTCCCAATTGCCAAGCTTGGGGTCTCGGACAGACTGACAATTTAGGTAAACTAATTTTCTCTTCTGCACTTTTACAAATGTCCTGGTTTTTCATTTTATTCTATTTGTGAAAATACAAGATGTTGAGAAGAAAAACTGACCTTAATTAGCAAAACACTTAGAACTAAAGATTTTAAAAAGATATGGAGGTAAGTTCTCCTAAGGCTTAAGTGGAAAAGGTAATACTGACTCCGAATTCTACCCTTGCTTTAAGCTAGATATGTGTGAGAAGTCACTAAAGAGAGAAAGAGAAAGACGGTCTTTTATTTGCCTCGTTCTACATTATTGCATTGCTTAGAAAGAAAGAATTAAAATAAAAGATGGAGAATGCACCCCAAGCTTAATTTAAAAAGAACAACAGAAAAAAACAGTGGAGGGGAGTGGGAGGATGACCTTAGCCACTTAACTCTTTGAGCCTTCATTACCATGTCTGAAAAATCATATGGACTTCAAGGGTTTTATATTTTTTAGAATAAAACTAGATAATGTATATAAAGTGTCTATAGCCATACCTGGCACATAGTAGATACTCAATAAATGCTATTTATTATTATATTATTATTACTATTATTAAAATAACTATTATTAAAACTCATAAGCACTAAAGACACACAATACTACTTTTTAGCCTCTTGATATTACCAAAATGCAAACTGCAGAGTGTAATGCTCTTAAGAATTGTTTAATGCTTAACGAGTTGTTGAACAATTCAACATTTCTTCAGTAGATCCCAGGGACAGCATCCAGTATGAAAGGGGACATGGCATTGCTCCCATGCATGGTTATGCATAAGAATATAGCCCACCCCTAAGCTCCCCAAAGAGAATGTGGGTATCTTGACTTGAGTACTGGGAAAACTTAAATTTATGATGTAAGAAATCAGGAAACATTTATCTGCCCAAAGTCTACCCTGGAATTTGGGGTTTTCTCCTTTTCCTTTTCCTAAGCTATCTTCTCCCATAACATTTGATGCAGTTTGCACCATGATTGTCTTCTGTGGAAGATTTTTATTTAGTGTAAACCAAATAATCATAATACTATAAGCTCTTCAAGGACAAACATGCTTCATATTTATCTTCGTATTTCCAGCATCTAACAAAGCCAACATAGACTCACATGGCTGAATCTATCTCTGTAAGACAATATGAACCTAAAATATGCCATGCAGCAGACTAAATACTTTACATGGATGATATTATTTAATCCTCTTGAGCACTCTATGTGGCAGCACTATTACCATTCTTATTTTACAGATGAGGAAACTGAGGTTTATAGAACTAATGAAACTTGTTCAAGGTTATACAGATACTAAGTTTTCCCATCAAGATTAGTCTATTAAATACCAAATCCCAGACTTTAAACCACTACTTTAACTATGCGTCTTCTTTTTTGGGTAGTGTGTTCTTTCAAAAGGATTCTTTCTTACCCATTGAAGTGAATTGTTCTCTGTTATTCCAATAACATTCTGTGTATTTCCTTAAGAATACTCATCCTAATTTAAAATTATATGCTCATTTATGTAACTATTTAACTATTTTATTTGTTTCCCCCTGCCATTGAACTATAAGGTAGGGTTGAAGCTGTTTTATTTGCTAACCTATATGTTGCACCTCATGAGGTTCTTGACACACAGTAAGTATTCAACAAATATGTCAAAGGATATGGAAGAATAAATTCAGAATACGTAAATGAAGGTCAGAGGAACTATAAGTTCCCTAAGAGAAAAAATGATGATTATTCGTTCTAGTTTCCCCAGTATCTGGCACAAGGCTCAATACAACAGAAATGCAATATATGTTTGTCAAATAAATTAAGGAATGTAAGCAGGTTATATATAAACAGATTTAGATTCATAAATTTAAGCCATTATTCTTCCTTTCATTTAAATGTGACTTTTGACCTCATAAAGTTTTCTTCTAGGAGGGAAGAAAAATGTTAATTATTTAGAAATAACTTTAAGCAGTTCTAGTTTTTACCAGAAATATTTTTTTAAATTTTATTCATTCATTTTAGAGAGAGAAGAGAGAGACAGAGAGAGAGAGAGAGAGAGAGAGAAGGGGAGAGGAGCAGGAAGCATCAACTCCCATATGTGACTTGACCAGGCAAGCCCAGGGTTTCAATCCTGCAACCTCAGCAAACTCTGCTTTATCCACTGCACCACCACAGGTCAGGCTACCAGAAAAATTTTTGTACTTACCTTTCAGTTGTGTGTTTCTTAGCTCATGTTCTCTGTTTTGCCAGTTAAGATCATTACTGGACTCTTTTAAAGCTATCATCTCTCTTTTTCTCTCCATGACCTCCTGCATCTACACCTCTAGCTTCAAAGTAGTGTTGCTGGTCCCACCCAAGACCTAATGAATCAGAAACTCAGGAAAGGGGTCAGCAAGCTGTTTTAACAAGCCTCCTAATAGAACCCTGGTTCTCCAAGGTAGTGTGCATCTGAAACACCTGTAGTACTTGTTAACAGAGATTCCTTGGCACCATCTTCAGAGTTTCTGATTCAGGAGGTCTGGGAGACCTCTTGTAGAAATTTGTATTTCTAGCAAATTCCTGGATGCTGTTAATGTTGCTGGCCCAGAAATTTAGAGTTCTTAAACCTGGCCATATATTTGAATCACCTGGGGAGTTAATGACGGGGCTACACTACAAAACAATTAAATCAAAATATCTGTGTGGGGATCCACATATAGGGGTTGGCAAGTAGGTTTACAGTTGTGAGTATGCAAAACACAGGGTTTATTCTTATGTTATCATTTATTAATCATCATGTAATTTTCCATTTGAATAACTAAACCTATTTTTGCCCTCTGCCTGTATTTTAAAGTTCCCCAGGTGATTCCAATGAATCACTCTTGATCAGTGATTCTTAAATTTAGTGGGAATACTATTGTCTAGGTCAGTGCTCATAAAATGTGGTCTGCAGAGCAGTAGTTTGAATATTTCCTGGGACTTACAAGAAATGTGAATCTCTGACCCCACTTCAAACTTCTGCTTTAAAATCTAAATTTTAACAAGACTTTGAAGTGGTTCTTAAGCACCTTAAAATTGAGACAGGTATCCATGCAAACACAAGTGCGTACTTTCTCCAAGTCCTTCTCTCCCTGTTGTATTGTTGTTCATATTTTGTTGTCCTTGAACTGTAGATCATACTCTATTCTCCTTTCCATCCAATCAAGATCTTCAAATTTTCTGAACAATAGAAAATCTGCAACCCTTTAATGTTGTGATTTCCATAATTTTAGATGAGTAGGTC
Source organism: Saccopteryx leptura (assembly GCF_036850995.1). Lineage (NCBI taxonomy): Eukaryota > Metazoa > Chordata > Mammalia > Chiroptera > Emballonuridae > Saccopteryx > Saccopteryx leptura. The sequence continues at coordinate 47,581,761 of NC_089510.1, forward strand.
ACCCTAGGAAATGAGGTAGTGGGTGGATGCATCCACAGGGAGGCAATTCCTGTGGGATTTGGTATTCCTTGCTAATGGGATGGGTATTCCTTCCTAACACTACTGATGACTAAAACACAAGATCCACGAGGCTCTTTATGCTTTTAGAGCAGATGGAGAAAAATTTAAAACTGCCTCTGATGACTCAGAAATCCAAGTTCTATTCTGGGTTCTTTGACTTTGAAAAGCTTGTTTTTCTCAGCTCCAACTAGTCAAGTTGTAGAATAACTTTGCTTTAAAAGAAAAAAAGGAGTAATAAAAAGCAGCAGTGCCAACATCTAAGTTCACATTTTCCCTTGCTCCTCTGGGGAATAAGATGGATGGGTTTAGCATTAGCCTTCTGCTTTGGAGAAGAGGGTGGGTTAACATTTGGAAACTCTAAGCATTCCTCTTTGAATAAAAAAGAAAAGCTTGGGAAGCATAAGAGCAAGAATACAGTCTCTGCAGTACACGGCAAACACTGAAGCGATGTTATTAAAATGACAACAAAAAAAATAATTGAGGATTACTGGAAAAGTTATCCCCAGAGAGATGAAGACTTAATGAAAAGCTGATAATAATAACAATAACTAACATTCTTATAACACTGTGCTCTTTAACTCAGCTGGTCTCACAGTTTTATGAAGGACATATGATGTGATTATTCTCAGTTTACAGGTAGACAAACTTGATGCATAAAGGGTCAATGTCCTAAACAGAGACGATAAATGTCAGAACTAGGCCTTTGATGGTGTCTGCTCAAGTTCTTTTACTACAGTGGCAGGATGCTTCTCTTAATCTAAGACATATCCTATGATGACCTGTAGAGGCAGATGAAGGAGGCTGGTGAGATTACCAAGTGACCGCCCAATGCAGTATTTTCCAAAAACCACTCAAAACTAAAAGTCATGTAGGTGCCTACTACACATCTAGTCTCAATGGGCTCTTCTGAAAATTCTGGTTAAAAGTGTCTTGGATGGCACCAGGGAACTTGTATTTTATTTTCCTGGAAAAACAGACATACGGACCAACAGAGCAGAATCAAGAGCTCAAAAATAAAACTGCATATACAGTCATCCCCCAACATGTCACGCTTCACTTTTTGCGATCTCACTGTATTGCAAAAATTTTAATTGCATATATCTAATTTTGTATTATGGATTTTTCGCTATACTGCAGGATTGTGCTGTATATAAGTATTTTTATATATTTATTATTTTAATTATTTTGCAGTCAAATAAGCAAAATAAGTGTGGGAAAAGTTAATAATAGTGTGGGAAAGGTTTATAAGAGTGTGGTGAGGGTTTATAAAGCCTTAAAATATATATATATATAATTAATAAAATAAGATAAGGTTACTACTTCGCAGATTTTCGCCTATGACAGGGGGTTCAGAACCTAACCCCCACGACAGTGGAGAACCTAACCCCCACGACAGTGGAGGGACCACTGTATATGGACAAAGCATCATCAACAAAGGAGCCAAAAACACACAATGGAGAAAAGAAAGTCTCTTTGATAAATGGTGCTAGGAAAATTGGAAAGACACATGCAAAAGAATGAAACTTGACTATAGTTTGTCCCCCTACACAAAAATTAATTCAAAATAGATCAAAGACCTAAATATAAAATATGAAACAATAAATTACATAGAAGGAAACATAGGTACTAAACTCTTGGACCTTGACCATAGAGAACAATTTGTAATTTGACCCTAAAGGTAAGGGAAATAAAGGCAAAAATAAATGAATGAGACTATATCACTAAAAAGCTTCTGCACAGGAAAGAAACTGACAACAAAACACATAGGCAGCCAATTATGTAAATGGGAGATGATATTTGCAAACAACAGCTTTAATAAGGGGTTAATACCTAAAATATATAAAAAAAACTCACAAAGCTCAGCAATAAACAAGCAAACAATCAAATTAAAAATAGGGAGAAGACCTGAACAGACACTTCTCCCAAGAAGACATACAAATGTCCAACAGATTTATGAAAAGATGCTCATCTTCACTAACTATTTGAGAAACGTGACTCAAAATTACAATGAGATACCACCTCATACCTGTTAGATTGGCTATTATCAACAAGACAGGTAATACAATAACATGTGTTGGAGAAGCTGTGGAGAAAAAGGAACCCTCATTCAATGCTGGTAGGAATGCAAATTAGTACAATCATTATGGAAGAAAGTATGGTGGTTCTTCAAAAAGTTAAGAATAGAACTACCATATGACCAAGCATTCCCTCTATTTGGAACTTGTATTTTTAAGCATATGTTTTGATATTTTACTTTTATTAGAGAAGATGGGGAGGATCGATCTTCTTAATTCATGAGTCTACAATTGAGATTAGAACAATAATTAAATAAAAATGCATGCCCTTTCAACATTTCTAATACTGTATATGCCTCTTTAATTCAGGTGAATCCAAGCCAGTCCTGTATTGATTCTATTTTGTTGTCATTGTTTTAAGAAAACCATCTGTCAATTAAAGAGATGTTTTAATGTAATGCGATCCATGTAAGGGTCTCTACTCCCTGGAGGTCCTATCCTTGCGTACTACTTGGACACAAATTTGTGTACCTAAAGCACTGATATTTTTAGTTGAAACAACCTGGCAACCCTCTCCAGTATTCAATAACCCTTGCTTATAGGAAAAGCATTTCACGTGCAATCTAAATCTTTAATATGGCAATTTAGCTCTTTTTGTAAGTGTTGTTAACTTTCTGATATTGATGCTTACTGCTGCAAATCCTTTCTTTTAAAAAAACAGACTATAAATTCCAGTAGATAAATAATCAAAAAGTTAAGTTGGAAAGAATATATGAAAAACCAGATGGGCAGTGCATAAGAATCTATGCTGTTGGATCAGTCTGTTCACTGTTGAGGATTTATGGGCCTAGGATAGAATTGATTCAATGTATAGGCATTCAGTGAGAACATATGCTATGTTAAATTGCAGCATATGTGGATTATAGAAGTTGTGGGAGAAGGATATACTGTGGTGATAACATTACAAACTACAAAAAAATATGGAAAAGCTACAGGCCAAATCAATCATGGTAATATAATGTAGGTTGGCTTTAATAAGAGGTAGCAACAATAAAGTATATAACAATAATAACAAAAATACTGATAAGTAGCATTACTCAGCACTTACTATGTGCCACAAACTAGTCTGAGTACATTAAATGAAATATGTCAATTAATCTTGAAATTAGTACTATTGCTGTCTCTTTTTTTTACAGATAAAGAAACTGAGGCAGAGAGAAATTAATAAATTTGACCCTTGTCAAACAGCTTTTGAGTGGTTGAGGTATTTGGATTCAGAGGCAATGACATTTGATTTGAAATTGTACCTCAAGGTGGCTCAACTTACATACAGCATCTCTCTGTTTCATTCCTTCCAGCCTTCATCCCTGCCATTGTCTGAGGACCTTCTCCTACTGAAATCTCCAATTTCCATGTGACTGCTAACTTGTGGCTCCCCAACAAGGCCTCTTCTTATGTCTTCAGTCTAGCACCCTGAGGGGTAATTCAGTCCACAATGGGATGATGGAAATTGTAAATCACAGAAACACACCCAAAATGAAGTAGTGTGATGGCAAATTTTCACCAAAGCCATAAAGCACAAACAGCCAGCCTTTACAATTCAGACCCAAACAACTTCATGTCTTCCATAAATCATAGTAATTAAATTTAATCAAGAGTAATGCCTACATAATCTCAGGCAGAGTCATCTACATTTTTGAATGTGTTAAAGTCTTGTTGAGGAAATCTCTTGAGCCCTCTAGGGATTACTGTTCACGTCCCAGATGCTGCATGAAAATTAATACAGGCCTGCTCGGCCTATATTACAGGGTTGGCTCATCCAAGGTCAGAATACAGAACTTGTCTTCCAAAGGTACTAAGCACCTGCAGTTTCCAAAGCCTACTTTGCCTTTCTGTTCACCTCCTCCACCTTGTTTTAAAAGGAGGCAAAGACCTCTTGTGAATAAGAAATCCTCTTTACTTATTGCAGAATCCACCTTGCAACCAAACAGAAATCCCCCATGGAAATAATTGTAATGGGATTTGAGCTATGATAAGATATGCACATTTATGTGAAGAAGTAAAGATTGATTGACTCGTTTGCTCTATGAAGAGAACAGGTTATTTATTGATTAGATGTTTTATAGCATCTTTCTCTTGAAAGGCTCAACGTATGCATAATTGGGGAAAAGTCTGTCCAAGGGATATAATTTACGGGAGGTGAAGGAAGTAGGTGAGAGAAATAGTAAAAAATCATTAGGAAATATACAACCCCCTGAAAGACCAGGTATAGGAAAATGCATGTGTCAAGGAATAAAGATACTGTCAATGAACTTAGAGAAAAAGCTGAACCCCAGTTTATCACGAGAGGCAAGTAAAGAATCAAGATGCACACAAAAGCATGCACATGTTCACACACACACACACACATAAATTTTAGAAATAATTAACTGAAAATATTTTTAATTAAAGTAATAAAAACACCTGGTGTCTTGTGATCTCCAAGCAATATTGCCAAGGAGCAGGGCCCAGGTCTCCAGAGCTCTGTAAGCCCACTTTTCCAATTTCTCCTTCTCCCGGCACAAAGACATCTCTTTATAGATAAGAGGGGGAGCAGCAGGGGCTTAAATCCATCTTTCTCTTCTGCTTTTTCCAGGCACTCTGCTCTACTGAAAATTTTCTTATATCCTGAGCTTTTTGACTCTTCGATAGGATTGAAAATGTCAATAAGAGCCAGAAGTGAAGTCACTTTGGGAAATGGTAGCCAGAGGAGCCCTTTTCGGCTTACATCTAGTTTTCTTGCTGCCATACAACTCCCTGGGAGAATAAAGAGAACATCAGTTACTTGTTTGGAGGGCAAAAAAGAGATAGAGAAAAGCTAGGGAGCAAGAAATAAAAATTAATAGGTTAAAATATTATCCATCATCCATATGTATCCCTGCAATATAAGGCACAACAAACAATAAAATTGCTGGATAGGTGCACAAGCAGAAAGCTAAAGTGTTGAAGAAGGAATAGCTAGCTTTATTGAGGGATCTTTTTTGTTTCAACAATATACTGGAAGACAAATATCTTAGAATAACCTAAACTTCTCAAGGGTGTCTTTATCTTAACATGCAAAGAAGATTAAATAATCTTCAGCAAAAATGTCACTCAGTGCCTAGTAATATATTTAAAGTATTGCAATGTCTTTCCTCAACTAAATGACTACAACAATGCAAAATAATTCACTTTTTTTTTTTGGCTTAACTGTCTATGTTTGGGAGAATATGGACTTAATTTGACCTTTTGGTAATTATAGACTTGATCTTTCTCATAGATACAATAGGCAAAATAAAATCCAATTATCAAGGTTGCCAATAGGCTGAGATGAGAAACTATACAAGAGGTTTCTCTGTAAATTGTAAACCACTACATGTCATTCTTGCTTCTTTTGCAACATCTATTGAATGTGAACCTAATAGTTACCAGCCCCAAATTTCACCCTCCACTCTTTGTCCCTGTAGACTTTCCTTATCTATCTGAAACTCATGTCTGTTCTATTATAATTAGGTACCTTGTTTCTCCTTGATGCAAGCAAGCATGCCATTGCCATTGCTTCCCTCTGCCCACAGGATAGCTCCCTCCCACTGCTGCTGATTGGCTGCTGTTCCAGATGATTGAGGCCCATGCAGATGGTTTCCAGCAGTTCTCCTGAGTATTTTATGTGCTTTTGCTGATTTACAGCCAGTTCAGCATTCCTTTAAATGACCATAAATTGGATTGATGTCATAAATCATATCTAGAGAAAGTGCCTGAGTCCTAGCTCAGGCAGCTATGCTAATGCCTGTGAAAATAACAAAGAAACATCCTCATTCAGGCCTGACTCTACCTCATTAAAAGGCCAAATTGTAAGGAGCTGTCAGTTACTCAGAGGGGGAAAAGGTAAAAGAGGAGGAGAAAGGTCTTCGTAAGGAATATTATAATAACACAGCCAGGAAGAATGTATGGATGTGTGCCAGTGAGAATAAACAAGGGAGGGGGGGTGTGCAGAGAGGGGCCTCAGAAAGAGTGATAAAAGAGAGGGCTGTATAGGGAAAAGATAAATGCAAATGAAATATACTGTATGGCAATGGATTATATCAGCAGTTGATATATGGGACTGAGTATCAAACTGTTGAGCTGGCAGCCATTAATATGATATAGTGGATGTGATATGCTGGGTGATGGCAGTCCTGGTGCAGGGAAAATAAAGCACACTCTGCAGTCTTTCAAAACAATGGTTCAAAGAAAAGACAGAAAATTATAGCACTACAAGTTTATAAAACTAAAATCGTGTGAGATAATTATGGATTCTGATAGGGTTCATTATTCTTTATCTATCACCTCTCCAATCTCCTCAGGAAGAAAGAGGACTATCTGTTCTGCTCCACAGGGGCATTCGGATGGCAGGTTTTCCATTCCATGAAGAATAGCAAAAGTGACCTGGATGTTTTCTTTGGGGAATGCACTTCCCCTTGACGTTTGAGCCAGAGGTTGGCATCCTCTGACTTTCTCAATAAAATTGTTTTGAGCTGGCACTCATCTTTGGGATTCCTAAGAATTTAGTGAACTCCCAGAAATTATCTGATACTCTTAATTCATTCACAAATTCCTTCATCTGACCTTTATTGACAATCTACTATGTGCCAAGCACAGTACCAAGGTTTCAGACATTAATGCAAGGGAGTCTTTGAAACAGCTACCCATTTTTTATTTATCCCTTGACCTTTGTATTCGAATAGTTTGCTCACACAACATGGTGTAGCTGGCTCATATAAAGAAAATCATAGTCTATAAGCCAGTGAGTTCCAGGCCCACTGCTTGTTCTCAATGTGCTGGCCCTTGGGTCCTGACTACTCTGGCATGGATTGCCTACTTTGGGCACTGAGGTTTTTACAATTAGTTAGACTCCTCTTTTTGGTTTTTTGGATATTAGTTTCCCACTTAACTTTTGGCTTTGCCCACTACCCTAGTTTTGGTACCTCCTGTAGCTTAAAGCTAGTGGGAGAAAAATCCTCACCTGACTACAGCCACATACTCCCCTCTTACGCATCTCATTCACCACCACACACAAACCCCACACTGGGATTACACCAGTCACCAGTGCACATGCCACCAGCAATGAGGATTCTGACACTTCCTGAGGAATATTTTTTCTTTTTGATGGTCCCTTGACCTATGCTTCCTCGTTTTCTGTGTGCCTTTTCCATCCTTGGTTTTCCATTATTGTGACTTCCCTTTGAGCCATCTTATCCACTCTCTTATTCCTCCCTCCTGAACTCCAGTCTCAGCTGCCCTCCTGAATTGTCCACTGAACAGGCCAGACTTCCTGTCTTAGACATTTCAAGTTCAGGAGGGAAAGGCCTATTCTTCTTAATGTGTTTTCTGTCACCAGAGCATGGTAATTTCCCTAGTTACTCAAATTAAAACATCTGAGTCATCCTTACTTCCTCCTTTTCTCTGACCATTCTCCCTATATAGTCATTTAGAAAATTTCTGCTAGTTCTACCTAAGAAATAAATTTGAAATCTATTCTTCATTCTATATTCTGATGTCCACTGCCTTAGTGGACATCACCTTTTCACCATGATATAGACTACTAACAGATCTTCCCACTTCCAATTTTTTTCCATGCTAATCTATTCCAATCCACTCACTGATATCTAAATATCATACTAAAACATGTATCCGATGATGCCACTCCTTTGCTTAAAAAGTCCCCATTTATCACATTATAAAGAATAGTATTTAAGAGATACATATATGAATGTTTACTTGTTCAAAACTGAAAGATCACGTTACTTAGCAGGAATTCAATACGGCACCAACGTACTCTTTACATTTATCTCAAAACACATAGCTCCAAAACATCTAATATTTTTATAGCCAACCTGGAATATTTGCCACTTCTTGAACATGATTTAAGGTGTCCACCAGGTCAGGGAAGGTAGTCCACAAAAACAAAACAAAACAAAAAAAAACTGGACTTACCAGATTGATACCAGAACAAATCTATTATTCTTCATATCTGCAACTCCACCCATGGCCCCCACAGGACCCTGACATTTCCTTAGCACCCTCAGAAGGAGAGATGTGCTTTTGACACAATCCTTTGGCATGCTATGGCTGCTGGCAGCCTCAGAGGTATCAATAGAGACATCTTCCACATCTCAATCTAGACACTGATCAGATTGGAAAGTCTTAAACTTCAATATTTCCGAAACTTAAGTCTACAGAAAAATTACTGCAGAACTTACTGAAATGCGGACTTCCATGCCACACTTTTAGAAATTATAATTTGGAGATCTGGAATGCGGACCAAGAATTTGTATTTTAAACAAGATCCCCCCGATAATCCTGAGGCTCATCCAAGTGTGGAAATCAATGGTTTAAATGAGCTGGATGGCTGATAGGACCAAGACAAATAACAGGACCCGCTTAATTAGCTGGCTTTCCCGTTGGAATAGAGCAATTCAGAACAACAGCAGAAAGCTGCCTGGGCTGGGAGTCATGATGAAAGGATGAGGAAAAATTGAAGCCACCAAATTTTTTTTTCAAATCCCAGAGAATGATAACAATTTATTTTGAGGCTGATAAATAAAAGATGACCTCTCCCATCTGACTTTATGATATGAAAACATTGTTGAGGAGACATTTATAGAAATGCCACAGAGTTGCTAAAGGACCATGACAGTGGTTCTTAAATTTTAAAATATGAGCACAAAGCTTCTGTGTGCTCTGTCTTACACAAATGTTTGAGTCACCGATGTGGGCTCCTGACATTTCTAAAGGGTCATATTTACATTTCTCACAAATTGAGCTAATGTTGTTTAAAACCAGTGCAAATCACACTGTATATTTCAGTTTTTCTGCTTTCAAATTTACCAACCCTCACTGTTTATTCTAACTTGGCAACTGGTTACACTGACAATAGAGCCTGCCATTATGGCGGCTCTTAATGATAGCAGCAGAGCTACAGAGTGTCCAGGCTGTTGAGAGGGGTGACCCTGCCTTGGTGACCTATGGCCACTAGGGGCATTCTTTCGCTGGTTGATTTGGTAAGTGCCTTCTCTTGAAATTGCTTTGAATGCCACTGAGATATCCCAGCTTCAGTAATTTTTAAAACATTTTTATTAAATTTATTTGGTGTAACATTGGTTAATAAAATTATATAAGTATCAGGAGTACAATTCCATAATACATCATCTGTATATTGCATTGTGTGTTCACCACCTCATGCCAAGTCTCCCCCATCTCCATCTACCCCTCTCTGCACTATTTCAGTTCCTCCCAACTTCCTTTACCTCCTAAAATCCCCATACTCCATCTGTGTCTATGAGATATTTTCTTTGCTTCATACCTTCACAGTTTTCACCCAGCCCCCCAACCCCCACACATATAAGTAGACTTCTCTATGATTGATATCATTCTGTCATTTATGGTTGGTTGGTTTTTATCAAGACCTTTCTGCACTTAAGTTTTTTTTATTGGTAAAATAATACTAATAAACTGTTACCTGAGCTCCTTGTTAGGGATGGTCAGAGAAACAAATGATCTGTGAGTGAGTTATTGAGGTCTGCTGGGAAGTGGCTCATGGAGCCTTAAAGTAAGAAGAGCAAGCTCTATGAGATGTCACAGCAGCTCAAGCAGCAAGAAAATAAAACAAGAGGAGGCCAGTGAGAACATAGCACACTACCCACACAGAAACTGGTCAAGTGACAAAAGCAAAGAAAAAGGCAGGATCAGATTATGTTAAGCACAGCATTTACCTCTGCTCACAGTGACCATCAGTGTCAGTAAATGGAGACTGAAAACAAGGATACAGAAAAAGACTGGTGAATTGTGATGGGAAAAAGGTAAGCAGGAAAAATTGGAACAGTAAAGTGGGAAAAAAAAATAAAAGTATGACTGCTTTTCTCTTTGTTGACCATTGGCAATAAAAAGAAAATGAGGCAAGAGAGAGCAGAAATTCTTCCACTTCTGTGAATTATACTTATCGGGTAAAGAAGTAATTTTTTTTCAACCCAAATATCTTAATTTCACCATCCTGGGGCTGTGAAATTAAATATACAGTTATGATATTTAAACCCTCAGTCTATTTGACTTTGTGAGGTCCTGCCTTTTACCAGGTTTCCTTTCAAAAATGTTTTTGGAGAATGTGACAGTGAGCCTCAACTCTGGCCCAGCTACTGCTTGACACACCTGCCCGAGTTCCCTGTCTGGCTCAGCTCACTGCTCCACACAGCCCCCTTCCTCTTCAGAGGGGGCTGCTGGCTCAGCAGCCCTGCACCCTGAGTATCTCCTTTCCCAGCTTTGTCCCTACATTCTCATAGTGGAGCACAGAAAACCTGACATTTTTAAGGAAGATTTACAGATGGTTTAAGAGATAATGAAAGAAGCACAACAGGAAGAATGACTCATATCTAGCACTGGCTGTGTGTATGCTCTCTGAGCACACACCTATTTATGCCTATCTCTTAAGGTTCTTTAACATTTAACAGACCTGACTTACTCATCTTCTGCTTCCTCAAAACAAAAGCCACCGTACCTCCTTACTCTGGTCAAAAGAGCTTCAGGTATGTTGGTGCCCTTCCACCCGGCCACTAAAAGATCCAGAAGAAATGGATATGGCTTCTACCAATGTCAGTCTAAGGCCCTCCTGCTGAGTATTCACTTCTTGTTCCTTGATTGATCTCTCATTGAGAATCTCTTCAGGGAACACTCCGTCCTACCCATTGAGTGTTATCTTTCTTATTTATCTTCAAATTATATCAACAAACTATATTTTGTAAAGCTTTGAAGACTCCAAGGGGAGGTAATAACTGTAGAGAAGAACAGGCCAAACAAATACACATACACACAAGGGCAAGGCACGTCCTTCTCAACCTCCCCCTGTTCCCTAATGGTGCCCCCTCCCCATCTCCCACATCGAGTGCTGACCTAAGGCTGGACCCTGACAATATAGGAGCTTGGGGTATACCCACCATTTAATCCAGTATTCACCTATCACCTCCAGAATACTTTCATTTTTTAAATTATTATTTATTTATTTACTTACTATAGTCTTGAAGTGAGAGGAGGGCAGATAAAGAGACAGACTCCCATATGCTCTCAGACCAGGATCCATCCAGCAGCCCCAGTCTAAGGCTAATGCTTGAATTAACCAAGCTATCTTCAGTGCCTGAGGCTGACACTTGGACCAACCAAGCTATCCTTAGCACCCAGGCTATGCCCAAACCAATCAAGCCACTGGCTGCAGGAGGGGAAGACGGAGAGGATGGAAAAAGATAAGGGGAGAGAAGCAGATGTGTGTCCTGACCGACCAGGAATTAGACCCCGGACGTCCATATGTTGGGCCAATGCTCTGTCCACTGAAACAACTGGCCAGGGCCAGAATTCTTTTAAATACACCAGTTTGTATTTTCAATGGTTTCCCAATTTGTACAATGACCTTGATTTGAGTGGGATTAACCAAAGCATATTAGTAAAGGCCCTTGTTATCACTTCCCTGGACTATTGTATAAACTTCTAACTTGAAATATCTGCCTCCACTTTTAGCTGCCACTCCTCATTTATTTAACAAATAGTACTACTATATGCCTGGAATGTTCTTGAAACAGGGTATATAATAAAACAAACAAGGTTACTACTTTCATGAAGCCTAACTTCCAACGGACCAAAAAAACCCCCAAATTTTAAAAAATTATAGAAAAAAATCTGGCCATGATATTTTCTTACCCCCAATTTTTAAAAAGTCTTTATTATTTGAATACTAACAGTAGAAACTCCTTAGCCCAATGCCCAAGTCTCTTCCCACCCGCAAACTCCAGGCTTTCCCTCTAACATTGTCTCTTAATGTGACTGGCATTTCGCCAACAATATTTTATATTCCCCCTATCTTGTCATATGTCAGCCATTTGTGTGTTCTCTATCCTTCTCAGAATAGCCCTGCTCACTTTTTCTCTTGTGGAATCCCCTACTTATCTATCAAGTTTCAATGGGATGTCATTTAATTCCTATGGTTTTCCCTCAGTCTTGAAGGCAGAATTAATCACTTCCCTATCTGTGAGCTCAAAGTAGTTTATAAACACATTTGTCTTAGCACATATCACCTCATGGTTTGGTTAATATGTTTATGGGTCTTTCTTTCTCACTAGGCTGTGAGTTCTTCAAAGGCTGGGACCATATCTTATTCATCCCTGGGCTACCTATGACAAGAATATCCAAGTGGCTCAATAAATATTTGTTGGATTTTGTTAGGAATCTTAGGGCATCAATATGTTTAAGCAAGATTGTTTGTAAAAATCTTTGACAAAAAAAAATGGTAAGAATATCAGATGATATGATAAAAGTGTGCAGTGCTTTTCATAAATGGAAAAATCTCAAAGTTTGGTGAATGCAATGTAAATAACAGAAAATGTCAAGAGACCAAGGAAAAAAGAATATTTAGTATGTTCTTATCACAAATAAATGTGTAAATTAAGAATAGCTGCAGAGACATGTTAATCTTCCTAGGAGCCCAGAAGATTTCTGTAGAAGGACCAGCTGCAGGCTAAGCAAGGCACTCTCTCCTACACTAATCTGATCTTGGCTAGACCGTTAAACCCCCAGTTTTAAATGAAATAGGCATTTTTGATAGTGGAAGGAGGAGGTAGAATTCATTAGGGGAAGTAAAGTTAAGCTCAGAATTGCTTTGGAACTCCTACATAGATATATTTAAAAAAATAGAGAAGACTAGAGACATGAAAGGAAAGAAATGAACAAACAGTATTGTTTTGTATATCTTTAAATTCTATGTAAATGGTTTCATGTTGTCTCCACCCAGAATCTATTTTTCACTCCATTTTTTTTGTTCTAAACAACACATTGTGATACAGCATATTTTAGATCAACCATCTTACTAGGTCTTAGATGTTGGTCAAGTGTCTGCCTCTAATATATCATAAATTCTTTGTAAGCTGACATTATGCAAATAAATTACTTATAATAATGCCTTTCATCTAGTTAACACTCAATAAAGGATACCCATTATTTTCACCATTATTGTCATTTATTTATCTGACTATACAATTTATATATCTGTTTTCCTTTTGGCAAACTTTTTAAAATATTTTTAAATTTTTATTACAAATTTTAATTTATTGTGTTACCATGGTTTCAAGTATCCTACTCAATATAACACCCTTCAATACCGCACAACATGCCCCCCATTTCATCGCCTTTGTTCCCCTCTGCCTATCTCCATCGCCCCTTCCCCTCTGGGATTTGCTGCCCTGTTATCTGTATCTATGCATACACAGTACAATCTGGCCAATCCCTTCACCTTCCTTGATCCCATCCCCTCATCCCCCTTCCCTCTGACAGCTCCTTTCTGTTCCTTGTGGCCCTGCTTCTGTTTCTATTTTGTTCCTCAGCCCATTGTGCTTATTAGATTCCACATATAAGTGAGATCATATAACATTTGTCTTTCTCTGCCTGGCTTATTTTACTTAGCATAATAATCTCCAGGTCTCTCCATGCCATCGCAAAAGGTAAGATTTCCTACTTTTTTCATGGCTGCGTGGTATTTCATTCTGTATATGTACCACAGCATTTTTATCCACTTGCCCATTGTCAGACACTTGGACTGTTTCCAGATCTTGACTATTGTAAACAAAGCTGCAATAAATATGGGGGTGCATATCATGTTCTGAATTAGTGTTTTGGGCTTCTTAGGATATATTACTAAAAGTGAGATAGCTGGGTCATAAAGCAGTTTCATTTTTAATTTTTTTAGGAAATGTCATATTGTTTTCCAGAGTAGCTGCACAAGTTTGTTTTCCCACCAGCAGTGCAGGAGGGTTCCCTTTTTTTCATAGCCTCACCAGTACTTATTACTTGTTGATTTGTTTATAAGAGCCATTCTGACAGGTGTGAGGTGCTACCTCATTTTGGTTTTAATCTGCATTTCTCTGATGATTAGTGATGTTGAACATTTTTTCATATGCTTATTGATCATCTGTATGTCTTCTTCAATGTGTCTATTCAGGTCCTTTGCCCTTTTTGATGAACTTTTAAATAGCATTCAGTATTTTACTTGTACCAAAACAAGAGTTGTAATGCACTCTTGTATATATGTATGAGACTATCTTACAGCTAGATGGGAATTGTTGGATTAATGGATGTGATAGAGCAGTAATGACTTTCAGTGAATCATGCTTCCCTATATCCATGCTCCTGTATTGTCTCCTCCCATAATGACTCTAAAGTTGTCAATGTGACTCTTTGTCTAACAAGACATTGTAGGAAGATAATTCTCTATGGCTCTCTCACATTTCTACAAATCTAACGAGCAGGGCAGTAATTGGCCTTTTGTTACAGCCTATCTTTTCAAGGATGTTTGTATAGCAAATGGCCTTAAAGATAAAGATAGTGTCTCCCTGCAGAGCAAAGGACAGGTTTGCTTAACATTCTGTACAATAAAGATGATGTCTTCCTGTGGGGCTAAGGCAGAGTTGCTTGCAGCTGCTTATAAAAGATTTAGGTTCTAAAGCTCAGAGTTCCTTAGCTGCAACTGAAACCCACTGCCTGTGACGCATCCACCTCTGTGTCACTCCCTTATGACTTGAGAGGCAAGGAAAACAGACATGAATACAATGCTTGTACTACTTGATGTGCTCTGAGTAACAAAATCTTTTGCCATTGGACCAAGAGACTTGTATTTTCTACCAGGTTCCAGAAAACTAGAGCAGGCTCATTTGTTAACTTATAGGTAAAATAAAATCCTGTATCTTTCACCATTCTTGATAGATATTAGCAAGTGTGAAAAAAGGAAAGAATAAAATCTGCTTGCACATTGGAGGAGGCCCTCTTTTGCTTCTGGATAGTCTTGACAACATGTGAAAAAAATCAGGCTAATCTGAAGGATAATAAAGAGCTTCAGGAGGGAAGTCGCATACATACCAGTCAAAGCCTAAAACTATTCAGGAGAGATGGCATTATGAGAAGCAGAGGTGAATCATTTCAGCCCAACTTCCTGGCCCAGAAACTCATGAGCAGTAAGTTGTTTTACACAACTAATTTTTGAGATGGTTAGTTATACAGTAAAAGGTTACTTTAAAAAGTTACTGTTACAAGGCAGATTAGTTAGCTAGTATGTAATATATAGCAGATATTGATACACGTGCTAGAGCTATGGCATGAAAAGGAAACTGAGAGATACATATATTAGTGGGTAAATTCTGCATCAGCTTCATTTGATACTAAAAAATTGATACATTAAGGTTTGTTCAAATATTCACTTTTTAAAACAATTTATTTAGAAAACTAAATTTAATGGGGTGACATTGATCCATGTGAGCACAAAGGTTTCGGGTAAACATCTCCATAGCATTTGAACTGTTGATTGCGTTGTGTGCCCAACACCCAAAGTCAAATCATTTTCTGTCACCATGTTTTTGTCCTTCTTTATTCCCCTCCACCCCAATCCCCCCAAAACCCTTTTCTTGTGGTAACTACTTCATTTTTATTTATGTCTAGGAGTCTCAATTTTATATATCACCTATGTATGAAATTGTATAGTTCTTAGATTTTTCTTTTCAAGTGAGAAGAGGGGAGATAGTGAGACAGACCCTGAATAAAGTGGGGTCTGACCACCTGGAAGCCCCTGTCTGGGGATGATGCTTTAATCAACCAAGATATTTTTAGTGATTGAGAATTCCAGGCTCAGACCAACCCTGCTATTCTCAGCACCCAGAGCTGATGCTTGAACCAATCAAGGCAGCGAGAGGGAAAGAGGGAGAGAATGGGTAGAGGGAAGAGGAGAGAAGTAGATGGTGGCTTCTCTTGTGTGCCCTGACCCAGAATCGAACCTGGAATATCCATATGCTGGGCTGGTGCTCTATCCACTGAGCAAAACAGCCAGGATCTCTTAGCTTTTTCTGGTTTACTTATTTCACTTAGTTTAATGTTTTCAAGGTCCACATTGCCATCCATTTACAGCAAAATAGATGGACCGATATTCACATAAAGTAACTCACTTGAGGGAATGGAAAATCATTCCCTCTACCATACTTGTACCAACAGTTATTATTTTAGGACTTTTTTGAGACTTTTTCCCTCCCATCTGAAATTGTAAAATTTTTAAATTTCCCTGATTGCTAATGATTAGTTTTCATATTTTATTATATATTAGTGATTACTATTCACTGAATTTCTGACTCATGTCCTTTACCACCTTGCTGTTAGATTGTGTTTTTCCTTACTTATTCACTGTTCTTTATGTATACAAACACCGATCCTTTATCAGTTAAGTGGGCTGTGAATATCATCTCCCAGTCTGAGGACTGTCTTTAAACTATAGGGTTTTCCCTCTCTCTGCATCCAAAGACATTTTAAAATATTTTTCTAGCTTTATAACAAGTCTTAAAATGTTATTGAGCGCAAGTCCTCCTTAATTCTCATTCAGTTATCTTGGCTAATCTAATTCTGTGGACAAGGCCTGCCGGGGGTGAGGATGACAGAGACGCAAAGACCGGACTCAGGAGACCAGGTTCAGTGACGCAGATCTGATTTATTCAGGAAGTAATCTAGCTTATATACACAGGTTCAGCCTATAGGGTGTTACAGCGTGTCCTTCACAGCCAATGGCTAAAAAAGGTCAGGGAGCTGCCTGGTTGGTGCTGAGTTACTTCCCTACAGCGGGCGAGCTCCCTCCAGGGTGTGCCTAGGAGGGTTTAACCTTGCTGGAGTATTCTCACAGCATTGCATCAGCCACAGCTGCTAGGAATGCGCTCAGCGCTCTACCTACACAATTCCCTTTGCTTCCACTGTATAGATACATCTTGTCAAATTTCACAAAAGGGGTTAATTTTTAATTTTAATTACTTTCAATTTATTGTTAAATTTGAAGTTAAATGGTGTCTTTATGATATTGGGTCTTCCCATTTATGAATATGATTCCTCTCCATTTAATAAAATGTTATAATTTTTTTCTGCAATGATTGTGCAAATTTCTTAATTGGGCTTATTCTTAGATAGATGATAGATAGATAGATGATAGATAGATGAAGGTAGATTATTTGCTATTGTGATTTAAAAGTGTATTTTTTTTTTTAAAGAAACTCAATCATCTTTTTGGTTGTCACTGCTGCCTGTGGGGTCTTGTGTCATATCCCCTCCACTCATCTCTGATTTCAAACTCAGTTGTATCAGACAGCTCCATGTGAAAAACTTCCAGGCCTTTTTCTGAGTCCACAGAAGCCCACTAGGCAAACCATATACATAGTGGAGCAATTTGAGAGAGTTAATGCCATCAAGGGCAGAACCTCAATCAATGGGGAATGGGAGCTATGGATGAATGACCCAGACTCTTCGTCTTTTAAACAGCAATTTTGAATGTCTGTGTGCTTCCCAAATGTCACATTATAATCAAACACTCATTGTCTATTGCAGTGACCTAAATAATCACCCATGTATTGACTTTTGTTCTTTTCCTTGTTTACTACCCTGTTCTGACTACTGCTTCTTGAGATTATATCAAAAATTAATTAGCTGTACCTAAATTCTCGTTTGAGCTTCTGCTTTCAGGGAGAACCCAAACTAAGAGATTGATCTATAGAAATGCTATTGACTTTTACTTATTGATTAATTTCTAAATACTTTGCTGAATTCTCTCATTAATTCTGATAGATTGAAATAGATCTTCTTGGATTGTTTATGTACTTAGACATATTGTCTCTAAATGATAAAAATGTAATTATTTCTTTCAAAACCATTCATATGCATTATTTTTTGTCTCATTATAAGGACTAGGACTTTAATGACTAAGAGGAGAAATATTATCTCTCTTTAAATTCTTTTTGGCTTCATAAAAAATGCTTCTATATTTAGTTGTGCATATTTCCTGTAGTTTTTTTTTGTTTTTGTTTTTTAGCAAGAGAGAGAGAGAGAGAAAGGAAGAGAGATGAGAAGCATTCTTTGTTGTGGCACCTTAGTTACCTATTGATTGCTTTCTCATATGTGCCTTGACCAGGGGACTCCAGCCCAGCCAGTGACCTTTGGGGTCAAGCTAGCACCCGTGGGGTCATATCTGGGATTCTGCACTCAAGCCATCGATGAGCCCGCACTCAAACCAGTGACCTCAGTGTTTCAAACCTGGCTCTTCAATGTCCCAGGCCAATGCTTTATCCACTGCCTGGTCAGGCCTGTAGATTTTTTACACAAACACTTTGTGAAGGAGAGGAAGCCTCTTTTTATTTTTAATTGGCCTAGATAGTGAGCACTACATAAAGTTGAATACTTTTTTCTAAACTTACTGATAATATTTTTTTTATTTAATCAGTGCTTTATAATGTGAAATTGTTCTTGCATTTCTCTGAAAAAACAGTCTGCCAATCTCTTCATCAGTTTTCCTATCATTTCTGCTTAGCCCCCAAATGTGTTGAAAAATTATTTTCATTTTCAACTACTTTTTGTTAAATTGATGAATTTTACTCTTTGGAAAATTGTCCATATTATCAATATTCTTTAAGATTATTATTAAAGATTTCATATCATCTCTTATGATTTTAAATCTCTCTATATTTCTTTCCAATCTCTTCTTTTAATTCTTAATATTATTTGTAGTTCCTCTCTATATTATCAGATGACCATCTATTTCACTTGTCTTTTTTAAATAACCAGCCTTTGCTTTGGGTTTATTCTCTTGCTTTTGTTTTTGTTTTCTTGGTAATGTTTTCTATTTCAAAAATTCTTATTTCTATTTTTTCTTTTGTAATACCTATTTTGGGCTTACTTTTCTACTATATTTTACTGATTTATTCAGATATGCTTAATACAAAATGAATTTGTCTAATTTAAGTTTATAATTTGATGTTTTGATATATACATGTATGTATGTAAAGCAATCAGCATAATAAAGATATAATCCTAAAAGATTCCTTATGCTCTTTCTATTGAATTCATTATTCTCGCTTCCTTATTGCATAATCTCCCAGGTAACTACATTTATGCATCCCATCAATATAGATTATCTTTTATTTCTAAGATTTTATGTGAATGAAAACTGGTTGTTTTGGCATGGTTTCTTTCACAGAATATACTTCTTGTGAAATTCATCTACATTGAGGCATGTATTAATAGTTTGTTCTTCTTATTGCTGAATATTGTTTCATTGAACCTATCATACAGCATTTTGTTAAGCCATTCAATATTGAAGAACTTTGCATTGCCTTTCATTTCTGTTTATTACAGAAAGATTGGAATATATGGCTATCCCTCTTGGCTCATTATCTTATAATAGAATGATTATTTTCAATAGTATATCTATGCAGTGGTGGGATTCAAATAATTTAACAACTGGTTCTCTGCCCTAATGACTGTTTCAAGTATTAAAAAATGATATAACAAAAGGTAGTTAATTATTTCATGCATTTAGTACTTAAATAAAAACAATAAAGAGGTACAAAAAAGTATGTGATAAGAAAGTTTTAATATATTAATGAAAAAATATTAAATAATTCCTGACCAAAAAAACAATAAAACTGTTATTTAAGGTATTTCCATATTGTTTCTTGATTGGCGTCCTCACTTGCAATTTTCTTTGCTCTTATCCAAGCTTCCTATTGGTTTCAGCATTCGGGGATGGAAGGAACATTATTACTATGGGTGCTTAGAATATGCTGTTGCACAGATGAACATTAAAAAAGAGTAAGCAATGTAAATTTGTCATTTCCACATTGGACAGCTGCCCAAGTGCCCACCTTAGAAAGAACCCTAATTACAAGTGCCATTTTAACAATTGGTTCACCGAATTCAACAAAAAATTAAGTATCGGTTCTGCCAAACTGGTGCAAACTGGCTAAATCCCACCACTGGATCTATGTTTACATTTTTACCAAAATATCAAACTGTTTTTCAAAATAGTACATAAGAATTCCAGTTGCTCCTATTCCTTGCCAAAATTTGGTGGGAATAGCCTTTTCAATTTTATCTGTTCTAATGGGTATATAGTATTATTATACTGTGGTTTTAATTTGCATTTCTTAATGACTAATGATGTTAAGTATCTCCTCATGTACTTATTTTCTATGTATATATTTTCTTTGGGTAAGTGTTCAAATATTTTTTCCTTTTGTTGTTTTTCTTTTTATAATTGAATTATAAATGCTCTTTTTCTTTTTAAGAGAGAGCAAGAGAGGGACAGACAGGAAGGGAGAGAGATGAGAAGCATCAACACGTAATTGTGTCACTTTCAGTTGTTCATTGATTGATTGCTTTCTCATATGTGCCTTCACTGGGAGGCTCCAGCTGAGCCAGTGGCCCACCCAAGCCAGTGACTTCAGGGTTTTGAACCTGGGTCCTCATCATCGCAGGTCGATGTCCTATCTACTGCACCACCACCTGATCAGGCATAAGTGATCTTTATGAATTCTAGTTACAAGTCCTTTCTCAGATAAAAGTTTTGTTCATATATTTTCAATCAATGTTTTCTTAGATTTCTTCATTTTTTATTGAAAGCATTTTCTTATTTTGATAAAAGTAGACTTATTATATTATCTTTTCCAGTTCATTCTTTTTATCTCTCACTTAAAAATCTTTACCAAACACAATGTCATTTTAGATTTATGATCCACATTAAGCATTAAGTTTTGCATTTAGTATGAGATAAGAGTAAGGTTCTTATTTTGCATTTGTATATCCAACATCATTTCTTGTGAGATTATCCCTTCCTCCTTGAATAGACTTAACAACACTACCAAAATCAAATGACTTCTTTGTATGTAAGAGTCTATTTTTGGATTCTCTATTCTGTTGCAATGACCTGAATATTTATCTTTATGCCAATACCATGATATCTAGATAACTGGCATATTCTATTAAGTTCTAAATAAAATACTGCAACTCTTTTAAATTTGGTCATAATTCTCAAGTTATTAAATATCAAGTTATTTTTGATATTCTAAGTCCTTGGTTTTTATATATAGCTTTTAGAATAGGCTTGTCAATTTCTACAAAATAAAACAATATCTAGAATTTTAAATCAGTTTTTCATTACATCTATAGACAAAGTTGGAAAGAATTGACAACTTAATACTGAATGTTTCATACCATAATGATGGCATGATTCTACATTGAAGTCATTTTGCTATCTTTCCACATTATTTTATAGTTTCAGTTTATAAGACCTGCACATAATTTATTAAAGTGGTTCTTGTTCTATATTTTTATGATATTTTCTATGGTATTCTTTTCTCAATTTTGATGTACAATTGTTTCTTGCTAGTACACACAGTCATGTTCTGTGTGATAAGTTTTTATACTGAAACTTCATTCAATCTAGCATTTTTATCCATTCTTTAGAATTTCCTACATACTTTATTACATTGTCTGCAAATAATGATAGTTTTATATCTTCCTCTAATATCTGGTTGTATTTTATTTTTATTTTCTTTCTTTCTTTCTTTCTTTCTTTCTTTCTTTCTTTCTTTCTTTCTTTCTTTCTTTCTTTCTTTCTTTCTTTCTCTTTCTTTCTTTCTTTCTTTCTTTCTTTCTTTCTTTCTTTCTTTCTTTCTTTCTTTCTCTTTCTTTCTCTCTCTCTTTCTTTCTTTCCTTCCTTTCTTTCTTCCTTTCCTTTTCTTTCTTTCTATATCCTAGCTTATTAAAATGGTTCCACTTCCAAGACAAAGTTTAACAGAAGTGGTAAAAGAAGTCATCCTTACTTTCCTCTGATATTAGGAGAACATATTCAACTTTCAGCATTAAATATGATGATAGTTATAAACTTTACAGACAGGCTTTTATCAGGTTGAGTAAGTTTTCTTCTCTTCCATATTGTCAGTGAGTTTTTATCAAAAATGGATATTTAATTTTATGAAGTCATTTATTTGCATCCAATATACTGCTCATATGTTTTTTTAATCTCTTAATTTAATGAATTTTCTATTAGTTGACTTAAGAATGTTAAACCGACCTTACAGAAGCCTGACTTAGCCAAGATATATCAAATCCATATATTTTGTCAACTGTATTTGCTAACATTTTATTTAAAATGTTTTTTCTTGATTGTCATTATAGTTTATGGTGTCAAATGCTAAAATATGTTTGATATTCGGTTATTACCTTTTCAATGTTTATAGGATCTATATTAGCTCTTCCATTCTTGCAAATGGTATGATATTTCTTCTCTTTTACTTTTCTGATCAATCTAGTTTGGTGATTATCAATTTAATTGATATTTTCTAAGAACCCACTTTTGGTTTTCTTAATTTTCTTGGCTGTTTTGTTTGTTTGGTATTCCATTGGTTTCTGCTCTTATTTATTTCCTTTATTATGACAAGTTTTGATTTAAACTAATCTTTTATTTTCATAAGATGAAAATAGATCTACTGACCTTTCTTCTTAATGTACCATCTGTTCTGTTTTATTTCTCCTGTTTTTTAGCCTTCCCTTGAATTTTTATGATTTAATTTCATCTCCTTCATTGGCTTATTAGCACTTTTTTTGTGCTTGTATTAATATTCAACTTATCACTGTCTACCTTAATGTAATAGTATATCAAGTTATATACAGTTACTAACCTTAAGCTATCATTTAATTTCACCCTTCCTGGCCTCTGTCCTATTGTTATATACTTTACTTTTAACTTATGTTAAAAACATAAGTTAAACACAATATATTTTTATTTTTTTAAACAAACCAATAATCTTTTAAGAAAACTATATCATATTTACTGACATATTTACCACTTGTGATACTTTTCATTCTTTATGTATATTCAAATTTGCATTGGGTATTATTTTTACTCTCATTAAAGTATTCCTTTTAACATTACTTATAGTTATAATGATGAGTAGTATAGTGGTTTACCAGTGATAATACTCTGACCTCTTTTATACCTTAAAAATCATTTCACTTTTTTCTATGAAAGATAGTTTTACTTGGTAGGTAATTCCAAGTTGTCATTTATTTTTTCTGTATTGTAAAGATACCATTCCACTCCTCTCTGGTTTACATTGTTTCTGAGAAAAAACATGCTATGCTATCTTTTTTTTGTTTTTTTTCTGTGTGTTATGAACCTTATTTCTACTTTGGCTTTAAAGATTTTCTCTTTAATCACTGGTTTAATGCAACTATGTTATTATGTTGCTTGTTATAAAATTTTTCAGATTGTGATTCATTGGGCATCTTGAATCTGTGCCTTTAGAGTTTATCAGATTTGAAGAAATTTTACCAGTATTTCTTTAAATATTTTTATCTTTCTCAACTTTTCTCTCCTATCTTTCTGGGACTCCAATTACACATATTAGAATGCTTGATATTTTATTACTGTTCACTGCTACATTGCTTTTTTTTCCATTCTTTTTTTCTTTCTGTATTTTAATGTCTTCAAGATTGCTAATTTTTTCTTCCACAATGTCTATTTTGCCATAATTACCCATCTAATATTTTATTAAAGTTGTATTAAAGTCTAAATTTTATCTCTAGAAGCTTGATTTGTTCCCTTTTTATATCTTCCAGGTCTCTATTTAACAAGCTCATGATTTACTCTTCACACTGAGCTTATGGTATGTATTTATGACACATATTTAATGTTCTTGTCTGCTAATTCTACCATTTGTTATTTCTGCTTCTATTTACATTGCTAACTTTTTCTCCTTGTTATTGTTTTAATTTTTCTGCTTTTTTCTATGCCTGATAAATTTTTACTTTATGCAGAATTTTGTCAACCTTACAATTTGGATATTATGTATAGTATGTATTTAAAGTTCTTATCTATTATTTCTCCCAACTTTGTTATTTCTGGTTCTATTTCTATTGATTACTTTTTCTTCTTATTATTGCTTTTATTTTTCTGATTCTATTCATGCATGGTAATTTTTTATTCCATGCCAAGTTTACAATTTGAATATTGAATATATATATTTTTAATTTTATTTAAAAAATTAAATTTAACAGGGTGACATGATCAATAAGAGAACATAGGTTTGAGGTACACATCTCTATAGCATTTGAACTGTTGATTATATTGTATACACAGCACCCAAAGTCAAATCATTTTCAAAGACAGATCACCTTATATTTGCCCCTCTTTATACCCACCCATACCCTCCCCCACCCTTATGACCCTCTTCCCCTGGTAACCACTGTATTTTTATCTCTGTCCATGAGTCTCAGTTTTATATCCCTCCTATGTGAATGTTTTTTCAATTTTTAAAGTACTTTTGGGCTTTGTTCTATAATGCAGTTATGTTATGTGGAAACAATTTAACCCTTTCAAGTCTAAGATTTTTAGTTTTTAATCAACTTTTATGATTTGATAGGTGACTTCATATAACTTGGGTTCTGATTGATAAGAATAGCTATTCCTGGACTTGTATGAGAATTGTTCTACATGATCTTTTTTTAATCTTTTTTTTTTATTCATTTTAGAGAGGAGAGGGAGAGACAGAGAGAGAGAGAGAGAGAGAGAGAGAGAAGAGGAGGAGCTGGAAGCATCAACTCCCATATGTGCCTTGACCAGGCAAGCCCAGGGTTTTGAACCGGCGACCTCAGCATTTCCAGGTCGACGTTTTATCCACTGTGCCACCACAGGTCAGGCCTACATGATCTTTTTTAATGCTTTTGTCCTCACCCACATGTACCAAGGAGTACTCAGTTGAAAATTCTGGAGAAACCCTTATAAATCTATGGAGTTCTCTTTCCCTGTGCAATGTTCTTTCCCCGAGTACTCCTCCATGTGAATTTCAGCACCTTGGCCTCCTAACATCTGCATTCTGTCATATAAACCACTGAACATATATTGGTTTCCTATCTGGAAACTCTGAATGATCACTAAATTGGAGGTAACAGCTCACTTTATTTCATTCTCTTTTCTCAGATCTCATTATAGTATATTGTCTGTTGTCTAGTGTTTATCAAATTTGAAGAAATTTTGTATCTTGAAGAAATTATTGTGTCATGTATTTTGTTCAATTTCTAATTTTTAAAGTAAGAAGTTAAGACTCAATATCAATATCAATTTTCTTGACCTTATGCAGAAATCTTAAAATTTGTTATTCTTCATATAATTTTTTTCTTTCTTTCTCTTTCTTTCTTTCTTTCTTTCTTTCTTTCTTTCTTTCTTTCTTTCTTTCTTTCTTTCTTTCTTCCTTTCTTTTTATTTTGTATCAAAGCCTTTCTATTTCTTTCTCTATTGACTATTTTCCTTTTCTTGTACTTTATATTCCTATGACTATTCTGTAACAACCAATTTGTACTTCTTAATTCCTTCATTTTTTTCTCTCATGTCCCCAACTCCCTCCCAACTGACAACCTTCAAAATGTTCTCTGTATCTATGAGTCTGTTTCTGTTTTGCTCATTCAAATATTTTGGTTTTTAGATTTAATTGTTGATAGATATGTATTTATTGCCATTTTAAAGTTCATATTTTTTATTTTTTCTTCTTAAGACCGTTTAACATTTCATAAAATATTAGTTTGGTAGTGATGAGCTCTTTTAACTTTTTATTTTGGTATGGGAAGCTCTTTGTGTGTCCTTTGATTATAAATGACAGCTTTGCTGAGTAGAATAATATTGCTTGTAGGTCCTTGCTTTTTATCACTTTGAATATTTTATATAATTTTTTCTAATGAAAAGATTAAAGGTTATATTGTACATCTCCTTTAAACTGAAACTTCATCCTGCAAATATAATGATCACTTCTTACATTGTATTTTCAGTAGGATTTCCTATTTGATTCATATACTATGTAAAATTATCTCTTCAGATTCCAAACTTATCAGATCTTGTTGACCAACTTGGATTATTATTTCTAATCATCATGCATTTTAAACAGAGTTGTGTCTGTATGATATTAATTTGAATTTATTAAAAGTTTCTTGGCCCTGGCTGAGCGTCAGCCTGGCGTGCGGGGGACCTGGGTTCGATTCCTGGCCAGGGCACATAGGAGAAGCACCCATTTGCTTCTCCACCCCACCCCCTCCTTCCTCTCTGTCTCTCTCTTCCCCTCCCGCAGCCAAGGCTCCATTGGAGCAAAGATGGCCCGGGCGCTGGGGATGGCTCCTTGGCCTCTGCCCCAGGCGCTACAGTGGCTCTGGTCCCGACAGAGCAACGCCCCGGAGGGGCAGAGCATCGCCCCCTGGTGGGCAGAGCATCGCCCCCTGGTGGGCGTGCCGGGTGGATCCCCGTCGGGCACATGCGGGAGTCTGTCTGACTGTCTCTCCCCGTTTCCAGCTTCAGAAAAATACAACAACAAAAAAAGTTTCTTTGTGTTATAATGTTTGTCAACTTTATATAAGATTAAAAAATTGTTTTCTTTATTTTAAGGGTACAGTTTTTTATAAAAATCAATTGCATTAAGCATAGTAATTTTGTTATTTGATTTCTTCTCTAATTTAATCTTTGCATTACTCATCAGATTCTGAGATACAATCATTAAAAGTTTACACTGTGAAAAAAAAGTTGTCAATTATCTCCTGGAAATTCTTTGCTTTTTTTGTATCATATATTTCATATTTATATTGTTAGAGATATGAAGCTCATGATGTTCTATACTGTAACAAACTATTTTTTTACCATTAAGAACAATTATTTTTGTTGGCATCTACAACTTCCCAAAATTAATGTTTTTTTTAAATTGCATTTTATAACCAAACTAAAATTTAAAAGTAAAGAGATAGCCATGATATTCTATTTCAATTTAGATGTATTGTGTGGTAGGTAAAAAAGTATGAATTTGTAAGCAGGTTTAAAATAAAATGCACATGAGAATAAAATAAAGTTGTTTTTGAATTGTTTTTATAAGAATAAAAATACTCTAAATACACATATCGTTGTTCTGAATTTGTTACTCTTCTTTAGCCCTCAGAAACACAATATCTACCTCCTATTGGTAATTATAAAATATGGAAGTAAATGAAATAATTGAACTGCTAAAAAATGTTTTGATCCATTCTCAAAGCTAAAAAGTCCTTAGAGCAACTGCATAAAGTTATAGATTAAGTTATTAAGGATTAAATTTAAAAGAATGGATCAACCAGTGTCTTATTTTTTAATGTTTAGCTATAATATTTTTTTAAAAACTAAATGTTTGTGTCAATATTAATAGCTAATAATTAATATCATTATTAGTCATCTGTTTCTATATGTCTTAGTCAGTCCAGACTGCTATAACAAATACAGTGTAACATAGATTGGTTGGCTTAAACAACAGAATTTTGTTTTTCACAGTTCTAGAGTCTGGGAAGCCTGAGATCAGGGTGTCAACATGCTAGGGTTCTTGGTGAAGGCTCTATTCTTGGTTTGCAAATGGCTATTGTCTTGTTTCCTCAGGTGTCAGAGAACAGAGAGAGAAAGCAAGAATTTTTGTGTTTCTTAAGATTGCTAATGATTTTACTCTCATGATCTAGTGAATTTCTAAAGTCTCTATCTCCAAATATCACATTAGATATCTTAAGATCGCTAACGATTTTACTCTCATGATCTAGTGAATTTCTAAAGTCTCTATCACCAAATATCACATTAGATATTAGGTTTGCAATATATAAATTTTGAGAGCACACATTCAGTCAATCCTCATGTATTTTAGCTATTTTTATTACTGTTAATCTATTTTGTTACTATTAAAATATTTCATATAGTTATATTATTAAGTATTCCATAAATTCTATCATTTTTAAATGTTCACTTTAATTTTGACACTAACTTCACAGTATATATAAATTTTAATTGTAATTTATGTAAAGTATCAATGTGGCTCTAGGATTTTTTATTTTTCTTTTATGCATACAATATTGTCCCTGAACCTCAAACCTTCATTTTCTTCTTAGCATTTTATGGTTGGTCTCTTTTTTTCTTTTGTTTTAATAATTGTATTAACTAGAATTTATCATTTACCCATATACCTCTTACTTTCTATATTGACTTTATATGAGCTGTGTCATTCTATATATAAATGTGACGAATCTATCTTTATCCTTTTTACTTGACACATTAATCAGTCAGTTTTACCCATATGAAACTTTTTTAATGACTTTGGCATTCTAATACTATTTTATTATTAACCAGTACAAATCACTTCTCATTATTCTTTTATTTTCAGAATTTGTGGATGTTATAATTTTTAATATTTCAAGATGACCTTTAGAAACAACTTTAAAGCTGTTCAAAAATACCCATTGATACCTTGACTGGAATTATATCATATTATAAATTGTGTTTTATGGAGAATGAATATTATTTAGTACTGAGTCTTGGTATTTTGCTCCATAAATTCATTATATATGATGGTGGGGTGTACTTATCTTACACTTCTTATTAGGTTTATTTGTACATACTTTATATTTATTAGTGTTTATTAGTAGAATGACCATATAATATTTTTATGCAAACCAGTAAACTTTAATAGTAAATGTGAACATTATTAACAATAACAGGCTTAAACTGGATCTCATAACTATTATAAATATGGTATTTTGTAATTTTATTTTCTAATAGGTTAATGCAACTGTATAGCAATGTTGTGTATGGACATATATATATTTTTAAAAAGCCAACCACCTACCTCTATTATTTAATGTAGCCACTTATATTGAATTGTCTTATTTTCTCAAATTGTCAAATATGTCACTTCCTTATAATGATAATTTTGATACTACTTCATAGTAATTATATACCTAATTTATTTTTCTTACTTTGTTATATCATATAAAACTTCAATAAACAAATATTAAATAATTGGAATGAAGAAGGGTATATATATTTTTATTTTTGACAACTTGGGACCATCACTATCACAATACCATTTTGATGTTAATGGCAATTGCTTCAATGTTAAGAAAGCAATATTTTTAATTTTTTGTAAATAATACTTTAATTCAGGTATAACAGGCATAAAATGTAGTACCTAAAATTGTATTATATGAGCTCAATAAAATTTCATATTTATGTAATCAGTAGCAACAAGATAAAAGATATTTCCAAACTTCTAGAAGTATGTTGGTGCCCCCATAGAATGACTATGCTCCCAAACAAAAGAAAAAAATATGATATATGATGCCTTATATTAGTTTTCCTGATTTTAAAATAGATGCACAGACACACACAGAATTTTTTCCCCGTAGTACATATTTCTTTTGTTTATCACTCAATACTCTGTGCACTTCATCTAAATTTATATATCTATAATCATAATTTGCAGATCATCATTGATAACTATAACTACCTGTTTTATGAATATACCTCAGCTTATTTATTCATTCGATTTCTTTTATGGCCATTTAGGTTGTTTCCAGTTTAGGTCTATTACCAATATTGCTCCTATAAAGATGTTAAACACATCTTTTGGTGAATATACGCATTGCTCTTCTGAATAAGGTATATCCATGTTCAGCTTTAGTACATATTATGAAACAGTTTTCCAAAGCGGTTGTATCAATTAACACAAGCAATGAGTGTACGAGCTATTACACATTCTTACCTTCACTCATTTTAATTTGTTAATTTTGTTTTTAATTTTAGTTATTCAAGTGTTTGAAGTATATTATTGTAAATTTGAATTTTTAATACCCAATTGAGAAATAAAGTTGAACAGTTTTTTATATATATATTAATTCACTATTTGAATATCACTTTTGTGAAGTGCCTATTTAAGAGGTTTGTCCATTTTTTATATGTTTTAAATTTTTTCTTATAGGTTTATCCCAGCTTCTTTATATTTCTGGATATGACCTATTTAATCATATACTGTAGCAACATTTTCTATTCTTCAGGTTGCTTTATAATATCTTAATTTTTTATGTGTTTTGCTTACCAAAATATCTTAATTTTAATAGTCTAATTAATCAACTTGATTCTTCTATCATTAGTGCTTCATTCTTCACTTGATTGAATAGCTATCCTTCTGTGTTTTTCTCCCTAAACACTTTAAAATTTAGCTTTTATATTCAGTTTTTATATTTCATCTAGAATTGAATATTGTGCATGGTCCAAGTTTGGATGTCAAGATTTATTTTTTTCCATATAGATATCTAATTGGTTCAACATCATTTTTTGAAAAGATATGTTTTCATAAGCTGATTATAATGCTAATTTTATAACCATAAGTTAAGTGTTCATATATGTGTGGGTTGATTTCTAGACTATTATGTTTCAATCTTCTATTTACCAATCTTTACACCAATGCTATAATTATTTAATGACTGTAGCTTTAAAATAGATCTTGATATCTTCCACTTTAGTTCTTATTTTTCATTACCGTATTGAGAATTCTTGTCTTTTTATTTTTATATGTGGTGAATATTGTGAGGTCCTATATATATCCCTTTCAGTAGAGAAAGTCTTCCTAGAGAAAAGCCTTCAGCATTCACTCCCCTTTGGGGACTGCCTTCACCAGAGAAAGACAAACATCAAAGGCCACAACCCTTTCCTAAGTGTAGCCCATATCTAATACCTGACTATTGTGGTGGTATAAATGTCTGAGTCCTTTGCTCAAACTCAGGACAAACTGAAGAATCATATAAGTTTCAAAGATCCTCATAGAAACATTCAAGTGTTCTACTGAGATACATTTCAGCTCAACTTCTCTTTTGGTTTAATTCTTCTCCAGCCCTTTCTAAGGTGTTACTACTAAAAACAGCCCTAAGAAACCTCTTTAATGCTAATCTCCATCTCAAAATATTCCTTATAAACCTAGTCTGTGACAACTGGTTAGGTAGAAAGTAAACTCTGGAATGAGATTTTGGAATTGGATCACCCATCAACCTACTGGTAAGGAGAAACCAATAACATCTTAAGGCAGAGTACAGACAGCTCCACTACAAGGTAGCAAAGCAATTGTTAAAACCTTTACTTATGGTGAACTGAGATGGTTTACTGGTATAAGTAAACCTACTAATGTTACAATGTATAAGGTATTTAAGAAATATATGGGAAACAGTAACTATAAGGTCAGTGGAATTGAGTGACTGTTACTAAGCTGAACTGAGGACAATGAAAAGCTGACTGTTATCAATCAGAGATAAAAATTAAGTGAGTCAAAGGTCCTAACTGGTAGTATGAAAAGACAAGATGGCAGAGAAAAATGAGGATATTTTCAGAACTTAATCATAAGAAAGTAGCCAAGCTCCAAAGATTAAACTCAGCTTAAGCAGGTCTCCTATGCAAAGTCAGACTCTGGTTTGGATATCTGAGTATACATAAAATACTTGATTTCCCAGAGTGCCTTGAACTCCCTGAGCCTGAAGAAGTTTCACACTCCTTTCTCTTAAAAATAAGTACTCTTGGCCTGGGGCAGTTGTTCAGTGGATAGATGGATGTCCTAGCTTTGATTCTGGGTCAGGGCACACAGGAGAAGCAACCATTTGCTTCTCCCCTACTGCCCCTTCCCCTTTTCTCCCTCTTTCCCTCCTGCAACTAATGGTTTCAGCATGGCCCCAGGAACTAAGGATAGCTTGGTTGGTCTGAGCCTTAGCTTCAGGTGCTAAAAAATAGCTCAGTATTCTAGTATCAGCCCCAGATGGGGTTGCCAGGTGGATCCGGTCAGGGTACATACAGGAGTCTTCCTTACTATCTCCCCTCCTCTCACCTAAAAAAAAGTATTAGTACTCCCTATTTATATTATAAAAATAATATTAACCTTCTTTCTAAACACACGATTTATGCTCACCTCAGGATCTACCTCAAGTCATCTTCTGGCCACTATAACAGTAACTATAAAGTTAAGTTATAACAATGTGACAAGAGTTAGGCTAGGCCTAATAAAAGAGGAATTGTCTACGTGACCAACAATCTGCAGGACCTAACTTGCACATATTGAAAAAACTGGAAGAGTATGTATGGAAATAGATTCTGAGTATTCTTGATCAAGGTATGCACACTATAAGGCCTGCTGATGCAAAGTCAAAGACTTTGAGAACACTGTGTCGGGGTACAGGGACACACTGGCAAAGGTTTCAGAAGACAGGTGGACATGCTGCTAGGGTTTCTGATGAAAGTTTGAGAAAAGAGATGGTCAATACAAAGTAAGGTGAAAATACAAAATTTCCAATGAAAAAAGTCATAGAAAGTTAAAAATCCAGAAAGCATACCAGAGATCTTTGGTTTATAGTAGTGCCCAAATATTGTCTTGTCCTGGTAAAGAGGGCACCAACATCACTACCATGTGCAGTATTGACTCTTCTCTATAGACCAAGGCTGGTGATTAAAACTTCAATTACAGATCTGGGCTTACTAATGTCAAGAGTGATTATAGGAACCCAGTTTTCAGACCCAGATCCCATGGCTGAAGGAGAATTCAGATGCCAAGGAAGAATATATGATATTCTTCCTTCAGCAAAATACGCAGTCATTATTTCCCCAAGCTTTCCCCAAAGGGACCTATGTCTATTTACTTTGGTAGAATATATATATATATATATATATATATATATATATATATATATATATATATATATATCACTTTTCTCTTTCAGTCCCAGTTTGCTGTTATTTAACATTTCAATTAATGCTTATTCAAATTACTTATGAGTTGGTTTTATATTTGCATGCTATTTTGTAACCATAAAATCGGTTTTATTTTCAATTAATAATTGTAGATAGATGACATGTATGTATTTGTGCACATAATGAAACCCTACTAGTATAATATTAATGTACTACACCAGGACTCACAGACAAAAATAAAGAAATCTAGAGAGGAAGCAAAAATAAATATGAGATATAGACATAGCTTTAAGAGTCAGAAACCTAAACAGGAAGAATACTAGACACGTTACTACTCATGTGTCTGCAATGGGGGGTATTTGTAATGCCTGACCCCATTTGTGGCCGTGCAGCTTCAGTACTCAGCATTCAGAGGCAAGCAACACTGCGAGTGCAAGGTCTAACACAAAGGGATCGTTTGAAATGCTCATAAACAACTGTTCAAACAGCGAATCTCTGTTACACCTACCTATAGATAATTAATCAACCTTCGCAAAGATATGCCACTATAAAATTTCGGAATACAAGGATAAAAAACATGCTAAAAATTACAGAGGGAAATGTCAAGGTAAGAGGAATCAGGAAGTAAACGGTAACAGTGCCAGAAGAAAGTGGATCAGTGTTTTTAGAATTTTAAGAAAAAATAATTTTCCATGTAAATAAATGGAAATTCAACTAAATTTTAAATAAGAGGTGCGACTAGAATAACGTCAATTTCAGAATTTGAAGAATCCAAAAATATACCTCTCAAAGACTTTCTTTGGAAGTTCCTAAGAAGTTTACCTTTGCCAAAGTAATATGAGTGTACAGCATAGAGAAGGAGATGGATCTGCAAACACAAATAACATGAAAACTCTCAGGGTCACAGGTTGAAGAAAACAAAATGTCAGAAAAATATTCCAAGAGAAAGTGGAAAAAGTAAAGAAGGAAGGCCTCTGGGATTAAAATGATAATAATGATAATAACAGTAATAAAATGAGAAAAGATATAACTAATAGGTGTGTGTTTTTGAAAAATTTATTGGTAGGTTTTGAAACGTGTATTCAAATCTCAGGGAAAAATAAGGATCTCTATAGAAAACTAAAATAATAAATTATTACATCTAAGAAAATAGCATTTGTATTTTAAAGGGAAAAAATAATCATGGTATACTAGTTGGCTCAACAAGGAATCATATGATATTTGTATAATCATAGTAATATAAATTCTTCATTTAACCAAATAAAGAATGAACTTTTTTATTTAACAAAAAATGTGATATAACTATAGTAAAAAGATGGGAGGAGAAAAAAGATAATTGATTTCTCAGCCCTAATAAAAAAATGCCAGTAACTAATATATAAATTTTATAGTTAAAAAAATAAAATTATAAGAGTTATATAGAAATATGTATTAAAATGTCAATAGAAACAGCCTCAAAAATTGATAGTTACTGCCTCTGGCAGAGGGACTATGAAATTGGGAGAATGGAGCAGAAGATTGCTGCTTTCATTATGAATATTTTTGCATTGATTGATTTTTCTATAATATGAATGCAACAAATTAATTCAAATAAAATTATTTTGGAAGTAACATGAATTACATATTTAACTGATGTCAATTATTCACAATTTTACTTTGTTGAAGTTTTTAATTGTGTACTCTGAAATGTCTCAAGAAAATGTTCAATAAGGAATATAATTTTTCTACTATCTGAATGCTTTCTTATCTGAAGAATCCTGTGTCCTTCAGAAGAGAACATATTAACTAGACAAATGTACAGAGGCTTTATTTTGAGGATTCATATTTGAGAGAAGTTTGAAATCAAATTGATTTTTGTCATTTGTAGGTAACTTAGTTTTGTTGGTTGGCTTGTCTGTTCATGGGTTTGTTTATCTTATATGGGCCTGAGTGCTTCTAACTCTCCTTAAAATCCTTGACATTCAGAAGTGTTTCTTGCCTGTACATATGTATGGCTCTCTTTGCATTTATTTTCCTTAGTACCTAGTGAGCTCTGGAAGGGTGCAAACTCAGGACCAGCTCAGCAGGGCACTCTGCAGCTTCCCAAGCCCAGGTATATTTCTATACCACCTTAATTGTTCACAGTAATTGCAAATAAGGTGGCAAAATGGGATATGTGCTTCTGAGTTTTTCAGCATCTTATCCATAAATCTGGAAAAAAACTTAATTTTCCTTAGTGCCAGTCCTGATTTGCTGATTAATTATTTAAAGAGTAAAAGGTAGTTATGAAAGAAATGCACCTCTCAATTGCCATTTTTTAAAATGGGCTTTTGATACCTTCCCTCTCTCTCACAGCTATCAATTCCCTAATGGATGTTTTAACCTCTCTCCTTCTCCATACACTCTGCCTTTTTAGGATATAAATATGCATAAATAACCTTTATTCTAGCACTTTGGCAAGAGGTAAGAATGTTAGTTAAAGAAAATCTATAGTCATTGTTTCTATGATGAGGATAATACTTTTGAAAAAAAATATTTTAGAGTACTCATAATTTACCTTTTTTGTAAACTTGTAAAAATAGATTAAATAAACAAAGACAAATATAGACCCATAAAATTATGTACAAGGTGTACTAGGGTTATGACAGTTCCATTCCTACGATAGTGATATAACCCGAATTTTTATGTAAGTCAAAATATCCCTAGCCTAAGTCACTTACCTATCCTAACACAGTGGCAAATTAATAACCTAGAACATACAAATACAACTAAGGCACAGAAAAAGGAAAAGAACATGAATATACTGTACTGTACACTGTACTATGTAATTTTCCGCCATGTGCAGCCAAACTAGTTTGAGCATATAGTAAGTGCGATGCTAACAACATAAGCCAAAACACTCATGTCTCAATTTTTTAAAGTTTTTATGGAAATGAGTATTGTAAACATGAAATGTTGTATGTAAAGACTGTCGTAACCTGAGGACCCCCTGTACTTAGATATTGGTAATTGAGACATCATGGAAAACAAGTAGAATATTTTATTAAAGTCAGAGAACTACTATCATTTTAAAATATAAAATAGAATTACCCTAGAAACTGCAGTTCTATAAGCTTAATTTGAGTATCAGAAAAATGCTAATATAATACAGTAAAAGTCTTATTAGTTCTTAACACAGGAGACCAGGTGGGGGGGGGAATACAAAATTGCAATTAACTTGCTTGAGAGTATCTAAATTTTTTTTTTATTAAAGTAACAGAGCATCTAGATATCTGGGGACTAACAGTCCTCTTGCTATCGTAAATAAACCAATATTGAATTAATAAGGTTTTCTGTTAACACAAAAGCAAAGCTGCAAATTCATAGAAAAAAAATGGCATGCTGGGTAACTTAGCTTTTGAAAGAGAAAACTCTTGTAAGTAAAAGAATTATGACTTTGGAGTAGGCCTAAATCATTTTAGAGCTTTGTCCAAATTACCTCATAGCAAAATAAAATTTTTGAACTGCAATTACTTACTATTTAGAAGAAATATCTAATGCTAAATAGCTTTCTAGCAAGAAGCAGTGATACTCTTAACAAAAAAAAAAATTTGCTGAGGATCTTATAATGATATTCAGTAATTGTGCTTGAGGGAAACAGCCACATGAAGAAAAAAGTTGTGCTCATTGGGTAAAATGCATGCTCCTGATCAAGAATTTAAAGAATGGCACAAAAGAAAAAGAAAAGAAACAATAATGAGTTTTAAACAGGTTGATTGTTAGGGGTTAATACTTCATAGTACCTTATCCTCAGAATCTGCCATAAATTCTTCCTTATGATATAATAAAAAATTATTGTATTAATTTTGTTAGCTCATGGAAGGATAGTGTGATAAAAAAAGAAAAAAAAGTAAAAGTTACCCTAGTCAGTTGGCTCAGTGGTAGAGCATTGGCCTGCTTGTGGATGTCTCAGGTTCAGATTTTGGTCAGAGCACACATCTGCTTCTCCACCTTTCCCCTCCCACTTTTTTTCTCTCCACCCTGCCTCCTGCAACCATGTCTCAATTGAGGAGAGTTAGCCCCAGGCCCTGAGGATGGCTCCATGGCCTCTACTTCAGGTGCTATAAATAGCTCAGTTGCTGAGCAAAGAAGTGATGCCCCAGATGGGCAGAGCATGCCCCTAGGGGGCTTACCAGGTGGATCCCATCTGGGTGCATGAGGGAGTTTGTCTCTGTCTTTCTCTCACATTAAAAAAAAATGTTGCAAGAGGTAATATTTCCTTCTTTTTCATGGCCCCATAGTATTCCATTGTATATATGGACCTGGAAACTATTATGTTAAGTGAAATAAGTCAGGCAGAGAAAGAAAAATATTATATGACCTCACGCATTTGAGGAATCCAAGGAACAATGAGAACTGAGAAATGGAATGGAGACAGAGGAGGGATCAAAGGGACCAGAGGAAAAGAGGACAGAGGGAAAGGGGATGATAGAATGAGATAAATCTGAAGGGAAGGGGGGAGGGTGCTGTAGGGAGGGGAGGAAGGGAGATGTTGAGGGGAATATGGGGGAGGGGGATACATTCAGGGTGACCCTAGAATCTATATAAATACAATTAATTAAATAAAAAAAGTAAAAGCCAAAATATATTAAAAAATAAGTAACAACATACTGGGTTAAATAAAATACATAATTAAACTTCATTTTGCTAGTTTCACAGCCCTAACACATAATTCAGCAATCATGCTCCTAAAGATTTATCCAACTAAATCAAAACTTATAGCCACAGAAGAACCTGAACACAGATGTTTATAGCATGCTATTAATAATCTCCCAAAACTGAAAATAATCAAGATCATCTTTAATAGGCCCATGGATAAACAAATTGGTATATCGATGCAATGAAATAATGGTCAGCAATTTAAAGAAATATGAGAACTATCAATTTGTGGAATAACCTTGAATACATATTGCTATGTGAATAAAGATACTCTGAAGAGGCTTTATACTATATGATTCCAATTATATGACATTCTGGAAAAGACAAAACACTAACAGTAAAGAAGTTAGTGATTGCCAGGAGTTGAAGGGATGTGTTAAATAGAAGTTTTCCCCCAGCCCTAAGAAGTTAAATTATTCTGCATGATATAACGGTCAATATACACTATAAAATTATATACATATCAAATTTCATAGAACTTAACAGCACAAAGATTGATCTTTAATGTAAGATAAAACAAACACACAACCTTCTGGTCAGGGGATCTCAGCATGCAATACAGACTGACAAAAGTACTTAACTGTACTACTAATACATGAAATAAACTTACTGCAAGGGTTAAGGGAAAGAGGTGTTGACTTAAGTCACTTTGGAAATGGCTGCAGTCTGTGAAAGAAAGAAAGAAAGGAAGGAAGGGAGGGAGGGAGGGAGGGAGGGAGGGAGGGAGGGAGGGAGGGAGGAAGGAAAGAAAGAAAAAAAGAAAGAAACAAAGAAAGAAAGAAAAAGAAAGAGAGAGAGAGAAAGAAAGAAAGAAAGAAAGAAAGAAAGAGAAAGAAAGAAAGAAAGAAAGAAAGAAAGAAAGAAAGAAAGAAAGAAAGAAAGAAAGAAAGAAAGAAAGAAAAGAAAAGAAAGAAGGGAAGAGAAAAACACTGCTAGCAAGTACTATACTCTTGTTTATAAAGTTGTTTTCCTTGGGTTAACAAGTGTCTCAATCTTTAGTGGGAGTTTACATATAAAGTGAGAAGAAGAACTTGGAATGAATCATGTGGCAATTGATTATTCTGAGCTATCAGTATGAACTAATATAGATACAGAAAATTACATGTAGAATTTTCTGCGAGCATTATTTATAAATGTATTAGTATACCCATATATATTTACTTGCTCTATCAGCTGAGAGGTATTAGTCAGTTTTTGCTATATTAGGCTATGTAACATATAATCTCCCCCCCCAAAAAAAAAAGTTTTTTTCAGTGACTTATCATAACTGAGGTTTATTTA
Source organism: Saccopteryx leptura (assembly GCF_036850995.1). Taxonomy (NCBI): domain Eukaryota; kingdom Metazoa; phylum Chordata; class Mammalia; order Chiroptera; family Emballonuridae; genus Saccopteryx; species Saccopteryx leptura. The sequence goes on from NC_089510.1 coordinate 47,620,215, forward strand.
TTACTCATATTATAAACTATAGAAATGATCCCTGAAAGCATAGTCTTTATTATTACTCACGTTACATGTAGGTGGCTAAAGAGTTGCTCTATGCTGGGAGTCAGTTCAGGTATGTTTCACAAGTCTTCATATTAAGGTCTGGCAGAAGAAGCATCTCATATTTGAAACAGGCTATTCTTATGGCTGAGGGAAAACCAAAAGGAGCTGACATGAATAACAGAACTTTCTTTAAAACATTTGCTTGTTGATAGTATGATGCATTATCTCAATTCCTATCAAAATTAGTCACATGGCAAAGCCTGAGAATGGGGTGAGGAAATATATTTCTTTCACATTTGGTAATAGGGTACAATAATACATTCTTTCACAGAGAATTTCCTCAAAGAACATCCTTTCATTGATGTTATGATCCACCAACTGTTCTTAGCCAACATTTACCTGGGATCGGGGATGTTAAGGTTTAGATTCATCAATAGATCTGGTCCTTCTGGGCAAAAGCTTAGCCTAAAACTAACTGGACTAGGAAAGTTCCATGTCCACTGTTTCAGGAACCAAGAATACATTTCACATTTTACAACCAACTTAGCTCTCAGATAAGTCCATTGATCCAGCTGATTTAAGCCCTCATGGTGATATTATCTCAGGAAGATTATCTATTCCAAGTCACTAGATGGACAGGTCACTCTTGTCTACATTGAAAGATCTTAGTAACTTGAATCTAAGGGGATAAAAGGGTACTTAAATTCCTTTCTTACCAGAAGGTCCCAAGGGTTTTTTTTTATTATTATTATTCAAAATGTTCCACACATTTTTCCCCCACCCCATCCATGAAATATCCTTCATACTTAGTCTATTTTCTTATACCCCAAAATAATTTATCTTTTTTCTTACTAAACTCATTAAACCAATAAAACAAAGCAAAAATATCAATAGCAACTGTATGAAATATTAAATTAAATAAAAATATAAAAAGAATAGTTATTTTATATTAATAAAACTTACAAACTTTAGAATAAAATAATCATGAAATTTTATGTGTTGAATAACAGTAAGAAAGCATAAAGCAAAAATGTTAGAAACACAATTATTAGGAAACTTTTAATGTAATTATCTCTTTTGCTAGATTAATAGACAAAAAGTATTGAAATATGTTGACAAGTTGACAAGTGATAACATAATTAAGAAAAGTTTTAAGAGGTACATTTGGGTTTTCAATTCTACAAACAGATTTTAGACTTTATTTTTAAGAATCATGGAACATTTATAAAAACTGATAAGGACCCAAGCTCCCTTATTCAAAACAGAAGAAAGTAAACATATTTCGTTCTTTAGGCACTAGAGAATTAAGTTAAAAATTAGTAAAAAAGATTTTTTAAAACTCAAATTAATGAAATTTAAAAATTCTTCCAAATTATCATTGAATCAAAACAAAAGAAAATTAAATCATAAAATATTTAGAATATTAAAAAATGAAAACAATGCATATTAAAATATGTAGTGGGATTCTAATATTGATCCTGCTTTTCTTCCTATTGATTTAGAAGATAACAAAGCAAGAGACCACATTTTTCAGCCTCCTTTGTAAATAGATTTGGGCGTGTAACTATGATCTGGTCAGCGGCATTAAGATAAATAATAGTTGTAACTTCCAGGTCATCATCATCATTATAGATGAAGTCACACACTATTGGACTACTCCTGGGAGTTGTATTGTCTTGATTCTGATCATGTAGATTAAGACTATACTGCATGAAAGACAGAATAAGAAAATATGTATATAAGAAACTTAGGTCCCTGAATAATACTGTAAAGCAAAGCCACCTAATGACTTGGACGTATCTAGACTACCACTATATTGAAGAAAAATACAGAGGTGGTTAAAAGTCAGTTTACAGCTGTTCATATGGAAAATATAATATTCAATTAATAAATAAGAATATAAGAATAAATTCTGTTTTCTCTACAGTACTCACAGCTATAAAACTACTTAGGCCTATACTTGAACATTACTACCTTGTTTAACCATTGTATTCTGAGTACTGCTTGTTACAGCAACTTATCCTGCCTCCTCACTAAGAAGTCCTGTGGCCAAAACTATTGCTGCAATTTCAGTGTTAAATTTCTTTATTAATAAATAAGGAAAAACAAAACAAGTAAGCATCGACTACAAGTGAGGCACACAAAAAATAGAAAAATAGCACAATCTATCAATACAATAGCTAAAAGAAAGAAAGATTAAGTCAGAAAATAATAAATCAGCAAAACAGAGAGGAGCGGAAATGCTAAACAAATATACTAAAATAGATAAGCATCACAAATCAAATTAATTATAGGGCCTGTTAGGAGAGTTGCATGAGAAGAATCAATTTTTTTTTAATGAGGAAATGATGAGAAAGATTAAAGACCTGATGGTTTCAATAAGATGTAAACTAAACCCAATTCAAATGCTGTGCCCACCAAGGAGACATCCTATGTTCCTCCTTGAAGCCCTCACATAGTCACAAGTTCTGAAGTACATGTCAAGACCTCTACTCAAGGCAATGGCTTTGAAGAGCATCACAGTACCTTGATGAAGGCATATTACACCCGGGATAGCTCTAGAGATGTGTGAAATGAACACACATACTAATCCCTGATCATTTCAATGGCCTTATTTAGAGTCACTGCTCAGAGAAGTAAAACTATGCCAGAGTATATACTGTGTGTCACGGACAAATTAAATTGCAATGCCAGGCCAAATTAAACCTTACTGAGTGTGACTATCTTGGCCTGTATTGTAATATTATGATCAGCATTAGAAAAAGATTATTTTTGATACCATAACCATCTTTTATCATAGATTTACTTTAAATGGGTCCCTTTTCCCCTTTTGAATGACTAATGTTCATAATATATAAAGTTGTGCTTAGAAAAGAGTCACTAGGAAATACCACTCAAAACTAAAATCTGTTTTCATTACTTCTTCTGGCATACTTGAGAATGACTGTTACACAAGAGAAAGAAAGCTGCTGCTGCAATATTATAGACCGCAACAGGGTTTCATTCAATCACAGGTAGAAAGGAACTTATCACTTAAACGTAAGGCTGTGGGAGCTTTGCTAGGCGTTTCCCTCAATGATGAAGAAACAGAAAAATTTTTATAAAGAAAGCATATTCCTAGTAACCCTCTGAAATTCCATCCTTTGTCTGAACATGAGTATGTTGTAAGAAGAATTATCCTAGCCACAAGAAGGCCATAATGAGGACATCAACTACTTGGTAATGAAGCCATAAAGCTTGTGTCAGCATTTTATGAAATTACAAGATTAATCTACTATGAAGAAATGACAGGATAGGTAGATGAAAGCGTGACAACAGAGCCCTTTTTGACTTTAGCAAAGCTTTACATTCTTTCCTTCATTACACCATTATCAATTCAATGAAAAATTATGGCCCAGACTGCCTAATTGCTAGTTGGAGGGTCATTCAGAATAAATTTCTTCCATAAGAGTAATGTTACCCGGAGGGGGCATAGCAGCACTGTTCCGCGTGGGTGAATACTAAGACCTTTTTTTTTTTTTTTTTTTTTTAATCCATCAGTGTTCTCGGTAATGGGAAAAAATTCTGTAGGTTGGTAGGAATATTTGGCAACATTCAGGCTTAGATGAGAATTCAAAATGATATTGGCAATAAACAATGTATTTCAACATGGGTGAGCCTTGAGAGTAGGTAAGTTACTTAGAAAAAGAGGAAAGAAAGAGAGAAGAGGCAAGGATATAACACTAATGAAAAAGATGGAATCATGATTTAAGGGGCAGGTAGAAGGAAAGATTAGTATGATGTATTTCACATAAATATCTTTATGGCTTTTAAAACTTTATTTGCTCCCAGACATTATTCTTCTTGAAATAAGTTTCCCCTTTGCCCTTCTGTTTTTCTTAAGAGTCAATATTAGCCCTGGTCAGTTAGCTCAGCGGTAGAGCGTCAGCCCAGCATGTGGAAGTCCCAGGTTAGATTCCTGGCCAGGGCACACAGGAGAAGTGCCCATCTGCTTCTTCACCCTTCCCCCTCTCTTTTCTCTCTCTCTCTTCCCCTCCGACAGCCAAGGCTCCATTGGAGCAAAGTTGGCCTGGGAGCCTCTGATTCAGGTGCTAGAATGGCTCAGACCTCAACAGAATGACACCCCAGATGGGCAGAGCATCACCCCCTGGTGGGCATGCCGGGTGGATCCTGGTCAGGTGCATGTGGGAGTCTTCCCGTCTGCCTCCCCACCCCCTTTCTCTTTTCTGAAAAAATACAAGAAAAAGAAAAAGAGTCACCATTGTTCCTATTACTTAGCATGTAATCTTTGGTGTTATGGTCTTAATATCCACCCTCTCTCTCTCTCTCCTCATATTTTCATCTTCCTCCCCAGCATCCTCAACATCTCATGCCTCTAGCATTGCAATGCCCTAATATATTAATTATTTTCATTTTGAGGCTATTGTAAATGCTATTTTTTATTTCAATTTTCAATTGCAAATATATAGGAATGCAATTAATAATTTTATATTGATTTTATTTTCTACATTCATGTGAAACTCAGTTACAAATTCTGTAGTTTTTTTTTTAAGATTCTGTGGGACTTTATATTTCAAATATTAAGTTGTAAGTGAATAAATACAATTTTTTATTCTATCTCACTCAGATACCTTTTATTCCTTCCATTTTGATTTATAGTCCTTTAGTTTTTATCACCTCTCTAATTCTTAATATTGCTAACTTGTGTCTTTTTCTTTTTTCCTTATCAATCTGGCTGGTTTTACCAGTTGTGTTGCTCTTATACTGATATTACTCTATATTAATATTCTACAACCTAGAATTTAAGGGAAATAATATGAAAAATAAGGATTATATTTTTAATAATTAAATAGTAAATTTACCAGAACAAATCATAATTTTATATGTTTGCACTTAATAATATAGTCTCAGTATATATGAAACTAAAATAGAATAAAATGAAAAATTATACAAACTTACAAACTCATAACTAAGTAGGAAGTAGTAGCAACACACATCTCAAACTAACTAGTAGAATAAATAATAAAATAAAAAATCAGTAGAAATACATAAAACCTAACTACACCATTAATATGCTGGACATAATAAATACACCCAGCAATTCTGAATACACACTTTCTAAAGATCACATGGTATTAACTAAATGCTTGTCCATAAAATAAGTATGAATGATTTTGAAAAGCCTAAAATTAACAAGTGTTTCTCTCATAAAATCAATAGTAAAAGATAATGGGAATTTATATGTACTTGAAAAAATTAATAAGTTTTAAATAATACATAGGCTGATGGAGACAACCATAATTAAAATATAAAGCATTGTAAATAGAGTGTTAATTAAAATATATCACAAAACTTCTAGCATATAGTTGAAGTTAGGCTAAAAATGGAATTTATAGACTTAAAATACATACATATTTATGTTTTAATTATTGAACCATAAAAGTTTAAAATAGAACACTAAATTAAGTCAAAAAATGTTAAAAGGAAACATAATAAAATTAGGGAAAGATGTTAAAAGAGAAAAATACACATGAAGATCAGCTAAATAGCCAAATAATTGTTAATTTAAAATGTCAATAAGTTAATAACACTTTGAAGAAATTATCCTAATAAAACATAAAAGACAGACATATGAAACACTGAGGTTGCCGTTAGAAACCTTGGGCTTGCCTGGTCAAGGCACATATGAGAGTTGATGCTTCCTCCTCCTCACCCCCTTCTTTCTCTCTCTCTCTCTCTCTCTCTCTCTCTCTCTCTCTCTCTCTCTCTATCTCTGAAATTAATAAAGTCGTAAAAATAAAACAAAAATACAGAAATAACCAATATTAAATTAAGAAGGTAGACAAATGGCCCTGGCCAGTGGCTTAGTAGACAGAGCTGCAACCTCTTGTATGGACATCCTGAGTTTGATTCGCGGTCAGGGAACACAGGCAAAGTGACCATCTGCTTCTCCCCCCTACCTCCTTCTCTCCCTTTTTCCCTTCTGCAGCCAATGGTTTCATTGGTTCCAACATGGCACCAGGTACTGAGGATGGCTCCATTGGAGTGTGACAGCCTCAGCTGCTAAAAAATCTCAATACCTCAAAGCTCAAGCATTGGCCCCAGATGAGGTTGCCAGGCGATCACAGTTGTGGTGCATGTGAGACTCTGCCTCATTTTCTTCCCTCCTCTTATCTAAAAAAGAAGAAGAAGAAGGAGAAGGAGAAGAAAGGAGAAGGAGAAGGAGAAGGAGAAGGAGAAGGAGGAGAAGAGGAGGAAGGCAGCAGGCAAATTACTGCAGATCCTACAGTCATGAAAAAGAACTACTTCAGGCCCTGGCAGTTTGGCTCAGTGGTTGAGTGCCGGCCCAGTGTGTGGATGTCCTGGGTTCAATTCCTGGTCAGGGTACACGGAAGAAGCAATCATCTGCTTCTGTACCCCTCCCCCTAAGCTTTCTCACCCCCCCCCCACATCTCTTCTCCTCCTGGAGCAATGGTTTGGTTTTAATTCATCCACCCCAAGAGCTGAGGATGGCTCCATGGAGCCTCTGACTCAGTTGCTAAAAATAGCTCAGTTGCAAGCATGGCCCAGATGGACAGAGAATCAGACACAGATGATGGTTGCCAGGTGGATTCCAGTTTGGGCTCATGCAAGAGTCTGTCCCTCTATCTCCCCTTCTCTCACTTGGCAAAGAGGAGAAGAAAGAAGAGAGAGAGAAAGAGAGAGAGAGAGAGAGAGAGAGAAAGGAAGGAAGGAAGGGAGGAAGGAAGGAAGGAAGGAAGGAAGGAAGGAAGGAAGGAAGGAAGGAAGGAAGAAAGAAAGAAAGAAAGAAAGAAAGAAAGAAAGAAAGAAAGAAAGAAAGAAAGAAAGAAAGAAAGAAAGAAAGAAAGAAAAGAAAGGGAGAGAAGGGGAAGACAGAAAAGAAAGGAATGGAAAAGAAAAGATACAAAGAAAGAAAAAAGAACTACATCAGACCAGGATGGAGAAACAGGAACTATATTTATGTTCCCATGTGAAATAACCAAGAAAAATATGAATTAGTGTTTTGCAAGACTGTATTTCTACATATTCGGTTACCATATCACTTGGACTTTCCACTCCTAGATATTTAACCAAATGAAACAAACAAACGACCTATCTCTCAAAGATCTCTACACAAATATTCATAGTAGTCTTGTGTTTAATAGCCAAAACTGAAAAAGAAAACAAAAAGAGACGAGACCTACCATTGTTTAACCTTGTTTCTCTTAACACATTTCTAGGCTACAGTGAAGAAAAGACAATTTATGCAGAGCCTTGTGAACTCCATGAACTGAGAGGACAGTTGATTTTCCAAGGAGATCCCAGGAAGCTGAAGTCTCAGGACATAGTACCAGGAGGAAAGGACAGCACAAAGGGAGAATTCCGGAGATTACAGAGAGGACATCTCAAGTATTCAGCAAATAGAAATTACTGGAGACCTAAATACAATGTTCATAGGTCAGAAGACTCAATATTGTTAAGGTGTCAATTCTCCCCAGATTATCTATAGAATACAGCATGATTCCAATGAAAACCCCAGCAGATTTTTAAAATAAATAATTAATTCTGAAATCCATATAAAAATGGAAAGGATCTAGAATATACATAATAACTTTGAAAAAAAACTGGCAGACTTAAAATACCTGAGTTCAAGATGTATTTTAAAATATAATAGTCAATACAATCCATTATAGTTATAAAAACAGACAACTCAATGGAACTTAATAGACTATATGAACAAACAAACTATAGAAATGATCCTTGAAAGTATAGTCTTAGACTATAAAGAAATAGACCCACATAACAAATTTTTAACAAAGGTACAAAACAATTCAGTAGAAAAAGATAATCTTTTCAACAAATAATATAAATTTGGATATTTTTATATGTACTTCAATTCATCCATCATTCTGTACATGAAAATAATTGAAATGAATTATAGACCAAAATGTAAAACTAAAAACTATAAAATTTTTAGAAGGAAACCAGAAAACCTCATGATTGAGATTAGGCAGATGCATTAAAGAACAAGTTGATAATTGGATTTTCTCAATATTAAGACTTCTGTTCCTCAAAGGACACTTTTAAAAGAAGCAAAATACAGACAACGAAGTGGGAAATATCCTTGCAAATTATGTATCTGACAAAGGACTTGTAACCAGAATATATAAAGAACTCTCAAAACTCAACAATTAGGAAATAAGCAGTACACATATTAAAATGGGCAACATATTTATTTTTTTTTTTTTGTGGTCAAAATTTTTATTTATTTTTTATAATTTTATTTTTTAATGGGCAACATATTTAAATAAACATTTCACCTACCAAGTCTGGTAAATAAGTACATGAAAAGTTTCTCAACATCATTAGTCCCTAGAGAAATTCAAATTAAAACCCAGATGAGCTACTACAGTGGTTCCTTGTCTATCACGGGGGTTAGGTTCCCGAACCACCCCCCACATTAGGCGAAAATCTGCAAAGTAGCAAACTTACATTTATTTTACTATTTATATATATTTTAAGGCTTAAATACTACATTAATAAAATAATGGAGAAAAACCAATGAATTGTATTTATAGAGGTTAAAAAATCTGAAAATGTAAACCCATCCATGGTACAAATCTAAGCAAGTTAGGAATGGCATTTCACATATCTACAAAATATCTACAAAAAATTGATGAAAAGTATCTATCAAATATCTACAAAAAGGAACTGAAAAATATCTTTACAAATCTATAAAACTTCTAAAGCAAACATCAAAGTCAGTGAAACTAAAACTTCTTCCTCAAAATTGAAATAAGAATGCCCACTATCATCTCTGCTATTCAGTATTATGTAGGAGGTTTTAATTAGTGCAATAGGCATGATAAAGAAATAAAGCTATAAGGATTAGGAAGAATGAAAAAAAACCTGTCATTTTCAGATTATATATGTGACATGACTGTGTACATAAAAAAAACCCAAAAGAGTGAACATATCAATTATAAGAATTAAAAAGTGAGTTTATTTAAGTGTCTGTCTGGACACTAAGTGAATATATTGTTTTTTCTATTTATCACAAACAGAGAGTTAGAAAGTGAAATCTAAATTAGAGTACTGGGAAATATCATAAAGAACAGCAAATATAGAATAATATATTTAATAAAAATATATAAAACTCAAAAAACTTATATGATTAAGAAAATTAAAGAAGGCATATTGGGAATATATTATGTTCAAAAATTAAAAGACATAAGTTGTAAAGATAAATTTAATTAGGTTTTAGAAGTTTTACGTAGACTGATAGCTGATTGTGGGAAAACAGCTGCATTAGGCTTGCTCGCTGGTTTACCAGCTGCAAGCACTTTGCCTGAGAAGTGTGTGAACACATGGCAGCTCCATGTCCTTGTAGTCTATATAAGGCTATGGGTGCTCGGCCTTGTGGGTAATTCCCACAGATTGCTGTCCTGCCACCATGAGACATGGTTCCCTGATTCCCTCAGCTGCCACCATGAAGGGCGGTTTTCCTGATCCTTTGCCCTTTGTTGCAAAAAGGAGGTTTTCCTTTGTTTATTCGCTTGCCTGTCTTTGCAAGCTCCAATAAATGGGTAATGGACCAATGCTTTCCAGCTCAACAGTTCCTCTACTGTCTGCCAGAATTCAATGCAAACCTGCCTGGCCTCAACCACCAGCATTACACTGATTTTCTTAAATAGGAAGAAGAAAGTAGGGTACTTACTCTAATGAGATCATGACTTACTTCAAATATCTAATAATTAAGTCAGCACAGTTGCTACTGTCATTCAATAATTAGGTCGTTATAAATTGGTTTAAGCTATTTTGGCTCTCTACTTTTACTTCAAAATTTTGAATAAGACTGTCAGATTACGCACATACAGCACCTATTGGGATTTTTAGAGGAATTTCACAAACCATTTCAATTTGAAAAGAATTGACATCTTAATAATATTAGATCTTCCTGTACCTATATATACCATGTTTTCTATGTTTTACATTTTCTATAATGTGTTTAAGTAATCCCTTGTAATTTTCTTTGTAAAGATAATGTACTATTTTTTTGTTCCTACTGTAAATGGGTAAATAGACATTTTAAAATTTATTTATAAACTGTCTATTTGCTCTTTTGTAGAAATAAAAACTGGACCGTATTAATCTTATATCAGGCAATCTATCTGATATCACTCAGATCTTTTTTTTTTTTTTTTTTTTTTTTTTTTTTTTTTTTTTTTTTACAGAGACAGAAAAAGAGTCAGAGAGAGGGATAGACAGGGACAGACAGACAGGAATGGAGAGAGATGAGAAGCATCAATCATTAGTTTTTTGTTGCAACACCTGAGTTGTTCATTGATTGTTTTCTCACGTGCCTTGACCGTGGGCCTTCAGCAGACCGAGTAACCCCTTGCTCAAGCCAGCAATCTTGGGTCCAAGTTGGTGAGCTTTGCTCAAACCAGATGAGCCCGCGCTTAAGCTGGAGACCTCGGGGTCTCAAACCTGGGTCCTCCGTGTCCCAGTCCAATGCTCTAACCACCGCGCCACCGCCTGGTCAGACTCAGGTCTTATGGATAATAGATACTGCTCTAGTTTACTTTCCCAGAGAAAAGGATTTAATACAGAGAAATAAATGTTTACAAAATTGTAGGAAGCTGCCAAATGAACACTAGTCTAGGCTGAACTTCCATGCGTGACCCCCGGAAGAGCAACTTAAACTGACCAACCAAGGGAACAAGTATCTATGCCAGAAATTGAACGTTGGAGTATTAAAAACACACTGTCCAAGTACTGACTCCAAGGCCACGGCTCAGCCACAGCCCAGGTATAAGAAGCTCCTCAACAGCTGTTGACCCCAGGGCTACACTTCCTGAGCCTCCAGGACAAAAACCTCTCAGCAGCTGCAAGCCACAAGGGGTCCTAACTCTGGGAACTGTTACTGACACCTCAAAAAACAAATGCTTTTCCAGCACTCATGGCCAGCAAGAACAACAGAAGCATGTTTGGGGCCTCATTTTTAGTTCTAAATATCTCTTCTGAGCGTCTGATCATAAAAGCTGGATCACATGTGAAACTTGAGCTGAGAGAGTTTGGCAAATGTAATTTTATGACTTCTAGCTTCTAGTATTCAGTGGAGTCAGGCTACTGCATTTAGAAAGTGGCAATTTATTATGCTGTATAAATTATGTTTATTTCTCATAGTATGTGAAAATATTTGGGAGATTTTCTATATAGATCATACCACTCACAATTACATATACCTTTGTTTCACAGTTCTTACTCCTTTTAATCTTTTTCTTATCTTATTCATAGGCTAAGACCTTCAATAAATCCTGACTGTAATAAAAATGGCTCTAAATGTGAAATCATAAACTAGCCTGTTTATTATAGGTTTCTAGGAAATTCTCTTTTATCAAGCTAAGAATGTTTACTTCCATCTCACGTTTACTATGATTGTTTTTTTTTCTTTGTTTTAAAAACAGGAATGAGTATTGAATTTCACATAATAATTGCTGATAGAGTCAATATGACTGCAGATTTTTCTCCTTAATTTATTAATGCACTGTATTTTATTCAAAGTTTTTCTAAAGGGGAATAATCCTTACATTTCTGTCTATTTTATTTTTATGTGTCCTGTCTGTCCTTTTCATGCTATGTGTTGCTGCCCCAGTGTTAGTGCATATCCTCATCATCTTTCACCTGTGCTACTATGATAGCCTCTTAATTGGTTTTCCTGTCATAAATATTTGGCTTCTGCAATGCATTCCTCACATTTAAACCAGAATTATCTTCTTCACTGGATAATCTTATACTGATCCTCAAAACCCTATAGTGCCTTTGTAACCTAGGGAGAAAGATTAAAAATAGGCCATTTTCTATCTTTCAACCTATAATTACATCAACTCTTTTTCAATTATTACCACCTCAGCAGTTTTCTATGAATTGGCTATCACAAGCTACTGGAGAGTCCACAAAATGTCCCACACATGTTTACGTCTCTGAGTCATTCTTCTAGCTTGGCATTTCCCAAAGCATGTTCTTAGAAATACTAGCCCTGACATACTTTTGGAAATAATAGTTTCAAAATCAAATAAATTATGAAAATGTTCTCTCTACACATTTTGTTTGTTTGTTAATTTTTTTATTTATTTTTTTATTTTTTATTTTTTTTACAGAGACAGAGAGAGAGTCAGAGTGAGGGATAGACAGGGACAGACAGACAGGAATGGAGATATGAGAAGCATCAATCATTAGTTTTTCGTTGCACATTGTGACACCTTAGTTGTTCATTGATTGCTTTCTCATATGTGCCTTGACCATGGGCCTTCAGCAGACTGAGCAACCCCTTTCTTGAGCCAGCGACCTTGGGTTCAAGCTGGTGAATTTTTGCTCAAACCAGATGAGCCCGTGCTCAAGCTGGCAACCTTGGGGTCTCGAACCTGGGTCCTTCCGCATCCCAGTCTGATGTTCTATTCACTGTGCCACCACCTGGTCAGGCTCTACACTGGTTTTAAAGATTTGCATTACTTATTATAATGAGAAATACTGCATGAGGTCCTGACCAGGTAGCTCAGTTGGTTCGAGCATCATCCTAATACGCCAAGATTGTGGGTTGAATCCCCAGTCAGGGCACATACAAAAATCAACCAGTGAATGCATAAACAAGTGGAACAAATTAGTCTCTCTCTCTCTAAAAAAGAAAAAAAAAACAATTAAAAAAAGAAATTCTATGTGGAATCTTATAATAAATATAATGAGAACTCTCTTAACTCTGTACTCTCTAGACATATTTATACACAAAATCCTTCCATGTAAGTGACTAATATTTTTTATCACTTTTTTATTTTCAATTATAGTTGACATACACTATTATATTAATTTCAGGTACATACCCCAGTGATTAGTCATTATATAACTTACTAAGTAATTGTCCTGATAAATCTCATACTCATTGGACACCATACATAGTTAATAGAATATTATTGATTACATTTTCTATATTGCATTTTACATTCCCATTACTATTCTGCAACAACAAATTTGTATTTTGTTATCCCTTCACTTTTCCACCCAATCCCTTAACCCCATGATGGTGAACCATTTTATAAAAACCACCCTCTTTTGCAGTGCTGGTCAACCTGGTTGCTCCCGCCCACTAGCGAGCATTCCAGCTTTCATGGTGGGCCAATCATGGTGTCATTTGTTTGCTCCGCTACTGCCCACTTTTTATTTTTTTTATCTTTTTCTTTCTCCTCTTCTTAAAGGAGATCCTTTTATCATTTTATGTAATATTACTTTAGCGTTGATGAACTCCTTTAGCCTTTTCTTGTCTGGGAAGTGATTGATCTGTCTCTCAATTCTAAATAGCTTTACTGGGTAGAGTAATCTTGGTTGTAGGTCCATCACTTTAAATATTTCTTGCCAATCCTTCTGGCCTACAAAGTTTTTGTTGAGGAATCAGCTGACAGTCTTATGAGAGAGAGCTCCCTTGTAGCTAACTAACTGGTTTTCTCTTGCTGCTTTTAAGATTCTTTGTCTTTAACATTTATTTTAATTATAATATGTCTTGGTGTGGGTCTTTTTGGGTTCATCTTGTTTGGAACTCTCTGTGCTTCCTGGACCTGCATATCAATCTCCTTTACCAGGTTAGGGAAGTTTTATGTCATTATTTTTTTCAAGTTGGTTTTCAATTTCTTGATCTCTCTCTTCTTCCATCAGCCCTATGATGTGAATGTTGATATGCTTGAACTTTTCCCAGAGGATTCCTATACTTTCCTCATTTTTTTTCTGGATTCTTTTTGCTTTTTGTTGTTCTGATTGGGTGTTTTTTCCTTCCATATATTTCAAATTGCTCATTTGGTTCTTAGTTTCATCTCTTCCACTGTTGATTCCCTGTAATATATCCTTCATTTCAGTAAGTGTATCCTTCATTTCTGACTGGTCCTTCTTTATGCTGTTGAGGTTCTCACTAAGCTCTCTGAGCATCTTTATAAATAGTATTTCAATCTTTGAATTTAGTAGACTGCCTGTCTCCACTTTGTTTTCTCCTTTTTCTGGAGTTTTGTTCTGTTCTTTCATTTGAAACATGTTTCTTTGTCTCCTCCTTTTGGTAGTGTTCCTGTAACTGTTTCTATGTATTAGTAAAGTTGCTACATATCCCAGGCTTGGTAGAGTAGTCTCATTTACTAGGTGTCCTGTAGGGTCCAGCCGCACACCCTCCTCCATCACCCAAGCTGAACACTGGAAGTGTACTGCCCATGTGCACTGTGTATACTCTCCTCTTGTAGTTGATACTTGATGGCTATTGGAATGTCAATGGGAAGACTTTAACCCCAGGCCAAACATCTGCAAGGACTGGCTATAACCCAAAACCACTGACTTCTGACCACTGTGATAGATGACCTGTGAACCCCATAGAGGAGGACTTACTTCAGCAGGGCTTTGGTGCCTGCTGAGCTCACCTCCTGAATATGTCACTTGTGAAGGTGGTTGGGTGGTGGTTCTTTGATATGGTCTGAAGCTGTCCATGTCTGAAGGTGTGCTGGTTTTGGGGCCCCTTGAGAAGTGCAGGCCAAGGTCAGCTACCACCTATGTCCTGCCTGGGCCCCCCTGCATGAGCTACAATGCAATCTGAAGATGGCTGCTTACTTGTGTTGGGCTTGGAGGTGCCTTGGTGAGGTCATGCTATGAACCAGGGTTGGCTGCTGCTAGCGCCAGGCCTAGAGTCAACTTAGCAAGAGATACAGGCTTGCTGAGGCCAGATGTTGCTTGAAACATTTTAGTAAAGTTGGAAGCATGAGCCAAGACAGGCCATTGGTATGGAAAAGCCACTGGAAACAGCATAGGGGTCCCCAAAATTGGGAGGAGTGGGACCTCAGGGCCTCACCTGGGCAGGGAAAATAGTGTAAGCCAGTTTGATGGAGTCTCAGATATGGCACCCACCTGCCAGCTCTGTAGGGAAAGAGGTTATCAAAGGAACAGTGGCCTCTGCCAGTACTTCTGTCTGGGATAAAGCTGTCCCCCAGTGCTTGCTCTGATGCTGGACAATTCAGTTCCTCCTTGTATGTCCCTGGTGACTTATAAGCTGCTTTTCCTGCACTGGAGCTCAGAGGCAGAGAGTGCAAGTGAGTCCATGTGCAGACCTTAAAAGTCTGTTAATCTGACTGGAGTAAGGAGTTAAAGATAAAGGGTTTGATGACACAAACAGGAAATAGTAGCCAAATAATGTTGAGCTTTGTAAACCATGATAAAGAATATTGCCTTGATCCTAAAGTCAGTAGAAAACATTTTAAGGATTTAAAGATTAGTTTTCTTCATCATCTATGACATTTTTTTTGGCAATATAGAAAAAAGCATGTGTTTATTTTCTTCAGGATATTTAAGACAGAAACTAGGATCTCATATGAAAAAGGAATAGAGATTTAATTTTAAAAATTTTGCAGCCCCCAAAATCTTTCCATTTTTTGTTACTGTAGTTATAGATATTTTATGCCCTGGACTGTTGGCTCAGTGGATAGATTGTTATCCCAGTGTGCAGATGTCCTGGGTTCGATCCCCTGTTATGGTGCACATGAAAAACAACAATCTGCCTCTATCCCCCTCCCTATCCTCTTCTCTCTTTCTTCCTCTCTCACAGCCGGTGGCTCTATTGATTTGAACCTCAGTCCAGGTGCTGAGAATAGCTCAGTTGCCCTGAATGTCAGCCTCAGGTGTTGAGGATAGCTCTATTGATTTCAGCATCGGCTCCAGACAGGAGTTGTTGAGTAGATCCTAGTTAGGGTGCAAGTGGGAATCTGTCTCTTTATCTCTCCTCCTCCCACTTTTTTAAAAAAATATATTTTAAGTAAGATAGAAAACAATACAATGTTTACTTTTTGGCATATCTTGTATATCTAAAGCAATTTTTTAAATTTAGAAGCATAAGAACATATTAGGTCTAAATGGTTTGTTCAAAAAATGCTCATGTTTTATAAATTAAATTTTAAAGTAAATTTACTCAGAAAATTTCAAATTTACTGGGAGAATTTCTTAAAAGGTAGTAAACTATAAGCTGGTAAACTGTAAGAAATATATTCTCAATCCTGCCAGATTATAAGAAATGGGCAAATTTTTGAGGACAGAAGAAACATTAATATTTTAATATGACAAAAAAAGTTATTATATTTTTTCCGATTCAGTATCTTCCAGTATAATGTCAAGCACATATAGAAAGCCCTTGTTTTTAGAACTATGAAATGAAAAGAAAAATATACACTGAATATATTTGCCTTGTGAGACTTGGTCTAATTATTTTCTATCTCTGAATCATCTCTGTAAGCAGTTTTTGCTTCATCAGATAATTTATTTTCAAAAGGAAAGAATTTTTTGTTGTAGAAAAACAACTAGTCATAGAGCCAAATGTCTAAGTTCTAGGAAAGTGTGACCTGTAGCAAGTTACTCCATTTATTGGGAAATAGAAGATCTATGAGGTTCTTTCCAGCATTATGAGACAATGTGGAATGGGACAATAATGAGACTTGACCCAACAAGCTCACGTGTCACTATGGGAAAGGTGGGAGTGGGGAGAAGAAATTGCCAGATGCTGGGTAAGGTGGGTCAGAAAGGGAAATACTTCCCATGTAGCTGGAGTACACACTTGCTTGTGAGAAATGAGATTAGAGCAGTAGGAGAAGGAGTAAAAGAAAAGTGGTAATCACAAGAGAAAAACTATAGGCCTTCTGTGTGTTATCTGTCTACCTCAGAATCAAGGGAGCTCTGAACACAGTGGAGCATCCCCATAGAGTTAGAATTCGAGTGTTAAAATGGTGTGATATAAGAATGATAATGTCCAAGTCAAAAAATTTTAAGAATTGGTAGTATAAAATTGGGATTTGACAGCTTTATATATCAACTTCTACTCAACGTTAATGTAATTTTTATATATTTTAAAAATCTGTTAATATCATTCTTCAATTTCACATTGACTCATATCAGTATGTTGAATGGTACATAGTTTAAAAATACTGTCACCTGTTTTGGTGCAATGATAGCAATTTCCAAGGATAACACAAATCAAATAAACCTGGACAATCACAGGAGTTTTGTTTTGATCTCTGTGTAACAGCTCTGAGCAGCACAGGGATCATACACAATTACAATCCCACCTTATCATTATTTAATGAGTGCATCTCTACAAAGAGAGCAGTTTCATTCACTGAGTACATATAAGGAATCTAAGACAGTTGGAAAGTAAAGCTGATATTCCAAAGGGGCTATTAAGTCTTGCCAATGGTATAAAAAAGGGTTCCTGTGTAATAATAAACTTAATCTTGCTCCAAAAGAGGTTTGGCGTTTGTTCTCTGTTTCTGGGAGGTACTCCCTAAAATGTTCTGCCTGAGGGGAGTATCTGTGTTTGTCTGGAGTCTTAAGCCAAGATGGGCAATAAATTAATGTGATTTAGGTGGAGGCTAGGAGTCACAGCCAGAAGAGCTAGTCAATCAATCAATCAATCAATCAATCAACCAATCACTCAATTGTGCCTATGTATAGAGCTCCAATAAAGCTCAGAACACCAGGATTCAGGCCCATTTCCATGGTTAGCAATGCTCGAGGCGTGTACACCAATATCAGCAGTACTCCTTCCAGATTCACCCTATGTGCCTTCTCCCTTGGCTAATTAATAGGTATCCTTTTTCCGCAGTAAACTGTAACCACAGGGATAAGAGTTCTCAAGGGAATACTATGAATGCTTCTAGTGAATTATTAAACCTGAAGATAATTTTGGGAATCTCCAGAATTTGTAGCTGATATGAGAAGCAATAGAGGTCTTCTGTGGACTGGGTTCTCTCTAACTTCTCAGTTGGAAACACTCTCAAAGTCACCATGGCAAAACCCAGGATATTTTATTTTCTTTTTTTCTTTCTTTTAGCATCATTTTAACATATAATGCACATGCTATAAAGTTCACCCATTTAAACTGTACAATTCAATGTATGTTCAGAGTTGTGTAATCAATCATCACCATATGTAAGTTTAGAATATGTTTATCATCTTCTGGAAAAAAGAAGAAAAGAAGAAGAAGAAAAACATTTGCATTAGCCATCACTCCTGAACCCCCACCCAAGACCCAGACAACCACTAATTTATTTTCTGTGTCTACAGTTTCTGAATATTCCATATAAACATTATACAGTAGCAGTCCTTAGCACTTCCCAGGGCCAACTTGCTCCTATAGAGCCTTGTCTGCAGGAGGAGAGCAGAAGAGAGACAAAGAGAGAGAGAGAGAGAGAGAGAGAGAGGAGAGAGAGAAGCGAGGAGGGAGGGGTAGAGAAACAGATGGGTGCTTCTCTTGTGTGCCCTGACTGGGAATCGAATCCAGGACTTCCACACACCTGGCCAATGCTCTGCCATTGAGCCAACTGGCCAGGGCCATGCTTTCATTCTTCTTTTGGTTGAATACTTCAGAATGGAACTGCTGGGGCATGCAGTAACTAACATTTTGAGAATATTCCAAAGTTGTTGATTTTCCAAATTTTGCATACTTTAGCATTCCTAATAGCTATATACAATACAAGGTTCCAATTTCTCTCTACTCTCACCAACATTAATTGCCTGGCTTTTTGAGAATTATCAGCTTAATGAATGTGAAGTGTCTTCTCATTGTGGCTTAGATAAGCATTTCCTTAAAGACTAAAGAATTGTATCTTTGCATGTGTTTATTGGCCAATTCTATCTTTTTTTTGAGAAATATCTATTTGAATCTTCTGCTCATTTCTAAATTGAGTCATTTGTCTTTTTATTATTCAGTTCTAATAGTTCTTTATATACTCTGGATATAAGTCCTTTGCCAGATACATGATTTGCAAATGTTTTCTCCTATTCTGAGTTGAGTTGTCTTTTCATTTTATTG
Organism: Saccopteryx leptura; assembly: GCF_036850995.1. NCBI lineage: Eukaryota > Metazoa > Chordata > Mammalia > Chiroptera > Emballonuridae > Saccopteryx > Saccopteryx leptura. The sequence continues at coordinate 47,639,131 of NC_089510.1, forward strand.
ATGGTATTATTTGCATCACAAAGTTTTTAATTTTGAAGTATATTGATTACATTTTTCTTTTTTTTTTTGTCACTTCTTTATATGATGTCATATCAAAGATTTCATTGGCTCAACCAAAGACCATCATGGTTTTATTCTTAGTATTTTATAGTTTCAGTTCTTATATTTAGGTGTATAATTTATTTTGAGTTAATATTTATATATAATACATGATAGGAACCCAAATTTACTTTTTGTATATGAATATCCTATTGTCCTAACACCATGTATTTATTTTCCCCATTTTATTCATTTTATCTTAGTTGAAAATTAAATATCTATAAATATATGGATTTATTTTTAAACTCTAAATTTGATCCGGTTGATCTGTATCTCTGTGTTGGTAGTAAATATCCCATTGTCCTGAATAATGTAACTCTGGAGTGAGTTTTGAATTTGAGAGGTTATCCAACTTTGTTCTCTCTCTTTTTAAAAAAAAAAATGGCAATTCTGTTTTCCTTACATTTCCGTATAAATTTTAGAATCAGCTTTTTAATTTCTACAAAAAATCCAGTAAGAATTTTGATAGGACTTGAATCAAATTGCTATATAGATCAATTTGGGCAGTATTGCCTATTTTAACATTAAATCTTCAGATACACTAACAATGGATGTATCTTTACTTACTTAAACTTTAATTTCATTCAGGAATGCCTTGCAGTATTCAGTGTATAAGTCTTGAACTAGTTTGTTAAATTTATTCCTAAATATTAGGAACTTCTTGGTTCTGTTGTAATTGAAATTTTTTTTAAATTTTAAGTTCAGATTTGGACAACATAGGGTGAAATGGATTAATTTGTAGAAACATACAGTCTTCCAAAACTCAATCTGAAAGAATCAGAAAACCTAAACAGACTAATTACAACAAATGAAATTGAAACAGTTATCAAAAAACTCCCAGCAAACAAAAGTCTTGGATCGAATGGCTTCACAGGTGAATTTTACCAAACATTCAAAGAAGAACAAATGCCTGTTTTTCTTAAGCTAGTATAAAAATTTCAAGAAAAGGGAAGACTCCCAAGCACATTTTATGAGGCATGCATTTTCCTTATTCCAAAACCAGGGAAAGATACTACAAAGAAAGAAAAATATAGGTCAATGTCTCTAATGAACATATCAATATACACTTAAATTCTCAAAGAAATATAGCAAACCAGATCCAGCAATACATTAAAAAGATCATACACTATAATCAAGTGGGATTTATTCTGGAGAGGCAAGACTGGTACAATATTCACAAATTAATAAATGCGATTTATCACATAAACAAAATTAGAGTAAAAATCACATGATTATATCAATAAATGCAGTAAAAGCATTTGATAAAATTCAGCACCCCTTTATGATTAAAACTCTGCCCAAAGTGGGAATACAGGAACCATACTTCAACAGGATAAAGGCCATATATGAGAAATCGACAGTCAACAACACACACAATGGGCAAAAATTAAATTAAATCCCCTTAAGATCAAGAACAAGAAAGGGATGCCCCTTTTTACCACTTTTATTCAACATAGTTCTGGAAGTTCTAGCCACAGCAACCAGACAAGAAGAAGAAAAAAAAGACATCCAAATTGTCAAAGAAGGAGTAAATCTGTCATTATTTGCTGATGACTTCATATTTTACACAGAAAACCATAAAGTCTCAGCCAAAAAACTACTAGACCTAATAAATGAATTCAGCAAAGTGGCAGGATATAAAATTAATATTCAGAAATCATTGATATTTTTATACACCAACAATAAACTGTCAAAATAAGAAATTAAGGAAATAATCTCCTTCACTATTTCAACAACAAAAATACTTAGGCATAAATTTAACCAAGGAGGTAAAAGACTTGTACTCAGAGATTTATAAGACATCGAATAAAGAAATCAAGGAAGATACAAACAAGTGGAAGCAAATACTGTGATTATGGATAGGAAGAATTAACATCATTAAAATGTCTATACTACCCAAACTAATCTATAGATTCGATATATTTCCTATTAAATTACCAATGGCATACTTCACAGATCTAGAACAAATATTCCAAAACATTTATATGGAACCAAAAGAATCCAAATAGCCTCAGCATCTTGAAAATAAAGAACAAAATGGGAGGTATCACACTTTCTGATACCAAGTTATTGTACAAGGTCATTGTAATAAAAACAGCTTGGTACTGGCATAATAACAGGTGTACAGATCAGTAGAACAGAACAGAGAACCCAGAAATAAACCCACATCTTTATGTTTCAATTGATATTTGACAAAGAAGTCAAGAGTATACAGTGGAGTAAAAACAGTCTTTTTAATAAATGGTGTTGGGAAAATTAAAAAGGTACATAGAAAAAAATGAAACTAGACCACTAAATTAAACCTTTCACAAAAACAAACTCAAAATGGATAAAAGACTTAAATGTAAGTCATGAAACCATAAAAATCTTGGTAGAAGACATAGGCAGTAAACTCTCCGATATCTCTTGCTGCAATACTTTTGCTGATATATCTCCATGGGCAAGTAAAATAAAGGACAAAATAAGCAAATGGGATTATATCAAACTAAAAAGCTTTTGCATAGCAAAAGACACTATCAACAAAATAAAAAGACAATCCACACAATGGAAGATTATATTCAGCAATAAGTTTGATAAGAGGTTAATAACCAAAATTCTTAAAGAACTTCTAAAATTCTACATCAGGAAGGCAGACAATCCAATTAAGATATGGGCAAAGGAACTGAATAGGCATTTTTTCAGAGGACATACAGACAGCCAATAGGCATTTGAAAAAATGCTCAACATCACTAATTATCAGAGAAATGCAAATGAAAATCACAACTATGTTCATTGCAGCATTATTTAAAATAACCAAGACCTGGAAATGGCCCTAGTGCCCATCAGTAGATAACTGGATAAAAAAGTGTGGTAGAGTTACTACAAAGCCATAACAAAGAAGGAAATTTTGCCTTTTGTGGCAGCATAGATGGATCTGTAGAGCATTATTCTAAGTAAAATAAGACAATTAGAGAAAGACAAATACCATGTGTTTTTACTTTGTGTCGAATATAATGAACAAAATGAACTAATAAGCAAAATAGATGTACATAGAGCAAGCTGATAGCTTTCAGGAGCTGGAGGGCTAGGTTAAGGGAATGGATGGATTGAGCAAAGAAGTACAAAAATAAAAGAAAAAAGGGGGGGAGGGCTCTAGCCAATTAGCTCAGTTGGTTAAGAGTGTCATCCTGAAAGGGCAATATTGTAGGTTCAATACCCAGTCAGGACACACATGGGAAGCAATCAATGAGTGCATGACTGAATGGAACAATAAATGAATACTTTCCTTCCCTCTCCTCTCTTTTCTTCTCTCTCTTTGCCTAAGATAAATAAAAAATACAGAAGCAGCTTGATTTCCCTGTCTCTCCCTCTCTCTCAAAAAATAAATAAATAACTCATGGACACAGGCATCAGTGCAATAGTGGGGTACGTAAAGGAAGTTATAGGGGGATAAATCTGATAGACAAACACTTGACTTGGGGTGATGAATACCCCGTATGATGTACAGATATGTGTTGTAGAACTATACACCTGAAATATATATAATTATGTTATCCATTATCACCCCCAATAAATTCAATTATTTAAGTAAGTAAATAAATAATAAAATGGGAAAAAGTTAACCCATGAAGAGGAATATAAGTATAAAAAATAGATTAAGAGGCCTGGCCGGTTGGCTCAGTGGCAGAGTGTCGGCCTGGCGTGCAGGAGTCCCGGGTTCGATTCCCCACCAGGGCACACAGGAGAAGCGCCCATCTGCTTCTCCACCCCTCCCCCTCTCCTTCCTCTCTGTCTCTCTCTTCCCCTCCCGCAGCCAAGGCTCCATTGGAGCAAAGTTTGCCCTGGCGCTGAGATGGCTCTGTGGCCTCTGCCTCAGGCGCTAGAATGGCTCTGATTGCTGCAGAGCGACGCCCCAAGATGGGCAGAGCATCACCCCCTGGTGGGCATGCCAGGTGGATCCCGGTCGGGCGCATGCGGGAGTCTGTCTGACTGCCTCCCCTCCCCGTTTCCACTTCAGAAAACTACAAAAAAAAAAAAATAGATTAAGAGAATATGGAACATATACACATTTGTAGGTTATAAAACTGAGACTCATGGACAGAGATAAAAGTGAAGGGATTACCAGGGGAGAGGAATGTAAGAGAGGAGGTGAAGGGAAGGGTACAGTGGTGGAAAATGGTTTGACTTTGGGTGATGAGTATACAGCAAAATCACCAGTTGAAATGATAAAGAAATGTTTACCTGAAACCTATGTAATCTTATTGATCAATGTCACCCTATTAAATTTAATTTTCTAAATAAAATTTAAAACAAAGAATTCAGAAAAAAATATAGCTTTAATTTAACTAACACAATAACTGCTTTAAATTTAAATGGCAGACCGACAGAGAGCAAAGTTTTTATAAAAAGAAACAATAAGTAAATATGTTAGGCTTTATGAGCTCTGTTGTCACTGTCAGTTATTCAACTGTACACTTAAAATAGTTATGATGCGAAATTTTATGTTAGATGTATTTTACCACAATTTAAAAATGATGTCAATGATAGAAAAATACATGGAAAGCATTAAAATACTTGCTAATTAAACAACAGATTCCTAAGTAAGTCATTGTTCTAATAGGAAGTTTCAAGAGAAATTAAGAACTATTTTGAATTAAATGATAAAAATTAAATTTAAAATATGCAGTTGGGGAGCTGGGTGAAAAAGGTGAAGGGATAAAGCAAAGAAATAAATAACTTTATATACACAGACAACAGTATGGTGATTAGCAGAGGAAAAGGGGATGGGAGGAGGTAGGAGGGGGTAAGTGGTGGATAAATGGTGATGGAAGAAGACTTGACTTTGGGTGGTGAACACACAATACATATACAGACAATGTATTGTAGAATTGTATACATGAAATACGTATGTATCGTTTTATTCATCAATGTCACCCTAGTAAATTCAATTAAAAATAAAATCTAATTATTCAGAAAAGAGAGCAAGTACAAAAAATATGTGGAGTTCAGCTAAATAATTATTTATAGAGAAATGTGTAGCATCAAACATTTATGCTAGAAAATTAACAATCAACAATCAATTATTATACCTCCCACTTCAGGAAATTAGAGAGAAAAAAAAGAAATTAAATACAAAGAGCGCAAAATGAAAAAAAAATGATTAAGATTTATAATACAAATCAACAAAATTGGACAAAAAAATAACAGAAATGGATGATATCAAAAGCTGGCTCTTTTAAAAAGTAATAAATTGATAGATCTCTAGCCTGGCAGATCACAAAAACAAAAGGGACAGGGGAGAGATAGCATAAATTGCCATATCAATAATGAAGTAGAGATGTTACTGAAGTTTAGTTTTTTTTGTTGTTGTTGTTGTTTTTTTACTTTTTCTGAAGCTGGAAACAGGAAGAGACAGTCTGACAGACTCCCGCATGCGCCCGACCGGGACCCACCCGGCACGCCCACCAGGGGCAACGCTCTGCCCCTCCGGGGCATCGCTCTGCCACGACCAGAGCCACTCTAGCGCCTGGGGCAGAGGCCAAGGAGCCATCCCCAGCGCATCTTTGCTCCAATGGAGCCTTGGCTGCGGGAGGGGAAGAGAGAGACAGAGAGGAAGGAGAGGGGGGGTGGAGAAGCAAATGGGCGCTTCTCCTATGTGCCCTGGCCGGGAATCGAACCCGGGTCCCCCACACGCCAGGCCGACGCTCTACCGCTGAGCCAACCGGCCAGGGCCTGAAGTTTATATTAAAAGTACAGTAAGGAAATATTACAATAAATCTAAGCCTCTAGGTTTGAACAAGTAGATAAAATGGACTAACTCCTTGCAAGACATACTACCAAAACTCACTTAAGAAAATAACATGAATATTCCTAAAAGAAATTTATTCATACTTTGATTACTTTAAACAAAGCAAACTCTATACCCAGATGATGTTGCTGGCAAATTCTACCATATTTAAGAAAGAAAAAATACCAATTCTACACAAACACTTCAAGATTTGCAAATTAATCAAGTCTAATCTATTAACTGACTAAAGTAGAAAAACAATATGATGATTTCAAGAGAAAGAAAAAAAGCAGTGGTGAAATCTAACTTCCACTTATGATAAAAAATAATTTAAAAAAACTCAGAAATGATGAATGATAAAAGAATATCCACATTAAAGCTACAGCTACTATCATATGTAGTGGTGAAAGACAATGTTTTCTCATAACATTGGGAACAATGAATGAATGTTCTCTCTAGTCCTATTCAAAATTGTAACATAAATCCTAGCAAATATAATATGGAAAAGAAAACAAATAAAATGCATATAGATTGGAAAGGAAGAAATTAAATTGTATTCACAGATGTTACATTTGTCTACATTGAAAAGCCTAAAGATGTGCAAATAAAACCCTAGAAATACTACATGGATTTAGCAAGGGCACAGGATATAAGGTTAATATACAAAAATTTATTGTATTTTTATATACTAGCAATGAAAACTTGGAGTTTAAAATTTTTAAATGTCCCTGGAAATACCACCAAAGAAATATTTAAGTTTTAATCTATCAAATCAACGTTCAGGCCATGTATGATAAAAAACCTCAAAATACAGGGGTGTGAGGGGAAAGAGACTTAAGTAAATGGAGAGATAGACTCTTCCCAATTGTCAAGATGTCAGTGACTTCCAATTTGATAAAATATATATCAACTGAGAAGATATCAACTAGTTGATTCTAAACTGTATACAAAAATGCAAAAAGAACAGTATAGTCAAAATATGTTTGACAGAGGACAACCAAGTTAAATGTGTAATGCTATCTGATGTCAAAACTTATCATAAATCTATGGTAATTAAGAAAATGTGGTTTGGCAAAGGAGAGAGTACAAATATTAATAGAACTGACTACAGACCCCAGGAACAGATTTACAAAAATATAATTAGCTGAATTTTGACACTGGTATGAAAGCAATTAACTGAAGAAACACTAATCTTTTCAACTTACATTATTGACTTAAATATAAAAAATAAAACTATAAAACTTCCAGAAGAAAATACAGGAGAATATCTTTGTGAACTCTAATTTGGCCAAAAAAGAAAAAAAATAGATATGACACCAAAAACACAATTCATAAAAGAAAAACTGATAAGTTGTATTTCATCAAAATTATATTTGCTTGCTCCATGAAAAATAATTAAAATCATGGAAAGGCAAGCCATAGACTGGTAGAAAATATCTGAAAACTTCAGATCTGATAAAAAAAAAAACTTAAAAGATATAAAGAACTCACAAAACTCAATAATAAGAAAACAAACATCCCAATAAAAATGGACAGAAGTGCTGAAAAGGCATATAACTGTAGAATATGCAGAGAGTAAATAAGCATATGAAAAGATGCTCAGCATCATTAGCCATTAGGGAAATGCACATTGAAACCCCAATGAGATATGATTACACACCTGTTTCAATTGACCAAATTTAAAAACAGAACAAGTGCCATTAAGGGTGCAAAAAAATGGAATTATCACTCATTGCTGTTACAAATGCAAAATGATACAGCCACCTTAGAATATGGTTTGCATTCTGGCCAGATACTTCAGCTGGTTAGAGCATAATCCTGATACACAAAGCTTGCTGGTTTGATCCCTGGTCAGGGCACGTACAAAAAAAAATTTGATGTTTTTGTCTTTCTGTCTTTTTCTCTCTCTCTCTCTTTGAAATCAATATGTAAAAACTTTAAAAATAGTTGGGGTTTTCTTTTTCTTTCTTTTTTTTTACAAAAAAAGCCCACCTAGCAATCCTACTTCTAGGTGTTTGCCCAAATGAAATACTGTAAAAAGTTATATTCATAAAAAAGTCTGTTTATGAACATTTATAGCAATTTTATTCATAATCACACACACACACATACACACACACACAAAATATGGAAACAACCCTGATGTCCTTCAACGAATGAATAAGAATACATATTATATGATCCTATTTATATAAAATTTTAGAAAAGGCAAAACTATTGAGACCTAGATAAAGTGTTTACAGAGGGTGTGAGGAGAAAGAGTTGACTAAAAAGGAGGCAGCAAAAGAAAACTTTTTTTTTTTTTTTTTCATTTTTCTGCAGCTGGAAACAGGGAGAGACAGTCAGACTCCCGCATGCGCCTGACCAGGATCCACCTGGCATGCCCACCATGGGGCGACGCTCTGCCCACCAGGGGGCGATGCTCTGCCCATCCTGGGCGTCGCCATGTTGCGACCAGAGCCACTCTAGCGCCTGAGGCAGAGGCCACAGAGCCATCCCCAGCGCCCGGGCCATCTTTGCTCCAATGGAGCCTTGGCTGCGGGAGGGGAAGAGAGAGACAGAGAGGAAAGCGCGGCGGAGGGGTGGAGAAGCAAATGGGCGCTTCTCCTGTGTGCCCTGGCCGGGAATCGAACCCGGGTCCTCTGCACGCTAGGCCGACGCTCTACCGCTGAGCCAACCGGCCAGGGCAAGAAAACTTTTAAGATGATGGAGCTGCTCTCTTTGGTAGTTTCTGCATTTTTTCGAAAACCATAGAACTATATACCATAAAGACTGGATTTTACTACATGCAAGTTTTAAAATATCTACCAGACTGTGAGAAGAACTACAGATGGAAACCAGACTGTGACAAATGTAACTAACTGTAATTCGAATAAATGACCCACCTACACTACAGTGGTTGGGAAAAAATGAGTTGAGCTAAGTGACATTCAAAATCATTGTTTTGACTAAATATGATAATGCTAAAGACAAGAAAAAACCGTACACAAACACTGTTGTAACTTGTTTTTCACAGTGGTATGAGTTAGTAATTCTGAAATACTTGCTTTGTATATACTAGGTTAAACAATAGGTAAATGTATTCTAGACATTGACAGCGAGGTTCCTCACTGTTGGAAGGAGTTAAAATAAGTAAAGGTGAATTGCTAGATTGATCCCTGGGTTATTAGATTAGAATCAGAGGTATCAGTGTGAACTCATGGAGTATTTTTTTTTGAGGAAGTATTTTTTAATACCTTAAAGATAGATTGACATATAAATAAATATATATGTGTATCTATCTATGGCTTGGTAAATAAACAGGCATTTTTGAGCTCTGTTTACACAAAACAATAATACCTCAATAGCAATAGGCACAGGTAGCATCTAGATCTTGGTTTATAAATACTATTTTTCAATAAAAGGAATCAGGCACCGTAGAGAAATGATTGATTCCAGAGCTGGGGCAAGGAAAATCTAAGATAAACTTGGAGTACCTAGCAGTCTACAGAGCTGGGAAGTGTTCAAAAAAGGAGAGCATGAGAATATATGAAAAGGACATAGTAGGCAATATGTAAGAGGACTTAAGCCCAAAATAGAAAAAAAGTGATTATCAAAACCAATAGTATTAGATTATAATCAAATAATAAATATTCATGATCCCTTATTGACATAAATCAATGATTGATGTAATAAATTAAATGAGGAGCAGGACTAAGCTTTTCCTTATAGAATCATTCCAATTAATAGATATAGAAAGAATTAGGGAAATGGAACATTACCAATAGAACATCAAGATCTACTGATGAAAGTTTAGAAGAAGATATTTTCATAATCTCAAAGCATTTTTTCCAAATATGTATTAAGTAAGAAGAAATAATTAGTACCTTTCCAACAGAGAAACATGAAAGACACCAACTTAACCAAGTGATCAAGTTTAACATAACTAGTGATAAATCCTATCAACACTAGGGAATTCCTGTTTGGTTGCACTAAGAAAGCTATATCACTTCTGTAAATGCAAACTTAAGAATGCATAACCTAGACTTAATTATGGAAAATATCAGACAAATTAAATAAAAAACATTCTACAAAATACCTGAGTACTACAGTTCAAAATTCTGAAGTTTATGAAAGTCAAGAAAAAACTGAGGAACTGACAGGCACTGAAGGAAACTAAAGAATTAAGACCACTCAGTGCATTAGGGATGCCATATTGAAGTCTGAGACAAAAAGACATTAACTGAAAAAGTAATAAAAATTTCTTTAAAAATATATAATTTAGAAAATAGTATTGATAATTGTGCTATGGTTAAATAAGATATTAATCTTAAAGGAAGTTGAGTGAAGAGTAAATAAAATCTCTCTGTACTTGTTTAGCATAAGTCTAAATTATTTCAAAATAAACAGTTTGTTTAATTAGATAAAATAAAATTCTAGGTAGAGTAAGGAGAAAAAAAACTATTACAAGCAAAAATCTTAAACACATGAGCGATCTTTCAAAATAGCTAAGAGTTCTTGAATTCTGAATCCTGAAGTATGTGAATTACATTTTATTTATTCTCTAACTATTGGATTTTCCATACTATCTTGAATATTTCCTGCCCCTGCTGTGGAATCAACTGTTTTTCAAGGAGCCTGGAGCGTATTTTTTCCCAAGTCAAGAGTCTGAAGGGATGTTATATGTTTTCCTATAGGTGGCTGATCAATAATAGCACAGGAATAGGACCACATGTATTTTTTAAAGGGATTCAAAAATAAACATGAAAGGATGATAAAAGGTGTCTAATTAAAAGAAGAAAGGCAAATCAAAACTATTCCATCCAAGATATGTAGACATAAAGGAAAAAATAAATCATATCCAAACAATACATATATAAGTTTAACATTCACCATCTCCTATCCCAAAACTTCAGTGAACCTATGTTGCATTTCAATATAAGACCAAGCTCTTAAACTGGACATTCAATACATTTCATGATTTGGTCCAAAAGCTTATGCTATCATTACCCAAGGCTTTCCTGCACATACACTGCACTGCAGGCACTCCAGAACTTCCCCCATATCTCTTGCCTTTGTACCCTTACTTGTACTGTTCCCTCTATATGGAAACTTCTCTGATGATCAATAAACCACTTGTTCATCAAATCCTCACCGGACGCTCTCTCCTCTCTGAATTAGTATTCTCTAAATTCATGCCAGTTCTCTTTCCTTTGAACTCGCTAAGCAGTTTCTTTTTATCCCTTTCATGTCTACTTTTATTCTTGCTCTTTGTATCTTGCCCACCCCCTCCCAATATATACTTCTTTAAAGAAAAGAAGAGACTTTTACCTACTCCTCTTTACATCCCCAGTTGGATCAATATAACTTTTACCATGTAAGGTGTTCCTTCAATAGATAATTATAGAATAATTAGAAGAAATACCCAGAACTCAAGTTTGAAAACAGTTATAAAATAATGAATATATCTATCACAGAGTCTCTCACTCTAAAACTGTCTTAGATTTTCCTGATCATAAATTTGTGCAAGGGAAGCTCACATTATCATTTCAGTGATAATGGTTCTCTCCCCAGCCAGCTCTGGTGGGAGTCATTGATTCTGTTGCTAGGGGAATTGCTAGCCAAAGTTTAGAAAAGAACAGCCCAGTGTGAAGAGTTTACCGATGACTTTCAATAGCCATAGCGGGGGTTACTTTGGTTTTTCCTTTGCCTCTCAGGAGAGAAGAACGGTGGACTGAAAAAAATGAAAAATGCCCTTAATTTTGGGCCCCGAGATGAGAGGATTTGCCCCAACCTATTAATACATCCAAGCCAACTGAGATATGTGTACCTTCTCTGGTGCAGTAGGGAATGTGGGGCCTATCTGACGGAAGATGCTTCCAAGAGATGTCAAGATGCTGGCTGAGGGGGTTTAATTGAGTCCTGTTTTCTCTGGGTTTTGTGCCCAGAGAATTTGTAGTAGGAAGGTGGGTAGACAGAGCAGGGCCCTTGGAAACAGAGTAGATAACGGGCACACACTGCTATGAGGCAATGTTACTAAGCAGATTCCTCTGGAGATTAAAAATAGGATCTAGCCTGACCAGGCACAGTGGATAGAGCATCAGACTGGGATGCAGAGGACCCAGGTTCGAGACCCCGAGGTTGCCAGCTTGAGCGTGGGCTCATCTGGTTTGAGCAATGCTCACCAGCTTGGACCCAAGGTCTCTGGCTTGAGCAAGAGGTTACTCAGTCTGCTGTAGTCCCCCAATCAAGGCACATATGAGAAAGCAATCAATGAACAATTAAGGTGTCGCAATGAAAAACTGATGATTGATGCTTCTCATCTTTCTTCGTTCCTGTCTGTCCATAGCTATTCCCCTCTCTGACTCTCTCTCTGTCTCTTTAAAAAAAAAAAAAGATCCAAAAAGAGCCCACAGTTCTGCTCCCTTCTCTGCAAGAATCACTCTCCTCACTCTTCCCCTCTGAAATCTCACTCACCTGGAAGTCATATTTCAAGAAGCCGGATCCAGGGTTCTGTCCTACATGGGGATATAGAGAAGCGGACTTATTTTTTATTCCACTTTTTTCTTCTGCATCAAGGACAATATTACTAATAGTATCTCATAAACTTCTTGTAATTGGACTATAACAAATGTACAGATAAGTGCATGAGTATAAAAGTATAATGTAATGAACTATAAAAAAAATTGTTTAGCTTTTGCACAAGACAAGAAATTAAATAGTGCCTGGCCTGTGGTGGTACAGTGGATGGAGCATTGGCCTGGGACACTGAGGTCACTGGTTCAAAACCTTGAGCTTGCCCAGTCAAGGCTCATACAACAAACAACAAGCAAGCAATGAACAACTAAAGTGAAGTAGCTATGAGTTGATACTTCTTGCTGCCCTCCTCTCTCTCCTTTCTCTAGAAAATCAATAAATAAAATCTTTAAAAAAAAAAGAAATTAAATATTAAGAGGACTCCAGAAGCCCTCTGCATTTTCCCTCTCACACAAAATCCCTTCCATCCCCCCCCCAGTACCAATATGTTGAATTACATGGAATTAAATTTCTGAGTATTAAATAGTTTTACTACCTAATTGTACACTCCTAAACAATATGGTCTACTTTTACTTGTTTTTTGAAGTTTGTATATAAACAGAATAACAAAGTATTTACTACTCTATGTCTGGCTTCTTTACTTCAATAGTATGTCTTTTGATTCACTCTTTAATGTATCTGTGATTCATCATGTTTGCTGCGTATTGTATTTCATGGTATGTCTCTGTTACAGTTTATTCATTCTATTCATTTTAATTTTTTTTCCTTTTTATTGAATTTATTGAGGTGATACTGGTTAACAAAATTAAGGTTACAGGTGCTGTTTGGACATTCTTTTTTTTTTTTTTTTTTTCTGTATTTTTCTGAAGCTGGAAATGGGGAGAGAGACAGACAGACTCCCGCATGCGCCCGACAGTGATCCACCCGGCACGCCCACCAGGGGGCGATGCTCTGCCCCTGGGGGGGGGGAGCCTCGCTGCGGGAGGGGAAGAGAGAGACAGAGAGGAAGGAGAGGGGGAGGGGTGGAGAAGCAGATGGGCGCTTCTCCTGTGTGCCCTGGCCAGGAATCGAACCCGGGACTTCTGCACGCCAGGCTGACGCTCTACCACTGAGCCAACCGGACAGGGCCTGTTTGGACATTATTTTTGTTCGTTTTATAAAGAGGAGCACATAAGCCTGCATATTCACTGCCAACTATACAGGAACATTGTTATATATATAATACTGACTCAAGACCCTGAGGCTTACATATCAGAGCTCTGTGTGGAAATGTGTGTGTCTGTGCACTGACCTAAAGAGCTTTTGTTCACAACATGCGTGAGACAGGGTACCACATGTTAGAAAGAGCACATATTACTAGGAGTTTTATCAAGGCTGAGCCTATGTGTTACACTTCTAAAACAGGTGTTCCTGGTTTCATGCATAGATAAAGACAGGTTACATCTATTTTTTAAAGACCCAAACACCTGAGAGGTATGGATGGTACTTCAGAACCACTGTTAACTTTTAACGCATTTTATATTAAACATTGTTATTTTAAGCTTCACTTCTGTTTCCAAAATCTGTTTTAGCAAATTTCTTCTTTCACAAGTTACCTTTTAAGGGTTGATATAGGAGTGTCTAATGGCAGGTTAGATGCATGCAAACTTTCTGGAACTTTTGAAACAATTTCTCCTCAAAGGCCTTATGAAAGGGACTTAGTAAATGTTCAGGTACCATCTCTTGTGAAGGAGTGCAAAGCCAGGAAGTGGGGCTTTGTAAAGGGTCTCAGACCCCAGGGGTTAATGCTGTGATTAGGTCAATAAAAGGTGTGTTTGTCCCTTTACCTAGATCTAAGGGCTTTATTTATCAGCTAGTTCTACCATTTAAATTACTTCCCCCAAACAGCCAATGTTTATGCTTTGGACGCCTGTATTAGTTATAGGATTTTGTGATGCAAGTGAGGAACTAACTCAATATATCTGAGGAAAATAATAAAATTTAAGCACATGTACTATAAGAAAATTCAGGGTGTTCTCGACAGATCCAGAAGTGGCCTCACACTGATCAGACAGCACCTCAAATGGAGTTCTGGTTTCACTCCTATTCCCATCACTAGGTCTGTATCTCTGCCTTGTTTTCTGTCTCTCTGCTTCTTTCTGATTCTCTCCTGTTGCTGTGCACACAGATTTTTCTGCACATGATAGGAAAGTAACTGAAAGACATCATAAACAATATCTTCATGTCCAATAGAAATATCCCAGGGAGACTTCTGACTGGCCCAGCTTGTGTTGCATTTCTCTCCCCAGCTGTCAGAGTACAAGACACAGGAATATTCACCTCTCTATACTGAAAAGGGGAGGAGTCACAAAAGAAAACAGAAGAAGAGTGTTCAGTGAAGAATTTAATCTTGGCCAGAGGTCTTACTTTTGCCCTCAGCTTTTGTTTGGTAATCTCTAAACTCTTGGAATGACATGCCAGGTAAGAGTGTTCATATTTGCCTGGGGCCCTGAGCCAGCAAGGTGGTAACAATGTGACTTGGGGTGAGGTGTCTGAGCCACATTGACAGTGTAGTGTGGGGTAGGTGCTTTGAGTCCCACAGCTCGACCTCCCAAGGGGATGCAAATGGGTTAGCCATGTGGGCAGTCAACCATTCCTACATGATGGAGCCCTAATAAAGACACTAACACCAAGGCTCCAGTAAGCTTTCTGGTTGGCGATGCTATCTGCATATTGTCCAGAGGCAGATTAAGGTCGGTTGAGGCCCCAGGTACAAAAGAAAATATTGGACCCCTTGTCATAAAATAAAATGTAAAGTTGGGGTTTTGCTGGGCCCTTCAAACATTGGGGCTTTCAAAATCAGTTTCTGATATTGTCACATTTTGATGATGCCATAAAGCAGGGGTCCCCAAACTTTTTACTCAGGGGGCCAGTTGACTGTCCCTCAGACTGTTGGAGGGCCGGACTATAAAAAAAACTATGAACAAATCCCTATGCACACTGCACATATCCTATTTTAAAGTAAAAAAACAAAACAGGAACAAATACAATATTTAAAAATAAAGAACAAGTAAATTTAAATCAACAAACTGACCAGTATTTCAATGGAAACTATGGGCCTGCTTTTGGCTAATGAGATGGTCAATGTGCTCCTCTTACTGACCACCAATGCAAGAGGTGTCCCCTCCGGAGGTGTGGCGGGGGCCGGATAAATGGCCTCAGGGGGCCGCATGCGGCCCGCGGGCCGTAGTTTGGGGACCCCTGCCATAAAGTAACTGCCCTCGCTGCACAGGGAGAGGGTGACTAGAATCTCTGTGTTCGGTATGTATCCTGGAGTCTGCTTTATGGAGCTCTTCCCCAGTGATTTTGGTCTGTATTTTTTTCTCTGCAGTAAATTGTAACTTTGTGTATGAAAACAGCTTCCAGTGAATTCTACGAGCCTTTCTAGATTCATAGAATTCTGAAACAGTGTGGTTTGGGGAATTCCTCACACTTGCAGCTGGTGGTAGAAATAAGGGTGGCCTTGTGGACTCAGTTTGCTCTGATTTCATGGCTGACAACACTCTCTCAGTTGGAGATACAGTGAAAATGTTCTGGGTGGCCAAATATTATAATTTTATAGACCAACAAAATATCACTGATTTTCCTAAGTCCTTGACCTCAGAAATACTCATAATTCACACCATTTATGGGAGATGGGAGTACTCTTATTTCCTAAACACACAAGTCTTGCAAAGTGTTTGGAGAGCTACTACACCTTTCTTAACAGGGACCTTAGACTTTGATAAAATTTGGGCTAGATAAAATACTGAAGTTTATAGTTGCCAGTTAAAATAAAAGTAGGGATAAAAGTAGATAAGATTCTGACCAGGTATTTATTAATGAAGATTAAAGAGGAAGAGGAATTGAAGACACATGTTCATATTTTCTAATTCATCATTCACTTCTGATTTTACTTCATGTAACTATGTTATTGTCGAAAAATAAATCAAACACTGTTGTTCTGCTGAAATGTTGTAATAAAGGCATGTAAATGCCTCCATTTGTGGGAACTCATGTATAAAAATGGAATGTGAAAACTAATAAATCTTCTATTTGATAAAAAATAAATTAGTACTGAAAAACAAACAAACTTTAGCACTATTAGGCGTAAAAAGCTAAATTCAAGTCACAAGTAGTAATATGGACCTTTGTATTCAGAGTATCATAGGATAGAATTGTATACACACAGAGGAAAGAATAATACTAGTTAATACAACAAAGAAAGAAAGAAAAAGTCAACAGAACTAAGGACTGTTCTCTTCAATATTTTTTATTAAGGATTATTATTTTAGTGAGGAAACACTAAAATTTGATAACAGCTGTCTGCCAGAAGTATTCAGATTTGTTTGAATTATCTGTGTAAAAAAATATATGTAGTTCTCATTCCTTGGAACTACAAAAGTATAAGTTAAACAACTTTGCTGGCATTGCTATATAAATACACTGTATTTATCCATCCCCAAGATACATAGATTTTTCACATTTCAGTATCATAATTGTAATTTACTTCCTGGTTTTAAAAAAATGTTTTTTGCCTGACCTGTGGTGGCGCAGTGGATAAAGCGTTGACCTAGAAATGCTGAGGTCGCTGGTTCGAAACCCTGGGCTTGCCTGGTCAAGGCACATATGGGAGTTGATGCTTCCAGCTCCTCCCCCCTTCTCTCTGTCTCTCTCTCCTCTCTCTCCCTCTCTCTCTCCTCTCTAAAAATGAATAAATAAAAAATTTTTTTTTCTGAAAATATGTTATCAGTACAATGGTTTCCATTATAGTCAATGGCAAGAAAATAATTATAGT
The DNA here is from genome assembly GCF_036850995.1 of Saccopteryx leptura. Taxonomy (NCBI): domain Eukaryota; kingdom Metazoa; phylum Chordata; class Mammalia; order Chiroptera; family Emballonuridae; genus Saccopteryx; species Saccopteryx leptura. The sequence continues at coordinate 47,656,329 of NC_089510.1, forward strand.
GAATTAATGGAGCCTAGTAAATTGCTATGGACAATAGGGATCCAAAAAGCAGAAAGCTATGTAAGTGCTATACTTGATACAATGCTGTCTTAAAGCATGATAATATCTGGAAGTACTACGCATTTCAGAAAAACAAAATAAATGGATATCATAATTTTTAAAAATCTTGGTGGCTGGCACTTGAAACATAAAATTTAAACTTGTGAGTTCAACAATTACAACCTCGCTTGTCCCACTTGATGTATTCTCCTTGATGGTATCATTGATTCCACAGCTTCACCTCACAGTAGGTAGGTAGTAATGATTGCCAATTAATGACTCTCCCACCCAGAAATCTCTGCTGAGATTCACAACCAAATATCTAATTCTCAATCAGATATTTTATTTATCCACTTGCACTTCTTCGTGATACTAACTGATTAACAAAGTACTTTTAAGTCAGAACCATAGGGTATTACATATCTATCCTATCCGCTCTCTTTTTTTTGTTTTGTTTTGTTTTGTTTTGTAAATCTCTTTGTTTATAAGTTGAATTTGGCAAAGGTGAAGCCTTCACTTATCTTTTTTTTTATGTGCCACATTTTCTTTATCCAGTCATATATATATATATATTTTTTTTTTTTTTTTTTTTTACAGTGCCTATCCTCTCTTTTATTACCTCTGCCTTAGTTAAGGTCCTGCTATGGCCTGAATATTTGTGTCTCCCCAAAATTCATATGTTGAATGCTAATGCCCAATGTGACAGTATTTAGAAGTGAGGCCTTTAGGAGGTGAAAAGTTCATGAGAATAGAGATTGTGTGAATGTCATTAGTACCCTTATAAAAGAGACCCCAAACAGCTCCCTCAACAATCCTACCATGTGAGGACACAGCAAAAGATGCAGTTGACAAACCAGAGAGTGGGCCTACATCAGACACTACATACCCTGGAGCTTTGATCTTGGACTTCCCAGCTTTCATAATTGTGAAAGAAAATCTATTGTTTATGTGCCATCAGTTTATAATATTTTTTGTGATAACAGCCCAAACAGACAAAGACAGGACTTTATTATCTCTTTTCTGGACAATGGAAGTCATGCCACACTGTTCTCCCTGATCCTTTACCTATGCTAAATTTACTTTAAAAAAATCCATGGACTTCCTTGTAATTGTCACTCCTATACAGTGCACCAGTTGGACCTACCTATATAAAAACTCATTAAATCTGTGCTAATACATAGATATAATTACATTCTCAATTTTCAGATGGAAAATCTGAAGGTTGTGTGACCCCCATCACTAATAAGTAGAAAATTCAGGATTAGAAATCAAGTTTGTTTGCTTTTTTTTTTTTTTTTAACACAAAGGAGAGTTTATTTCATTATGCTGCACAGCCTTCTAGCTGTCACTGTCAAAAAGACAAAGAAAGAGGAAGGGGAGAATGGGACAGTTTTTAATGTGGTAGCAGGTTAACGATTTGTGAAAGGGCAATTTGAGAAGTGGTACATGTACACTTAAGGACACAATTACCTGGGGGCATAATTTAGTGAGTTTTGTGGATAAGGTGTCAGGAAGGATACACGGGTGGCACACTACACTGCACAAGTCATATGATATGAAACTGCCTATTGCTGAGGTTGCTGGGAAAAAGGGCTGGCAATGGGCACCTTTGACTATACTAATGGAAGGTTTCTTAAATCAAGTGCAGGTAGAGTTGGACATGTCTTTATTACATAAATGAGAAGAAAAATATGCCCATGGATAGTTTAAATATTAAATATGATCAAATGCTCCTTCATTCTTGAGCAAGCCAGCAGGTAGCCTGCCAACGCTCATCAAGGGTGTGTGACAGCTGTGAGTCAGACAAGAGTCTGGCAGGGGTAAGTGTGATCCAAGAGAACACAGCTCTCAGAGAAAGAGCAGCCTGTTCAGAGAATTTTAAAAAATATAGCACTGTGGACAAGTAAAATCATCTAAACAGAGAGTCCAATAAGCATAACAGATAGGATGTATTTCTGACAGACATTATGTCAGAGAACTAAATATAGCAAATAAGTAAATAAATATATGATATAATTTGTTAGGTTGTTGTGGCTTTATGTCTTTGATGCAAAATATAGATAAAAGTGAAATGGTTATGGGGGGGAAGGGATTGTGTGGTAATGGGATTGGGGGAGGGGAATAACTATGGACAAATATACAGTGATTAGAAAATGGTTTGACTTTGGGTGATGGGCACAAACACAATCAATACTTCAAATGCTATAGAGATGTTCACCTGAAACCTATATACTCTTATTGACAATGTCACCCCATTAAATTTAATTTTCTAAATAGAAAAGATATAGTATTAAATTATTAATATGATTTACTGTTAATCTATTATCAAACATTATTATTCTATTATCAAAAGATTAATAACAAAACTATTTAGAAAAAAAGGCTACTCAGAATCTCGATAAAAATAATACTGCAGCCAGTGAACAAATTCGGAGAAGTGATTATACATTCACTCACTTAATGGCAGAGTCACGCAATAATTAATTCTTAGAAAGGAAATTAAAAGTATTACCAGGTGTTGTTTCTAATACCCCTGTATTCTTGCCAATCTTAGAAGAATCATTTATTTACAACCCATTATTCTCTGTAAGAAAAAAACTGGAAAAAAATTAAATAACAGATAATCCAGTTTATTTTTAATATTTGGTCTAGAATTCCATTACATGATTTTCATTATAATAAGTGTATACTTCTAATTAATTTAGCCCCATTTTATTTGGTTTTAAATAAAAGAGGTAAAAAATAAATAATGTACAAAATATTATGTTTTCTCTTTTCCTTAGAAAAGTTCAGCTGAATATTATCTGAAAATACAGTCATTTTCCATGTTAATATTCTTTGCATCTCTCACCAGAGCTGGGAAGCTGTAAATTCCTCATTGTCCATGGCTCTGTCCATGCTCTCAGCAAAGGGCCCTAACCCTGCTCCTGCCCCCAGGAGGCATGAGCTCCTATTTCTCCCCATGCAGGTCTGTTTAGGCAGCTTCTCTCTGCTCTGAAGCACCTCATCAATGCCTGTGCTCCCCATCTTTGCAAGCTCTGCAGAAATCACATGGACCAGGTATTTTTACAGACAGATTCTTCTAGAGAAATCAGGTGTCCAGAGAAACTTAAAATCTGAACTGAGTGGTTTGGGTAGGCTTACTTTGGGAAGCAAATGCTGAAGCATTTGCCAGCTGGTGTGTAGCCAGCTGGTCCCAGGGGAGATGGACAGACAAACCAGCCTCTGGCAGATGGGAGAAAGGGTTATCATTTTGGATGTACAATTTTGAATAAGAAAAGTCTTAAGAGGAAGTTGTTGGGGTTCCAACAGTATCAAAGGATAGGTAGAAAAACTGCTGGTAGGTACAACTGATTATGCCACAAGGCAATTACTTTCTGGAGTATAAGCGGGAGAATTAGATCATATCTTACTTTTGTTAACTATTAAAACATCTCTGCTCCTCCTCAACCTTTAGTGATTCCTTTTGAGTGAACTTACTCTGGATAAATACAGGAAGATCCAGCTGTGAAATGTGAGAACTTGGATGGTAGCTCCGTGGTCAGACTGATGTCCATTGGTAAATAAAATTGTCAGAGAACTAACTCTTACTAAAAAGAAAAGACAGGACAGAGTGGCCACGGGGCCAGAGTGAGTTCTCAGGACTGATTCAAGTGACAGAGCAGTGAAATCATAGCGCTCTGGAACCCAGGACAATAGTCAGCGAATAGCTTTGCACACGAATCTACCCACACCCAGCTTGTTAGAAGAGATGGCAGAGGATTAATTTTTCTACAATGTCTATACCATGTTATTTGTGGACTACCTCAAAATAATTTTGGATAATGCAGGACAAAGACAAATATATTAGAAGGGGGGAAAAAGAAGCAAAAAAGAAAAGAAGAAAGAATGTAGGAAACACTGAACGATATATAGGAGAAAGGAAGACAGAAAGACAAAGAAGGAAGTAAAGCAAGTGGGAGAGAAAAAACTTATAGAAGGTTGATGATTATGTTTATTATACTGCATATAAACCTACTACATTTTACATGTATTTATTCTAGAGATAGGTACTATTGTCATCACCATTTTATATATGGAGAAACTGAGACGTAAGGAAGTTAACAAAACTTAAGGTCACACACCTGGTAAGTAGTGGAACATAGGTCAAATCTACAAAAATTAATTCTGGTAGAAACAAAGTGAAAAGTATGTTCTCTAATAGAAGTACTGAATGCACAGAGGAGGAAGCAGGGTTAATATAATTTTGGTCTACTCTCTAGCATTCTCCAAGTCATTATGGTTTGGGGTTATTTGGTTGTCTTTGTTCAAATTTATATGCTAATCCATTCTGTTACTTAACTCACTACATGCTATTTTTAACAGGGACTGAAAATGTTTACAGGACATCCTCAATTGTATATAAGAAGTTACATTTAGATTTAGATAAATTTTCCATAGTATATTTCTGCGTTTGGTAATTCTTGATAAACACACCTATTAACTTATTCACACTTGTCACTTAACAGCTATCCATTATATATTTTTATGTTAAATTATGCAATTAAAATAGATTCCATCATCAGCAAAACTCTAGGTTTTTTAAATTTTTTATTATATGAATGTACATGGGAAAAAAGCAAAAGGAACAAAAATGTATACTATGAGACAGATACAAGTATTTCATCTACTACTCTTTAAGCCATTCATTCAACTTTCCTAGAGGCAACTGTTGTTTCCATTTTCTAGTATAGCCTGTTGGAGATATTCAATGCATAGGTAAGCATGTAGAAAAACAATTATAGAAAGACATACATGAATGATGACTTTTCTATTCTAAATCTTTTTTCACATACCAATAAATAGGAAATAAAGATAGATAACTAGATAGATAGATAGATAGATAGATAGATAGATAGATAGATAGATGATAGATAGATAGATAGATAGATAGATAGATAGATAGATAGATAGATAGAGATGGAATAGAGAGATGATAGAAAACTATTTCATATTAACCATTATTGTAATGCCTATGTTTGTGTGGGTATCATTTGGGATATATGTTTTAAAACCAAGACACTTATTTTACTCTGTATCATTTCTTATGTCCTTTAACCATATATTTTTTTTATTTATTCATTTTAGAGAGGAGAGGGAGAGACAGACAGAGAGAGAGAGAGAGAGAGAAGGAGGGGAGGAGCTGGAAGCATCAACTCCCATATGTGCCTTGACCAGGCAAGCCCAGGGTTTCGAACTGGCGACCTCAGCATTTCCAGGTCGACGCTTTATCCACTGCGCCACCACAGGTCAGGCCTAACCATATTTTTATTAGGTTGTGGACTGGAGCTTCCACGAGCAGGTAAGTGAGATTCAATTCTACATGACTGGCTGTCCTGAAATGACTGCATAATCTTTGCAGCCTGTATGAAACATCAATGTTGGTCATTCTCTATTCATTTGCATGCATTCTTTATAAATTATAAAAATTCACATTTTATACCTGATATGTATAGAAAATATCTCAGGTGATCAATTCTCTTTTGACTTTACTTTTTGTTGTTGAGTTTGCTTAGTAAACTTTTAGGAGTTCTAATTTATCACTCTGATTTTAGTGGCTCCAGTATTTTGTGTCATATTTAAGAAAGCTACTCTAGCCCTGGCCGGTTGGCTCAGTGGTAGAGCATCGGCCTGGCGTGCAGGAGTCCTAGGTTCGATTTCCAGCCAGAGCACACAGGAGAAGCACCCATCTGCTTCTCCACCACTCCCCCTCTCCTTCCTCTCTGTCTCTCTCTTCCCCTCCCGCAGCCAAGGCTCCACTAGAGCAAAAAGTTGGCCTGGGCGCTGAGGATGGCTCCATGGCCTCTGCCTCAGGAGCTAGAATGGCTCTGGTTGCAACAGAGCAATACCCCGGATGGGCAGAGCATCTCCCCCTGGTGGGCATGCTGGGTGGATCCTGGTCGAGCGCATGTGGGAGTCTGTCTGACTACCTCCCCTTTTCCAATTTCAGAAAAATAAAAAAATTAAAAAAAGAAAGCTACTCTACTCTAATAGTATAAATATAATTCTTTTATATTGTCTTCTATAAATTTTATACTTTTAATTTTATTTTTTAGTGTTTGATTTCACTGAAATTTCTACAGATGTAAGGTAAGAAAATGATGTTTATTGACAAGATTACTCACTTGTCCCAAAAACACTTACTTAATAAATATGTTTTCTCCACTGTTAAATGCACTTCATCTCTAAAACATAATAATTTATATACATTGGATCTATTTCTGGAATTCCTTTTCTATTCCATTGACCTCTCTATTTATATATGAGTACTACCCTGTCTTAATTATAGTATTTCAAGATTGTTTTCCTGTGACTCTTTTTTAAATGTTTTTCTTAAATATATTTTTTCTTAATTTTCTGAGTTTTAGAATTACATTAGGTCTTTTTTTTTAAAGGCCTGTTGATATTTAGAGGTGATCATAATATTTTATTTATATATTATTTAGGAGAAAATGAAATCTTTATGAGATTAAGTTTTCCTATGCAAAAATATGGTAAGCCTTCTTATATATTTGAATTATCTTTTGATACTGTCAGTAATGTGTATCTATTATTTTTTCTTGAATATTTCATGTTAAATTTATGCATATAACTTTGTTAATTTTTATATTGCTATTATAAATGAGATCTTTTTTTTTTTTTTTTTGTATTTTTCTGAAGCTGGAAACCGGGAGAGACAGTCCAACAGACTCCCGCATGCGCCCAACCGGGATCCACCCAGTACGCCCACCAGGGGACGACGCTCTTCCCACCAGGGGGCGATGCTCTGCCCCTCCAGGGCATCGCTCTGTTGCGACCAGAGCCACTCTAGTGCCTGAGGCAGTGGCCAAGGAGCCATCCCCAGCGCCCGGGCCATCTTTGCTCCAGTGGAGCCTTGGCTGCGGGAGGGGAAGAGAGAGACAGAGAGGAAGGAGAGGGGGAGGGGTGGAGAAGCAGATGGGCGCTTCTCCTGTGTGCCCTGGCCGGGAATCGAACCTGGGACCTCTGCACACCAGGCCGAGGCTCTACCACTGAGCCAACCGGCCAGGGCCTTAAATGAGATCTTTTTAACCATCATTATTTTTCTTACTTTCTCTGTTTTTGTATAGGAAGGCAACAGATTTCGGTGCGTTAATTTTACACAATGACACCTTACTGAATTTTTATTTATAGTCTTTTTTGGTTAATTATGTTGAATTTTCAAGTAAACAATTATAACTTCTGCAAATAATTACATTCTCATGATTTTTATTTGTAACTATTTTGCTTTTTCTTGTCTATTTGCATTCTTATTGCCCAAGGGGAAAAACATTTACTAAGCTAAGTGTTAATGGAACATTCTTGCTTTATTCCCGATGTTAGTAGAAATTATTCTAGTATTTCACCAATAATCATGATGCTTGTTTTTGGTGTGAGATAAATATATTTGTATTTTAAGAATTAATTGTGGTCAAAAGATTTTCTCAAATGTCTTTCCATCATTTAAGATCACATGAGCTTTCTCTTAAAATCTATTAACAGGGTGATTAATAAATAGATTCCTAATATTGACCAATCCTAATATATCTTTAACAAAGTTCCATTTGGTCAAAGAGTATAATTATTTTAATATCTCTAGAATATCTCCCTAGTTAATATTTTCTAGTAGGCTACCACTTGGCTTTTAATATTCAAACTTTATAAAACATACATATTTCTCAATGTAATGTTTTTCAACTGATATTTTTATAGAAAATTATACAGCTCCAAAATTCAATGCATCATATCTAACAAAATAATGTGCAGAAAATCCTCAATTTACATTTCACATAAAATTGGCACAAGCTGAGTGTCAACAAGGAGGATATGCGTGACAGCAATATAGAAAATATATTTTTTTAAAAATAGCCTAATGTCAGTTTTCCACTTTCCCTTTTATCTCTTCTTTTTTTCTTTGTCTTTAACTTCTCTTACCTACCTGAACAACTCATTTCAAAAGCCAATAAGTGGAACCAAGCCAGGTAGGCATCTGCACAGTGGTAGAAAGGGGAAAAAGAAATGGCTGAGCCTGAGGGGAATGAAAATGATAGAGCCTCATTGGAGGGAAAAGGGGTGACCAGAAGTGGGTTTTAGAGCTGGCCTGTGTTGAGCAGGTGATACAAGAAGGATTTGACAAGTAAAGAGTATGGAGAGTTCAAACACAGGCAGAGTGAAAATGGTTTACTTGCGGCAAGATGACCCCTTGTAGAGTAGGGAGGGATAAAGGAGACAGCCACATTATGCAGGAGAGGCATCATCAATATTAACAATAGAATATTGGTTGTATATGCATAAAAATGATAAAATAAATAAATATACTAAGAATAAGGAGGAGATTCTAAGATGGCAATGAAGTGGGCAGACATTTCAACTGCTGCCTCCCAGGACCAAACTGGAGTTATAATTAGATTTAAGAATATTCGTCCTGAAAAACAAACTTCAGGCTTAAATGAAGAGAAATCCATAACCAAGGAGTCATAGAAGCCACATCAAGACTGGTAGTAAGTGCAGAGATGTGAAAAGGGGTGCTATGTTCCAAAGAGTGAGTGGCAGCTGAGAGTCTAGAAGGACACTCTTGTATGGGGAGGTATGCCCTGAGAGGTGTGGGTCCTAAACCCCAGGCCAGGCACCTCAGCCTAGAGCACCAGAGCCTCAAAGAGGCACCTACGTAGCATTTGGCAGTGAAAAGAGGCAAGGTTTCTCTCTGAGAGAAAGAGATGGGTGATCTCAGATATGCAGGCACCCTCTTAAAAGGCAAATGCAGAAGATCTCATTCACAGACAATTACCTTGGACTCTGGCAAAGAGAGGGCTGAGAGGACTACAGTCACGTGAGGAGAGTGTCAAATTGTCAACCCTGGGAGAGACACTGTGGGGGACAGCCACCAAAACCCTTGTGCTGAATTACCCTCTAATACTGCAGTTGCCATTTTTCTTGGGTAGAGCAGCTCCCTCGTGTGGCATCAGCCTGGGGGAAAGCAACTACCCGCCCTTGGGAATCTTTTTTGCTCTACCTTATGGAGATTGGGCTTTGCTGAGAAGTAAGAAGTCTTGGACAAGAAACAGGAGGAGAGACAGTGACTCAATTTTCTGGTGTTGAGGCACTGGAGCTTTTTCCCATGCTCTCCTGAAAATATGACTGGTATTTCTACCTCACTGAAGATTCAGTAGAAACTGTCCAGACTGTGGGCAGATCAAATCTCTGAGTTTCAGACACCATACCCACTGGACTCCTAGTAGGTCTACTCCAGTAGACCTTTTCACTGAGGTCTGTGAAAAACCAGGACAGATTCACACCTTGGGCCCTGGAGTGAGAACCACCCACATCACCTTTCCTGTTTTTCCTAGGTTCTAGGCTCTACCAAAGATTTTTCCAAGGACCAAGCCCAATAAGCAGCCAGCAGAAAGAGGCAGCAGAAGGCAGCTCTCAAGGAATCTTGGCTCTTTTGCTGACTTGTTCCCAGACTCAGCAGGTCCTTCCATATGTACATAGGCCCAGCAGAGACAGCTACAAAGTCTTGTTTGCTTATAGCTCCAAAAGCTTGCTGAGGGCCATTCATGGGCAGCATCTTTCACTGATCTGCACCAGGTTTCTTCCTAAGAGGCCCAGAACCAACACATCCAGTGACCAGCTACAGACAGCAACAGAGAAGGATCCAACTAATATAACTAGCATCATGTGCAAAGGTAGAGTTTGTCAGACACCAGACCCAGCTGAGGTGAATTCTGATTTCTGTGGTCAACACCTGCACAGCAGCTCACACACATTGAACAAAGTGGAGCTTTATATAGTCAGTCAGCTCAAGTCCTGAATATCCTGCCCCACAGGGCTAAGTTCCACAGGGGCAAAGGAGAGAAGCTTAGAGCATAGACATTCAAAGTGTGAGCTCCTTGTAACCTCTTATTGGGACCAGTTGAGGGGCTGAGCCACCTTTGGGGTGGGGGAGGCACAATCAGCCCCAGTGGCAGACTTTCTCAATCTTCTTCTCTGAGACCAGGGACTCCCTAGCTGAAAGAAATTCTGCAGAGGGGACTGTCAGCTCCACACAATCTAAATCTGCTGTTCACCTTGCTGGGGAGAAACAGAATTGGAATATCCAGCAGTGGTTGAGGAATTAGCACCTGGAGTAGAGGACACTTTCCCCATACTGAGCTTTTGACCAAGATATTCTTGAAGTAGGAGGTCACACTAATGTTATCACCATGACCTCAGCTGCCTTAAGCCACTAAGCTTGCAACTTGTGGAGGGGTTTGTGGGATAAGGCCAGTCTAAGCCCACTCTACATTCTTTCTATAGAAGATTCTGCAGAAAGATCAGGCAGCTGCAAGTGGAGGTGGAGCAGCTGAAAAATGGAGGAAAATTGTAACGAACTTAGGCCTTTTTTAGAGTGGTTGTCAGCTCTAAGCAGGAGGAAGATAATTCTTATACACAGGTTGGCACCTCCCATACACATCCAGGAACATAAAATGCAGACACATACAGCAAACAGTGCAGTAGCTTTAGACAGGTAGTCCATGATAGGTTACAAACAATATCTAACATCTATCTATACCTGAACTCCACCCAAGAGGAACCAGAACCAATACAACCAGTAGTGAGTAACATTGCACCAATGCTAGACTCAGCTAGCCATAAAAGCAGCACACCCAAAAGAGGAGTCCAGTAGGCACCAGATGCTCAGATAATAACTATGCCCCATAGAACAGACACTGCACAGTGCCTATAACATGTGATCAGAGTTGATCCTTAGAGCCAGCCAGCCTAAAAGGTTAACTCCACCCACAAAAGGGCCAACAGCATTCAAGGCTCACATACAACAGAATGGTAAATATAACCCTAAGGAGACATTTCTAGAGCAAGGAGCTCAGGTGGCCTGGAGGTTATTACAACTGAGCTCATTTACCTCATAAAGGGAGTCAGAGCAGAACTACTCAATACACAGACAACATGGCAAAGAAATATGACCCAAATGAAAGAACAAAAAAAAAATCCCCAGAAATAGAATTAAATGAAATGGAAGCAACCAAACTACCAGATGCAGAGTTTAAAATAATAGTTATTGGATGTTCAAGGATCTTAGAGGAAGAATGGATGATCAGAGTGAGAACTTAGTAAGCATTATAAAGGACATTGAAATCGTAAAAAAGAACCAGTCAGAAATGATAAATACAATATCTAAAATGAAGACTGTATGAGAAAGAATCAACAGCAGGCTGGATGAAGTAGAAGATCAAATCAGCGATTAAGAGGACAAGATAAACCTAAGCAAAGAAGAAGAATAGCAAAAAGAAAAGATGTTCAAAAAGACAGAGGAAACTCTAAGAGAGCTCTATGACAACATTAAGAGAAACAACATCTGCATCCTAGGAGTTCCTGAATAAGAAGAGACAAACAAAGGATAGAGAACTTGTTTGAAGAAATCATAGCTGAAAACTTCCTGAAATTGATAAAGAAAAAAGTCACACAATTTTAAGAAGCACAGAAAATCCAATTAAAGATAAACCCAAGAAGGCCTACACCAAGATACATCATAATTAAAATGTCAAAGTTAAAAGACAAAAAAAGAATACTAAAAGCTGCCTGAAAAAAGCAAATAATTAGTTACAGAGGAACCCCCTGTAAGATTGATATCTGACTTCTCAACAGAAACATTTCAGGCCAGAAAAGATTGGCAAGAAATATCCAATGTGATGCAAAACAAGAACTACAACCAAAATTATCCAACATTCAAAATTGAAGGAGAAATAAAGAACTTCCAAAACAAACAAACAAAAAAAATGGCTCAAAGAGTTCATTACCACCAAGAAATATTGCTAGAAACCTTAAAGGGCTTGCTATAAAAAAAGGGAAAAAGAGTGAGAATTATTGGTTTAAAGAATAAAACAGCAATAAATAAGTACATATCAGTGATAACTTTAAATGTAAATGGATTAATGGATTAAATGCTCTAATCGAAATACATAGAGTAGCTGCATGGATAAAAAAATAAGATCTGCCTGACCTGTGGTGGCGCAGTGGATAAAGTGTCAACCTGGAAATGCTGAGGTTGCCAGTTCAAAACCCTGGGCTTACCTGGTCAAGGCACATATGGGAGTTGATGCTTTCTGCTCCTCCCCCTCCCCCCTCTCTCTCCCCTCTCTAAAATGAATAAATAAAATCTTTAAAAAAATAAGATCTATATATATGCTGTATATAAGCGACTTACCTCAGAACAAAAGATATACATAGATCGAAAGTGAAGGGATGGAAAAAAATATTTCATGAAAATGAAAGCTGGGATAGCAATATTTGTGTCTGATAAAAAGCCTTTAAATCAAAGAATAGTTCTGGCCCATTGGCTCAGGGATAGAGTGTCACCCTGGCATGTGGAAGTCTGGGGTCTGACTCCAAGTCAGGGCACACAGGAGAGAAGACCATCTGCTCTGCTTCCCCACCCCTCCCCTTTCTCTCTCTTCTCCTCCCACAGCCATGGCTCGACTGGTTTGAGTGCAATCAGCCCTGGTCACTGGGGACAGCTCCATGGAGCCTCTGTTTCAGGTGCTAAAAATAACTTACTTGCAAGCATGGCCCAAGATCAGTGCATGCAGGAGTGTGTCTCTCCATATCCCCTCTTCTCACCTGGAAAAAGAAATTTTAAAAATAATAAATAAATAAATAAATAAATAAATAAATAAATAAATGCCTATAGGAAGGACAAAGAAGGTCACTACATAGTGATAAAGGGAGCAATTTAACAAGAGGATATAACTATTATAAATCTGTATGCATGTAATATAAGAGCACCTAAATATATAAAACAAATTTTGATGGACAGTAGGACAAGACCAACAGCAATATAACAATATTAGGGGAGTATAACACCCCACTAACATTAATGGGTATATTTTCCAGACAGAAAATCAACAAAGAAATAGTGGCCTTAAACGATACACTAAATCAACTGAATTTAATGGATATCTTCAGAACATTTCAACCCAAAGCAGAAGAATATAGATTCTTTTCAAGTGCTACAGTATGTATTCTAGAATAAACCACATGTTAGGACCCAAATAAGTCTCAATTAATTTAAGAAGATTGAAATCATATCAAGAATGTTTTATGACCACAATGGCATAAAACTGGAAATCAACTACAATATAAAAACTGAGAAACATTCAAACACTTGGAGGCTAAATAGCATATTATTAAATAACAAATGAGTTAACTATTAGATCAATAATAAAATATTTCCTTGAAACAAATGAAAATGAACATAAAACCTAAAATCTATGGGACACAGCAAAAGCAGTCCTGAGAGGGAATTCGTAGTATTAGAGGCATACCTTAAGAGGCAAAAATAAAACAAAACAAAACAAACAAACAAAAAAAACCTCAAATAAACAATGTATCCCTGCAGCCAAAAGAAAAAGAAAAAGAAATAAAATCCAGAAAAATTGAAAGAAAGGGAATAATAAAAATCAGAGTGAAAATAAATAACATAGAGGCTAAAAAACAATACAAAAAAATCAATAAAACCAAGAACTGGTTCTTTGAAAAGATAAACAAGAATGACAAGTCTTTAACCAGTCTCATTAAGGAAAAGAAAAAAAGATTCAAATAAATAAAATTAGAAATGAAAGGAGAGAAGTAACAACTGACATCACAGAAATACAAAGGATTGTAAGAAAATAATATGAAGAACTATATGCCAAAATATTGGACAACCTAGGTAAATGGATAAATACCTAGAAACACAATCTTCTGAAACTAAGCCTGAAAGTACCCGCAAACCTGAGCAGGCTAATTACAACAAATAAAATTGAAACAGTTATCAAAAACCTCCCAGCGAACAAAATTCCTGGACAAGATTGCTTCACAGGCAAATTTTACTAAATCTTCAAAGAACTAACACCTATTCTTCGCAAGCCAGTCCAAAACTTTCAAGAAGAGGAAAGACTCCCAAGCTCAATTTATGTGGCAAGAATTATACTAATTCTAAAATCAGGTAAAAACACTACAAAGACAGAAAACTATAGGCCAATATCCCTAATGAACATAGATGCTAAAATTTTCAACAAAATATTAGTAAACCAGATCCAGCAATACACTAAAAAGATCATACATCATGATCAAGTAAGATTTATTCTGGACAGACCAGGACTAGTACAATATCTGCAAATCAATAAACATGATTTACCAAATAATTTTTTAAAAGGATAAAAATCAGAGGATCATATCAATAAATGAAGAAAAAACATTGGATAAAATCCAGCACCCATTTTTTTTTTTATCAAAACTGTCAGCAAAGTGGGAATACAGGAAACATGCCGCAGCTCATAACAACCATATACAACAAACCAACAGCCAACATCATACTCACTGGGCAAAAATTAAAAGCAATCCCCTTAAGATCAGGAATAAGACAGTGGTGCCCCCTTTCATCACTCTTATTCAACAGTTCTGGAAGTCCTAGTCACAGAAATCAGATGAGAAGAAGAAATAAAATGTATCCAAATTGGCAAAGAAGAAGTAAAACTGTCATTATTTGCTGATGACATGATACTGTACATAGAAAACCTAAAAGTCTCAGCTAAAAAAACTACTAGACCCAATAAATGAATTCAGCAAGATGGCAGGATATAAAAAAAAAATATTCAGAAATCAATGTTTTTTTATACACCAATAATAAAGTGACAGAAAGAGAATTATGAAACAATTCCATTCACTATTGCCACAAGAAGAAATAATGTGCCTTGGAATAAATTTAACCAAGGAGGTAAAAGACTTGTAACTCAGAGAATTATAAGACATTGAAAAAAGAAATCGAAGAAGATACAAACAATTGGGAGCATATACCAAGTTCATAGATAGGAAGAATTAACATCATTAAAAAGTCTATACTACCCAAAGCAATCTATAGGTTTAATGCAATTCTTATTAAAATACCAATTGCATATTTAACAGATTTAGAACAAATAATCCAAAAATTTATATGCAACCAAAACCAAACCTGAATAGCCTCAGCAATCTTGAAAATGAAGAACAAAGTGGGAGCTATCACACTTCCTCATATCAATACCACAAGGCCACTTTAATGAAAACAACCTGATACTGGGATAAGAACAGGAATACAGATCAAAGAAACAGAACAGAGCACCCAGAAATAAACCCATGTCTTTTATTATTATTATTTTATTTTTATTATTATTATTAAGTGAGAAGTAGGAGATGGCAGACACAGATTCCTGCATGTGCCCCAACCAGGATACACTCAGAAAGCACCCTACCAGGTGATTTCTGCCCCTGTGGGATACTGCTCAGCAACCAAACTATTTTAATGCCTGAGCTGAGGGCATAGAGCCAACCTTAGTGCCTGGAGCCAACCTTGATCAAATCTTTGAGCCATGGCTGCAGGAGGGGAAGAGAAAGAGAGATAAAGGCAGTTAAGAGGAGTTGTGGAGAAGCAGATGGTCACTTCTTCTGTGTGCCCTGACTGGGAATTGAACCCAGGACTTCCACATGCCAGGCCAATATTCTACCACTAAGCCAACCAGCCAGGGCATAAACCCATGTTTTTATGATCAATTAATACTTGGCAAAGGAAGCAAGAGCATACAATGGAGGAAAGACAGTTTCTTTAATAAATGGTGTTGGAAAAATTACACAGATACATGCACAAAGTAAAATTAGACCACCAACTTACACCATTCACAAAAACAATCTCCAAATGAATAAAACACTTACATGTAAGTTGCTAAACCATAAAAATATTGGAAGAAAACATAGGCAGTACATCCTCAGACATCTCTCATAGCAGTATTTTTGCTGATATATTTCTTTAGGCAATTGAAATAAAGGACAAAAGAAGCTAATGGGACTATATCACAGCAAAAGACACCATTAACAAAAGAAAAAGAAAATCCACCCTATGGGATAACATAGTCACTGCTACATCTAATAAGAGATCAATAACCAAAATTTATAAAGAGCTTCTAAAACTCAACACAAGAATGGTAAAAAATCCAATTTAAAAAATGGGCAAAGAACCTGAATAGACATTTCTACAAAGAGGACACAGATGGCCAAAAGGCATATGAAAAAAATGCTCAACATCAGTAATCATTAGAGAAATGCAAATTAAAACCACAAAGAAATACCTTATACCTGCCAGAATGGCTTTCATTAACAAATCAAAAAACAACAAGTGCTAGTGAGGGTGTGGATAAAAGGGAACCCTCCTGTGCTGCTGGCATGAATGCAAACTTCTGCAGTCATTGTGGATAACAGTATGGCATTTCCTCAAAGAAATTAAAAATGGAACTGCCTTATGACCCAGCTATCCCACTCCAGGAATATATCCTAAGAATTCCAAAACACTAATTTAAAAGAAGATATGCATCTCCATGTTCATTACCGCATTATTTATAATATCTAAGATCTGGAAACAGCCCAATTATTCATCAGTGGACATATGGATAAAAAAGCAGTGGTATATTTATAAATGGAATATTATGCAACCATGAAAAAGAAGATACCCTTACCTTTTGTGATGGCATGGATGGACCTGGAAATTATGATGCTAAGTGAAATAAGCCAGGCAGAGAAAGACAAATATCATGTGATCTCACTTTTATGTGGAATCTAATGAACACAATAAACTATGGAACAAAACAGAAACAGATGAAGGGTCACAGGAAACAGATGGATAGCTGTCAGAGGGAAGGGGGAGGAGAGGATGGGATTTAAAAAGTTAAAGAGATTAGCCAATATATATATTGGCTAATATATATATTTATTATAATATATTATATATATATATAGACAACAGGATATCAATTCTTAGAGGAAAAGAGGGGTTGGAAGGGGGAAAGAGAGGGTAAAATGGGAATGGAAAGAGACTTTGCATGGGGCATAAGGGGGCATAATGTAGGGGGTACAGGGTGCTATATTGAGTGGGACACTTGAAACCGTATCAACACAATAAATTTAAAATAAAAATAAATAGAATAAGCAGAGTCTGACTTCTCATTGTCAGAGAAGAGAGTTACAAATATTCAAAAGGAGAAAAATAAAGTAAATACTATGGTACTGGATTGAATTGGGAAGGACTAGTAAAAGTCTAGATGTTCAATTTAGATAGCTAAATACCTATAAAAAGAAATGTAGATGTAAACATGCATATATGTTTACATATATTATGTAGCTTTGCTCACTAAGACAACCTAGGGGCAGTGACACCACAAAAGTAATAAGCACACCTAGCTTTCAAATCTTAATTTCTAAATACTATTCCCCATTGAGTAAGCCAAGAATCTTTAGAGAAACACCTGATTCCAAAGTTGAAGTATGGATGGTATACAATAGTCAGGAAAATTTTGTTGTGATAGAAAATAAAGAAGCACTTAAATTATGATGAGGGCCCTGGCTGGTTGGCTCAGTGGTAGAGCATCGACCTGGCGTGCAGAAGTCCCAGGTTCGATTCCCAGCCAGGGCACATAGGAGAAGCACACATCTGCTTCTCCACCCCTCCCCCTCTCCTTCCTCTCTCTCTCTCTTCCCTTCCTGCAGCCAAGGCTCCATTGGAGCAAAGATGGCCCGGGCACTGGGGATGGCTCCTCAGCCTCTGCCCCAGGCGCTAGAGTGACTCTGGTCACAACAGAGCGACGCCTGGAGGGGCGGAGCATCACCCCCTGGTGGGCAGAGCATCGCCCCTTGGTGGGAGTGCCGGGTGGATCCCTGTAGGGCGCATGCGGGAGTCTGTCTGACTGTCTCTCCCCATTTCCAGCTTCAGAAAAATACAGAAAAAAAAATTATGATGAGAACATGTCAAAGCTAGCTTAGAAGAGCCCTCAATAATCAAAATTATATGAACAAATTATAATCTATTACAGAAAACAGGAATACATGAATTCATACTGATATAAATAATGAATACATTGAAAATTTGCTGAAGATCAGAACATTTATATATAGTTCCAAAGAAGAATCTTCCCCCAAAATATTTATTAATTACAAAGAGAAAACAATAATTCATAATGGAAAAATCTTGCACAAATCAACCTTATCAAGTAATTAAAGATACCATCAGTTATTTGATAAACTGAAATCATGGGTACCTAATAGAAGATAAAGATAAGAATATAATGTCATTTTGTCCAAAATATACAGCCTTAATCTAATCATGAATTAGCATCAGAAGAACATAAATTAAGGATTATTCATAAGACAATGTCAATCTCAGAAGTATTAATACTATAAAACTCAATAAAAGACTGAGGAGTAACCTTTCAAGATTAAGGTGAACTAGAGAGACATAACAACTAAATATGACATGGTGTTTGACCCAGAAGCTTTATTACAAAGACATTAATTGGAATAACCATTGAAATCTGAGTTGGGTGTCAGAATTTATATAATGTCTTTGTCTATAAAATTAAACACAAGCTATTTAAGGATAATAAGGCATCATATCAGCAAATAGATCAGGTAAAAAAAATTCATTTACTGTACTTGAAACTCTACATAAAATGTTATTTTGAGATTGTTGGTCAAATAAGTTTTTAAATATGATATATATGTTTGCTTGCTTATAGTTTGTATTGGGTGTGGGGGATAGGCTGTAAGCAGGCTAGGTAATTATAGCCTAAGGCTTAGTTTTAAGACTAAGCTTTTACCCACATCCTTGACTGATTGCATGATGTGGGTGGTGCACTCTCATGAGGAATCCAATTATGCCTCAGATAAGTGACTTTGTATCAGAGACTTCCTTATTTGTATATTGGATTAAAGGTTTTTGTTTTCTACATTATAAAGTGGGGCAGACCAGGAGCTTGCTCTCTCATTTCCTGCTATCACCATTGCATGGGCCTCCCTGATCCCTTGCCCTTCATGAGAAAAGCTGGTTTTCTGCTTTTCTCTTGTCTTCTCTTGTGGTTTGCCTGTCTTGGTGAGACACCAATAAACAGGATGGCCCACCATCCTCCAAGTCCGCCATTTCTTTACCGTCTGTCCAAATCCAATGGGAACCTGCATGTGAATGGCCACGATGGTGGCTCCTGGCCTTACAGAGATAAACAATAACATTAAACTTTTTTAAAGGCCTAGGCCCTAGCAAGTTGGCTCAGTGATAGAGCATTGGGCCCAGCATGTGGATGTTCTGGGTTTGATTCCCAGAACACACAGGAGAAGTGCCCATCTGTTTCTCTCCCTTCCCTCCTTGCTTCTCTCTCTCTCTCTCTCTCTCTCTCTCTCTCTCTCTCTCTTCCCCTTCTGCAGCCATGGCTCAGTTGGAGCAAGTTGGCCCCAGGCACTGAGGATGGCTCTGTGGCCTCACCTTAGGCACTAAGAATAGCTCAGTTGCTGAGCAAAGAGCAATATCCCAGATGGGAACAGCATCACCCCATAAGGGGCTTGCCAGGTAGATCCCAGTTGGGAGGCACATGTGGGTGTTTGTCTTTGCCTCCCCTCTTCTCAATAAAAAAAAAATATTAAAGGCCTAAACACCTAATTTCTGAAATATGAAATATATATACTTCTCCTTATTCCACTTGTTAAGTACAATTGTAAATCCTGTAGTATACAAAACAAAAGAGAGATTCTGAAAGATGAAGAGGAAGACACTATGGTAAGTACTAAACATATATTTAACTGTAGAATTAGAACCACATGAGAGTTATAGTGAAAGATAATAGTTACAATGGTTTTGTTTTCTGATGATGTAGGTAAAATACAACAATCAAAATGGTGAGATAAGGAGAGAAAATATGAACGTAGAATAGACTTGCTGATTGTCTCATATCTTCTAATCAAGACAAAAGAATACTACTTCAGGTTAGATGCTTGTAGAAAAAGATTGCCTGGAAAGAAGTGGTTACTAGTCATCCCAATATTAGGAATAGTGGGGAAACAATAGAAAATAGAACTAAGTGTTAAAAAAGGAAATGCAGACTTTCTGAACAACAAAAAATATACTCACCAATTATTAAAAATTAATAATGGAAAAGTGGGTTATAACTTTGTTAGTGGTTACATAGGAGAAGAAACAGAACACAGGGACAGTAACAGGGAAAGAAACTTGAATTCTTTGAACATGCTTTGTTTTTCATTTATTTATTAATTTTAGATAGAAATTCCTATATGTGCCTTCACCAGGAGTAAAACCCACAACCTTTACAATATTGAGACAATACTCTAACCAACCAAACTATCCAGCCAGGGTGAATATGCTTTTTTTTTTTTTTTTTTTTTTTTTTTTACAGAGACAGAGCAAGAGTCAGAGAGAGGGATAAACAGATAGGAACCCAGAGAGATGAGAAGCATCAATTATCAGTTTTTTGTTGTGGCATTTTAGTTGTTCATTGATTGCTCTCTCATATGTGCCTTGACCGTGGGGCTACAGCAGACTGAGTAACCCCTTGCTCAAGCCAGCAACCTTGGGTCCAACCTTGGGTCAACTTTACATACTAGTAGAATATATCCTAAAATTTTTAAACAAAAAGTACAAATAGGTTTTTAAACTATTTGAACTAACCAATATTTGTAGTAGTGTAGTGTAGTAGTAGATGATTACTGCACCTGTGTATTAGAGAATAAAGTGAATGAGTAATGGTGGGACATTTCCATTTTATCATCATTGAAAACTGTAACTCTTGCCATGAGATAAAGGCAATATAATATAGATAAGAGGAATAAGTCAAGTAAAAGCCCAGTGATCCTTACTTTGAAATTCATGAAAGTAGCAAAATAAAATCAGGATATATTTTATCTTAAAAAAAAAAATCTTCACTCTGTTCACCCAAAAGACTTATACACAATGTTCCAACCAGTAGCAATCTGTACTCATATTGACCATGATGTAGCTGCTATAGACAACTTCTCATTTAAAGGAGCCAGGACTTCTAAGAGATGTAGCTGATTCATTTCTGTATGAGTCTGGAATATTTTGAAATACCAGAGAAAACTATCAAAGACTGTTTATTAACTTGGGGTCAGAATAACTCAGGAGCCAATTTGAAAAGGCTCCCACTATCAAAAATGGGGATTTTGAACATCAATTAGAATAAAAACTGCAATGAATTGAAACATACCATATTTCAAATTAGAAGTTCAAATAATAGTAAAAATTGTTTTAAAACCTAATTCATCACTGTGTTAATGATTCAATTCATTATTTGAGAACTGATATATGAAAGGAAAGAATCAGGTATTCAAGCTAACTGCCCATCCAATTATACCATAGGGTAACCAAATCAAGATAAAGGAAAATATCTTTATATAGAAATAATCTTGGTAATAAATGAAGAAGAAATGACAGAAATAAAACAGTCTCATACCTAAATGGATCAATAGTTGATCAAGACAATGAATAACTAGGATTTCTAACAACTAGGTATTAATTGCCTCCTAATGAAAAAAGACAACATCAGTTAAAAACAAACAAACAAACAAATGAAATGAAATTATAGTCTTGCTGATAACATTGATACTCAATCCCAAACCCCTAGGTCAAACTACTAAATTTCAGAAAATAAGAAATGTTAAATTCCACCAAGGGCATATAATCAGCAAAACACAGAGTATGGAAAATGCACTGAAACAAAAGACCCAGTTTCTTCAACATAGAAAGTGCAGAATTAAACAAATAAGCAAACAAATACATTATATACATAACAAAGAACAGAGTAGAAAAGAAGAGAGAAGAAAGCCTAGAAAGAAGGAAGCCCCTGAAAGATTAAGAGAATTAAAAGATTACACTCGGCCCTAGCCAGTTTGCTCAGTAGTAGAACATTGGCCCAGCGTGTAGAAGTCCCAGGTTTGATTCCCAGCCAGGGCACACAGGAAAAGTGCCCATCTGCTTCTCCAACCTTCCTCCTTCTCCTTTCTCTTTATCTCTTTCTTCCCCTCCACAGCCAAGGCTCCATTGGAGCAAAGTTGGCCTGGGCACTGAGGATGGCTCCATGGCCTCTACCTCAGGCATTAGAATGGCTCCAATCACAATGGAGTAGTGCCCCAGATAGGCAGAGCATCACTCCCTAGTGGGCATGCCAGGTGGATCCCGGTGGGGCACATGCGGGAGTCAGTCTGCCTCCCCACTTCTCACTTCAGAAAAAATACAAAAAAAATACTACACTCAGTCATAATGTTTGGATCTTATTTGTAAAACAAATTAAAATATTTTTAGAGAATTAAAAGTTTGAAGATATGACAATATTAAGAAATAATTGAAAATTTTCTTAGTTAAGATAATTTTATGGTTACTTTTTCAAAGTCCTTATGTTTTAGAGATATACACTAACTTACTTTACAAATTAAGTAATAGGATGTCTGAGATTAGCTTCAAAATAATATTGAAGGGATAAGTGGGTAAGAATGAAACTACCTTGGCTATAATCAATCATTGTTAAATCTTGGTTATGGTGTAGAGGGTTCATTATACTACTCTATCTACTTTGGTACATGCTTAAAATTCTTCATGTTAAGAGTTTCAAAAAAAATGAGAAAGGGAAGAAGAAAAGTGATAACAAAAAATGATTATTTATAATCATTACTTGAAAATAAACTTGCTCTAATTGGATAAAATAAGAAAGTAAAAACACATATTTTACACATTTATCATATAAAGTTCTCTATATCTTCTGACCTTTATTACCAGAAGTAATTGTTTTATATGGGCTTTATAACATAGGAGAGTATCACATCCTTCTGGCCACAATGATTGGTTCAGGAATCAACACACATACACAGAGAAACAGTCAAAGAATTCTGGAAATTTAAAGGATGTTCTCTTTATCTCCTATATATGGACTATACATAGGCTTATGTATATAACTCTATATCTGCTGAAGGCCACTGTGCAGAGATAACCTGAAAATTACATGTACTGCCCTCTGGAACCATCCCTCAATACTTAAACAGTGTCCTCTGCACTTCAAAATAATTTTTAAAGGAATCTTTACTATTAAATGTTAATAGAGTTTGGTAAAGTTTCTTTTAGCATTGTTGGAAAAATACAAACTGGAAGAGGTACAGTTACATAGATTCCCAACTACTTGATCAGTACGTACAGAATATAGATAAATGATAGCTATGGACCTAAGGAGTAGATTTATTCTTAACACTCTTGCTCTGCCCTAATCAGCATTTTATCATAATCTTAGATTAAGATACAAATGACATATTTATCAATTTTTACATGCACAAATCTAAGCATCATCAATAAATTATATAACTTTAAATGAAGATTTAGAGATATCATAATACCTAGAAAAGTGAGTTGCAATTAATGAGCTTTTGTTTTATATGGATAAATGGATAGCTTTGTATAAGAACTAAAAAAGTTAATTTCATAAGCACAGAAAAGAAAGAGTCTAACAGTCAATTGTGGGTAAATGCCTGGGATTTCAACTGGATGCAAGTTCAACTGATTTTTCTATAACTAGCAAAATAAAACAAAAAAAAAATGCATATATCTGCAGTTTTAACAGAAGCATTTTATTTTTCCACTTGTTTTTACCAGAGTAAACATAGGTTTGTTTTTACTTCTGAACTGACATATTTAAGAAAAAAAATATTTAAAAGTAGAAGGTTTTATAAGAGGGAAAGGACGATTATCAAGAAATGTAGGATTTCAGGATCGGAGACAGTTCAGCCTAAAAAAAATCAGACTGCATAGCAACTCTCTTATTTAACTGAAGAGTCAAAGATATATGGGATAGCTATTAAATGTATTCTATGTAGAACCAGAACTAGAACTCAAAAATGAAAACTACAGGCCTATAGGTTAGGCACAGGAAGAAAAATGAGGTTTTCTGACAACCTGAGCTGTCTGACAACAGAAGCTTCTTTATGGAAAGAGAACTCACTAATCACTGCAAATGCTCCAGGTAATCAATTGTGTAGGTGATCAACAGGCACCTCTCCATTTAAAAAAAACATAGGAAATTCAGCAAAATGACCTTTATAGACCTTTTACGACTTGATATATTATTAAATTAATTATACCAATTGTCAAATAAATCAGATTTATTATCAGGAGTTTTATAAACCTTTACTATAATAACAGGATGATGTTAATTTATATTTGTTATTACAAACTTCTTTAAAATTACTGAGCCATCTGAAAACCAACAATAAAAACTCTCAGCTTCTTGTATGTATTTGCTTCTGCTTGATTCATCTTTTCCTCCATCGTATCTTTCAATCTAACCAACTCAGCTAATTCACCACGCGTGCCACTACCATGCACTCAATAACATTTAATGTGCTGGCCAAAGTCTCCATTAAACCTAGATTTCGTGAATCAGCAGCTCTCTAACTGATTAAAGTTGCTTCTTCCTTTGTCTACTGATTGCCAAGGCAAACTTCATAACAAATATATGACTATATTCTGCTGAGCATAATCTAAAACCCCACAACCTTTTCACAGAAAACACCAATATAAAACTTACCTAGATTCAGAGGATCTGATATACTGGGAACTTAAATGTGTAATTCATTGCATAAAATGCGATAGAAAGGACATATGTCTCCTTGATCCATTTAATCTAAATAATTTTTAATATATTACACCAGAGCATATTTTGCCAAATTTAGGTTTTAAGATGAAAGCCCAAATAACTCCAGCTCTCGTTACTCTAGATGGATAATTTATAAATCCATAAATCAACTTATTTATCAAATATTTATTGATTAGCTATATGTCACACCCTGTACAAACCCAAATAAAAGACAAAACAGTCACGATCCTAGTTCTCCAGGACCATACAGTCTAGTAGAGTACAAAGACATCAATCATACTCCACCAAGCACAAAAATAAAATTTGGGTTGTGATAATTGCTACCAATGAGGGTGCTGTGAAAGCATATTAATAATAGGAATAGAGCTGGTCAAGGTCAGGGATAGCACACCTGAAGAAGTGACAATAGTCTCTCAAAAAAGACAGGGAAAAAGACTTCATGCTTACAATATTGTAAAAGCTTTCTGGTGGGATGAAATATCAAGAGGATAAAAGTCTAGAAGAGATCCATGTGGCTAGACCAAGAGGGGCACGATAAAAAAGACGTTGGAGTGAGATAAATCTGGAAAAGAGGTAGGTAGGTCCAGACCACATAGTCCCTTCAAAAGAGTGGATAGAAAATATGTTCAAATTGTCATGGATCATTTGGCAAGATTGGAGAAGTATAATGATGTAGAGCAGAAGCCAGTAAACTGTGTGGCTGTTTTACTTGTTCATTTGAGAGGAGGGTAGCTTGAGCTGGTTTGACCATGAAAGTAATGAAATTAGTTGTATTCAGGAGATATTTAGAAGGTAAAAATGATAAGGCTTGAATAGATCTAAATCTATCTTTGCCTATAAAATATATTTAAGTAAACTGAGTTGTCTAGTGCTCTATCCAGAGAATTCCCTGAGTTTGTGAGCTGTATCAGTCAACATTCTCCAAAGAAACAGAACTGATAGGATGCGCATATATAATGAAAATGGCTCACACAGTTGTAGAGGCTGGCAAGTCTAAAATTTGTAGGGCACGCTAGCAGGCTAGAAATTCAGGAAGGATTTCTATGTTAGTCTTGTAACGGAATTCCTTACTCTTGGGGAAACCTCAGATTTTTGCTTTTAAGGCCTTCAAGGTATTGGAGGACGGCCATCCACATCATTGAGGGTGCTTCACTTACAGTCAGCTGATAGTAAATGTTAACCACATCTACCTTCACAGTAACATCTAGACTAGTGTTTGACCAAACACCTGGGCATCACAGCCTGGCCAAGTTGACACATAAAATTAACCAGCACATAAGCCACATATAAATTTAATTCTTTGGGTACCTCAGAGGACCCCTGTAAATTTGGTATTTTGAAAATCTAGAGAACAAATCTATATGAAATTTTCATAAGTATATTAGCTTTATTAAACACACTTTTATAAAACGGTTTATTTTAAACTTAGGTTTTTCAAGATTTAAAAAAACATATTTTATTTACAACTTTCCTCATGTCATAGGCCCTCTGTCATACTTATCTTCTTCCTCAAACAAATTCTAAGCTTCCTGAATTTTCTGAAATAACACAGATAGTAAGAATAAGGAAAAATGTATTATGTTAATTGGATGCGTGTCTAGGTCTGAGTTTAGTCTAACATGACCAAGAAACCAACCTACACTACCGATCTGCCCAACTACTCAGCACGTCTATCTGGAATTTTACTATTGGAAAGTCCTCAATGCATTAGCAAACCTGGAGGTTTTCTGAAAACTCATAAGAAATTTAAGAAAAGTTTGTATGAGGTTCAATCATGCCAAATAAGTTCAGGAATTCACTTTAACATTCCTAGAGCCAAAGAAATGAGCAGTTTTTCTTATATTTTGGTATGCTGGCTTCCTTATTTCTTCTCCTATATAAAACACCCAAGTATAAGCAATATCGTTGTAATAAGAAGCTGTTAGAATAACTTCTGTTCATGTGTGCACATTTGGTATAAATATTTGACAAAAATTTTAAGTCAAAATAAATATATTGCCTGGCTTCTCCTGGCTCAGGTGTTCACACACATCATACCACTTTCCTCCTCCATCAATGCATATGCAGACATACATACTGGGGAATTAACATATCTTTTCCCCTGATATTTCTGTAGTAAAGGCTTTATATATATATACAATGAATGTAGTGAATTCTCCTGTGATATCAAGTTTAACATAAGATTTGGAGGGAACATTTTGTCAACTGGTCAGAATTTTAAAATACATTTTTTTTAGTTTTTCCTAGGACTCTTATAATTGACTACTTCTACTCTCTCTAAGTTGTCTATTAAGTTTTTCTGTCTTTATTCTTGCCTGTGACTCATAGATTTCTTCAATCTGTACTAGCTCGCTGATTCATTTTCAGCTGTATTTATTTTGCTGTTTATCTCAGTTATTGTGTTCTTGATTTCCACTCCTGATTTCTTTCAGAATGAACAGTTCTGCTTGATTCTTTGTATGAATTTTTTCTGCTTCATATCCTCTTATTGCTCATTGAGCATATTATTTGGCTTATTGTAACATTGTAATTCATCAGTCCCAGTCATTCTTTCCATATTGCATAGTTTGTTGTCTTTCTCTTTTGTAGTTTGATCTCTCTAATGTCCAGTAATTTTAATCAATGGGCTCATGTTCTCCTTAGTATATCAGCTGCCATATCAAGTAAGGTGTAAGGAAGAAGAGCCAATACCTCGTCCTGGTTTGTGTCCTTCTTGGTGAGTAGCAAAAGAACTGAGGTCATGAGCCCTGGGGAAGACTCCATCGTACGTGACATTTCTTGATCCCATCTGTTTCCAGTTACCAACTAAAGATCTGCTTTATTTAACTTATAGAAAAAAGCAGTGCTGAGAGGAACAGCCTCTTTCAAAATTATCCAGAAGCCCTAAGAGTTAGAAAGAGGATGGAAATGAGGTATAGACGCCTGGGAGCAGTCAGCCATGCCATTGGTCATCACCTACTTGCCTCAGCAGACTTTTCTTATTCTTGATAATCCCTTCTAACACTAGGTGGCCTGAAGTGGTGCTGAGACGATGGAGTCAGCAATGATTGCCTAACTCAACGTGCAGGAAAAGTAAAAGCAGAATTTAACAACCACCCCCATCCATCTTCCAATGCTGTCTCTGGTTAACCTTTACTCCAAGCTACTGAAACCCCCATTCCTTCTCCATATATGACAGTTCAAGGTTTCTTATCATTTTCATGTTTCTTTCTCAGATTTGAGCTGCCCTCTAACTGCTATATGGTTTACTTTAAAGAGGGAGTAAACAGCTTAGGTTATATCATTTTTTTCAGGAACCAGAATCCAAAACAATTTATCTCCTAAAATATTACTATAGAGTTGAAGGCAAGGTTCACATGAACATAGCAGATAAAATAGAAAAATTGAAACACAGTTTGCTCGTGTAGCAGATTTCTTCAAATTATGCCCAGGGTATACTTTCATCATGCAGAGTGTACTTGTTCAATCTATACTCTGTCATTGTAAGCCTTCTCTGGGACAGTCTCAGAAGTGCTGGCTTCAGTTATCAGAGGAATAAACCTTTGTTACAAATTTTACCAGAATACCCAACAGAGAATGAGATCCACTGGTCTGTAACTCTCTGGTCTCCAAGGAACCCTTCTCTCTCATGGTTGAGAGTTTCCTTGGCAATCACGCAGCAAAGTTGCCGATTTATGACAGTTTGTATATTATTGTCAATGACTCTACAATTTCATCCCTGAGTTCCTTTAAAACTCTCTCAACAGGTCATTAGCAGCAGAGGGCCTAGGGAATCTCAGAGGAGCTGGGACCACAGAACAAGGAGCAAAAAACAGAACCCTCACCAAGCACTAGGACCTAGGTAAACAAAGTCATGAGCTAGATATGCAATAGGTCTCAAGTGCACACGTTACACAGAGCAGAGTAAGAGAGATTCTAACATCCAAAGGCCTATGCACTTTGGGAGAGTGGTTATACACATAGGGAGACATTCTGTGACTAGAAGCTTGGAAGACAGAGGAACAGAATACACAGCAAAAGGGAAAGGAGGGCTGTGCCTGGGATGCTGAAGCAGACGGTCAGCTATCATCATGTTTCTCTAACCAGGGTGTAAACCAGTTCTTACTGAACCTGGCTGGGGGGGGAACATTACGAATAGCTAGCTGCCATTCTGGACAGCAAGGTTCAGAGTAGGTGGAACAAAGGCATTTTCTTGACAAAAAAAAAAAAAAAAAAAAAAAACTGGGATGGATAATATCAGTCCAAGTTATTTGTCTTTATCTAGTTTTCAATTACATATAGAACATACCTAGCATTTACTGGAGTTTGATCTAGTATCTCTGATCTGTCTTTGTTAAGAGATAATTTGAGAGTTGAGATTTTTTTAACGTCTTCCTTAGAAAACTGCCAAGCAAAGAATTCACTTATTCTCCTAGCTTTCTCCCTTTCATTCCCAAGAGCACCCTTCACACCAACATTGCCAAGTGTTTTTCTCTCTCGTTTTCCACCCTTGAAGTGTTTAAAGAAAGAAAGTATTATAGGCATTTGAAACTCTCACAAATTTTCTTTGAATTGCTTTTTTTTTATTTGCCAAATTGTTTACTGTGCCCTTGACCTTCCACAATTCTGAACCTTCCTCGTCTCATCTCTTACCTGATCTTCTCCATTCTGTAGAACTAATTTTCTTCATTGTAAGACTTCTTTTTAAAAACTTGACTTTAGGCTTACTGTGATCTGTTAGCTTTTATTTTTCTTTCTTTTCATGGTATTCTTAACATCTTTGTCAAATTTTGATCTCTAAATTTCAATTTTATAATAAATGCCTTTCGCTTCTTTATTTTCTTTTTCCTGTATGATCATTGTGTTAAATTTTGATGCTTCTTGATGTTTCTTCTTATTTATCTCTACAGATGAATAAGGCACAATTTTTGTTCCATACAAAGAATCAAGCCAATATAGATTTTCTTTGTGAATTCTAAGATGGTCTACTATGGTAAGTGAACAGAACTCATCCACAAACCTTACTTCAATTTAGGATTCCATCCTGGCTTGGTCTCTGTTGAGTGGATACTTGAAATCTCCCAACATTAACCTTCTATCTTATTTGATTGCCCAATCTCAGTTAACATTTCCAGTTTCTATCTTAAATACGAGATATATAGTATATAGGTTTTACATTTTTGCCAGTATGTTGTATGAGGTTTGATGGTTAAGCTGTACATACAATATTACCTCCTTCTCTTATTAATCATCCTACTGTTGCTAGATTTTTTTTATCCTGGAAGCCCCATGTTCATCTAAGGGTATTTACTTGAGCAGTCACTATATGTCAGCATTATGCCGGGCCCAAGAAGACCTGCTGTTAACAAGAAAGAGGTAATTCAACTCACAAAGCTGAGAAGTCTTCAAGGCTTTCCATCACTTTCAAGAAAACATTTATAATTTTCATAGATGCATTTTTAGATCAGAATGTAGTTTTGTTGTTTTAAAAGTATCATTATCATTTGATGTCATCAGTTAATTACATCTTCACTTTCTTCAAATATGACATCATCTACTGAACCTGAGTAGATGGGATGGGTGGTACAGAACAGGCTTAGTCCCTTTTTATGAGCAATTCTTTTGTATTCTACAATACTTTTCACTTGAGTTTTAGTCTTAAATTTTTGTAAAAAAACTTCCCTGTGGCTTCTGGTTCAAAATCTTGATAACAAACCCTAAAGCAATTTCTCCCCATGAAAATGTCTATGAAAACCAGAAATGTGAAACTACTAAATATATTTTTCGTAAAACTAAGACTGATAGTTTAAAAGTTATCTGAATCTTAAAGAAATCTACACTAACTTTACCTAGGTTTGCACTGTTACAATATTGTATAACAATAAAGAGGCAAAGCCAGGATTTAAATAACCATTCCATCTCTAAGCACCTTAGTGTAAGTTAGGACAATCTAGATGATGTGTCTAAAGACCCAAGAACTAAGTGGTTAATTGACCAATCCTGACATTGATTGTAATTACTGCTCATATTGTTTACAAAAGACAATGAACTGATACTACTGTGTATGATGATGTCTCCAAGTTAAATTTTTAGGAAAAGAAGGTGAATGCAAATGAAGAAGTGTAGAATGTGGAGAGAACACAGCTAAGTTTTGTATTCCAGGTTATGTAAATGTCTTCTTTTTTTTGTTTTTCAAATCAATTTGATATCACCTGTTGGGATTACTCTTCTTATAAGAATCATGGGTATTTATTTTACTGCCATTTTAATTTCTATTCAATCTGTGAAAGGTTATTTACCCACTTTAAATCTCAAGTTTCCATTCCTTTCTCTTCTTAAGTGTTTAAATTATCATGATTTGAATTATTATTTTTTATTATGCATCATACTTATTATAATAACTACTTATATGTCTCTGACCAAAAGCTATATGAAAACATCAGTAGTGGCTTATTCTTCTTTATTTTATCACTAATATAATTATTATACTGCACATGCCCAATACACATTATAGAAGTGTTAAACTTAATGACCAAGCTACAGATTTTCTAAAAAAAATTTCTCAGGCACATATAGTTAGCACAGGATTGATTGATCAAAAGACACTAGCTTTAATACTACGATCCTTCTTTCTCTTCCACAAAATCTGTGCCCAAGGGGCTACTGCATAATAGGGCCATGTCTTTGAATAGAGACAGTAAAGAAAAATTTACCCAAAATTGATTTGACAAATATATATTAGGCCTATAATGATTTAAATTGTTTAATATTGAATATAGAAAAATTCCCTCAATTTCCATGTATAGTATTGAAAATTCTGGGCTAATTTCTGAGTGTTCTAGAACCACAAATTATTCCAAGAAAGTAAGAATGTGGCTATCTGCACCACTGAGAAACAAAAAATGGTAGTATTCGTGGTATCTGAGAGAAAGGATCAGACAAGTTAATTAATTCATCTTTTCTCTTACTTAAGCTCTTCCATCATTGAACTCCTTCCCACATTCTGAAGCACTTTCTGGCTTTCTCTTCCAAACAAGCAGTAGCACAACCCACAAACTTTTATAGCATTTATATGTAGCTGTCTTTTGTTTTAAGGTAAGAGAAATGTGTTTTCCTGGAGACTGAACACTGTTTTTTTACAAGAACAAATATTCAGGGTAATAAATTGTATTGTGGGAAAGCCCTGGGTATGCTAAAGGTACAGTCAACCATATTATTTTAAATAAATTCTCATTTTATGTGTTCGTATTATATGAAATCTTAGAGAGTACAAGACCCAAAATATTTGCCAAGGTTTATGGATGGCACTAGGTACTAGTCCCATTCTGGTCTGGATTTCTTGTCATGTGACTACTTTAAGGGTTTTAGGAAATAAAATATTAGTCTCCCCAAACAAACTTGTCAGAAATCAGCCAAGACATGTATGAATACTTGAATAACTAAAAGGTGATATATTATGATGAAAGAAACAGAGGAGGGGGTGGAAAGAATAAAAATACTGGGTAAAGAACCCGTGAGATACTATAAAACAAGTACTTTAAGGGAAGTTGATAGCTACAAATAGTATATTAAAAATATCTCAAATCAACAACCTAATACTCCTTTAAGAAATTAGAAAAAGAAGTCAAGTCAAACCAAAAGAAAATGGAAGGATTGAAACAGTTATGATTGGATCAGACATTAACAAAACAGAGAATTAAAAAGATAGAAAAAATCAATAAAACCAAAGGCTGATTCTTAAAAAGATATACAAAATTGACAAGCATGTAACTAGACTAACGAGAGAGAGAGAGAGAGAGAGAGAGAGAGAGAAGACCTAATCTCACGTTAGATGGCTTCACAAGTGAAAACTACCAAGCATTAAAAAAAAAAATTTGATACTAATTTTTTACAAACTTTTCCAAAAGAACAAGATAAAAGAACATTTTCCACTTATATAAGAGATAAATATTCCTGTTACACCAAAATCAAACAAAGACATTACAAGAAAATAAAATGATAAAACAATATGTTTAGAAACAAAGATGTAAATTCCTCAACAAAATCCTAGCAAGCAGAATCCAACATTTAAATACAATTATAGATTGATCATAAGTGACTACTATGAAAAAATATATGATGACACATTGGTTAACCAAAAAGGAATAGATAAATCTCTAGAAAGATGCAACCCACCAATCATAAAGAAATTAAATATCTGAACAGATTTATAACTAGTAATGAGATTTAATCAGTAAGCAAAAACTCCCATCAAAGAAAATCACAGGACCAGATGGCTTTACTGGAAAAGTTACCAAATATTTCTAAAAGAATTAACATAAATCTTCTCAATTTTTTCCCAGAAAACTGAAGAGAATGCTTCCAAACTCATTCTATGAAGCCAGCATTACCCTGATACCAAAATCAGACTATGATACCACAAGAAAATTACAGACAAATATCCCTGATGAATGTTGATGGAAAAAATTATCGACAAAATACCAGCAAAGCAAATTTGACAACATATTCAAAAGTTGTACATTATGCCAAAGTAAGATTTACTCCTGGAATGATTCAATGTAAAACAAAAATCAATCAAGGTAATACACAACATTAACAGAGTAAAAAACAAAACCATATGATCATCTCAATTGATGGACAAACAATTTTACAAAATTTAACACCATTTTCTAATTAAAAACACTCAATAAACTAGGACTAGAAGGAAATTATATAAACATAATAAAATCAGTACATGGAAATTCCACTAATACTCAATAGTGAAAATTTGAAACCTTTCCTTACTCCTAAGATTAAGAATAAGGCAATAAATCCACTCTTGCCTGACTAGGCGGTGGCACAATGGATAGAGCATTGGACTGGGATGCAGAGGACCCAGGTTCGAAACACCAAGATCTCCAGCTTGAATGCAGGCTTATCTGGTTTGAGCAAGGCTCACCAGCTTGAGCCCAAGGTTGCTGGCTTGAGCAAGGGGTCACTTGTCTGCTGTAGCCCCCTCCCTGCCCCCATCAAGGCACATATGAGAAAGCAATCAACGAAAAACTAAGGTGCCGCAATAAAGAACTGATGCTTCTCATCTTCATTCTTTCCTGTCTGTCTGTCCCTATCTGTCCCTCTCTCTATCTCTCTCTGTCTCTGTCACAATAATAATAATAATTCCACTCTTGCTACTTCTATCCAACACAACACTGGAATGCCTTAATCAGAGCAATCAATAAAGAGAAAGAATAAAGGGCATCCAAATAGAAAAAGAAGTAAAATTTTCTGTTTGCAGATGACATGATTTTATACGTCAAAAACACAAAGAATTGAAAAAATGTTGGCAGTCTTATTCTTTCTGATTTCAAAACTTATTACAAAGCTGCAGTAATCAAAATAGTGTAGTACTAGCATAAAGGCATAAATAGACTAATGGAACATAATAAAGAACACTCAGTCATAGGTCATATATTTTTGTAAAGAGTGTGAAGGCTGGCCCTGACCAGTTCGCTCAACTGTAGAGTGTCGGCTCAGCGTGTGTAAGTCCCAGGTTCAATTCCCACCCAGGGCACACAGGAGAAGCATCCATCTGCTTCTCCACCCTTCCCCTTCTTCTTTCTATCTATCTCTCTTCCCCTGCTGCAGCCATTGGAACTCCATTGGAACAAAAGTGGGCCCGGGCACTGAGGATGGCGCCATGGCCTCTGCCCCAGGCACTAGAATGGTTCCAGTCGCAATAGAACAACACTTCAGATGGTCAGAGCTTCACCCCCTAGTGGGCATGATGGGTGGATCCTGGATGGGCGTATGTGGGAGTCTCTGTCTGCTTTCCCACTTCTCACTTCGGAAAAATACCCCCCCCAAAAAAAGAGTGTAAAGGCTACACAATGAGGAAAAGGTCGATTCTTTGACCAATGATGTCGAAAAAAGTGGCTATTCTTCCTTTACAGCATATAGAAAAATTAACTCGGCCCTGGCCGGTTGGCTCAGCGGTAGAGCGTCAGCCTGGTGTGCGGGGGACCCGGGTTCGATTCCCGGCCAGGGCACATAGGAGAAGCACCCATTTGCTTCTCCACCCCCCCCCTTCTTCCTCTCTGTCTCTCTCTTCCCCTCCCACAAGCCAAGGCTCCATTGGAACAAAGATGGCCCGGGCGCTGGGGATGGCTTCTTGGCCACTGCCCCAGGCGCTAGAGTGGCTCTGGTCGCAGCAGAGCGACGCCCCGGAGGGGCAGAGCATCACCCCCTGGTGGACAGAGCGTCGCCCCTGGTGGGCGTGCCTGGTGGGTCCCGGTCAGTCAGGCGCATGCGGGTGTCTGTCTGACTATCTCTCCCCATTTCCAGCTTCAGAAAAAAAAAATTAACTCAAAATGAATAATGATCTAAATGCATAAGTTAGAATTATAGAAAACCTAGAATTAAAAAAAAAAAAAAAAAAAAAAAAAAACAAGGGAAAAGCTTCTTTACATTGGACTTGACAATAGTTTCTTGGATATGACACTGAAAGCATACCCACTAAAAGCAGTAAGAGAAGTGGGACTACCCCAAACTTAAAAGCTTCTTTGCAGCAAATAATCAACAGAGTGAAAAGAAAACCTATTAAATGGAAGAAAATATTTAGAGTCCATATATCTGTTAAGGGGTTAATATCCAGAACACATAAATAACTCCCACAGTTGAACAGAAAAAATTTCAATTAAAAATTTGGCAAAGGATTTGAATAGATACTTTTCCAAATAAGATATACAAATGAACAACAAATATATTAAAAGAAGCTCAACATCATTAACCATCAAAGAAATGCCAATCAAAACAGTGGTGAAATACAACCTCACACCTGTTAGGATAGGTACTTAAAAACACAGACACACACAGACAATAATAAATGCTAAAAAGATGTAGAGAAATGGGAACTCTTATGCACAATTGATGGGATTATAAAATGGTGAAGTTAGTAAGGAAAACCTTATAGAGTTTGCTCAAAAAATTAAGAACAGAATTATCACATGATCCCGCAATCCCACTTCTGGATAACTGAAACAGAATATCAAAGAATTATGTATAGATTCATATTTACTGTGGCATTATTTAGGTTAAAACAACATAAATATCACTTGGTGGATGAATGGATAAGAAAATGTGATATACACATACAATAGAATAATATTCAGCCTTGAAAATGAAGGAAATCCTGTCCTGTAACATGCTCAGCATGATTGAACCTGGAGGACAGTATATTAAATGAAATAAGCCAGTCACAAAAAGATAAATACTGTATGATTCCACTTCTGTGAGATGTCTAAATAAGTTAAACTCTTAGAAATGAAAAGCAGAATGTGATTGCCAGAAGCTGAGAGGAGGAAAAGAATTGCTCAATAGATATAGATTTCTAGTTTTGTAAGATAAAGTTCTAGCAATGTGTTACACAGATAGATGTAAATCATTACAATTATGGTATTGTACACTTAAAAGTGATTAAAATTTTTTAAAGCATGAGAAATAAACTTGTAGAATTATTGTCAGAAGTAAGTTTTGTAGACTCTATTTACACTCAGAAACCAAATGATTGCAAGAAGAAGTCAGGGGAGGTGATAAACCAGAAATGTTTAATACTGTTAGAATAGCAGAAATTAAAAATAGATTAGCTACACCTAATTTAAAAAATAGCTTAAGAGCCTGGTGCTAAAGATTATTCATTCTTTTATGGGTTCATTTGGGAAATGCTACACTACCAATATTTTAGTTGGATGAAGGATTCATTATGTGTGGCCCTGGCCAGTGGTTCAGTAAATAGAGAGTCAGCCTAGCATGTGGACATCCTGGTTTCGATCCCTGCTCAGGGCACACAGAAGAAATGACCATCTGCTTCTCTCTCACCTTTTCTCTCCTTCTTCCTTCCTGCAGCTAGCTCAATTGGTTCGAGTATGGCTTCAGGTGCTGAGGATAGCTTGGTTGGTCTGTCTGAGCATGGCAACCTTAGGCACTAAAAATAGCTCAGTACTCATGCATTGGCCCCAGATGGGTTGCCAGGTGGATCCTGGTCAGGGCACATGTGGGAGTCTGCCTCACTATCTCCCCTCCTCTCACCTAAAAAAAAAATTATTATGTGGAAAACACAAACAATAATTCTGAGTCAGAAGAATTCAGAAGAGGTTGGAGAAATTGATTCATTTCTCTTATATTTCCCTTCTTATGCATGCATAAGAGAGATGACTGGTAAGACAAAAACAAATAAAATTATCTAACTAAGCAAAGTGTCAAATTAAATTATAAGTGAAGAAAGTTTTTTAAAAAATTATACATCCTGACAATGTGAGATTTATTCTGGGAATGTAAATTTGGTTTAGCATACCCAAATCAGTCATCATAAAACACTACATAAATAGAATAAAGGACAAAGAACACATGATCATATCTATATATTCAGAAAAAGCATTTGAAAAACTCAATGTCTTTTTAATATTATTAATAAATTAAGTTTAATGTGGTGACTGGTCAATAAGAGCACATAGGTTTCAGGTAAACATCTCTATAGCATTTGAACTGTTGAAAAATCATTTTCCCTCACCGTGTATTTGTCCCTCTCCCTCTGGTAACCACTTCACTTTTGTCTATGTCCACGAGTCTCAGTTTTATATCCCACCTATGTGTGATATCATATAGTTCTTAACTTCTTCTGATTTACTTATGTTACTAAGTATAATGTTCTCAAGGTCCATCCATATTGTCATAAATGGCAATATACCATCTCTCCTTATGGCTGAGTAGTATCTTTACATTATTAAAAACACTCAACAAGCCAGAAATATGAGAACTTCCTCAGTGTATTAAAGGTATCTATAAAAAATTCACTGCTGCCTGACCTGTGGTGGCGCAGTGGATGGAGCGTCGACCTAGAAATGCTGAGGTTGCCGGTTCGAAACCCTGGGCTTGCCTGGTCAAGGCACATATGGAAGTTGATGCTTCCTGCTCCTCCCCCTTCTCTCTCTCTCTCTGTCTCTCTCTCTCCTTTCTAAAATGAATAAATAAAATAAAAATTTAAAAAAATCACTGCTATTATAAGTAATGATGAAAAAAATGCTCTCCACTTATGAGGAACAAAACAGGGAGACCCCTTCTCACCAATCTTAGTTGACATTCAAAAAAGAACAATTAGGCAAGAAAAAGGAAATAGGCAGAATAAAAAAGAAAAAAAGAAATATCTCTCTTTCACTCTTTCTCTCCACAGGAATAAACCCTTACATGTATAGTCAATTGATTTTTGTCACTGATACAAAGACAATAAAATGGAACCAACAATATTCACAACAAATAGTGCTGACATATCCTGATATGTGCACACAAAAGAATGAAGTTGGACTCCTACCATGCAAGAGACAAAAAAATTAACTTACAATGGATAACAGACACAAATATAAGAGGTAACACTATAAAAAAACCTTAGAAAAAAAATAGTAGTAAACTTTTGTGATCTTGATTTAAGTAACTGTGCATTAGATAAAACACAAGTATCAGAAGAAAAAAATAGGAAAATTGGAGGATATCATCATAGTTTACAATCTTTTTTTTCCTTCAAAGGATACCATAAAAGAAAAAATAACACACAGAATGGAATAAAATATTTGTAAATCGTATATCTGTTAAGTGATTGGTATTCAGAAAATGTATCAGGAACTCTTACAACTCAATGATAAAGAGACAATACAACTGACAAACAGGGCCAAGAATATGAATAAACATTTCTCCCAATAAGACAAAGGGCCAATGAGTACATGAGAAAATGTTCAACATTGTTACAGTTTAGAAAATGTAAATTAAAACCACACGGAGATAGCACAGCACACACACACTGGGGCAGTGAAAATAAAAAAATACAATTACAAGTGTTGTTGAGGATGTGGAAAAATCAAACTCTTTACATTAGTGGAAGAAATGTAAAACTTTGCAGCCATTTTGGAAAAGTTTGGAAGTCCCTCTAAAAGTAAGAAACAGGCCCTGGCTGGTTAATTCAGTCAGTTAAGAGCATTGGCCCTGAAAAGACAAAGTTGCCAGTTCAATTCCCTGATCTGGGCACATACAGGAGCATCTGGATGTTCCTGTCTCTCTCTCTCTACCTGCCTCTCTTCCCCACTTCAAGAAAAAATAAAAAAAAGTTAGAAACAGAGATACTATATGACCCAGCAATTCTATTCCTCAGTATATACCAAAGAAAAATGAAAACACACACACACACACACACACACACACCTGTGCACAAATGTTCATAAGATCACGATTTATAATAATCAAAAAGTAGAATCAACCCAAATGTCTAGTAACTAAACATGTAAACAAAATTTATTTATACCATAGAATGTTAGCAATAAAAAAGGAATAAAATATATGCTACAACAGAAATGAACCTTGAAAATATTATGCTAAGTAAAAGAAGCCAATCACACACACAAAAAATGTAATGTGATATTACATTGATATAAAATATTTAGACCAGACAAATCTACAGTGACAGAAAAAGTCAGGGTTTCTAGAGAATGGAGGGAAGGAGGACTGAAGAGTAACTTCTATTGGATATGGAGTTTCTTTTGGGGAAGATAAAAATGTTCTAAAATTAGTTAGCAGGGATGGCTGCATAACTCTATCAATATACTTAAATCACCAATTTTTACATTATAAAAGGTAAATTTTACATATCTTAATTAAACTATTATGTAAAAACTGCCTTGTTAAATAAAAGAGTAATTAGAAGAATATGAACATAAAGAGAAAAATAATACTTTTAAAAGATAAGAAATAAAAGCTGGATTTGCAACTGAACACTGCTGGTTCTTATTTTTCATTCATAATTTAAAAGGTACAAGAAAAAATTCTGGTGTGAATATTTCATAAATAAGTTTTTAGAAAAATGAAAGGAGACTATACAATTTCCGAGTGTTATTTCAGGTTTTGCATCTGTTTCAAATACATAGCCCTTGTCTCTTTAACTTTTCATGGAAGTTTATTATTAACAGCCTCTTCTTTCTTAAAATTACATTGAAAAATAAAGAATTAGATTCTGACATTGATCACAATGAATGGTCCTGTCATCAACATAAACTTCAAGTCAGAGTTTAGTAAACATTTCTAAATCAACTTCCTTTCTCATAACAAGTAAAACTGTTTTTGTCATTTACAAAAGCCATGTCTCTTAGTAGATTGGTTTCAAAAAACTCTTATTTTCCTTTCTAAAACTGGTCAGCTATCTAGAGCAGTGGTAGTCAACCTGGTCCCTATCGCCACTAGTGGGCATTCCAGCTTTCATGGTGGGCGGTAGCAGAGCAACCAAAGTATAAACAAAAAGATAGCTTTACCTATAGTAAGTTGTTGTTTTATAAAGATTTATTCTGCCAAACTTAGCAAAAATCCAACATAAAGTACTTGGTAAGTAATTATTATTATATGCTTTAACTTGCTGTAACTCTGCTTTATAAATTTGATAAAGTTACTTCCCTACTTTATAAATCACCATTACTGTGGAACCGGTGGGCAGTTAGAAAATTTTACTACTAACAGAGATACAAAAGTGGGCGGTAGGTATAAAAAGGTTGACTACCCCTGGTCTAGAGGTTTGAAATATCTACAAATGTTAGACTAAAGAAAGTCAAGAAGGATAGAGCTAGAGATAAATAATTATGTTGCTTGTTGTTCTTTCAAATCATCTTCATCATTGTCAACTTGATTTTCCTTAGAATCCCCAGCTCTGGGTTGGTACAGCCAAGAAGAAAGCTATTAAGTTATTTTACACAGGTAAAACAAAACAAAATAAACTAAATATTTTTCCCTCAAAAGAAATACATTCCATATAAATTGTAGTCTGAAGAAGCAGGAAAAGTAAACCCATAATTTCCCCAAAATCACCAGTTTAAATGTTCTACAAACTCTGGCAGGTAAGAAATTAGGAGGCAACTAGTGATCATTACAGTTGAGTGTCTGACTTTGAGTATAGTTACTATCTTGCTAACTGAAGTAAGTTATTCCTGAAACACAAACAGAGAGAAGGCAGGACAAGAGGAAAATGATGATGAAATAAAAAACAGACATGTAAGATAATCAAATCAACTGGAACCTTGCACCATCCTCTCATGCAAAGATGGTTTTGCTGGCTTTTTTGCTTGTAGATTTCAGACTTCTATCTTAACAGTAATGTACTAATATCTTTCTGTAAAACAATTTTTTTAACCAGTAGGGAAAAGGTGCTATTTGATAGGAAAAACAAACTAGGAACACTATCAGATCATCCCCTAACTTTTCACACTCACAAGATATTATTTCCTAATCTCTTGCCCTTTGGAATTCTGCATTTCCTTCTTCATGGGAAAAATGATACTAGAGTATTATGAGTGGACATTTGGATTGTTTACATTTGTGGACTAGTCAAGAGATTGTATCAAGTCCACATTAATGATAAAGTTCATATGATAAAAAAAATGCAAGAATAAAAAAATAACAAAAATAAAAACTATAGGAATGGACTTGCCCTACCACATTTTAAAAATACCATAAAATTCATACAATCAAAATTATGTGTTTCTGATGCATAAATAAACAACTAGAATAGTATAGAAATCTTAGAAATAATGTAAGTACATATGAAAATCTAGGATTTTATAAAGGCAACATCTGAAACCACTGGGACAAAGATAGACTATTTAATAAATTGTTCTGAAATAAATCATTAGTCATTTGGAAGATGACAAAGTTACCTCTGTAAGTCATGCCATGCATTAGAATATACTCCAATGAGATCAGGGACCTTTATGAAGTAAATTAATCAATATACACTCTAAAAAGAATTATAGCTGAATTCTACATTACTTCTGTGTGGGTAAAGACTTCCTAAATAGGATTCAAAATGCAGAGGAAATGAAAAAAAATGATGAATTTGACTACATTAAAGACATTTTAAAACATTTGAATGACAAAATATTATAAGCGAATTCAAAGACAACTGAGAAAAAACCCACTAACTCATTGCTAATGTTTAGGTTTTTGATGCTTCTAAGAAGATGAATTTTTCATTATCTTTTTTTTTTGTTGTTGTAGTTTACTTCATGGGAAGAGCTGACTTTAATTACTTTTTATTATCAATGTTCCAAACAGGGTTGAGAAAGGATCTATTTATCAGATTTCCATATAGTTCTCCTGTTTTCAATTCCTTCAGCTCCCCTTGTTCAAAGTATGTGGTTCTCACATTCCTAAAGCTTCCTGGGGTCTGTTGTGCAAATCATGTGGTTTTTGTGTTTTTGTTTTCTATACCCATCTATTTTCTAGTTTCTAAAATGCACATCTGTCTTCCCTTCTCCAGTTATTGTTCTTGTGGGTTTATACTTTTCTTATTCCTCAACCATGACTTTATTGGAACTTTGGAGTAAGAAGAAATAAACTTGAATCTCTTATTTTTTATTTTTTTCCCAACTTTATAGAGAAATAGTTGACAACCATAACCATATATATATATTTAAAGTGTACAACAGAATAATTTAAAATACATATGCATCGTGGAAAAAATTAATTTTTTTGTTCTAGTCTCAGAGGCAATGACAGTACTTCAACCAGTGATGAACAGAAGGGATTCTGAGCTAAGAGAATTCCATTGATTTCTTGATTTTTACAATGTAATGTTCCCTTGTGAAGAAGTGCTTAGTGTGTCTGAGCATGGGTTTTCCAATTTCCTATGTAACCTCTGTGCCTCAGTTGCTTGAGAATGAAAATGAATATAATAATAGTATCTACCTGTCAAGGTTCTTTTGATAGTTAAGTGACAATACCTACAAAAGGTCAGTGCTATCAACAAAATAACCATTCAATAAGTATTAATTTTTATTACCATTACCATAAAGCTTAAAGAACAACACTTATGTCTATCTTCAATCAATCCTATAGTAGGAACCTAGATAGTGTCATAACGTTCAGTCATTCATACTGTGAAGTTTTAAACACTCAAGGCCATCTTACCTGGTTATATTTGATGCCTAATTTTCTCATGTCAATAGTTATTCATTTAGTAACAATGGGAAAAAGATATGGAGTTAATTTTCTATTCATGTAGTCAATTTGTTTCTAATCATTTCTTCATATTTATTGATTTATGCAAATCACTCAGGTATATTGAAG
This sequence comes from Saccopteryx leptura, assembly GCF_036850995.1. NCBI lineage: Eukaryota > Metazoa > Chordata > Mammalia > Chiroptera > Emballonuridae > Saccopteryx > Saccopteryx leptura. The sequence continues at coordinate 47,699,003 of NC_089510.1, forward strand.
GAAAGAAAGATTTATAATAGCGACTGCCTTCTAGGGGATTTTATGGGGGAAAAAAGGAAAAAAATAGTTAAAGGTAACATCATACTTTTGAAATCCAGTTGAAAAATTGACTCATAATATCTCCATTGAAATCATTCCTGAATTATTTAAATAAATCACTTAACACTAGGGATAGGTTTGCCACAAAAGGAATGGAACTTTAGAATTCAGAGACACTCATTTACATAAGGTTTTTACATGGCCCTATGTGGGGTTCCAAAAATATGTTCACACGGTCACACCTTTTAATATAAAATTTGTAACAGTAAGATAATTTAAAGACTGTCTCTTTACACTCTAATTTCCCTTTCATCACACTTACCCTTTTGGCAGATGGCACCAGAGTAACTGCGAGCATTTTGGGAATTGTACAAAGAAGAAAACAGTAGAGAATGCATTTCTTTTGGGTTTAGTAGGATATGTATTAGGCAGTTCACAATCAATCCTGTGCAGAGTGCACTTATTGTTAGCCCATCCAGGTGTAGGAACAGATTCAAGAATACTTGTACCTGTCATTTCATGAACTACCCTATGAGGAGAAACAGGGTGCAAGATCAAAAACCTGTTATACTATGATGGGGCCCTACATCTCTCAGTACTGGAATTATCAAGATAATGGGGAAAAAAGGTTTGAAATGCTTGCAGCCAGGAGGCAGCCTGTGGAAATGTCTTTTATTTATCAGTGTTGTAAAATTATAACCAGGGCATTCAATTCTCATGGAGTCTAGTCAAAACAAAACTTACCACTTGTCAAGAATATACTAAAAACTGTAGCACATGCAATTAGCAACATGTCACAATGTTTTAATTGAGAATTGTGCACAAAATTAAATTTATGAGAATTATTTTGTTCATAGGGCATATAGCTGTCACAGTATCACAAAGAACCAGGACATCAGAATGTGAAGCTGACTGTGTATGCATCCCAAGGTATCGAATTCTATCTTAGCATATCTGATACATCTTGTTCTGAGGTAGTGTGGCATATTCAGATAAATCACTACACACAATTGGCACTAAAGCTACAAAACAGCCTGAAGAAACAAGTGTTCCAGTGACAACCTCCCCCCCTCCACACACATTTTGATCAGTAAGTCAATGTATGCAATTGAAAAATAAATAGATTACACAATTATGTAGCTCAATTCAACATAGTCACAAATTTTAAATGCATTGGATTTGCTTTTGTGCATGCTTTGATTTCAGATTAAATTTACATATTTATACTTATGGATCATACCAAAAGTAAAAGTATTATGGAGTTGTGTGAGGCAGTTAATTAATAAAGATGTGGTATTCTGTATGTGAAATGTTTGTGATATTTTTCAGCTTTTTAAATTTGCAAATTTTTGTGATTTTTTTCTTTTTCAAGTATATATCTACTCTCACACATATAAATATTTGTCAATTCATAATAGGTTATTTTTTTAAAAAAAAAGGTCTCTTAAATAATACAAAATGAAACCTAAAGGATAGAATCATCATAAGGTTGACAAGATTTTGTATACGCACATTCCCTAGTGCAATGCCTATCACACAAAAAGTTCCCATCAACTCCTAGATCTGTTTTATGAGAATAACCAACAGAATCCCTGACACATAGCAGGTTTAAAAGCTAAGTTCTTCCTTTGTTTATTACTCTCAAAAACTCACTCAACTGCTGTGAAACTCAATGGCCTTATTGAATTACAATAACTGACCTTAACCAAGAATCAGGACTATGAAGCATTTTTATATTGTTCAATTTAATAATAATGTACATTTGGTCCTGGTCCAGAACTTGCAGACTAGAGAAAGCAAATATCAGCCAAGATACTTGAATACTAGTATACCTTCAAAGCTATACAGAAACTCAGAGGGAGCACGTGTGCACACACACACACACACACTCACACACACACACACACACACACACACACACACACACACACTTGAACAGAGTGATTCAAAACTAAAATAAAAGATGCAACCAGTGTCCTACCTATTATTTATTCACCTTCCTACTTTTTCTATTTTTTAAGTTTTTCCTTTTCTTTATTCATACTACCTCTGATACTCTTTTTTTTTGTTCTTTTAAAATGCTAGTATTTTCACCTGTTACTTTCTTCTTTATTGTTACATCAATTTAAAATTAAATTCTGAATTGTACTTAATTTTCTCAACATATTCTCTTTTAATTCTTTTGTGCATTGGGATTCTTGGGATCTCTTTTGTAGTCTTTTTGTCTTCCACACCAACTGTTGGTCAAATAAGTTTGTAAAATGTAATTTTTCTATTTGCTCATTTATAGTTTGCATTGGGGGCTGGGCAGCACCAGGTATATGTGGGTCTGTGAAATTGCAAATTACCTTCCTGCGTGGGAAGGGCCATTGTTTTTCTAGTTTTTGCTGGAGGAGAAGTTTTTGTACCAGAAAGTTTTGAAAAGAGAGGAGGATAAAAAGGAAAAAAGAAGCCATGTTTTCAGGGAAAGAGAGAGAAGCCATGTTTGCACAGTGAGAGCAGAGAGAATACAGGGTGCTGAAGAAGAAGCCATGTTGGTAGGGAAAGAGAAGGTTTGTAGATGGGAAACCAGAGGTAAGGGGCTTTGTGAGCCTAACTGAGACTGGTGAGGCCTTTGATTCTAGTAGGAACTGGAGAAGATACTGCTGGTTGTGGAACCGGAGAAGGTGTCAATGGCTTTGGGAGCCCTGTGTGTTTGCTCATCGGCCGGTATGAGACTTAAATAAAGGAACGGCCCACCATTTTTGACCCCACTGTTTCTTTACTGTCTGCCTGAATCCAGTGTGAACCTGCCAGTGAATGGCAGTGATGGCTGTGACTGCTGGCCCTATAACAACTCTTTTATATCTGCTCTTTTATTTTCTCATCTTTTTTGTATACAATGCCCCCACCCCATGCCAATTTTACTCTACTTTTTAACATCATCAGCTGCACCAATTAATATAAAAGCCCTGTAGGAAAAGCTAATTGCTATGGGAGATACTACTCCCTAAAGCCAATGGAAAACTTTGGAATCTCTTATTAGTCTTAAGACTGAAATTCTATCTCAATCGAGATAATTATTAAACTAAGCAGGACGATTTCAACAGTCTTCTCAAATTGATCCCAAAGATGCCACCTGCAATGCTGCTGCCTCATTCAGCTTTAGCCACTTTCAATTAACTGAACAGCATAAAGCACTCCTGAGGGACAAGGAGCAAACAAAATCCAAATTACAAACAAGCAGAGATATCTGAAGCAATTAAGCCCTTAGTGGCTTAACTCCGGGGTGCCCCAAAGTCTTGTTCAAGGCCAAGGTCCCAATGGGAATAGGTACTATATTAAATCAGTTCAATACCATGAAGCCAGTAATATCCGATGAATTCAGACAATGTAGACAGTTACATTATGTAACTGATAAGAGAAAGGAGAGGGAAAATTTTGTGAACTGAACAATCTGATACAGCATCCCTACAGTCCAATTCCACAAGGTAATGTCCAAGTCTTCACTTCATTTTGCAAACTTGACCTCATTCACTTCCTAACATACTACTGTAAAATGATGACATTATATAACTCCTTGATAGAGGGCCCCAGGAGCTAATCTAGACCAAGCAGCTCTTTAATGCATTGTGCCACCAGCAGAACTAAGCGTTTCCCATTTGTGTAATTTGGTAAACTTGAAGACGAGCCAGTGGAAAGGAGGGGGAAAAAAAGGAGAGCAGAAGTTGAAAAAAAAAAAAAAAACCTCAACAAAAAAGGAAGCAAGAAAATGTAGGTGTGTGAATGGTTGAAATAACAAACTGACTAAAAAATAGTCCCCGGAGTGAATCCCCAGAACTGCGAATATCTGATGATGGGAGTCAGAGAAGCATTTCAAAGGTGCTTACTTTTTGACTCAGCACTGGATTAGGGAAGCCTCTGCCAAGCTTCTTCAGGAGGAAGGCAGATGCTGTCTTGGCTCCTCCTTCACTGCTTCCTGGGACTCTGGGCCCTCCCCCTCCCAGTGTTATCGTTACCGGAGCAGCACAGAGGGAGAGTTCTGAGCCTGAAGCGGCTTATCTGTAAGAGCGGCTTATCTATGGCTAGCAGTAAACCTTGAAGTTAAAACTAAAGGAATTCCAGCCCTCCTGCCATTTCTCTTTCTTTTTTTTTTCTTTCGGTGCTATTCCAATTCCTTGGGAGTCTCTTTCTCTCAGTTATGCACTCCAATCAATCAGGAGAGCAGTAAGTGCTTATTCAGGCCCCACTGTGCCCCAGGAACTATGCAAGGCCTGGGGGCACAATGATAGACATGATACTCTTCCCGATACCAAAGAAGTTACAGCATTATTGAGGACATAAGGCATAAACATTAAAGGACTGAAAAAAAGCTGGATGTTGAATTGCATTCATAAATGACAGTTGGCTCTGAGTCCAAAGGAGAAGGAGCCCAGGAAGGGTCTGGTGCTTAGGTTAGGCCCTTGTGGTGAACATGGAAAATAGATACGCCGTAATAGGTGGAGTGGGGGGAGCACAGGCAACCAGAAAAAGCTCAGAGCATGGGCAAAATCACTTGAACAATAACACTGCTAACTTTTAGCAGGATGTTGGTCAAATAAGTTTGTAAATATGATATATATGTTTGCTCGCTTGTGACTTATATTGGGTGTGGGGGACAGGCTATAAGCAGGCCAGGTCGTTGTAGCCTAAGGTTTGGTTTTGGGACTAAGCTTTTCCCCACACCCTTGACTGATTGTATGATCTGGGTGGTGCACTCTCATGAGGAATCCAATTATGCCTTGGATAAGTGACTTTGTATCAGAGACTTCCTTGTTTGTATATTGAATTAAGGGATTTTGGTTTTCTACACTATAAAGTGGGACAGACCAGGAGCTCGGACACACAGTTCCTGCTATCACTATTGCAGGGACTTCCCTGATCCCTTGCCCTTCATGGGAAGAGCTGGTTTTCTGCTTTTCCCTTGTCTTCTTTTGTGGTTTGCCTGTCTTGGTGAGACACCAATAAATAGGATGGCCCCCCGTCCTCTGACTCCGCCATTTCTTTATCGTCTGCCTGAATCCAATGGGAACCTGCATGTGAATGGCCACGATGGCGGCTCCTGGCCCTACAACTGGCGTAGTCGGCAGGATGGGGAGTCAGTTGCAACTGGGGCTCAGGAGGCAGAACCTGAGGTCAGTCCCTACCAGGAGGGGCGGGTGCCCATCCCCGAAGATGCCTGGTATACTGATGGTTCCAGCAGGGGCCAACCTGCCAAATGGACGGCTATTGCCTTCCATCCGGCCACTGAGACTATTTGGATGGACACGGTGTTGGGCGGATAAAATGTATTATGCTCACTTTGTTAAAGATGGTGCCGCTGCCCACGTGGAGGCCATTGCCCAGGTGCTATTAATGTGTGTTGGGGTGGGCTAAAGGCAGGCAGAATCCTTGTAGCCTGAGGCTTGGTTTTGGGATTAAGCCTTTCCCACCCTTTTTGCTGTAGGGCGGTGCAATCCAATCATGCCTCAGAGAGGTGACTTTGTTTTAGAGACTTCCCTACTTTGTATATTGGATTAGAGGTTGTGAAGCTACAGTATAAAGTGGGGGCAAGACGGGAGTTTGCACTCTTGGTTCCTGAGGTTATCATTAGAGGAGAGAGCAGAGTAGAGAGCAGAAGGAGGCCACGTGGAGGAGGCCAGGAGAAGCAGCCAAGATGGTGGAGTGCTGAGTGAGATGCCAGTTTGTACAGTTTGTATCTGGGATAAGGAAGGAGATGGGGAACTGAGGAGAAGAAGGCCGGTGAGCTAGAAACCTTTGATTCTAGGAAACTCGGATAAATCAGTAGCTTTGTGAGCACTGAATGTGAGTGGGTTTTGGAGCCCAGTGTGTATTTTTACTTGCCCGCCGGGTGCAAGCTAGATTAAAGACTATGGCCCACCAGTTTTTGGCTCCATGGTTTCTTTACCGACTGTCCGAATCCAATGCGAACCTGCATGGGCCGGGCTGCTGTGATAGTGGCCTTGGCCGTGACTGCTGGCTTTACACACGGGTACAGGGCAAAGCAGCCAATGGGCAGAATTAAGAGCTGTTTGGCTAGTTGCCCATAATGAACCTTCACTTCTGGTGATCTGTACTGACAGTTGGGCTGTCTATCGTGGACTGACCCTTTGGATTGCTACTTGGCACATTAACCAGTGGATGGTAATGCACCGTCCATTATGGGGTCAGGCCATGTGGCAGGACTTATGGGAAATAGGACACCAGAAGCAGGTGACAGTATATCATGTCACAGGGCATGCCCCTCTAGCCCATCCTGGGAATGATGAGGCAGATACGTTGGCAAGGGTGCGATGGTTGGAGACTACACCTGCGGGTGATGTGGCACAGTGGCTCCACCGGCCCCTGCTCCATGCAGGACAGAAAACTATGTGGGCTACGGTTAAGGCTTGGAACTTGCCTGTGTCCTATGCAGAGGTACTTGTAGCCTGTGAGCAATGTGCAGTATGTTCCAAGGAACACCCTCGGAGACCACTGGTGTCACCTGGACAGATCCAGAGGGGTCATGTCCCACTGACACAATGGCAGATAGACATTATTGGACCCTTACCAAAGTCAGAAGGGTACCAGTATGCAGTCACTTGTGTAGATACTACCACTGGGCTGCTTGCTGCCTACCCCGCTCGTAACCCTGACCAGAGGGCAGTCATACAGGCTCTGGACCGCGTGAGTGCTGCATACGGGCGACCGCTGGTCCTTGAAAGTGACAATGGTACCCACTTCACTGGTTCAACGGTGAGGCAATGGGCTCAAAATCTGGGGGTGGACTGGAAGTACCATGTTCCCTACCACCCCCAGGCTGCTGGTATCATTGAGCGTTATAATGGACTCTTAAAGCAGGGACTGCGACAGGAGGGGGGCACCAGCTCTCTTACTGGATGGACACGCCGCTTATGGACAGTACTTCGGATTTTGAATGAGCGACCTCGACGGGGAAGCCCAGCTCCAGTAGAGGCCCTCCTGCATCGGACAGCTGCCCCTATTCAGTTGCAGATACGCACCAAGGACATTTTACTCAAGCCAGGTTTCGGACAGCAGGGCAACATGCTCTTGCCTGCTCCAACAGCCCTTCTTAAAGGACAACGGCTTCAATGGACTTGGCCCTGGACTGTACAGGCCCCCCATCTGAGATGGGTGGCCTTGTTGGCACCATGGGGAAAGGGGTTAGAGGTGGACCTCCAGTTAACTCCTTGGGCAACCAGCACCTGGCCACCTAAGGTAGAAGTGTATTATCCCTTGAGTGCTCAAGGGGACAGCATTTTGAAGGGCACCTTTGTAATTTCTTTATGGCCAATAATGAGTTCCCCTATTTTACTACACATAGAACCAGCAGATGCTGGTGTATTGGCCAATAAGGTTTGGTATGCCCGCTCAGGGCGGCCTCTGGTGCCAGCTACGGTGCTGTCTGCAGACAAAACTCTGGCCTGTATTCTGCCAGAGGGAAAAGATTTGCCTCTCTTGGTGCCACTGACAGCTCTCTCATTTCGCCCATAGTTTTTGATCTGTTAATCCTATTGCTGTAGTTGGTACTATTTCTGTTTATGCAATGTATCCTACTCCTTGCACAGTGACCATCATGGAAGATGCCTGTGGTTTAGATTGTAAAGCAAGCAAAAGGGGTGGAATGTTGGTCAAATAAGTTTGTAAATATGATATATATGTTTGCTCGCTTGTGACTTATATTGGGTGTGGGGGACAGGCTATAAGCAGGCCAGGTCGTTGTAGCCTAAGGTTTGGTTTTGGGACTAAGCTTTTCCCCACACCCTTGACTGATTGTATGATCTGGGTGGTGCACTCTCATGAGGAATCCAATTATGCCTTGGATAAGTGACTTTGTATCAGAGACTTCCTTGTTTGTATATTGGATTAAGGGATTTTGGTTTTCTACACTATAAAGTGGGACAGACCAGGAGCTCGGACACACAGTTCCTGCTATCACTATTGCAGGGACTTCCCTGATCCCTTGCCCTTCATGGGAAGAGCTGGTTTTCTGCTTTTCCCTTGTCTTCTTTTGTGGTTTGCCTGTCTTGGTGAGACACCAATAAATAGGATGGCCCCCCGTCCTCTGACTCCGCCATTTCTTTATCGTCTGCCTGAATCCAATGGGAACCTGCATGTGAATGGCCACGATGGCGGCTCCTGGCCCTACACAGGAGCAAACCAGTCCCAAGATAATGATAGAAAGGAAAATTCAACTCAGACTCTGAAAGCCTTAAGACATCAATCCAAAGAATTTGGGCCCTGTTGGGCAGATGGGGTGTATTACGCTCACTTTGTTAAAGATGGAGGCCGTCGCCCAGGTGATATTAATGTGTGTTGAGAATCCTTGTAGCCTGGGGCTTGGTTTTGGGATTAAGCCTTTCCCACCCTTTTTGATGTGGGGTGGTACAATCCAGTCATGTCTTAGAGAAGTGACTTTGTATTAGAGACTTCCCTATTTTATATATTGGATTAGAGGTTGTGAAGCTACAATATAAAATGGGGACGGAGCGGGAGCTTGCGCTCTTGGCTCCTGAGATTATCATTAGAGGAGAGAGCAGAGCAGAGAGCAGAAAGAGGCCATGTGGCCAGGAGAAGCAGCCAAGATGGTGGAGTGCTGAGTGAGATGCCAGTTTGTACAGTTTGTATCTGGGATAAGGAAGGAGATGGGGAACTGAGGAGAATAAGGCTGGTGAGCTAGAAACCTTTGATTCTAGGAAACTCGAATAAGTCAGTGCTTTGTGAGCACTGAATGTGAGTGGGTTTTGGAGCCCAGTGTGTATTTTTACTTGCCCGCCAGGTACAAGCTGGAATTAAAGACTATGGCCCACCAGTTTTTGGCTCCATGGTTTCTTTACCGACTGTCCGAATCCAATGCGAACCTGCATGAGCCAGGCGGCTGCTGTGATGGTGGCCCTGGCCCTGGCTCCTGGCTTTACAGGCCCGATTCTGCTAGTTGGGGGAAAATAACCAAGTGTTTAAGGAAGGACTTGCCTGCTTAGTTCTTTGCTCATAAATAAATGAATGTGTGCATGTGAATGTATTTATTAATATCTCATTTATTATTCTCTACCTTACATGTTCAAAAGATCTGAGCCTCATAAGAAAAAAAAATCTATACTATCTAAAAAAAAAAAGCTAGGTAAGAATGTCAAAGGTAATTTTGAGAGGTAATATCAGAAACTCAACCTGTGAGATAAAATTCATATTTTCAAGTCAAAATCACTTCAAATGCAATAAGGATATGAATGAGAATAAGCAAGAATATCGGTGGTTAAGAACAGAGAGCACTGAAGTAAGTAGTTCTTAGCATATGTTATAATTAAATACAACTAATAATAAATACATTTTGAGTATATGCTATACATGTATAAGTCTATTTGTGTTGACATATTTATAATATAGTTATAAATATATAATAAATACATGAGCAGATAATCACACTAACCATCACAAAGCTCAATATTGCTGGGTTTATTTTCCTCACACATTCTGCAGGAATTCTATTCATGGAATCACCAGAAAGTATCATCCATGCTCTTTATGGATGAGTCCCCTAACTGTAATATGGCATGTATTGCTGGATGCCCCTTTATTTCATGTACACCAATGGTATGTATGGTGAAAGCAGTGGTGCAGCTAATAGCAATGTTGCAGTCCAGTTCTGTCTGCCTTCAGGCACCCAGTCCAAGTGATGAGGACTTGCTGTCTGCCTGGAGGACCCTGGCATGTGTCACTGCTAAAGGTAACAGTGCTGCTATCATCCTTGCAGATGGCCCTAGCACACCTGTTTCTAGAACCTATGCCATCTATGAACTTCAGAGACCAGAACGGTAAAGCCATTGGTTTTCAATTTTCCATTCATTGCAGCCCAACCAAAACAATTTGAGTGACAGGTTTGTTATATGCAAAATCACCCCTCCTTTTTAATAACTGGGTCATTTGTCCTTGAGCCCATGGGTGTCTTCTCTCTCGTTTAGAATTTAGTCATTAAGGAGATTTGCTCTCCCACGTGAACATGCCTTGGCAGTTCTTCTCACTGGACCTTGTGGAAACCAAGACAGAGCTGAGTTACTAAAGCTGAAATCTTGCTAAAGAGAGAAAACTGAACCAAAGTAGAAGTATATACATATTTCAAAATTTTGAAACTAGAAGAGGGTGACATTCTAAAGTTTGAGGAACACAAACAGTCATGAAGTAAATTGATTGCACATATACAAAACATTGTTACATCCTTTCTTCTTTTCTAATATCAGAAACAAAACAACAGGCCCAAAATGGAGTCATATACACCAAGCCGCATTTCATCAAACCAAGACTTAATTATACTCTTGGCTCTCCCAAAAATGAAATCTTAACCCAGTCAAGCAGGAATTGGTGATCAGCACCAGATAGGTCATCTGCCTGATAGGCCTCTGGCATTCCCTATAGAAAATTAACTTTGCAATAATAACCACTCCACTTCTTTGCCTAACATCCTTGTTTCTTTCATTTTTCATCAGCGCCTCAGAGCTATTTTCTATCTGCTAGATTGGATGCTACCTAATTGAAATTGATTTTTGTTCAAATAGGCTCTTAAAATTTTTAATATGCCCCAATTTATCCTGTAACAGTCTGGTGTTAGAAGAGGAAAGTAAGAAGACCCCCAATGTTCCTCAGGAGCAAAACGCAACTGTATATAGGTAGGTAGGTAGGTACCTGCTGAGCGTCTTGGGCTCCCTGTTTCCTCACTGCCCTGGAGGTCCTGGATAAGGCCCTCCAGAAACTCACCTGTGAAGCTTTTGTGTCATGAGCTATAGGGAAAACAGCTGCATTAGGCTTGCTCGCTTACACTTTGCATGATTATTGCATGAGCACATTGCAGAGCTGTGTGTGTATAGCCTATGTAAGACTACAGCTTCAAGAACCTGGTGTGAAGTTCGTTTGTAATGGCAAATTGCTTGCCCACCACTGTGAGGGGCTGTTTTGCTCTTTACTAACCCGCTGCCATGAGAAGTGGTTGTACCCTGCCTGTTTGCTGATCCTGTGTGGCAGGAATCTATTAAACAGGAATGACCCAAAGCTTTCCAGCTCCACAGTTCCTCTACAGTCTGCCCGAATCCGATGTGAACCTGCCTGGCCTTGGACATTGGCATTACATCTGGCATAGTGGGCAAGATTTGAATCAGATTGGTATGTAGCTGCCAATACCCTTGAAGGGTGGGATAGAGTAGCCGTTTTTCTCTAGCATATGGTTCTCCATGGTTGTCCTGTTGCGAGCCATGGACTGGATGTTTTTTACAGTCCTGCAAGAAGAAACCAAAAGCTCTGTGTGAGAGGCTGCGTGAGGTCAAAAGTTCCAGGATGAGCTGAAGACTGAGCACAGACAGGGGCTTGAACAAACTGCAATAGTTGCTGGAGAAGAAAACTGACTGCTCTCGAAAGCTTCAGTATGAAATGCATGCAGGCTGAACACCAACAGTGCCAGAAATTGAAATAGTTGCTTGAGAAAAAATTGCGAGTTTGAGAACTCCAGTTTGCCCTAGAAGCCTAACTCTGGCACCAGCAGTTGTTAGAGACATAGCTGCAGGTGAAGAGCTTCAGTTTCAGCCTCAGGCTGAGAGCCAGCAGCTGCAAAAGCCAGAGCAGTTGCTGGAGGAGGAGGAGGAGGAGGAGGAGGTTTGGACTAAAACTGCCATCGGCAGACCCAGAATACAGCTGGTAGTGACCCAGAAGGTGAAAACCTAACAGCATCAAGTCCCTCAGGGACAGGCACAACCCCCTTCACAAGTAGGTGAGCACTCTGCAGTCTGGCCCTACACTCAGACAGAGTTGATAGAGTTAGGGGTGATATTCAGGCAGAAACCCACCGAGTCCCTAGCAGCTTGACTGCTGTGATTGTGGAACATAGGGGTGGATGGCATTGTGCTCTTCAGAGCAGAGATGGAAAAATTAGCTCTCATTACCACGCTCTCCTTCTGGAGGCAGTGTCTTCAGAACTGCCATGACAACCTAGAAAACCATACCCTGTTAGAGAGGGTGATGGCTGCCATGTGTACAGTCTGGCAGAATGCTGGAGACTTGTCGGGGGCAGTGAGTCAGTGGCAGTAGTATACTGAGCTGCAGCAGATCCTCTGAGAACTAAGTATGAAGAATGCCTCAAACTGAGGTCCCCTGGGCCAGATGAGAAAGTATTTATGGCATGGATGAGGGACCTTATTCTCTGTAGTGCCTCATCAGCCCTTTTTGGGTCACTAGTGGCTATCTTGAGCCTCTATGTAGGGCAGCGTATCAACACTGTCACATAGACAGTGGCAGATTTGGGGGAGGCAGAGGCAGCTTGGAACCATAGGACTGTGTGGGCTGCTGGCTGTGCTGCCCTTCTGAATAACAAGAGAAACAGTTCTGTTAAATTTACCCAAACACAGATGTGGGTAGATTTGATCATTAGTGGGACAGGTAAAGAGAAATTGGATGGCAGGTATAATAAAATCCTTTCAGAGCTTTGCCAGTAGCTTAAGGTGGAACAGAAGTTCCAGATGCTGGCTGGTGTTAAGGTTGCATGGTTGCAAAATTAATTGTTGGAGACAGCTGAGGGAGAGGAGGATCCCCAAGACCCATTGTTCCAGTTTGAATAGGGGAAAGGCCGAGGGACCCATGTAACAGGGACAGGCAGGGACAGGAGGCCCCATGTGGAATAGGCAATCCACTTGTCACCTTCTAATATGCAACAGGTATTGGTCTTAGCAGACATGAGGTGCTTTTGCAGCAGATGGATTTGATGTGCCAGGCCCTGTGAGTTTGCAGAAGAGTTTGGATGGGGCTTGTGACAATAGAGCACTTATGGAAAGGTGCTGAAGTCTGTTACCAAGAGCTGTATGGCTAGTTGCCTGTAATGGACCTTCACCTCAGGTGATTTGCACAGACAGCTAGGTTGATCATTGAGTGGTGCAATGAACTTTTGAAACAGGGACTGCAACAAGAGGGGGGCACTAGCTCTGTAATGCCAGTGGCTGAGGCCAGGCAGGTTCACATTGGATTCGGGCAGACGGTAGAGGAACTGTAGAGCTGGAAAGCATTGGGCCATTCTCTCTTAATAGATTCTGGCAATGGCAGGCAAGCAAACGGGAAAATTATTCTCATGGCAGCAGATGAATGAACAGGAAAATGGTCCCTTACATTGGCAGGCAAACAATCTGCAATCCACCCTGAGTGAAAGCACCCGTAGCCTTACATAGGCTATGCACACCTTTATCTGCCACATGCTCATGCATGAATCATGCAAAGTGCAAGTGAGAAAGCCTAACATAGCCATTTTCCCTACATTCCACCCCTTTAGGGTTGCTCACTTCACAATCTACATGACAGATATCTTTTGTGATGGTCCCTGTGCAAGGAGTGAGGGATATTTACATAAACAAAAACAGTATAGACTACAGGACCCAAATTACAATGACATAAGCTATACCAAAAATGAAAATAATTACAAAGGTGCCCTTTACACTGTCTCGCTGAGCTCCCTGCCCAGGGGGTTAACTGGAGGCCCACCTCTAGTCCCCTACTGCATGGTAGGTGGGAGGGGCTGTACAGTCCAGGGCCATGTCCATCGACGAAAGTGTCCTTGGTGTGTCTGCCATTGGATGGGAGTAGCTGTATGGTGCAGGAGGGTCTCCACAGGTGCTGGGCACCCCTGTCAGGGTTTTTTATTACTGTCCACAAGTGGCATTTCCATCCAGCAAGGGAGACAGTGCCCCCTGTTGGGCAAATGAGTTAGTAAAATTTTTGTTATTTGCATTTGCTGCCTTTTATTGTTAAAAATGTCACTGGGCCAGGTATGTGATCTGTGAAATTGCTAATTACCTTCCTGCTTAGAAGGTGCCATTGTTATGCTAATGTGTGCTGGAGAAGAGGTTTTGGCACCAGAAAAGTTTTAAAAGGAGAGACGGAGAAGGAAAAAGAAGCCAAGATGGCTGAGAAAGAGAAAGCAGAGTTTGTGCAGAGAGAAGGAGATGGGGAACAGAGGTGAGGGCTTTTACAAGGTCTGCTGAGACTGATGGGGCCTTTGATTCAAGAAAAACTGGAGAAGATTTTTCTGGTGGTGGAACCAGAGAATGTGTCAGTGGCTTTGTGAGCCCTGTGTGTTTGTTTGCTCATCAGCTGGTGCAAGTCTTGAATAAAGGCACCATTTTTTGGCTCCACTCTTTCTTTACCATCTGCCCGAATTTAATGGGAACCTGCATGTGCATGGCCATGATAGCAACAACTACTGGCCATACACCCCCTCTTGTTGAAGTTCCTGCTTCAAGAGTCTATTATACTGCTAGCTATTGGCCTAAAGCTGAAGGTCGAGGTCTTAAACCTGCACTTGTTTCCCTAACAACTGTCATTGCCAGTGTTCTGCTTCTACGGCAAACTGGAGTTCTTGAACCCATAATCCCTTTTCCAATGACTGTTCCATTTCCAGGCACCACTGGTGTTCAGCCTGCATTTCACAATGAAGCTCTCAAAAGTGGTTGGTCTCCTTCTCCAGCAACTCTTGCAGTTCAAACCTTCATTGATTCTCAATTTCAAGCCCACACTGGAGTTCTTGAAATTGGGTGGCCTCTCACACAGAGCTTTTGGTTTCTGCCCCTGGACTATTAAAAACACTCAGCCCACAGCCCTCAACATGGTAGCCACCAGGAACCACATGTTAAAGAACAGCCACTCCTCTATTCCATGCTTCAAGGGTGTCAGTGGCTCTATGCTGATCTGATCAAAATCCTGCCCACTATACCAGATATAATGCCAGTGGCCAAGGCCAGGCAGGTTTACACTGGATTCAGGCAGATGGTAGAGGAACTGTGGTATCAGAAAGTGTTTGGCCATTTCCGTTGAATATATTCTTACAACGGTGAGCAAGCAAACAGGCAGTTTGTTGCTTCTCATGGCAGCAGGCAAACAAACAGAAAAACAGCCCCTTACAGTGGTGGGCAAGCAATCTGCAATCTGCTCTGAGTGAAAGCACCCATAGTCTTACACAGGGTATATATATGTAGCCCAGCCATGTGTTCATGCACTAATCACACAAAGTGCAAGTGAGCAAGTCTTACACAGCTGTTTTCTCTACAGAATTCCTTGCTGGATGGACATGCTACTTGTTGACAGTACTATAAGAGACCCTGATGGGGGGAGCAACAACTGTGGAGGCCTTACTATACCAGGAAGCTGTTCCTATCCAGTTTCAGAGATGCGCCAAGGATACTTTCTTCAATGGACATGGCCCTGGTTTGTACAGGCCCCCCTCTTATGATGGGTGATCTTGGTGGCACTGTGGGGTAGGGAGCTAGAGGTGGGTATCCAGTTAACTCCCTGGCCAAAGTGCTCAGGGAGATGTTGTAAAGGGCACCTGTGTAATTATTGCCATTTTTGGTATAGCTGTGCCTTTGTAATTCAGTTGCTGTAGTCTGTACTGTTTCTTTTTATTTAATGTACTTCACTCCTTGCACAAGGACTATCGCAGAAGATACCTGTTGCATAGATTGTGAGTTGAGCAACCATAAAAGGGTGGAATGTAGGGAAAACCACTGTGTTAGACTTGCTCACTTGTACTTTGCATGATTACTGTGTGAGCACATGGCAGAGCCAGGTGTGTGTAGCCTACGTAAGGTTCAAGTTCAAGAACTTGGCGTGAACTGTGGATTGCTTGTTCACCACTGTGAGAGCTGTTTTGATCTTTGTCACCATCGCCAGGAGAAGCAGTTTTCCCTTGCCTGTTTACTCATCCACTGTTCTGAGAATCTAATAAATAAGAATGGCCCAAAGCTTTCTAGCTTTGCAGTTCCTCTACAGTCTGCCCAAATCCCATGCGAACCTGTCTGGCCTCAGCCACTGGCATTACATGAGATTTCAGACTTTATTTGAGCATTTTTTTCTCAGACCGGAACCAGAAACTGGCCACAGTCAGATTGGGTTCAGACCAGACTGGGTTTGACTTAGAAACTAAACTGGATCTGGGCTCAGAATAGGTCTGACTTAAGTTGCACTCATTCAGTGTGAGGCCTTGGGTGAATAAGATTTTGTTTCAAGGCTGAACAAGCAGGTTAATCTTACCAAAGATAATCTTGAATTACAGTAGTCACAGAGAACTTTTAACCTGGATAAGCTTATCCACTTATAAGGTGCCCTGAAGATAAAGATGTCACAGCCAAGCACTAACCAAAAGGGTTCAGAAAGATTTAGTTTTCTTTCTCTACAGTTTCTGGTGGCCAAGATGACACCCTCTGGGACACATGCCATTCATTGCTCCAGAGCCTAAAGAAAACTGGCAGAAGCCTGCAAAAAGTGAGTTCTTACCAAACTCAGCTCTCTCACATCTCCATCTTTGGTGATTGTTTGAAAGAGGAAGGTAACATTTTACATTGTTCCTTCCTTTCCAAACAGATTGACAGAAAAATAAAAAGTAAGTGTAGAGGCAGTAGTGGAGACCACCATCACAGCCGCCTGGCACATGCAGGTTCACATTTCATTCAGATAGATTCGTGATGGCCAACCTTTTTATAAAAACCGTCCACTTTTGCAGTGCTGGTCAACTTGGTCCCTCCCGCCCATGGTGGGCCAATCGGGGTGCCATTTGGTTGCTCCACTACCGCCCATTTTCTTTATTTCTAGCCTCACACTCAGCAAGGGAATAAATACACACAGCCAGAAAACACTTCCCTTTCCATTCAGGGCTCCCAAAGCCACTGACTCATGGGAGTTTTCCTAGAATCAAAGGCCCCACCTCTGTTTTCCTTCTGCTCTCCGCCATCTTGCTCCTGCCTCCTCTGTGCAACCACATGGCCTCTCTCTCCCACAACAATATGGTCTCTTTCAAAATGGCCTCCTAGTTCTTCTGTTTGAAACATTTTGGTGCAAAAGCCTTCCTCCAGTACACATTAGCATAACCAAGCCCCTTCCCAAGCAGGAAGGTAATCATCCACCCCATGTGGGCAGTGCCATTTTTAACAATAAAAGTGAGCAAAACCAGAAAATACAGATTTTACAAACTCATTTGCCCAATAGTAAGAATTAGATCTTTGAATTGAAACATAAATTTGCTTTTGGGTACTCTTTGTTTTTCAATTCTTTCCCTCCAGGGACTACTACTGCCTTCTGTTTGTCTCATTTTGTGTCCTGAAAATTTAGTTTGGCAACTGTCAGGTTGGAGGCCTCAAAAATATGACTAAATAGAAATGTGAATTTCACCCCATTTAATGCTACATATTCATATGGCCAACAGAAATGTTTGTACTCCATTTGCAGCTAGGAATCTTTTAATTTGCATCTTAGTTATATGATAAAGAAGCAAACTGAAGATAATGTAGTTGGATGGGTGGGTCAGCCTCTATATCACTCAGGTATCAGCCCATTTCTCTGAAGGATTAAAAACAACTATACTGTCTTACAAATCTAGTCTTTACAAGAACAGAAATGTGACTCTAGAAACATTTCAAAGCCCACTTATCCTTTTTACCTATCTCAACCCCCACCCCCATTCATCTCCATAGGTTTGCAGATGTTGTAAAAGATCTGGACTTAGGGAACAAAAGTCCTTCTTAGTGAAACATGCATTCTTTCCCTGTGCCTTTCAAGAGGTGGACAAAAAAAAAAGCCACATACTAAGCCTGACAAGTTCAGGAAAGGCCAGGATGGTGGCATTACAAAATCAGAGATGAAAAGTAACCATATACATGATTTTGTTTATTAGATTCCACATATGAATAAAATCATATTGCACTTTTCTTTCTCTGATTGCTTATTTCACTTAATGTAATAATCTCCAGGTCCACCCATGCTGTGACAAGAGTAAGATTTTCTTCTTTTTTATGGCTACGTAGTATTCCATTGTATAAATATATCACAGCTTTTTAATCCACTCATCTATTGTCGGGCACTTAGGCTGTTTCCATATCTTGGCTATTGTAAATAATACTGCAATGAATATAAGTGTGTATATATTCTTTCAAACTAGTGTTTAGGGTTTCCTTGGATATATTCCTAGAAGTGGAACAAAATAGAAACAGATTCAGAGATTAGACTAACAGTTATTAGAGGGGATGGAGGTTGGGGAGCTGGATGAAATGGGTGAAGAGATTGAGAAAGAAAGAAGAAGAAAGAAAGAAAGAAAGAAAGAAAGAAAGAAAGAAAGAAAGAAAGAAAGAAAGAAAGAAAGAAAGAAAGAAAGAAAGAAAGAAGGAGGAGGAGGAGGAGGGAGGGAGGGAGGGAGGGAGGGAGGGAGGGAGGGAGGGAGGGAGGGAGGAAGGAAGGAAGGAAGGAAGGAAGGAAAGAGAGAAAGAAACTCATAGACATGGACTCATATGCTGATTACCATAAGGAAGGGGTGGGAGGTAGAGGGTGGATAAACGGTGATGGAATGAGACTTGACTTGGGGTGGTGAAAACATAATACACTATATATATGATGTATTATCAAATTATACACCTGGAATATATATAACTTTATTAACTAATATCACCCCAATAAATTTAATTTTTTAAAAAGTAACTACATAGGATAGTCTGAAATTAAATCTTCCTTGGTTGGTTAGAGTGTTGTCCAGATATGCAAAGTTTGGGGTTTGATCCCGGGTCAAGGCACATACAGGAACAGATCGATATTTCTATCTTGCTCTCTATCTCCTGTTCTCTATATATATAATCAATAAATAAATTGAAAAACAAAAACAAAAAAATTTCCTAACTAAAAACAAGTCACAGTAGGTACTCAAATCGTAGGCAAGTATTTTCCCAAAGGTCAAACTCCTTATTAACAGAACCTGTTCATTGTCTTTTTGCTTGTATGATAACATAATACCTTAGGAATGTCAGGGTAATTTGCTTTTTCCAGACCCCTCAGAGCACAATCACTACACCAGAGCACACGACCACAGAACTCCTTATTGTTATTGTGTTCATTGTTAACTGTTAGCTAGCCTATACCCACCAATCTAAAAGAAGTATGTGTCTATTCCTTTTATTTATTTTTTATCCAATTCCAGAGATTCCTCCTCTTTGCTTTCTCCCAACCTCTCCAATCTATCACCGCTGGATTTTATATAATCCCCTTATATCTTCTACTTTGATTCTGATATATAGAGTAAGTGGTAAAACTGTCATCTTTCAGAGCATTTTCTCAATCCACTTTCAGAGCTTCCTGGCAATTGTTGTCAGTTTAGTTCAAATAAACTCCTAAAAATTCTCCACAGGTTTAATATTTTTATATTGACAGGAAAAAAATTCTGCCTAGTCTTTCCAGAAACCAAGGTAATTCTTATCATGGGGGGGGAGAAAAGGCTATTTTGAAAACTACCCTTATAAAAAATTTTAAGTCTCTTTCATAAATAGTAAAAAGCTTTAGCCATCTGAGCAGGTAACTTTAACTTATTCCAGTTGCCATAAACATAGTTTGAATTTATGACAGAATTTGTTGGCAAGAAAGATAATTTAAGTTGTGGTTAGTTGCTTAATGTTTCATAAAATTTTTATGAGTAATCTAAATATAATTGTTAAGAACAAGTAAGTTAAATATATGTAAGATAAAACTTTATAAGTAAGTCTTTTAGCATTAACTGTGTTTTGTGATAAGTCTATTAAAATAGTTTTAAAAATCCTTTTAAGACTGACCAGGCAGTGGCACAGTGGATGGAGCATTGGCCTGGGACACAGAGGACCCACTTTTGAAACCCTGAGGTCGCGAGCTTGAGTGTGGGCTCATCCAGCTTGAGTGTGGGGTTGGTGGCTTGAGTGTGGGATCATAGACATGACGCCATGGTTGCTGGCTTTAGCCCAGAGTTGCTGGCTTGAGAAAGAGGTTACTGGCTTGAGCAAGGGGTCACTGGCTCGGATGTAGCCCCTGGTCAAGGCACATATGAGAAAGAAATCAGTGAACAACTAAGGTATCGCAAAGAATTTCTTATCTCTCTCCCTTCTTGTCTGTCTCTAACTGTCTCTCTCTCTTTCTCTCTCTCTCTATCCCTCGCTAAAAATAAATAAATAAATAAATAAATAAATAAATAAATAAATAAATAAAATTTTTTCAATAACTTAAAATGTTAAAGTTATACTGAGGTAACTTAAATGATAGATATTCATTGAATATCTAGATCATTTCCCAGTAAATTAAAACAGAAACATTAAGTAGTGAACATAGGTTTTAGTTTTGGCTTCCTTTTACAGAGGAATTAAAGATATTTGGGCTTTTAGCATTTTATTCCACATTAAAAAAATTAATATAGAAAGAATATACTTTTAGAAATTATAAATGTACTTATAAGTTTGCCAACCTTCAGAATGCTAGTGTAACAATCCAAAAGTGCTTTGTTCTTAGTTTTTACTAGGAATTAAGGATTATAAAGGTTAAAAATTCTAATTAATATATGTAATTAAAATTGCTTAGAAGTAATAAAGGTGAAAGAAAGAAGTGTATAAATAGTAAGAAAAGTAAAATGACTCATTGTTCTAAAATGAGAAAGAGAGGAAAGTAAGAATGGATATGAAGAAAGTTGTAGGAGGTTTGTAGGACAGGAAACTTGGGGAAGAAATTTTATGTGTGGTCAAACTAAGATTGGAATAAGTTTATTTAAATTTTTAAAGAATAAATGTTAATATCAAAAGCACATTGGTACAAAATTAAAATTTGGTATTCTCCTTGCTAGAAGACAAAGTCTTATTGGATTATTGGTCAATTCTTGATAATAGATGGTAAAGTTTAAGGTTGTTTATTTGTTTTTACCTTATGAGTAATCACCTGGAAAGCAAAAACTTTGTGTCTTACAAAATAATTTATTATGCAACACCTGGTCTTTTTTAGGTCTTTGATAACTTAAGAAAACCCACTCTTCTCAATAATAAAAGCTAGGTATTGTTTACAACTATAAAATATTCTGTATTTGCCTTTAAAATCTTCTATTGTAACTTTGGAGAAAAAGATAATTATGTGTTATTTTATTATGATCTGTGATATGTGATCCTATTTATGTAGTTAAATGTCCAAACCTTTTTACATTTTGATAACTTCTCAAATCAAATTTTAAATAGAGTCTTTTTACTTTAAAGTAACTTTGAGATTTCCCAGAAGCCCCCTTACAAACCTCAAAGTATTGGCCTGACCCGTGGTGGCGCAGTGGATAAAGCGTCGACCTGGAAAAGCTGAGGTCACCGGTTCGAAACCCTGGGCTTGCCTGGTCAAGGCACATATGGGAGTTGATGCTTCCAGCTCCTACCCCCTTCTCTCTCTCTGTCTCTCTCTCCTCTCTCTCCCTCTCTGTCTCTCTCCTCTCTAAAAATGAATAAAGAAAATTTAAAAAAATTAAAAAAATACAAAAAACCCTCAAAGTATTAGTCTCTCACCTTGTAAAAGAGATGTTAAATATACTAGGTTTATGTTACATGGGAAGCATTGTCAAGTGATGATAAACCTACTTAGGTTATACTTGTATCAATAAATATTATTAATATGTATTCTAGAAATTATGTGAAATACCTTCTCATAAGTCCTGGTTTAATATTATCATTCATAATTTTGGTTGTTATCTTAAAATGTTGAATGTCACAGAAATAACCAAATTTCCTTCATATGAACTCTCATCAGCTTTTTAACCATGGGCATTTTTAAGTATTTTGTCATTTACTGACAGTTATTGCTTTACTCTGATACTTTTGCAAAAAATGAAATTTATGGAAAGGACCTCACCACTGACATTGCTGCCAAACTACACAGTATTGAAACTTGGGGGCATATTTCACAACCAAAAAAGGCTCCATCTGACATCTGAGCCTGGGTAAATACTGGGGGCCACAAAACCATATTGACTAGGAAGAGAAGTACCAGGCATTGAGATACATTGCTTCATCCTAAGATCTTTTAGCTGAAAAAGGAGATGTTTGTGTTATGGCCAATACCTCTTGCTGCACTTGGATTGACACCTCTGTGGAGGTTGAAATTCAGCTAATAAGATCAGTGAAAAGCCAGCTGACTTTAAAACATGTCTCCTTCAGTGGGGTCTTTTTTTTTTAACTTATTTGATTCTCATTGGTTTAGGTCTTGGGCACCATGGCTCCAAACTATACTTCAGACTATGGGAATTACTCCATTTATAATAATGATTGGATGCTGTGTTCTCTCAAAAACATTAAATGCATGTTTTCAGACACAAACCACCAAGGAAATGGTCTCCTTCAGACTAAAACATCAGAAAAGTAATCAAGAGAATGACCAACTTAAAGAATGTGGAACCAGTGTTGTAACCTGTGAATACCACACAAAAATTCAGCAAAAAATTGTGAGACCTCCAAAGCACAGATGGGAGTAGCACTAATAACTTAATTTTGAATCACATTTTTTAATTAGGGTGAAAGTCTGATCAAAAGGTGGAAATCATCAAAATAACACAACAGGACCAGAATGGAGTTGCTTATGTTAAGTCCCATGTCACTAAACTAAGACTTAGTTACAGTTTGGATGGTCACATAAATGGAATCTTAAACCAGTGAATTAGAAATCACCTGATCAGCACCATTCAGTCACCTGCAGGATACAACCCAGTCAGCCCCTAAATAAAGTAACTTTTATTTTATTAATTTTAATTTATTGTGTTAACATGAGTTTAAGTGTCCCACTCAATATAACTCCCTCACCGAGAAGGAAGATGGAGGAGCTCCAGTGGCGCAGTCTGTTAGCGCGGTACTTATACAGAAGGAAGATGGTGACGGAATAGGCAGATGTTTCAACTGCTGCCTCCCAGGACAGAATTGGATTACAACTTAATTTAAGAACAATCATCTTGAAAAACCAACTTTGGACTGAACTAAGAGGAATCTAAACCCAAAAATCACCAAACTAGATACACCAAGACTGGTAGGAAGGGCGGAGATGCTGAAAGGACTTCCCTGAGCGAGCAGCAGCCCGAAGGGACTCTCATGGCAGGGTGGGTTGCCTTGAGAGGTGTGGGTCCTCAGCCCCAAGCCCATAGCCCCAGCCTAGAGCCCCAGAGCCTAGAAGAAGTGCCCAGACAGCATTTAGCTGTGAAAAGAGCCGGGTTTCTGTCTATGAGAAAGAGATACACTTCTCAGACGCAGACTCTGTTTTAAAGGGCCTGTGTAGAAAACTTTGTTCACAGACAATTACTCCGGGGCTCTGGCAGGGGAGAGCTGAGAGAACTGGAGTTGTGTGAGGAGAGCATAAAGTTGGAGGCCCAGGGACAGACACTGTAGGGAAGGAAACCGGAACCCCTGTGCTGAGTCATACTCCAGTACTGCAGTTGCCATCTTTCTTGGGCAAAGCATCCCCTTTGTGCAGCATCAGCCAGGGAAAAAGCAGCTGCTTCACCCCAGGGGTCTCCTACCCCAGACATGGCTATGGGTTGTTCTGAGAGGCCTGGAAGCAGGGGGCATGTCAGTGGCTCAGTTGTCTGGTGTTGAGACCAGAGATTCCCCCCCACACACACACTCTCCAGAGTCTATGACTGGTGCTTCCACCTCACAAGAGACACAGCTGAAACTGTCCAGAGAGGGGGAATACCACACCTCTGGGTGTCAGAGGCCACACCCACTGGACTCCTGGGGACAAGGGGCAGAGCCACACCCACCACCCTTCCTAATCTCTGAATGGCCACAGGCTCTAGACTCTAGCAGAGGTTTTTTTCAGTGGCTCAGCCCAAGAAGGAGCCAGCAGACAGAGGGTGCAGGAGGAGTAACTCAGGGAAACTTGGCCATTTGAGCGGTCTTTCCCCCAGGACCAGAGTGAGTAAAATCCAGCCTAGGAGTGCAGCTTGGTATTTCCATGTACACCTGGGCCCAGGAGAGGCAACCACAAACTCTGAATTTCTTGTAGCTCCAAGAAGGTTGCTGAGGGCCAGTTATGGGCAGTGTCTCCCACTGGTCCACACTGTGTTCCTGCTTGAGAGGCCCAGGACTGGCACATCCAGAGGCCAGCTGTGGAAAGCATTGGTTCAGTATCTAACAACCCTTACAAAAGTGGTATCCCAAGGTATCCTCACACCAGGTTCAGCCAAGATGAGTTCTACTCTCTTTGATCAGCACCAGCACAACAGCTTCTATGCACTGGATAGGTAGGAGCTTCACAGTCAGCTGGCCTGGGCACTGAATATTCTGTCCTGCTAGGCTAGATTCCACAGGGGGAAGGAAGAGAGGCTTGGAGCATGGACATTTAAATTGTGGGTCCCTGTCAGTCTATTGTTGGATCTGGTCAAGGGGCTTAGCCACCTTTGGGAGGGGCACAGTCAGCCCCATGAAAGGACTCTTTCAGTCTTCCTCCCTGAGACCAGGGTCACAACAGCTGAAAGAACTTCTGCAGAGGGGACTGGCAGCCACACTCTGTCTGAAACTGCTGCTCACCTTGTTGGGGAGAAATTAAATTTGAGTATTCAGCAGTGGCTGAGGGATCAAGCTCTGGAGTAGGGGCCATATTCCCTGTACTGAGATCTTGACCAAAAAATTTCTAAGGTAGAAGGTCCCACAAACATTGTATTTACAAGCAGAGTTGCCCTAATCCACCAAACATGCAACCTGTAGAAGGGTTGGTTGGGTGAGGCCAATCTGAGCTCACACTACAGTCTTACTACAGAAGACTATGGGAAGATGATACAGCTGCAAGAGGAGGAGGAGCAGCTGAAAAGTGGAGACAAATCTTACAAAGCTTGGGGTTTTTATGAAGCTCTTGTCATCTCTAAGCAGGAGTGAGCTGATCCTTTTAAAAGTTTGGCTGTTCCCACAGTACCCAGACACAGAAAACGCAGTCATAAACAATAAAAAGTACAGTAGCTACAGACTAGTAGCCCACAGAGGGTTACAAACAACAGCTGCTACCAACCCAAGAAGAACTAAAGTCAACACTACTGGTAGTGGGTAGCAGACAGCATCAACCCTAGACTCAACTACCTACATAAGCAGCACACCGAAAGGTGGAGTCTAGCAGACACCAGACACTATGGAGAATAAATACGCCCAACAGGACAGACATTGCACAGTGTGTAACACACATAATCAAGGTTATCCCTTACAGCCAGCCAGGCTGGAGGGATAAATAGACCCACAAAAAGACCAATTGCATTGAATACTCACATACAACAAGAGAAAAAATAGTACCCTCAAGAAGTATTCCCAGAACAAGGAAAAAAAAGTGGCCTGGAGGACAGTACCACTGAGCTCATCTTCTTCAGAAAGAACACACAAAAATTTCAAAGTCAGACAGTGCTACTTAATACACAGACAAAATGGGCAGACAGAGAAATGCAACCCAAATGAATCAACAAGAGAAATCCCCCCCCCAAAAAAACTGAATGAGATGGAAGTAACCAAAATACCAGATGCAGAGTTTAAAATACTGATTTTTAGGATGCTCAAGGATCTTAGAGCAACAATGAATGGACATAATGAGCAACTAAATAAAGAAATAGCAAGCATCAAAAAGGACATTGAGGCCCTGGCCGGTTGGCTCAGTGGTAGAGCGTCGGCCTAGCATGCAGGGGTCCCGGGTTTGATTCCCAGCAGGGCACACAGGGGAAGTGCCCATCTGCTTCTCCACCCCTCCCTCTCTCCTTACTCTCTGTCTCTCTCTTCCCTTCCTGCAGCCGAGGCTCCATTGGAGCAAAGATGGCCCAGGTGCTGGGGATGGCTCCTTGGCCTCTGCCCCAGGTGCTAGAGTGGCTCTGGTCGCGACAGAGCGATGCCCCGGAGTGGCAGAGCATCGCCCCCTGGTGGGCAGAGCGTCGCCCCCTGGTGGGCGTGCCGGGTGGATCCCGGTCGGGTGCATGCGGGAGTCTGTCTGACTGTCTCTCCCCATTTCTAGCTTCAGAAAAACACACACACACAAAAAAAAGGACATTGAAATCATAAAAACCAGTCAGAAATGACAAATACAATATCAGAAATGAAGACCGCACTACAAAGAATAGCAGGCAGGATGAAGCAAAGGATTGAATCAGTGATTTAGAGGATAAGATAAACAAAAGCACAGAAGCACAGCAACAAAAAGAAAAGAGGCTTAAAAGTCTGAGAAAACACTAAGAGAAGTCTATGACAGCATGAAGAGAAATAACATCCGCATCATAGGGGTTCCTGAAGGAGAAGAGAATGAACAAGGAATAGAGAACCTGTTTGAAGAAATCATAGCTGAAAATTTCCCTAAATTGATGAAGGAAAAAGTCACACATTTCAAGAAGCACAGAGAGTTTTATTAAAGAGAAACCCAAAGAGGCCTATAGCAAGACACATCATAATTAAAGTGTCAAAGTTAAGAGACAAAGAAAGAATACTAAAACCTGCAAGAAAAAAGCAGTTAATTATCTACAGAGGAGCCCCCATCAGAATGACAGCTAACTTCTCAACAGAAACACTTGTGGCCAGAAGGGATTGGAAAGAAATATTCAAAGTGATGCAAAGCAAGAACCTAGAACCAAGACTTCTTTATCCATCAAGGCTATCATTTAAAATTGAAAGAGAAATAAAAAGCTTTCTAGACAAAAGAAAAAAAAAACTCAAGGAATTTATTACAACCAAACCATTACTGCAAGAAATGTTAAGAGGCCTGCTGTAAAAAGAGCAATGAAAAAAAAAAAACCCTAAAAAAATTGTAGATTTAAAGAATAAAATGGCAATAAATAACTACATATCAATAATAACCTTAAATTTAAATAAATTAAAAGCTCCACTCAAAAAACATTAGGATAGCTATGTGGATAAGAAAACAGAACCCATACCTATGCTGTCTACAAGATACCCACTTCAGAACAAAAGATACACATAGACTAAAAGTGAAGGAATGGAAAATGTATTTTATGCAAATGGAATAAAAAAAAAAGCTGGGGTGGCAATACTTATATCTGATAAAACAGACCTTAAAACAAAGGCTATAATAAGAGATAAAGAAGGTCACTACATAATAATAAAGAGAGCAATCCAACAGGAAGACATAACCATTGAAAATATCTATGCACCTAATATTGGAGCACCTAAATATATAAAGCAGATTTTGAATGGACATAAAGGGTGAGATCAACAGCAATACCATAATAGTAGGAAATTTTAATACCCCACTAAAATCAATGGATAGGTCCTCCAGACAAAAAAATAACAAAGAAAGAGTGGCCTTAAATGACACACTAGATCTACTGGATTTAATAAATATCTTCAGAACCTTTCACCCTAAAGCAGCAGAATATACATTCTTTTCAAGTGCTCAGGGTACATTCTCTAGTAGAGACCACATGTTAAGACACAAAACAAGTCTCAATAAATTTAAGAAGATTGAAATCATATCAAGCATCTTCTCTGATCACAATGTCATGAAACTAGAAATCAACTACAATAGAAAAACTGAAAAACATTGAAACATTGGAGGCTAAATAGCATGTTATTAAATAACAAATGGGTTAACAACAAGGTCAAGGAAGAAATAAAGAATTTCTTTAAAACAAATGATAATAAACATAAAACAACTCAAAATTTAAGGGACACAGCAAAAGCAGTCCAGAGAAGGAAGTTTATAGCATTACAGGCATACCTTAAGAAACAAGAAAAAGCTCAAATAAACAATTTAACCCTGCATCTAAAAGAACTAGAGAAAAAACAACAAACAAAGCCCAGAAGAAGTAAAAGGAAGGAAATAATAAAGATCAGAGAGGAAATAAGTGACATAGAGGCTAAAAAAAAATACAGAAGATCAATGAAACCAAGAGCTAGTTTTTTGAAAAGGTAAACAAGATAGATGAATCTTTAACCAGACTCATAAAGAAAAAAAGAGAAAGGACTCAAATAAGTAAAATTAGAAATGAAAGTGAAGAAGTAACATCTGATGCCACAAAAATACAAAGGATAGTAAGAAAATACTATGAAGATATGTATGCCAAAAATTGGACAACCTAGGCAAAATTGATAAATTCCTAGAAACATATAATCTTTCAAAACTCAATCTGGAAAAATCAGAAAACCTAAACAGACCGATTACAACTAATGAAATTGAAACAGTTATCAAAATCCTCCAAGCAAACAAAAGTCCTGGACCAAATGGCATCACAGGCGAATATTATCAAATATTAAAAGAAGAACTAACTCCTATCCTTTTCAAGCTATTTCAAAATTTCAAGAGGAGGGAAGACTTCCAAGCTCCTTTTCTGAGGCAAGCATAATCCTCATTCCAAAACCAGGTAAAGACACTACAAAGAAAGAAAACTAGGCCAATATCTCTGATGAACTTAGATGCTAAAATTCTCAACAAAATATTAGCAAATCAGATCCAGCAATGCATAAAAAAAATCATACATCATGATCAAGTGGGATTTATTCTGGGGAGGCAGGACTGGTAGAATTTTTGCAAATCAAGCAATGTGATTCATCACATAAACAAAAAGAAGGAGAAAAACCATATGATTATTTCAATAGATGCAGAAAAAGCATTTGATAAAATCCAGCACCCTTTCATGATCAAAACTCTCAGCAAAGTGGGAATACAGGGAACATACCTCAACATGATAAAAGCCATCTATGAGAAACCCACAGCCAACATCATACTCAATGGGCAAAAATTAAAAGCAATCCCCTTAAGATCAGGAACAAGGCAGGGGTGCCCCCTTTCACCACTCTTATTTAAAATAGTCCTGGAAGTCCTAGCCACAGCAATCAGACAAGAAGAAGAAATAAAAGGCATTCAAGTTGGAAAAGAGGAAGTAAAACTATCATTATTTGCAGATGATATGATATTGTATATAGAAAACCCTAAAGTCTCAGTCAAAAAACTACTGGACCTGATAAATGAATTCAGCAAAGTGGCAGGATATAAAATCAATACTCAGAAATCAGAGGCATTTTTATACACCAACAATGAACAGTCAGAAAGAGAAATTAAGGAAACAATTCCCTTCACAATTACAACCAAAAAAATAAAGTACCTAGGAGTAAACTTAACCAAGGAGACTAAAGACTTGTACTCGGAAAATTACAAAGCATTGATAAAAGAAATCAAGGAAGATACAAACAAGTGGAAGCATATACCGTGCTCATGGTTAGGAAGAATAAACATCATTAAAATGTCTATATTACCCAAAGCAATCTATAAATTCAATGCAATTCCTATTAAAATACCAATGGCATACTTCAAAGATATAGAACAAATATTTCAAAAATGTAAATGGAACCAAAAAAGGACACTAATAGCCTCAGCAATCTTGAAAATGAAGAATAAAGGGGGGGGGGAGTATCCCACTTCCTGATATCAAGTTATACTCCAAATCCATTATACTCAAAACAGCTTGGTACTGGCATAAGAACAGGCATACAGATTAAAGGAACAAAACAGAGAACCCAGAAATAAACCCATGCCTTTATGGTCAATTGATATTTGACAAAGAGGTAAGAGCATACAATGGAGTAAAGATAGTTTCTTGAATAAATGGTGTTGGGAAAATTGGACAGGTACATGCAAAAAAATGGAACTAGAGCACCAACTTACACCATTCACAAAAATAAACTCAAAATAGCTAAAAGACTTAAATGTAAGTCATGAAATCACAAGCATCTTGGAAGAACACATAGGCAGTAAACTCTTTGATATCTCTCGTAGCAATATTTTTTTCACTTTTTTTTTATAAAGATTTTATTTATTCATTATAGAGAGGGGAGAGAGAGAGAGAAGGGGGGAGGAGCTGAAAGCATCAACTCCCATATGTGCCTTGACCAGGCAAGCCCAGGGTTTTTGAACCGGCAACCTCAGCATTTCCAGGTTGACACTTTATCCACTGCGCCACCACAGGTCAGGCCTCATAGCAATATTTTTGCTGATTTTTATCCAAGGGCAAGTGAAATAAAGGACAGGATGAACAAATGGGACTATATCAAACTGAAAAGCTTTTGCATCCAAAAGACACCATGAACAAAATAAAAAGACAATCCACACAATGAGAGAACATATTTGCCAATATGTCTGATAAGGGGTTAATAACCAAAATTTATAAAGTGCTTCTAAAACTCAACACTGGGAAAGTAAATAATCCAATTTAAAAATGAGCAAAAAAACTGAACAGACACTGCTACAAAGAAGACATACAAATGGCCAATAGGCATATGTAAAAATGTTCAATGTCACTAATCATCAGAGAAATGCAAATTAAAACCACAATGAGATACCACCTCACACCTGTCAGAATGGCGTTCATTAACAAATCAACACACAGTTAAGTGCTGGTGAGGGTCACCTCACACCTGTCAGAATGGCGTTCATTAACAAATCAACACACAGTTAAGTGCTAGTGAAGGTGTGGAGAAAAGGGAACCCTCCTGCACTGCTGGTGGGAATGCTGACTTGTGCACCCAGTGTGGATAACTATGTATACGCGGTTTCCTCAAAAAATTAAAAATGGAACTGCCTTTTGACCCAGCTATCCCACTTTTAGGAATATATCTAAGAATACCCAATCACTGATTCAAAAGAAGATATGCACCCCATGTTTACTGCAGCACTGTTTATAATAGTCAAGATCTAGAAACAGCCCAAGTGTCCATCAGTGGATGATTGGACTTATCTGCACCAAATAAAAGGAAAACCCTCTCAGTTTCTATAGGATGATGTGGCAGCATGTGCGCATGCGCAGATGATGACCTAACACCGTGTATACAGCTGAGCAGCCCACGGCCACGCCAGCCAAGATGTGGACGGTACAGAGGAAAGTTCAGTGTGTTCTGTGGCTCGCTAAATTCAAATCTGTGACCAAAGTGCAATGTGAATATCGGTGCATTTATAACAAAGCGCCACCTCATAGGAATAACATTACTCGGTGGGATAAGCAGTTGAAGGAAACTGGCAGTTTGGTGGAGAAATCCCGTTCTGGTAGGCCATCAGTCAGTGACGAGTCTGTAGAAGCTATACAGGATAGCTACCTAAGGAGCCCTAAAAAAATCTGTGCGTGAGCCCACATCGAACTGCACTGAATAGATATGAAACTGGGAGAGCTTTCCTTTTATTTGATGCAGATTTCACATTTCTATTGTCTTTTGTTGCTTTCCTGTGACTGGTCAAAAGTGCACCATGCCTTTACGGACACACTGTATATACACAATGCAATACTACATGGCTGTGAAAAAGAAGGAAATCTTACCATTTGTGACAGCATGGATGGACCTGGAGATTATTATGCTAAGTGAAATAAGCCAGGCAGAGAAAGAAAAATATTATATGATCTCACATATATGTGCAATCTAATGAACAAAGTGAACTGAGGAACGGGATAGAGGCAGAGATGAGGTCACAGGGACCAGAGAGACAGCAGTCAGAGGAAAGGGGATGAGGGGATGGGATCAGAGAAGACAAAGGGATTAGTGAAATTATATGTATATATACATAACACAGAGATATAGACAGCAGGACATCAAATCCTAGATGGAAGGGGGGAGGGAGTTAGGGGAGAGGGGAGCAAAGAGGGTATAAAAAGGGACACAGGGGTGGGGGTGAGGGAGTTATATTCAGTGGGATACTTGAATCCATGTAAACACAATAAATCAAAAATTAATAAAAATTAATAAAAGAAAATTAAAAAAAAAAAACAGAAACAAAAACTTTCCCTCACCCCACACTATTGTCTCCCATTACCCCTCCTTTGCCCCCCTCCCCCTAACTCCTTCCCTTTGAGATTTGCTGTCCTGTTATCTGTATCTATGTGTTATGTGTATATAATTTCATTATTCCCTTCACCTTCTCTGATCCCATCCCTTCTTCCCCCTTCCCTCTGCCAGCTGTCCCTCTGTTCACCTCTGCCTCTATTCCATTCCTTAGTTCACTTTGTTTATTAGATTCCGCATATAAGTGAGATCATATGATATTTGTCTTTCTCTGCCTGGCTTACTTCACTTAGCATAATAATCTCTGAGTCCATCCATGCCATCGCAAAAGGTAAGATTTCCTTCTTTTTCACAGCCACATAGTATTGCATTGTGTATATGTAAATAAGGTATCTTTGTACTAACCAATCTGAGTTTTGCCCAGTATAACTTTCTTATTCCTGCTTCATTTTGCTTTTAAGTTTTTCATTTTTTACAGCTCCTTGGTGATTCTTTCTATATGCTAGATTGAATACTGCCTGATTCAAATCAATTTTTGTTCCAATGCACTTAAAATTTTTAATATGCCCATTTATCTTATAATGTTAATGATTATATATAAAAAAAAATCCTGCTGAACCCAAAGCTTCTGGTTATGGTGCCTGGACTCCAAGACAGTGTCGATAATGAAAATAGTTTAGCAAATTGTAATGCTGGTGGTAGAGGCCAGGCAGGTTTACATTGAATTCAGACAGATGGCAGAGGAGCTGTAGAGCTGGAAAGTCTATGGTCATACACATATATTGGAGGCTTGCAAAGACAGGGGAGCAAATAAACAAAAACAGGGAAAGAGCTAATAAAGAAAGGAAAATCTGCTTTCCTCAGTGAAGGGCAAAGGAACATTAATATAGCACCTCACAGTGGTGGGATAGTGATCGGAGAGAATCAACCCCAACGGAAAACACCCGTAGTTTTACATAGATCATACACACATGGCAGTGCCATGTGCTCATGCACTCATCAAGCAGAGTGCTTGCAGCTGGTAAACCAGCAATCAAGCTTAACACAGCTGTTTTCCCCACACAAACCTGAACAGTTGAAAAAGAAGTGTATTAAGATGTCCAGTTTCTGATTCTGTGTATAGGAACCTTGGAAGTTGTCACTCGGCCATAACAACAAATAAAAAACTAAACAGACCACAAAATCAACAAGCCTTCTTGGATCCTTAGAATGATGGAGTACATGGGCAAAGTGGTATTTCCAAGAATGGAGAGACAGACACAGACAAATACAGGGAGGCAGATTTACCAGAGCTAAAACTCACTTGATTAAACCACCACTGGAACCAGTGCTGGGTTAGGAAAACCTTAACTGTAATTGACAAATTTCTGGAGTTTCAATGCAGACATCTCAGAAAGTTAAAGTCTCCAAGGGACTCAATCATGAGAGACCCCACAATATTATGAGGTTTATCTTTAAGAACGAGACCAGGGGCCCTGGCAGGTTGGCTCAGCGGTAGAGCGTCGGCCTGGCGTGCAGGGGACCCGGGTTCAATTCCCGGCCAGGGCACATAGGAGAAGTGCCCATTTGCTTCTCCACCCCCCCTCCTTCCTCTCTGTCTCTCTCTTCCCCTCCTGCAGGAGCCAAGGCTCCATTGGAGCAAAGATGGCCTGGGCGCTGGGGATGGCTCCTTGGCCTCTGCCCCAGGCGCTAGAGTGGCTCTGGTCGCAGCAGAGCGACGCCCTGGAGGGGCAGAGCATTGCCTCCTGGTGGGCAGAGCATCGCCCCTGGTGGGCGTGCTGGGTGGATCCTGGTCGGGCGCATGCGGGAGTCTGTCTGACTGTCTCTCCCCGTTTCCAGCTTCAGTAATAAAAGAAAAAAAAAAAAAAAAGAACAAGACCAGGTTCCCATAGTAAATATCAGTGGTGGGATTCAAATAATTTAACAACTGGTTCTCTGGCTTAATGGCCATTTTAAGTATAAGAAAAAAGATATACCAAAAGGTAGTTTATTATTTAATACTTAAATAAGAACAATAAAAGAGGTACACAGAACTAGATTATGTTATAAGAGTTATAAAATTGATGAAAAGTATTAAATATTACCTGGCAAAAGACAATAAAACTCTTATTTGAGATATTTCCATGCTGTTTCTTAACTGGCATCCTCATTTGCAGTGTTTTTCACCTATGGACAGAATGAACATTACTATGAGCACTTAGAATACATTGTTGTACAGATGAATGCTAAAAGAGAGTGAGGAATGTAAATCTGTGATTTCTACATTGGGCAGCTGCCCAGGTGCCCACCTTAGAGAAAGCCCTGATTACAAGTGCCATTTTATTTATTTATTTTTTACAGAGACAGAGAGTGAGTCAGAGAGAGGGATAGACAGGGACAGACAGACAGGAACGGAGAGAGATGAGAAGCATCAATCATTAGTTTTTCATTGCGCATTGCAACACCTTAGTTGTTCATTGATTGCTTTCTCACATGTGCCTTGACCGCGGGCCTTCAGCAGACCGAGCAACCCCTTGCTGGTGCCAGCAACCTTGGGTCCAAACTGGTGAGCCTCGCTCAAACCAGATGAGCCCGCACTCAAGCTGGCGACCTCGGGGTCTCAAACCTGGGTCCTTCCGCATCCCAGTCCAACGCTCTATCCACTGCGCCACCACCAGGTCAGGCTACAAGTGCCATTTTAACAACCAGTTCACTGAACTCAACAAAAAAGTAGGTATTGGTTCTGTCAAACCAGAGCAAACTGGCTGAATCCCACCACTGGTAAATATCCTCTCCTTCTCGGAGAGGTAGAGAAAAGGGAACCATCTTGAATTAACCCACAGCATTCTGTTCTTAATAAGGCCTGCCCTCAGGAGAAATTAGTTAAACAGAGCCTAACTTTCTGGGCAAGGGAAATACCAAACTCCAGCAAACTGTAGCCATCCTGTCCTATCTAATTGGGGGGGGGGGGGGAGGAGAAACACTTGTGAAGTTCACAGGCCAAAGGCACAGGACTAATTAAAAAATTGAAGTCTAATTATAGGACCACAGAACACTCCCTCCACCCCACCCCAAAACCTCATGATGACATACTAAATCCTTATTCGAAGCAATTTCTTTCACCTTGTACATCATTTATGGCTGTCAAGAAAGGAACATAAGGCATACCAAAAGGCAAAATATACAATTTAAAAAGACAAAGTAAGATTGTATTTTGGAAGAAGTCACAAAACTCAACCATAAGAAAGCAACCTACTCTGGCTGAATAGCTCAGTTGGTCAGTGTCAGCCTGACATCTCCAGGTTGAGGGTTTAGTCCGCTTTCAGGGCACATACAATAATCAACCAATGAATGCATAATGGGTGGAACAACAAACCAATGGCTCTCTCCCTCCCTCCCTTCTCCTGTCTTGGACATGAGGCAACAGGGACTCTATACATTGCTGATGAGAATAAAATGTGGTACAGCTACTTCGGAGGACAGTTTGGAGATTTCTTCATAACTAATGTACTCTTACCATATGGTCCAGTAATCACTTTCCTAGAATTATTGGATATTTACCCACACAAAACCTGCACAATTTAAAAAGAAAAAGCAAGATCAGGTTTTGGAAGATTTCATAAAAGTTAACATATTTATAGCTGCTTTATTCATAATTGCCAAAACTTGGAAACAACTAAGATGTCTTTCAGTAAGTAAATGGATAAATAAACTGGGTACATTTAGACATTGAAACATTATTTATTGCTACAAAAAAATGAGCTATCAAGTTATGATAAGACATAGAGGAAACTTAAATGCATATTACTAAGTGAAATAAGTCAATCTGAAAAAGTGCATTCTGTATGTTTCCAACTATATGACATTCTTTTTTATATTCTATTTAGAAAATTAAATTTAATAGAATGACATTGATCAATAAGAGTACATAGGTTTCAGGTAAACATTTCTATAGCATTTGAATTGTTGATTATGTTGTATACCCATCACGCAAAGTCAAATTATTTTCCATCACTGTATACTTGTCCCTCTTTATACCTTTCCCCTAACCCCTTCCCTATATCTCCATCACCCATGTAACCACTTTACTTTTATTTATGTCCATGTGTCTCAGTTTTATATCCCACCTGTGTGTGAAAGTATTATATAGTTTTTAGCTTTTTCTGATTTACTTATTTCACTTAGTATAATTATTCAAGGTTTATCCATGTTGGAAATGGCAATAAGGAGGGAGTGACATCAGAGAAATGGCACCATGAGGAGTGATACTGATAAATCTCCCTAAAATTTCAACAAGTTCTTCTACCAGAGATAGAAAAATCGGCCCTGGCCGGTTGGCTCAGCGGTAGAGCGTCGGCCTAGCGTGCGGAGGACCCGGGTTTGATTCCCGGCCAGGGCACATAGGAGAAGCGCCCATTTGCTTCTCCACCCCTCCGCCGCGCTTTCCTCTCTGTCTCTCTCTTCCCCTCCCGCAGCCAAGGCTCCATTGGAGCAAAGATGGCCCGGGCGCTGGGCATGGCCCTGTGGCCTCTGCCTCAGGCGCTAGAGTGGCTCTGGTCGCAATATGGCGACGCCCAGGATGGGCAGAGCATCGCCCCCTGGGGGGCAGAGCACCACCCCTGGTGGGCGTGCCGCGTGGATCCCGGTCAGGCGCATGCGGGAGTCTGTCTGACTGTCTCTCCCTGTTTCCAGCTTCAGAAAAATGAAAAAAAAAAAAAAAAAGAAAAATCTATCCTTGGAGTGTCTAGAAGTCCCACACACTGAACATGAAGGTATGATTGAGCGAAAAATTGACTAAATATATAATCAGCTACGAAGGAAATAAGATGGAGAAAGGAACACCCCACCTTCCTCATTAACCTAAGCAAGGGCTGCTTTCACTTAGAACTGAGATAGGGGGCTAAGGGTGTGGAGGGAGCCGGGCAGTGGCACAGACGTCCAAGCCAAGGAAAGACTGTGCCTGCAGCGACTCAGCCAACATGAGCTAATGCCCGCACCAGACCCTGACAAAGATGGGCAAGTGGCGGCCGCTATTAGCCCCGATATCCTGCTCGGCAAGCGCGGATAGTGTGCAAGAGGTTCCTCCTAGCACCCTGGGAGTGGATGCCTGTGTTACCGGACAGAGGGGCAGAGTCAGAGGCCTTTGTGTGGGCTATGACCAGTGTCTCAGTGTGGTCCCTGCACCCTGAACAGCGGCACGCGGGGAGTGCGTGAAAATGACCTTCCTTATACCTGAACTTCTCCAGGCAGGCAGGGCACCTCACCCCGGGCAAGTGGCAGCCATTAGCCCTGATATCCTGGTCAGCAAGCACGGATAGTGTGCAAGAGGTTCCTCCTAGTACCCCAGGAGTGGACGCCTGTGTTACCGGAGAGAGGGGCAGAGTCAGAGGCCTTTGCATGGGCTGTGACCAGAGTCTCGGTGTGGTTCCTGCACCCTGAACAGCGGCGCCAGGGAGTGCCAG
Source organism: Saccopteryx leptura (assembly GCF_036850995.1). Taxonomy (NCBI): domain Eukaryota; kingdom Metazoa; phylum Chordata; class Mammalia; order Chiroptera; family Emballonuridae; genus Saccopteryx; species Saccopteryx leptura. The sequence goes on from NC_089510.1 coordinate 47,736,045, forward strand.
AAAGTGAACTTTCCTACGCTCGAACTTCTCCGGGCGGGCGGGGAACTTCACCCAGCCATTCAAGCTAACATACCCGGGAAGGAAAAAAAAAACAAAAAACAAAAGCATTGGAAGGAGGGGTACACAAGCAGCTTACAGGCTGACTCAGGAGCAGATCTGCGGATCCAATCGCTGAAATTAGCTTAACCCACAATCTACTCACCTCCCAAGTGACCTATGCAGCTCTAACTAACAAGATCTCTCTCAGTTCAGTGATCTAAGACAACAGGTGTGAAATTTTTTAGTGCCTCTTTCTATGCACGTAGGGGTGGGGGCAACTTCTGATTGGCAGAGCTTTCACACTCAGGGCTATACGCTAAAAAAAGGGATTTGGCAGCTTTTAAGACCTCCTGTTTTGCAAACAGTGACTAGGGCATCTTTTACCCAGCCAAAACAGGTCACAAAGTGCAAAAAGCCTGGGTAGAGTGGTCCCACAGAGTGCTGAGGCATCCTCCAGGGCACGCCTGGAGGCGCATAGAAAGGCACCTGGAGAGCAATTGGCTCCCAGCCCCGCCTGATTATGCTGGAGACTCTGACTGACAGGGCTTTACCCAGAGCCCTGGGCTGAGTGGGGATAGAGTGGGGATTTGCCAACTCTTTGAGCCTCTTACTCTCCAGGCAGAGGCAGCAGCAACCCCATAGCTGGATCATCAGGCTGCTAATTCAGGAAGGAAAGACTAGGAGACAGGCTCCGGAAAAACGGACTCTCTTATTGTTGGAGCCTGCAAATGCTAACGAGCCCTGACTGCGATTGAGACTGAAGCCTAATATATGACATCGCCATAGAGACTTATCAACTGCAAATCTCTACCTAAGTGTGCCACAGGGGCAGAGCCTGGGGTACAGAGTCATCAACCAGGGAGAAGGAGAGGAAAGAAAAAGGAAGAAGATAGCCTCTCAAAATCATAAAAAACCCACAGACTTTATAACCTTTTTCATTTTTTTTGGTTTTGTTCATCTTCTTGTCTTAATTATTTTCTTCTTCTTCCACTTCGGTTGTTTTATTCTCTGCCCGTCTTATTCTTTCCTCTTCTTGAACTACACTACCCATAAATGTTACATTTCTCATTTTTTTTTCTTTTCTTCTTCCTTTCTCTCTATGAGGGTTGCACTCCAAAACCCTTAACTCTCTCACTCTCTCTTTTTGTTCTTTTTTCTTCTTTTCATTTTTTCCTCTTTCTTTTTTTCTCCCTCTATATTAGCTTCTTCTTTTCTCCTTTACTTTTCCTCTGATTCAATACTCAATCATGAACAAATTATTTTATTTCGGACTCAATTTTTTTCTTTGTGGCACTTTGGGTGCTTTTTACTTTGCTTTTTAACTCATTAGCATTCCTCCCAACCCTGGCTCTCCATTCTATCTAGTTTCTGCTCCACTTAATACAATAGTAATTTTTAATTTTTTTTTTCTTTTTCCTGTTTCTCTCTTATCCCTCTCATTATATCTCTTAGTCAACCATCATTTACAAGCAAATCATTTTATTCTTGACCCAAATTTTTTCATTTTTTGCATTTTGTGGGGTCCCTACCTCCTTTTTTTCCCCTTTATCACTTCTCATCAACTCAGGCACTCTGTTATAGGTAGTTTTTGTTCCATTTAGCACAATATAATTCACAATTCATCACAATTTTTTCTCAATGAGGAGGGGAGAAGAGAGGAGAAAAAAGGAAAATAATACATTTCTTTTTTTCCCATCTTTTTCTTTTTTTTTTTACTTTTTATTCTTTATTAATTCTCATTAGTACTATCAACAAAACCACCCTCAGATGCCATTAAGGAAAAGAAAATCAAATATCATGGATACAAAAGACAGAGATGTAGCAAAGATAGATGAGGAAAAATCTATGGAGAAAAATTTAATATATTGAAAACCTTGGAGCTAAATGACAGAGAATTTAAAATAGAAATCCTAAAAACACTCAGAGATATACAAGAAAACACAGAAAGGCAATTTAGGGAGATCAGAACAACTCAACAAACACAAAGAATATATTACCAAGGAAATTGAAACTATAAAAACAAATCAAACAGAGATGAAAAACTCAATTCATGAACTGAAAAACGAGGTAACAAGCTTAGCTAATAGAACAGGCCAGATAGAAGGTAGGTTTAGTGAAATAGAAGTCAAGCAACTTGAGGCAAAACAGAGAAGAAGAAAGAGACTGAAAAATTAAAAAAAATGAGAAAGCCCTACAGGAATTGTCTGACTCCATCAAAAAGACTAAAATAAGAATAATAGGTATATCAGAGGGAGAAGAGAGAGAAAATGGAATGGAGAACATATTCAAACAAATAATAGATGAGAACTTCCCAAGCCTGTGGAAAGAACTAAAGCCTCAAATTCAAGAAGCAAACAGAATACAAAGTTTTCTTAACTGCAAAAAACCTACTCCAAGGCACATCATAATGAAATTGGCACAAACCAACGACAAAGAAAAAATTCTCAAATCAGCCAGGGGAAAGAAGAATACAACATATAAAGGAAGGCCTATTAGATTATTATCGGTTTCTCAACAGAAACTCTACAAGCTAGAAGAAAGTAGGCCCCAATATTTAAACTCTTGAAAGAGAGGAACTTTCAGCCAACAATACTATACCCATCAAAGCTATTCTTCAAATACGAAGGAGAAATAAAAATATTCATAGATACAGAAAAGATGAGGAAATTTATCATCAGAAAACCCCCACTCCAGGAATTACTAAAGGGGGTTTTCCAACCAAATACAAAGAACAAAACAAAACAAAACCACAAGTAAAAGCTCCACCAAGAACACAATAAAACCAAATTTAAACTGTGACCACAAAAACAAAAAAAAGGGGAGAGGACGGAGATTAACAGTAGCAAAGGACGATGGAGTGCAGAGGCACTCATAAGATAGTGTACTATAATTAACATGGTAGGTACCCTTTTCATTACTTAATGGTAACCAAACTTAAAAAAACCACCATAGGAACACATGACATAAAAAAGGTAGCAACAGAGGAAAGAAGTATGGAATACAACCAAACAAAAACAAAGGACAGAAAAACAAAAGAGAAGAATCAAACAAGATACAAAACTAACAGAAAGCAATTTATAAATGGCAAAAGGGAACTCACAAGTGTCCACAAGTGTCAATAATTACACTAAATGTAAATGGATTTAGCTCACCAATAAAAAGACGGAGTAGCAGAATGGATTAAAAAAAGAAAATCCAACTGCATGATGCCTACAAGAAACACATCTAGAAAAACAAGGATAAAAACAAATTCAAAGTGAAAGGCTTGAAAACAATAATCCAAGCAAATAATATCCAAATAAAGGCAGGTGCAGCAATACTCATATCTAATAATGCTGACTACAAGACAGTAATAGTACTTAGAGACAAAAATGGTCATTTCATAATGATTAAGAGGACACAGAATCAAGAAGACATAACAATTCTTAATATATATGCACCAAACCAAGGAGTACCAAAATATATAAGACAGTTACTTATTGATCTTAAAACAAAAACTGACAAAAATACAATCATACTTGGAGGCCTCAATAAACCGCTGATGGCTCTAGATCATTCATCCAAACATAAAATCAATAAAGATATATTGGCCTTAAACAAAACACTAGAGCACCTGGATATGAAAGACATCTACAGGATACTTCATCCCAAAGTGACAGAGTATACATTTTCCTCTAGTATAGACGGAATATTCTCAAAAATTGACCATAGGTTGGGCCACAAAAATAATATCAGCAAATTTAGAAAAATTGAAATTGTACCAAGCATATTTTCTGATCATAAAGCCTTAAAACATGTGGAAACTAAACAACATACTTTTAAAAAAATGAATGGGTCAAAGAAGAAATAAGCACAGAGATCAAAAGATATATACAGACAAATGAAAATGACAATACGACATATCAGAATCTCTGGGATGCAGCAAAAGCAGTAATAAGAGGAAAGTTCATATCTCTTCAGGCCTACATGAACAAACAAGAGAGAGCCCAAGTGAACCACTTAACTTCACACCTTAAGGAACTAGAAAAAGAAGAAGAAAGACAATCCAAAACCAGCCAAAGAAAAGAAATAATAAAAATTAGAGCAGAAATAAATAAAATAGAGAACAGAAAAACTATAGAAAAAGTTAATAAAAAAAGGAGCTGTTTCTTTGAAAAGATCAACAAAATTGACAAACCCTTGGCAAGACTCACCAAAAAAAAAAAGAAAGAAAGGACTCATAAATAAAATCCAAAATGAAAGAGGAGAAAGCACCACAGATATCATAGATATACAAAGAATTATTGTAAATAGAATACTACGAAAAACTATACCACTAAATTCAACAATCTAGAAGAAATGGGTAAATTCCTAGAACATTACAACCTTCCTAGACTGAATCAAGAAGAAGCAGAGAGCCTAAACAGACCAATTAGCAGGGAAGAAATAGAAAAAACTATTAAAAACCTCCCCAAAAATAAAAGTCCAGGCCCAGACGGTTATACTAGTGAATTTTATCAAACATTCAAAGAAGACTTGGTTCCTATTCTACTCAAAGTCTTCCAAAAAATTGAAGAAGAAGCAATACTTCCAAACACATTTTATGAGGCCAACATAACCCTCATACCGAAACCTGGGAAGGACAGCACAAAAAAAGAAAACTATAGACCAATATTTCTAATGAATACAGGTGTTAAAACACTAAACAAAATACTAGCAAATCAAATACAACAATATATTAAAAAATAATACATCATGATCAAGTGGGATTCATCCCACAATCTCAAGGATGGTTCAACATATGTAAAACGGTTAACGTAAGACACCATATCAACAAAACAAAGAACAAAAACCACATGATCTTATCAATAAATGCAGAAAAGGCATTCGATAAAATACAACACAACTTTATCTTTAAGACTCTCAACAAAATGGGTATAGAAGGAAAATATCTCAACATGATAAAGGCCATATATGATAAACCATCAGCTAACATCATATTAAATGGCATAAAACTGAAGGCTTTCCCCCTTAAATCAGGAACAAGACAGGGTTGTCCTCTCTATCCACTCTTATTTAACGTGGTGCTAGAAGGTCTAGCCAGAGCAATCAGATAAGATAAAGAAATAAAAGTCATCCATCTCGGAAAAGAAGAAGTAAAGGTATCACTTTTTGCAGATGATATGATCCTATACCAAAACCCCAAAGACTCCACAAAAAGATTACTAGAAACAATAAGCTAATACAGTAAGGTTGCAGGATACAAAATTAATATACAAAAGTCCATAACCTTTCTATATGCCAACAATGAAACATTAGAAACGAACTCAAAAAAAAATAAATCACCTTCATGATTGCAACAACAACAAAAAAAATACCTAGGAATAAACATAATAAAGAACGTAAAGATCCTATATAATGAAAACTACAAACCATTGTTAAGGGAAATTGAAAAAGTTACAATGAAATGGAAAGATATTTCTTGTTCTTGGATAGGAAGAATAAATATAATCAAAATGGCCATATTACCCAAAGCAATATACAAATTGAATGTAATTCCCATTAAAATTCCAATGACATTTTTTAAAGAAATGGAACAAAAAATCATCAGATTTATATAGAACTAAAAAAAACCCTGAATAGCCAAAGCAATCCTAAGAAAAAAGAATGAAGCTGGGGGCATTACAATACCTGACTTCAAACTATATCATAGAGCCATGACAATCAAAACAGCATGGTATTGGCAGAAAAATAGACACTCAGACCAATGGAACAGAATAGAAAGTCCAGAAATAAGACCACATATATATGGTCAAATAATTTTTGATAAAGGGGCCAATAACACACAATGGAGAAAAGAAAGCCTCTTCAGCAAATGGTGCTGGGAAAACTGGAAAGCCACATGCAAAAGAATGAAACTCAACTACAGTTTGTCCCCTTGTATTAAAATTAATTTAAAATGGATCAAAGACCTAAATATAAGACCTGAAACAATAAAGTACATAAAAGAAGACATAGTTACTAAACTCATGGACCTTGGTTTTAAAGAGCATTTTATAAATTTGACTCCAAAGGCAAGGGAAGTGAAGGCAAAAATAAATGAATGGGACTACATCAGACTAAGAATTTTTTGCTCAGCAAAAGAAACTGACAACAAATTAAACAGACAGCCAACTAAATGGGAAATGATATTTTCAAACAACAGCTCAGATAAGGGCCTAATATCTAAAATATACAAAGAACTCATAAAACTCAACAACAAACAAACAATCCAATAAAAAAAGAGGAAGAGGACATGAACAGACACTTCTCCCAGGAAGAAATACAAATGGCCAACAGACATATGAAAAGATGCTCATCTTCATTAGTTATTAGAGAAATGCAAATCAAAACTGCAATGAGATACCACCTCACATCTGTTAGATTAGCTATTATCAACAAGACAAGTAATAGCAAATGTTGGAGAGGCTGTGGAGAAAAAGGAACCCTCATTCACTGTTGGTGGGAATGTAAAGTAGTACAACCATTATGGAAGAAATTATGGTGGTTCCTCAAAAAACTGAAAATAGAACTACCTTATGACCCAGCAATCCCTCTACTGGGTATATACCCCAAAACTCAGAAACATTGAGCCGTAAAGATATATGTAGCCCCATGTTCATTGCAGCATTGTTCACAGTGGCCAAGACATGGAAACAACCAAAAAGCCCTTCAATAGATGACTGGATAAAGAAGATATGGCACATATATACTATGGAATACCACTCAGCCATAAGAAATGATGACATCGGATCATTTACAACAAAATGGATGGATCTTGATAACATTATATGGAGTGAAATAACTAAATCAGAAAAACTAAGAACTGCATGATTCCATACACAGGTGGGACATAAAAACAAGATTAAGAGACATGGACAAGAGTGTGGTGGTTACGGGGGGGGGGAAGAGAGGGGGAGAGGTACAAAGAAAACTAGATAGAAGGTGACAGAGGACAATCTGACTTTGGGTGATGGGTATGCAACATAATTGAATGATGAGATAACCTGGATATATTTTCTTTGAACATATATACCCTGATTTATTGATGTCACCCCATTAAAATTAATAAAAAATTTTTAAAAAATGAAAAAAAAAGGAAATGACAATAGGTCATTATTTCTTATGGCTGAATAGTATTCTATTGTTTATATGTACCACATCTTCTTTATCCAATTCTCTATCAAGGGACACTTTTTTGTTCCCATATATTGGCCACTGTGAATAATGCTGTGATAAACATGGGGGTGTATGTGTCTTTATATACCAATGTTTTTGAATTTTGGGGTAGATACCCAGTAGCGGGATTGCTGGGTCATATGGTAGTTCTATTAGTTTTTTGAAGAACTACCATAATGTCTTCCATAATGGCTGTACTAATATGCATCCCCATTAGCAGAGAATGAGGGCTCCTTTTTCTCTACAGCCTCTTCAACACTTGTTATTGCCTGTCTTGTTGATAATAGCCAATTTAGCAAGTGTGAGGTGGTATCTCATTTTAGTTTTAATTTCTGAAGAAAGAAAAACTACGGAGATATTACAAAGATCAGTGGTTTCCATGCCAAGGGTGAAGAGGGGAGAGAGATGATTAGGCAGAGTACCGAAGATTGAAGAGGCAGTGAAAATATACTATATAATATTATAATAATGGATATATATCACTATATATTTTTTCCAAACCTACAAAATGTACAACATGAAGAGTAAAAACTAAGGTAACTGTATACTCTGGGTGATACTGAGGTGTGAATGTAGGTTCATCCTTGGTAAAAACCATCCACTTTGGTAAGTGATTTTAATAATCGGGTGGCTATGCATATGTAGGGCAGGGATATATGGAAAATCTCTGTAGCTTCCTTTCTGTTTTGTTGTAAGTTTAAAACTGTTCTAAAACAATAAAGTTTTTTTTAAAAAAAAGTATCTTAAGAAAATTATGTCAGGCCTGACCAGGCAGTGGTTCAGTGGATAGAGTATCAGACTGGATGCAGAGGACCCATGTTCGAAACCCAGAGGTTGCTAGCTGGAGCGTGGGCTCATCTGGTTTGAGCAAAGCTCACCAGCTTGAGCCCAACATCACTGGCTTGAGCAAGAGGTCACTCGGTCTGCTGTAGCCCTCCCCCCCAGTCAAAGCACATATAAGAAAACAGTCAATGAACAACTAAGGTGCCACAACAAGGAATTGATGCTTCTCACCTCTCTCTCTCTCTTCCTGTCTGTCTGTCCCTATCTATCCCTCTCTCTGACTCTCTCTGTCTCTGTCAAAAAAAAAAAAAAAAAGAAAGAAAGAAAATTATGTTAGTAGTTACATAAGTTGAGGAAGTCCACAAAACCCAGTAAAAGCACCCATTTTTTTCTTCTCCAAACTTACCTACCAAAGTGCACATTAAAGACCAGTAGTATTATCCCATAGTAATAATTTACCCAAAATAGCTAAGTGGATTCTAGTTATTCCCATAGGTATAAACCATGCATAAAATAGCAAGCCATTTCAAGTTACTATATCAAGTGCCAGAGCAAGATACTTCATCTATTTCCTGTTTCAAACTTAATGTTGAACTTCACTGTTGATTAACCTCTACAATAACATATGTATCAGCAGAAACTAAACTAAAAAAAAATTACATTTTACATATGATTCTCTATTGCTCAACAGCAATCATGCTCAAAACTTAGATGGTTATTTTTAGAAGCCATTATTTAATACATAATCCTGGTTGAGGGGAATAGGGGATGGACTATGTGGCTCAAGAATAATTGTCTCTGGGAAACAGAACTTTAAAAGTAAGGTTGTTTATAAATTTAAAATATCTTAACTCTAGTTTCATATCATTAGTCCCTTTCACTAATCTAAATTTAGGCAAAATAGGGAAAAAGAGAATTAAATTTCATAATATAATAGAGATGGTCACCCTCTGCACACAGAAAAGGAGGATGATAAGCAAAATCAAGCTAGTTAATTAACAAATGATAGATATTTTTGACCCCATGTCATGATACACAAAATATTCCACTGAAAAGCATTTCTCTTAAGTTGCTTTTCAGTCTATTAGGAAATGCTCACTATAGGAAATATACCAGTATTTTTTACTTTCCTCTTTCATTCAGACAGATATTCCTGCAAGGTTGTACCTATAAAGAACCTTACAAATATAGATGTCCTACAGGTCAAACTTTATTAATATTATGGCCAGTCCTAGAATTTATATCTCATAAAATGATTTTGTCAGCTAATAGGAGTAGAGGCTATAAAGTTTAGGAGATCATCAGGTTCAAACTACATGTGTAAAGAACCTGCATGTTCCTTTGTTATAGAGAAATAAACACAAAAATATAAAAGGGCAGTCTTTCTTAGTAGTTGATTTGAAAGAAATTCTCAAAGAGAACTCAAAAAACATTCTTGACATTAACTAAGATCACGTTAGGCTAATACACTTTTACCTCCATTCAAATTGTTGGCTTTGTGGTGAGAACAGCCAAGAACTCTAATCCTTGAACATGAGACAATGTCTACTCTACAAACTGGGTCTCTGATGGATAAATAATGTTAAAACTAGGAAAGTTGGTTATCAGATCAGGACCTTTTCATTTAGAAACTACGTCTTACCACATTTCAGAAGATTTTTAGTTTCTGGGAGAGGAAAAGGGAAAATTCAGATTTTTTGTCTCTTGATAAATTTGAATCAATAGTGCTGTTAGTAACATTGTCAAAGATGAACCACCTTTGTCATCTGGACTAAAAAAAATACCTAATTGGTTTATCTCTCATGAAACAGTGCATAAGAAGGATAGTGTTCAATGAGGAGCCAGTCTTCTTCAGAAAATGACAGAATTGCAGGCACTTAAAAAAAGGAGGAGGAGGAGAATGATGGTGATGATGATGATGATGACGACGACGACAACAACAACCATGACAATGGTGATCCAAGGCTTTTTAGTGAGATTTTCTGTGTATTACTATAGCTATGTTATTTTATATCTGCAGCCATAATCTTTCTTATTTCTGTATTTAGTATGACTTAGCTATCTCATCTCAGAATTGGTTAAGTTCTAAAGATAACTTCTCAGGATAAAAAGTGTTTTTATCTGAGCTCAAATCCAGATAAAATATTTCCCCATATTTTATTCTCTACTCTAAATTGATGGCATTTGTAGATTTTACCTTACTAGTGGTGATTCCAGTCAACTAGACTTTCTTTTTTTTCCTGTATATACAACTCACAGGTTGGCGCCTGTGAAATTCTCTTTTAATCAGTCCGTCACGGCTGTGCCCTCTGATCGATAAATATTCTGTCTGGCTGCTCAAAGTGTATCACTGTCTATGCCAGTTATCCTATTTCTTCTCTAATTTCTTCATATGTTTTTCTACCTAATTTCTCTAAAGCAGCTTTCTCTTTGTTTTGTAATTTCTTACACATACTTTCTAACAATCTTTAAATAATTCTGATGATCCTGCTATATGGTTCTCAAATATGCCAAGTCCTGGATGATCATATCACACTCAGGACTCCAATTCCAAAGAGAAGACACATATTTCCAGAATTTACAATTTTTCAAAAAAAAGTAGCTTTTTTCAAAATTACCATTTTTTTTTTACTTTATGTTACTTATGTATCATATTACCCAATGGGAGTCTATTTTGAAAATCAAATTTCATCTGAGCATAACACTACACTCAAAAGTTTAAAGCATTGAAATCTTCCTCTATTAGAAATAGATGAACTAAACCCTGAGCGCCACAAATAGCCAGCAGACAAAAGTACCCAGAGAGAAGCAGCTTGAGGGACCAGGAAGCAGAACAGAAGCTATTCCTAGGTAATGAGTGACTGCACCAGGCATTTTGCTGAGCACATTAACAGAAAGCAAAAAAAATCATTAGAAATAAATTAGCAAGAACATTGCTATTTCATACACAAACTCAAGCAGTAACAGAGATTCTGACACAATTTTCATTAAAGCTCTTCATACAAGGAAGTGGTCATTTCCAAATAGAATATGAATGAGGCAGAAGAAGCAGCCTAACCAAGCATGAGGGCAAGAGAGATCAAAAGGTCCCAGACAGGAAGGATTCCCTTGGCAACACCAACACCTAACTAATTTTATCAAGTCTTAATGAGGAGGAATTGGGAATTAATGCCAAAATTTCACTTTATATTGTTTTGCAATTGGAACTGTTATTGGTTAGTTATTTCAAAAAGTCATTTAAAGCAATAGGCATGAAAATAACAATGCATATGTATCATATGCACTTTATTTTCATTTAAAACATCTAAGTGCATGTATAATTATGATATTTTTATGAAGGGCCAGAGCTAATTGCACTCTAGGTCACAGTTCTTACATGAACCAGGGCCACAGGCATTGCCAATTTGTTTCCAATTCAGTGCCTTTAAAGTGAAACAAGAATTTAATTAAATGTACACTTATAGCAACCTGAATACAAAATTCTGCTAGAGCTCTACATTTACTTTCTGTCTTTTGTCTCACCTACCCTATATCTATACATTTTTAGTGACTCTGTTTTTTTTCATTCTTATCTAAGCATTTAACTCAGCTTTTATAGAATGAAGACAGTCTCTTTTTTCACATTTATACTTTATTAATTTTTTAATTAAAGTATTAAAATATAATTAAAGTAAAACAATTAATGAGTTTGAAAATGATGCAACTGACCCTTGGTTGGCACACAGACTGGTGGGAGCCGGCATGCTAGACAGGACACACTAGTCGTGAACATTAAGCTTGCCATAGACACTATATTCAATGTTTCTCACCAAAAGAACAGAGAATTTTAGCCCATTTGGAGCTGATGGAGCGTGGGCTGACATCTGCTGTGTTTAACATAAAATTTTCCTAGTCTAACTTCATAATAAAAAGCTTAAATCACTCCTTATTTTTTGGTGAAGTTTCAGTCCTATTCATGTAATCCATGTTTTCTCGGGTCACACTTCTACAAAAGGGCCATAATACAATAACAAAATGGGGTTACTCTGGTCCAGCCTCACCAACTGAATTATTAGGTGTTAATCATCATTTTATTACTCTTGACTCTGGAAATTCCTAGAAGGTTACTAGGGACCTATAAATACAACCTTCCTACTTCTACGTGGAATCCTTTGCCTCTATTGCTCTCAGGGAAGCTGGGAGGGTCTCAGTCCACTGGAAGAGGTGGTGTGGTCTCCCATGGCCATTCTGTCCTTCACTCAGCATGCACCATCTTCTTCCCCTGGTATCAATCACCATGCTATGAGACTTCCTACTCCCTGCATTATATCTTTGATTTCAGCTCCATCAACAGCCAATTTGAGAAAGGAGGGGAAAGCAATGCACTTTCGACCTTAGGTCTTATTTATCATAAAACTAGGAAAGCTTGAGTTTTAGGCCCCCTTATTTGTATCATCTCTTTCAAGGGCATGCACCTATTATTTATTCTTTTCTTTAAAAACCTCCCTCCAAATATATGTGTCAGACCCTGCTTCAACCAATTTCTTTTGTTCTAATTTATTTATCAAAGCAGTCTGACCTTGATATCTTAGTATCTCACAGAGATTAAAGTGAAATATTTTTTAAATTTTACTATCACTTGGCATGGATCTCAGTAGAGAATGGTGGGGTGGAGGACAATCTGAGCTACGCTTTACTATTCCTCAAAATGTCCCTTCCACTCCCCATTTGCAAGAAGTCATTATGCTATCCTCGACTTTTACAGCCTTCACTTTAATCCCTCACTTCAGATTAAGTTTCCTCTTTTGAAACCACTTGGTCTCTAAATTATACAATGTGTCCGTAAAGTCATGGTGCACTTTTAACCGGTCACAGGAAAGCAAAAAAAGACAAAAGAAATGTGAAATCTGCACCAAATAAAAGGAAAACTCTCCCAGTTTCATACCTATTCAGTGCAGTTCGATGTGGGCTCACGCACAGATATTTTAGGGCTCCTTAGGTAGCTATCCCGTATAGCCTCTACAGACTCGTCACTGACTGATGGCCTACCAGAATGGGGATTCTCCACCAAACTGCCGGTTTCCTTCAAATTCTTATCCCACCGAGTAATGTTATTCCTATGTGGTGGTGCTTCATTATAAACGAGCTGATATTCACGTTGCACTTTGGTCACAAATTTGAATTTAGCGAGCCACAGAACACACTGAACTTTCCTCTGTACCATCCACATCTTGGCTGGCATGGCCGTGGACTGCTCTGCTGTATACACAGTGTTAGGTCATCATCTGCACATGCGCACATGCTGACACTCATCCTATAGAAACTGAGAGGGTTTTTGTTTTATTTGGTGCAGATTTCACATTTCTATTGTTTTTTGTTGGTTTCCTGTGACCGGTCAAAAGTGTACCATGACTTTATGGACACACTGTATTGAACCTTTCGGTGGACTTTTCTTCCCTCCATCATGCATTAATTAGTGAGTATGACATATTTTCACAGATTTAGATCAGACTGGGGCAACTCACTCTTTTTAATCAACCCTTTAGTACTCTCTATAACATCTTGAGTGAAAGGTCTCCTCAAGACATTGTTAGAGACAAATATAGGATCCTGGGTGGTAATTGCACAACTTTTAGAGCTTAAACAGGTATCACAGACAACTAGAGGGACACTAGTTAAAGACGGAAACTCAGATTTTATCCAGAAACTATAAGGAGAAAGAGACTTCAGTGTAGACCTGGATTTAATACCAAATATACAACAAGTAAAGATTTATAGCCAAGAAGGAGGTTGGGAGCAGGGAAGGCGGGTCAATGGATGAGAAATTACGAAGAGAAAACATTATGAGTAAGTGGAATTCTTGCTATACTCATCTAACAGGATTCTTGGTCAGGGTGGTCAGATATCACCTAGAAGATAAGGGGTGGGGGTGGGAGATGAAGAAATTTTCTCAGATATTGAGGATGAGGATTTCCCCTTAAATTGACTTAGCAGGATTCTTGTTGTAACTGGGCTCTTAAGGAGCAAGCCCAAGGATGGAGGCTAGTTGAAAAAAAATTCAAAGGACATTGTCAAGAATTTGGTCAGGGAGAGAGATGCTTTGTTACAGAATTATTGTCTCGTCCTGAAGCTTCACTAATTTAGCAGCAATCAAATCAGGAAAGACAAAGTAACACCTATAAACAATCATAAAATTCTTCAGTTAAATCAAGTTTTTACAATCTGTAAGAGGAAGCAAGGAAATAATGTGTGTACCTGATTTAGGTTGAAAAAAATAAAAGCAACATTTCTAAAAGCATAAGGCTGGTCAAGAACAAAGGCACATTTTAGGAAAAAATAGAGGGCCATGACCTAAAGAGTGGCAACACGTTGCTTGTGAGAAGAGAGACATTTACACAGGAGAAGCATCTTCTAGACCTGGCTACTTTTATTAGACTTCAAATTTCATGAGCCTTAAAGTTGCTCTCGACTCAGTTCAACGCATACATAAGAAATGAGAGTCTATCAAGAAGTACTGGGCTTGGATAGGGTAATCAATAACTCTCAGATCTGAAGTCAATGTTTATAGCCACATCGAAACAACAGTTATTTTTGAATTGCTTAGGAACTTTGCCAGTGGCCAAAGATAAACTAATGATGTCAAGTAGCACAGTGTTGAGATCCAGAAACCTCAGCTGCTAAGCATCATGAAATATTATATTTGCAAGAAACTGGCTTGATACCATGCAATGGAAGGGAGAGGGGCAGCTGGATCACGGTGGCGCTATAAGGCATGGTTCTTCCCTGGGAGCAATTCTGCCTCCAGAGAACCATTTGGCAATGACTGGAGACATTTTTAGCAGTCACAATTTGAGGAAAAATGTTGCTAATTACATGTACTGAGCAGTGGCCAAGGATACTGCTGAACATCCTACAAAGTGAACCCCCCACACAGCCCAAAGAAGTATTTGGCCCAAAATGTCAATAGTGTTGCAGTCGAGATAATCCTATCACCAATTGAGAGATAAAAGATGGACAATTTCAAATATATTATGACTACAAAGGAAGGAAGCAAGTGGATGATAAAAAAAAAATACTTTATGTTTCTAGATTTCCATTGGTTGGCAGAACTTTTCACTCTAAAGCATTCACCCTTTATGTCCTGTGTTATTTTCCCCACTTCCCTTACTTCAACCCCTCTCCCATCATTAACTTACAGACCACATAAAATCTATCTGAGATATTATTCAGAATGGTTCACAGTATGAAAACCTCAATGGATATGTGAGGATATTCTAAGGTAGTTGTGGCCATTCTAATCATAGATAGAAGATAGTCTGTCTCATGCAGGAATCACTGATTAGGTTTGAAGGACTAATAGTCACTTCAAACATAGTTTGAAATATTTAATAACCTAAAATGATGACAGTGTTATAGGATGTGCTCTTAAATTTGCATCTTCTTTCACCTGTTCTTTATTTTCCTCCTTGTAATTATAAACTATATATATATGTAACCTACAAATTATGTGACCCATATTTTCAAGACATATTATTCTATAGATTAAACCAAAGCAAATAGTAAGGTCTTGACAAGTACAAACATTCTATTTACAGGTTGCTATTGTGAACATCAACTGCTCTCAAAGTTTCTCTCAGTGACTGCAAGGCATCACCTAAAGTATCACACATGCTGTGTTCACTCTTGCCAACCTCCTGGTGCTACACTGAGCCATGCGCACACCTTGCTGAAGCAGCTCTCCTGTGACAAAGCTGCCACACTGTAGCAGACTGCTATTGCCCTTGCTGTCATCGTGATGACAGTGACTCGGATCTCTGTGTGGCACTGCTGAGTGGGGGTTCCTGCTCAAATGCGGGTTCCCCACCTCTGTGTATTTTTTATTATGTTTCAGTTTCTCCTCAAATGAATTATGTTTGTTTATTACCAGTGCTCCACTCCACACTGACTGACTCCACGTCTCTGAGGGGATGGCCAAGATTCTGCATCTTCTCATGCTTCCCAGATGATTCTTATGTACATTAACGTTTGAGAACATATGTTCCCAATACCTCATAGAATTTTTTTTTAAATTTATTTATTTATTTATTCATTTTAGAAAGGAGAGAGAGAGGGAGAGAGAGAGAGAGGAGAAAGACAGAGAGAGAAGGGGGGGGGGAGGAGCAGGAAGCATCAACTCCCATATGTGCCTTGACCAGGCAAGCCCAGGGTTTTGAACCAGTGACCTCAGCATTTCCAGGTTGATGCTTTACCCACTGCACCACCACAGGTCAGGCCTCATAGAATTTTTAATAAGGTTATTTCACTGTCTTTATTTGTAGGACTCTCTCCTTCTAATGATGATAGTGATGATGACAACGACAGTAAGAATACAACAAGGCACAGAGCTTAAGCATGTTACCTGAAGTTACATATCTAGTAACTGAGTATACAATTACTAAAACCACTCATAGGCCAAACCCTGAGCAGAAGGGTCAATTTGAGTAAAATGATACTAAGCTCCATTCATATCTACTTTTTCCTAATAACAGGGCATTGTAACTGGACCAGACTCTCAAGTCTCTATTACTTCATCCTTGCATAGGAGTCTTCACTCTTGACTTTCAAGAGCTCCCATAAGCTCTATAGGAATGCCCCATCTTTTCTGTATCCTGGAGGTGCTCATGGATTAGATTCAAACTGGGATAGTCCTGTCTTACTCCAGTATCACTCTGCACACCTGCCCACTTCCATTCTCATCACATAACACCTCCAACCTATAGAACAGGTCAGATGACCTCATCCACTCAGCCAGCAATGCAAAGTATACTTCTTTAGAGGCAGTTCTTGCCTCTTAATGTTGCATCCAAGTGTTTTCTTACATAAGTAAGCGGGTGCAATGAAGTAATTAGGAGGATGGTCTCTGAAGGCAGATTGTCTGAGCTCAGAACCCATTTCTCCTACCATCTAGCTATGGCACTTTGGGACTTAAACCTCTCTTTCTCAATTTCCTCAGTATTCTATTTGGAGTAATAATAGTACCTTCTTTATAGAGTTCCTGTAAAATTAAGTGTTTTTGTTTTCACATAACACACATGGAACTGCGTCTACTTCATTGAAAATACACATAAGCACCAGCTATTATAATGAACATTTTAAGGTATACATAGCTTTTATATTTTTTCTATAATTCAAAGAAAGAAATACAGTATGCAAAATATATGCATACTCACATAATTGAAATAAAAGATTTGAAAAGCAAGTTACCATTTTTATATGCATTGCCCATATCTATTTCCTCTTTTTAAAAGAAGGTCAACATTCATCAATTTAATTTCACAATTCATTAACAGCCCCAACACACAGTTTTTAAAACATTATACTAGACTAGACATAAACTTCATGAAGGAAGTCACTAGTCACTACACCTGTTTTGTTTAACATTTTAGACCTAACTTCCTGGAACAGGACATGGCACATAATCGGTACTCATTTGTATGTGTGGAATAAATGAGTTCTCTGTTGACTAGCATTTAACATGAAAATAAAGATAATCTATTTGTCCTTGTCTGGTGTTGTGTGTGATGCTGTGAAATACAGAATTCTTTCTACTCACTGTTTAATGACATTCTTAGAAAAAGCATTAGAAAATCATTACAACATAAAGTTTTTCTAGAGGCTTATCCCAATAGAATTAGGCCTCAGTGTTAACATGATAGCCAAATATCTTTCCTGAATCATTACTTTGTGATTTTCTTAGAAGGATGGAAAATTATTTTCATAATTTTTCTTGCACATCAACCTTTTCTTTCTATTTAAATCATATTTGGTATTTCAGAGATTTCTTGTTTTATATAATTGCACACTTCCCTTAAGATGACTAGGATGATGAAAATTTCCATCCGTATAGATTTTTGACATATGTTAAAATATACTAATCAGTCAATCTAGTTCAATTTAATCTTTGAGTTTCACTGGGAGCTAGCAGGTAAACTTGGAGAGTTAGTGCTAATGAAAGAAAGGCAAGTTTTCACATTGCTACTAACTGATGACTCTTCAGCCCCTTGCCTTCCCCCAAACACACATACACACACAGACTACCCTGTAGTGATGTCTGTGTCTGAAACTAATGACACCAGAGAGGCAATATGGTATAATAAAAAAGAAAACAAAACATAAATTAAAACTAAACCATGGGTATTGGAATCTGGCCGATCAAGGTTTAAATCCTCCCCACGACTTTCTAGTTATATTTTGTATCTGTAGTTTTCTCACCTGCAAGATAGGGCTAATAGTGTCTATATTGCAGGGTAGTTGGAAGGAAATAGTGGGTTAATACAGGTAAGGAAACTATTTGGGGGCCTTGGAAAATAGCAATTATTCACTGTACAAGTTAGTTTCTTCTACCCTGTACGTGTCGGGTACCTGACCTATGGGTCTTGATCCAGCCGACAGGTCGGTTCTCTCTCCAGTCACTTGTCAGTGAGGCTAAACCACATTTCTAGAAATAACGATGCAGTTTTTACATTCAGCTCAATTCAGCAAACATGTATTAAGTCCCCTCTGTGTACACGGTTCTGTGGCTAGTTGTTATAGAAAGCAAAGGAAAGAAATAAAATAAATGAAAATTTCTTCCTGCTTTGAAGAAATTTTAAACTTATCTGGGGGAATGTAATTAGTTGACTAACAATACATACAGGTAGTATCACTAGCTACAAGGGAGAACCAATTAAGTCAAATCGGTTGGGGGAAAATCCACAAAGATTAGCAAAGAGATGGCACTTGAACTAAGGTTAAAGAATGAGTGTATATATTTTTAGGTTGAGATGGTAGCAAAAGACTTCCAGTTCAAAGCAGTACGATGAGCAGAAGCTGGTAAATCAGCTAAGTGGTGATACTCCAGGCCAGGAAGGATGAGAGCCTGGACAAGACAATGGCAATGGCCATGAGAATGCGGGGGAGGGGCTCAATTTCAGAACTTAAATAATTGCCAAATAGGACACACTGAAAAGAACTACAATGTACCAATGTACTTTGCAGTGGTGTCTGCAGGGTGCTTCAGGTTGTTATATAAAACTGTGAAAGCCTTTCTTTCCAAATAACTCTTTATTTTTGAACTAGTTGGCTTGATTGTCTAAATACATTTCATGAACTAGATGGACTCAAAATTTTTAAGAGTAGAGTTGATTGCTGCTCCCTGTTTCATTTTCTCCTTTGCTTTTAAAAAGGTTTCCTTTATGCATTTCCAAACACATTGACCTTTTTACTCCAATATTTTATTATTTTCTTTTAGCAACCAACTTGTTCTTATTTTGTAATATTACAACTTAGATTTCTCAGGAGGACCTTAAATCTGATTCAATTTCTTCCCAGATGCACTAGTTTACATTCTCCCAGTTTAATATCATTTTGATTTGAGTCCATATTTGTAACCTTTTCAAGTTCCAGAAAAGGAGTTTCTAAGTCATTACACATGTTTATAGCATTGCCTAATATAGCATCATTTCAAGAAATATTAATGTGCTGCTTACTCCTACAAATATTAATTGAAGAACTGAAAAAAAAATGCAAGCATTTATCTTGTCCCCTAGTGTCCATGATACCCTCTGTCCCCTCTGCAATTTATTCAGTTGTTTAGTCTGTTGTTTTGTGGCTAACTTTTACTATTTATGACTTTTTGTTATCCAATCTTACTTAAACTACTTTCCAAGAAAAATGAAATGGAATATGGTTTATATTCATTTAAAAATTAAGTTTCTAATTTTTTTCTCCCTTTTCATCTATTTGAAAGCTCTACCAGAAAAACAATCCTTCAAGATTTTTTTCTGTCTCAGATGTTCTTTACTGATCCACGTAGGTGCATCAAACAGACATGCAGAGTGAGTGTCCCCAGATGCCCAGCTTGCTGACCAGGAGGCTCACAGGCGTGCTTGAATTTGATGAATAAAAACTAGCACTGTGTCTATCCTTCTTATTGTGTTCATTGTGTTCTCATTGTCTCTATTATTTATTGTGTTCCCGTTGTGTCCATTCCTACCTAACCTTGCTACCCTTTATTTTTGTTTATTTATTTATCTTTTATTTAGTGTGAGGAGGGAAAGCAGAGACAGATTCCCATTTGTTCCCTCACCAGGATCCACCCAGCAATCCCACTCAGGGAAGATGCTCTGCCCATATGGAGCACTGCTCCATTGCTCAGCAACTGAATTCTTCCTTGCACCTGAGGCAAAGGCCATGGAGCCATCCTCAGCACCCAGAGCCAATTCGCTCCAGTTGAGCAATGCTGCAAGAAGGGAAAAGAGAAAGAGAGAAAGAGAAGGAGGAGGAGTGGAGAAGCAGATGGTTGCTTCTTCTGTGTGCCCTGACTGGGAATTGAACCTAGATAGCCACTCACTGGGCTGTCACTCTGCCACCAAGCCAACTGGCCAGGGCACCTTGTTACGCTTTAGATATTTGCATTATTTTTTTTTGTAATTTACAATAATTTTTTTATAAATAGATTTTATGGACAGAAACTTTATATTTGTACTAATTAGGGAATTCTAATATACTACTAATAAGAAAATATAAATACAGGAAAGAAAATGGAAAGATAATTTACAAAAGAGGAATTACAGCTGGTTGACAAAGAAAAGGAATTAATAGTTTTCAAAATGTGAAACACTGTTTTTCAGCTAATAAAAAATATTTCTAGTGACAATACTTATTACTGGGAAGATCCATAGATGCTGATTTACTCCCACATTAAATTTGACAATAGAAGTGAGAACAACTGCTTTGTAAAAACTTGAGACTCTACATGAAAATTTACGGAAAAAAAAATTTTTTTTGTATTGTTCCAGGGTGAGAAGAGGGTAGCGGTAGACAGACAGACTCCCACATGTGCCCAATCGGGATCCACCCAGCATGCCCATGAAGGGAAGATGCTTGGCCCATCTGGGGCATTGCTCTGCTGCATTTGGAGCCATTCTAGTCCCTGAGGCAGAGGCCATGGAGCCATCCTCAGTGCTCGAGCCAACTTTGCTCCCATGGAGCCTTGGCTGTGGGAGGGGAAGAGAGAGACAGAGAGGAAGGAGAGGGGGAGGGGTGGAGAAGCAGATGGGTACTTCTCCTGTGTGCCCCAGCCGAGAATTGAACCCAGGACTTCCACACGCTGGGCTGACGCTCTACTTCTGAGCCACCTGGCCAGGGCTGGTCATATTTTTTTTTGTCAGTAATCTTACTTCTGAGACTTTAACCTAATAATATAAAATGAAAAATTTATGTAAGGAATATGCTAATGATGTCTTTATAATAGTGAAAATACTAAAACTGACTTGACTATCCAACAATAAGGGAATGAATATTTAAATTATAAATTATCTACTGAAAGAACTTATAAAAATTATCAAAACTGATTCCAGTCAAGACTATAAACATGAGAAAATGTTAAGTTAAAATATAGTTTAGGGACACAGAATGGCAGGTTTAATGCTAACATAAAAATATAGAAAGAAAAATTTTGTTTATATGATGATATTTTGAAACAAGTAATAAAAAATATTAAAGTAATTTTTTAGGTCTAAGGATGGGGGTTTCCTTTCTTTTTCTACCCTGTGCTTTCCAGTTTTCCTTAATCATGTTAATTTTTTGTAGTAAGAAAATTTAAAGTTGGTAAATACTTATTGAGAATTTAGTATCTGGGAACTATGCTATTTAGACCTTGAAAATATAGAGACAAATAAAGGCAGATATGGCCTCTGTCCCCATAGAGCATAGGATCATCAAGCTTTGGACATATGGAGTCGTTTTTTGACTCAACAACTCCCTCTCTCTTTCATCACACCCTGCAGCTAATCCATTAGGAAATGCTGTTTAACTTTAATTTCAGAATAATAATTAAAATCCAGCCATTCCTCATTATCCTCCTGTAACATCCTAGTCCAAGTCACCATTATCATCTGCCTAGGATTCTAGTACAGTCTTGTGATAGACAAAATAATGTCACCCTCCCTAATAAGATATCCACCTCCTAATCCACAGAACCTGTGGCTATGTACCATATATGGCAAAAGAAACTTTGCAGATATGATTAGGTTCAAGATTTTGAGATGCAGATACCTTGGATAGTCCAGGTGAGCCCAATGCGATAGAAAGGGTACTTATAAAAGGGAGGCAGGAGAGTCAGAGTCAAAGATGATACAATGAAAAAAGCAAAGGTTAGAGAGATACAATTTTTGGAAGGAAGCCACAATTCCCAGAGTGTGGGCAGCCTCTGAAGCTATACAATACCAGGAAACAGATTCTCCCTTTATGACTCTACAAGCAGTCCTGCCAACACCTTGACTCCAGCCCAGAAAGATCCATTTCAGATTTCTGACCTCCAGGACTGTAAGATAATAAAATTGTGCTGTTTGAAGCCACCATCTTTGTGGTAAATTATTACAGCAGAAATAGAAAACAAATACTAACTCCTAACAGATTTTCTTGCTCTTATCTATGCTTTTCTACCCTCTGTTCTCAAATCTAATAGCCACAATGACCTTCCTAAAACCCAAGTCATGATACTCCACTGCTTTCCATTTCACGTAGAAGTGAAACCGAAGTCCTTTCCATGACATAAGAGGTCTCACTTACTGGATTTCCTTTTCTCAATGGCCTCATAGCTTAACATTTGTACTCACACTGACCTCCTTGGTATTTATCAAGATTCCCAGGAATTCTTCTCCCACAAAACACTTGCACAGGTAGCTTCCTCTGCCTAGAATATCTTGATACTAAATATTACATGACCATTTTTTCCTGTTTTCATCAGGCCTTTGTTCCAATGTCATCCATCAATAGAGGCTACCCCCAGCCACCTTACTTAATGAGGCGATCGGAGCCCCTCTCCCCAGTATTCCACTCTTGCTCTATATATCACCTCCTGACATACTATATGATTTACCTGTTTACTTTGTTTGCTATTTATTTGCTACTCAATTTCCTTCGTACACACATATCAACACACACACACACACACACACACACACACAGAAATACAAGCTCCACAAGAATAGGGATTCAGTCTGTTTCATTTTCTTATATGACTTAAGTTCCTGATAAGTGCTTAGTTAATATTTACTAAATAAATAAATATTTTTTATTAGTACTTTTGACACATTTAATTTTCTCAAATGAAAAATAGTAACAGAGTAGTAGCTTTATTAAATAATTTATTCACATTAGTAAAAAGATACAAAGCCTATAATAGAAAAATAGCAAAGTTATAATTTACAAGGGAAGATAAACAACTAAGACAAACACCTGGGCAATAATTCAAACTCTTAAAATATCGGGAGGGTGATTTACTTACTTGTTAATGTCTATGTGGAAAAAAAAGTCATTTAGGACATTTTAAAGCCTATGATGATTTTGAATTTCTGACAAATGACTCAAGTTTTATATAAAAATGTTGAGCCTTGCTCATGCTCTTTGGAGCCCTTTTGTATAAGTTTCTGGCTAGACACTTATTGTATTGCTTTTTTCTACTTTTCAGGTTTATGGTTTTAGGTAAGAATGCCAACTACTTCTTTGCTAGACTGGATGGACTTCATCCAGATTTTTGCTGCCTAGCATTAGATGTGATTTGTGGCCTCATTCAAGTAGTCAAACATGTACATGCTACCTCTGGAAAAGTGAGCTCAGTTGTGCTTTTCTCTTAGCTTTACTTTCAGTTTTATTTTCCTTTATCATCTCTGAAGTGTCATCAATTGTATTGGAAAGATAATGAATACCACATAACATAACATTATCAGAGCTGCCAGGATCCCATGCACTGGAGTGAGCTCTCCGGAGTTTATAACAAATCCCAAAGCCTGAGAGATCACTTGCTGACATGAATAAAGAACCACTCTGCTCCATTTCAAAAGATTTCTAAAAAAAAAGGTTCCTTGGGCATGTGAGGATATATTCTCCTTCAATCACCTGATTAGAATGCTAATGTCTTGGCCCTGGCAGGTTGGCTCCATGGATAGAGTGAAGGCCCAAAGGCCCGACATGTGGAAGTCCCGGTCTGATTCCCAGTCAGGACACACATGAAAAGTGACCATCTGCTTCTCTCCTCCTCCCCTCCTTCTCTCCCTCTTCCCCTCCCACAGTGGCTCGATTAGTTTGAGCAATGGCCCATTGGATTGCCAGGTAAATCGTGATTGGGGCACATGCAGGAGTCTGTCCCACTATCTCTCCTCTTCTTACTTAAAAAAATAAAAGAAAGAAAGAAAGAAGAAAGAAAGAAAGAAAGAAAGAAAGAAAGAAAGAAAGAAAGAAAGAAAGAAAGAAAGAAAGAATAAAAAATTAAAAAGAATGTTAGTGTCTCTATTTTTTTCATTTTGTTCACTTTGTTATTAACTGCAATTACAACAAAGACTGCTTTGTTCAGAAAAATAAATAAAGCTGAACACTTAGCCTCCCTCCTCTAGCATCAGGTAATCTAGGACTGTTGACTATACCCATTCACTTCCACCATAAGGCCAGAGCCATCACAACCTCAAGTTTGGGCACAGGGATGAGATTTTCTTATTCAACAAACATTTATTGAATGCAAAGTGCTCTAAACCTGATGATTCCATGAAGAGTAAAAAACTGTCTATGTTTAAGAGCATAGACTGCAGTAGATGACATCGAGAGGATACCATGCAATTTATAGATCAGCATTAAAAAACGGAGTGAGAAAAGCTTATGTGTCCTGGATACCATGGAGCAGAAAGGAAGGACAATGAATGCAAATGGTGTGAGAGAGCATGGGGACAAGACAGAGAAAGTAGAAATTGAATCCGTTCAGGACAAGTCAAAGTTTGGCAATGAGGAACAAAAAGAAAGGGGATGGAAAGGGGAAGGGATTTAAGAAGCCTAAGCAAAAGGTGGGATGGGAGAACATTCAGGGCACTGTAAGTAATTTGTTATGACTAATGTGTAGGGTAAAGAAAAAACATGGAAGAAGATGGGGCCACACACCACATTATGGAGACATATATACCATGCTAAGCATTTATTTTATTTTTTTTTAATCTAGAAGGTGCTAACTTTTTCTCTAATTTTTGTACACCACTGTATGCCCCCCTTGTTTATATTAGACATGTGGAAATTGGCATATATACAGAGATCGGTTGTTTCAATCCAGAGATTTTATGTCCAAACAGAATTTAGTGTTTTCCTTTCCAACCTTGAAGTATTTATTCAATTTATTCAATCATTCTTTAAAAATAACTGCTTTGCTAATGCATATTTGTTAATTACAGTAGTTGCAGATAAATAATGTCCTGACTTGATATTGTGCAAATGTGTAAATTCTCTCCATGCTCTTTGGTGTTATTAGGTCAATAGTTGATTTATTATTTCTCAATGTTTGGATTTATAGTCTTCAGTTTTCTTCTCGAAGATAGATTAAAAATGAGTTCACCTTAAGAAAGTATTTTAATCGACATTAAAATTTATGTTACTCCATTTATTAGCAAATCTTTTTTAAAATTGAGTTTTCCCTTCCTCTAGCTAAACTCTATGTCTTTGAGAAATAGGAGAGGTTTCCTATTATTTATCTTTTCATTATGCTTTAGTTTTTGCCCAGCAATCACTCATCCAAATTCTTTATTGACCATTGAATCTGGTATAACAATGCACTGAGCTAAGGTCAAACCCTTTTGACTCCAATCTTATCTCTGCAAATAACTAGCTATTTGATCCTGAGTAATTTACCTTTCTCCTCATCTGCAAAATGAGAATGTTAGACTGGATCATCTGAAAATGCCCTTCTAGCTGAGAGATTTTATTCTCATTACTAGGTATTAATATATGTAATGATCCTTATTTTGGTTTATTTCTCTGCTTATCTCACCTGAATGTTTCTTCCCATTTATAAATCTGTCTATTTTGCTTGTACACTCTCCTTGTCTAGAAACTGTTGCTGCCTTCGGAGCCAGAACTGAGTCATCTATTTACTTAGGTGACCATCAGTAGTACTGCAGAAGGGTCTCAGTTTGTAGGAGGTATTCTCCTACTGTGACATTTTGTCACAATAGAGCCATTAGAGAAGTTATTATCTGTATTTTTGTGTCCCCGTTATGTGTTTTAGATGTTCCATTTTTAATTGCTATTCCAAAATAAGCAGTCAGGTGTCTTTGTTATTATAAAGCCTATAAGAGAATATTTAGTTTCTAAGTCATACAGCCCTGTTGCTTCTGAATAATCAGCTCTCAAATATCTGAGAAAGGTTGGCCCACTTTGACCCAAGGCTAACCTAGCTTGGTCTACTCCTATGCCCTCAATAGTATGGCTTCAGAGAATGAAAACTGTGGTGCTATTGAGGTAAGTCATATAGAAGTGCAAAAACAAAATATACCATGCAGTCCAAATACCAACATTATGGGCTTTAGATGACATCCTCATTAGATGATCTTCATCTTTACTTCCTTCAATGTGCTTCTCTTACCCACTTGTCTGCTAATTTTGATCTATTTCAGAAACTACTGAAGCAACAGCTTCTCCTTATTATTGTTTCGCTTGGGATAGTTTCACTCTTACGGAATCAAAGTTTATTGTTCTTGTACCAAAGCTTGTTCTGCTCTTCTTCATTATCAAACCCCTTTCTACTTACTATAACTCTGAATCTCTGCTCAGTAGCTTGCCCTCCCTTGATGGAACCCTGATATGTTTTAAAAATCACTGTACTTTAAAGCCAGTTCCCCATAGAGGACCTAATGGGCTGTGGTACAACCGCCTCAGAGGAGAGCTTAGTGGGGGCAGTCTCAGGGGTCTCATGGGAGAGAACAGCATCCTGAAAGTAGAATGTTTTTAATACAAGAATAGCCCCCAAATTGTAAAGTAAGTGAATTTTGGCGTCAAGACAATTTTATCTGCCTCTGGATTTAAGATCTTTCTTCCTCATCTCATTCAACTGAGACCAAGCAAACACCTTGGTCAATTTAAAAAGTGAATAGTCCAATGAATCTGTGGATGGGGCATCCAGCAATGTTCCTTAATGTACAGGTTAGATTTTCTTGGCCAAAATTAGGAACACATGGCTTAATAACGTAAGTATCCTCCTGAGTTCAATAAGAAAAGCCTGGGAAGGCAAAACGAGCTAGCTCACAAACATGCCTCTGGGTTGGGAGCTGAAATCAGTCACTCATTTATTTATGGTTTTTATTTATAGGACCAGAAGGTAGTTGCAAGAACTGAGGCTAATGTAGATTACAGAGGTTAAGCAAGAAAAGTGTGTCCAAAATGAGTCATTACAACCAGGTTCCCAAAGAGATTGCCTCTCAAGTTATAGAAAGTATCTGTATATTATCTTGGCAAATGGAAGGTATCTGGATAAAATAAAGGAGCCTTATTGGACACCTGAGGTTGATTTTAATGTGCCCATTTGATATATTGACTTGGCTGAGCAGAGTCCATTTACAGCCTCTGTTATAGACTGGAACAGGACAGGTTAGAAATTATGGAGTCAAGGAACATCAAGATAGTAGTGGGCCATGGAAGTATTTTAGTTATTATACCCAAGACACTGAAACGATCTAATTCTGCCCTGTTGATCAGTATACTCTCCACTACCACCACTATGATTTAATAAGGGAGAAATTAGTGTTGCTTTCTTACTAGCTGTGCCAGTTCCCACTCTAATTCAATTCAGAGTATTGTTCAAAACTGAGCTGGAGCATGAGGGTTTAAATGCCAAATGCCATTCTCAATCTTAATCTAGATTCTTTTCTTAACCTTATCAGTCTTTGACTTTTTGTATGAAGAGAGACAGAAGGGGACTAATAGTAGACTATATAAGACCAGGCAACAGAACAGGTTCTGGCTCTTCATGGCCGCATCAGTGTGGTTGACACTATGCTGTGCTGGCCAGAACCACTTTGAAACTGAAAGACCTATACATACTCCCAACTGCTGAGAGTGCCACCAGCTGGCACCTGTTAGCTGTCAGTCCTCTCCAGGAACTTCCCTGGGTGGATGAAAGCTGCTTGGCTAATGACCATGATTCTTTCTTGGGAGAAGCCTGCCTCTGATGTCTGGTTCTTGTGGAAACACCAACTTTCATCCCCTTGTCTCAATTTAGGACAACTCTGTCTGAAGAGCTCTCTCAGCCACAAAGTTCTTTATGGGTTTCATGGAGGCTTTTGTTGTAACTGCATCATGACTCAATGTTTCCCTCTGTCCAGGCTCAATTCTTTTTTTTTTTCCGTACCTGTCAATTCTAAAAGTACTTTTTTTTTTTTTTTTGTATTTTCCTGAAGTTGGAAACGGGAGGCAGTCTGACAGACTCCCGCATGCGCCCAACCAGGATCCACCCGGTATGCCCACCAGGGGGTGATGCTCTGCCCATCTCGGGCATCGCTCCATTGCAACCAGAGCCATTCTAGTGCCTGAGGCAGAGGCCATGGAGCCATCCTCAGCACCCAGGCCAACTTTGCTCCAATGGAGCCTTGGCTGCGGGAGGGGAAGAGAGAGACAGAGAGGAAGGAGGGGGGGGTGGAGAAGCAGATGGGTGCTTCTCTTGTGTGCCCTGGCTGGAATCGAACCCAGGATTCCTGCACGCCAGGCTGACACTCTACCACTGAGCCAACCGGCCAGGGCTAAAAGCACTTTTGAATAAAATTCTTGCATTCTAACTGACATTTTAGTGTCTACCTCCCAGAAAACCTACACTGCAACAAGAACAGAAAAAATTAAAAAGCCAACAATAAAATGGAAGAAAAAAGAGATTATCTGCTTAGGCTTCCAAGCTTTAAGCCCAGTAAATTACCCATCCATACTAACTCGCAGGCTACATCACCATGTATAAAAACTAGGAGTGTCCCAGATGTTCATGCTATACTATCTCCTGAGTCCCTCCAATTTCAGACCAGTCTCAGTGAGGCCCAGGAACATAGCTGGTGTCCCGCGTTAGGTACAACCCACTCAGCCACAAGCCATTGCGACTTAGAAGTGTAAAGGAGTTTTCTGTTCCCAGCAGCAAACTGCCCCAGTAGATGTGTCAGTAGGTAGACAGTCAGCAATTCTATCCTCTAATAGGACAATTCTGAAGCAACATCTGTACTTCTTCAGTCACAAAACAGTAAAACAACAGGACTGAACCCTTGCCTCCACATATTAGGTTACTAAGTTTACCAGAAACTTGGTTTCTTCTGAGTCCTCTCTTCTTGGCAATTTCTCTCTATGTCCTGAAATCGCCTTTCCTCTCTGCACACAAAGGTCTGTGTCCTAATCTCCTCTTAAAAGGACATTAGTCAGATTAAGGTCCACCTATATGACCTTATTTTCTCTTAATTATTTCTTCAAAGATCTTAATTTTAAATATAGTCACATTCTGAGAGTTATGACTTCTAGATATGAATTTCGGAGTAGAGGACAAAATTCAGCCCATAACACCTCTGTAATTAAATGTATGCTGTATCAGCATTTCACCTTTGTCTTCTTTTCCCCCTCCCACATTTCTGCTCCTGTAGATCATCTCCCAAATAAACTTAGAAACCTCATCTTTGTCTCAAGAGCAATTTTCAAAGAAACCCAATCCACTATATTAAACTCTGACCCACCAAATTAGCACCTCCTTGGGGAACTTAGGTAAAGGTTTGACATAGACAGGTCTTGCTTGGGAAACATATAAACTTCCTCTATCAACAGTACATCATCAATTCTGTCTATCCCTTCAAGTCAAATTTCCTAGGCACTTTAAAGTAAAGATGAGAAATTGAGGGAACTAGGTAAGGTGAAAACACACACACAAATCTACTGGTCTGCCTCAACCCTGTCAGAAAAATTAAGTTGATGCAGGAGGTAAAGTCATTTAAGTGCCTTCACAAGAGAACAGAGTATGTGTCTAGCAGAACTTGGCTATGATACTTCTGTGTGTGGCAGAGCAAAGTGGCTGCAATGAAACTGAGCAGAGAACCATCCAGACAATTTATGTGAATTTTCTCAAAAGAGAAAGGTAGGATTCATCACGTGCTGGGTCCAAAATATTTTTCATTGAACTTTTCTCATTGAATTTTGAAATGACAGATGTATTCAGGTGAAATGCTATATTTTTTTTTCACCACCCTTTGTCCTACTAGGATTTTCTATTTATTTGAATTCAATAAACTCTTAGCCTAAAGGTGGCCACCTTACCTCTAAAAAGCTTACCTAAATTGATTTTTCAAATTATCTACTGATCACTATGAATGACCTGTGGATCTATATCAGTTAATGAAGATTGAAGCAAACAAACCAAAAGCTATATAACCACAGTAGTTACATTTCATAGTAAATAAACCTAATATACCTCATGCTTTAAAGGACTTAAATAAGAAGAGCTATGATTTAATGAGCTTCTCCTTTGTATCAGTCTCTTTATATAATTATCACATTCAATATCTCCTAAACCTGAAATATGAATATTATTATTTATTTTCCATGTTTTCTTAATCCTTTTTCATGAAGAAAAGAATTTGGAAAATATCACTCATCTAATAAATGACATAAATGGGATTTGAACCCAAACCTATTTCTAAATCGTTTTCTTTCCAATGATTCTCAATCAGGAATGGTTGTCCAAATTAATTGAAAAGCTTTTAAGAGTTATAGGAGCCACCACGTGAAAAAACATTTTTTTGATTGAGTCACAGACCTATATGTAAAAGCTAGAAATAATCAAGTTTCTAAAAGAAGACACAGAAGACTAATTGTGACCATTAGATAAGCAGATTTCATAAGCAAGATTCAAAATATATGGGCCAATAAAGAAAGAAATAACAAATTAAATGAAATAAAATTAAGATATGCCCATCAAAAGGCACTATGAAGACTGTGAAACAGTAAGCTACAAACTAGAAAAGGTTATTTCCAACACATACCTCAAAATAAATAAATTAAGAGATGGAGCCAGACAATAAGCATTTGGAAAGGTATTCATCCTTAATCATCAGAGAAAAGCACCTACTTGGATAACTAAAATTGAACAATTTGACAACTACTAAGGGATAGTGATACTACAGAAGAACAGGGACTCTCTTACGTTGCTAGTGAAATTGCCAAATACAAACTCACCTTTAAAATCTCTTTTTCAGTATCTTGAAATATAAACATGAATATACCCTAATATTGTAGCACCCTAAAGATGCAGCACTTACAATTCCACCTGTGTATGTATACCCAACAGACGTAAGTGCTATGTCCATCAAAAAATATATACAAGAATGCTCATAGCCACTCAATGCATAATAACTAAAACCTGTAAATAATTAAAGTGTCATCAACAGATTGTGACTCATTTATGCAATGGAATACTACATAGTAATGCAAAAGAACAAACTCCTGATTCATTAAACAACATGAGTGAATCTGAGATATAATGTTCAGTGAAACAAGTCAAACACAAAAGAGTACTATTTATATGAATTCATTTATATATCATTTAAAGTAATCTATGGTGAAACAGGTAAATTATCCTCAGTGAAAGGGAGCTAAGTGACTGAGAAAGATCATAAATGAGTTTTCTGTGATCTGGAATCTTGATTTTATCTTAATTTTAGCAGGCAGTGGTAACATGGCAGGCAGTTGGACAGACATGACTAGAGCAAGAACAATGGACCAGATACAGAAAGTTACCAGGGCAAAAAGTGCCAGGTGCCTAGCAAGGGGCAAAACTAGGAAAACAAGGACCTTGTCCCCAGGGTAACCTTTCCTCCCCTCGTATATCACTCATCATGCCCTCCACTGGCATGTTGCTAGTCATGCAGGTTAGACCTCCTTAGAAGGGGAACAAACAAGAGGGCCAGAGAATAGCCCTTAAGATTTAAACCCCCAGGACAATGAGGTTCTGACCAGCACCAAATACATCCAGGCCTCAGTTGTGTTTCCGCTCCCGGCCCAGAGAAGCAGCAAAACTAGATGAGTGATAGCATGTCTGACCTCAGGGCCAGCTGCACTGACTAATGACCCCTGCCCTGGCATTTACCAATCCATGGAGACAACCCTGAAAGGACACACCTGGAATGCTGATTAATATTCTGTTAAAATCCTCCCCTGGGACCTCCTTTAAAAATCCCTGCCCTTAAAAGCCATTTGGATGGAGGACTCAGCTTGCTCTCCCTTCCAGGAGCACAGCCTTTCTCTTTCCCCTCCCCCCCTCTCCCACACAAGGTGCGATTTCCTTGCCCATCTTTCTCCTAAGCTCCAAGGGCCCGTCTATTGCCTCTGTGACTTGTTTTCTAAAGCCCATTTCTCCTAACTCTGTGAGGCTCTAAATAAACTGTCTTTTGTAGTTTGAGTCTTGACTCTGAATACTTTCCTAGCCAGAACTCAAGTACCAAGGTTGCTGAACCAAGATCCAGTCTGACCCCACAGGTCTAACACCTGATGCCACTTTTGTTGTCACCAACAATTGTCTGTATTTATAGCTATCTATGTGCGTGTATAAAAGTCCTGACCTTTATACTTGACATTTTCATATTTTACTATATATATATATTTTAATCTTTAAAAAATATATAGTGGTTCAGCATCTTGTTTAGGCCAACAGAATCATAAGCTGGGTTGGGGGAACAGAGTACACAAGTACACATATTTTCAAAAACTTTCCCAGGTTATCCAGGTGGTTTTAATACATGTCCTTGTTTTCAAAGCACTTTATTCCTAGACTCAGGTAACTCAAGGACTGTACAAAGAGCTAGCCCTCATGAGGACAAATTCTGGCTCTCCAAGGAACAAGCTGAATAACCTTGGAGAATGCTGCCATAGAAAGAAGAGTCTCTAATATGTGAGCTCTCAAGTCCTTTCCCACACCCACGCTGTAAAATCTGTCATAAATCCACATCAATTGGCCAACATCCACAAATAAACCCAGTATTAAAACCTAAGGGAAGCAGGTGATTGAGCAACGTGATATAATTTCAATTATGACTGCTGAAAAGTTATTTTACTCTAAGCATATTTTACATAGTATCTTAAGACACTCAATCTTCTATATTATGCTTAGGTTCTGGTTAAACACCAAATTTTTAAAAGATGGCAACACAATAAGCCATTATCAGTCATTAACACTTCATTATGCATGTGACAATAAATCATTTTCAATTTGATAGTCACCTAAAATTCTACTCTTTAAGAACAGGATATAGAATTAAAGGCAGTTTGGTGTATAGTGGAAAGAACATAGAGCTAAGAAACAGGGATCTGCTCTCTGCTCACACTTATGCTACTAACGAACTGTATACCTTTGAATAGGTCCTCGGCCCCCCTAGACTTCAGACCACCCATCAGTAAACTGTGAGCATTGGCATACATAATCTCTGAGTGTCATGAGGACGATATAATTCCAGGAATCTTCTGAGGTCCTCATTCAGGAAAAATTAAAGATAATTTTGAGTTTGAATGAAGGGACTGGATTTCTGTTATTTTCAGGGAAAGAGGAAAAAAAAAACAACTAAGAACAGTGGCAGGAAGGCAATGAAAAACAGTAAGAACAGGGTGTTTTTGTTTGGTTTGGTTTGATCTTTTCAGTCCAGTTTGAGACCTTAAGTGAGGGCAGTGCAAACACTTTGAGCAGCACATACATGTTTGCCATTGACAGAGCACTGGCTGGTGAAAGGTGGGGACAGGGATGAACAGGAATGTACTGGCTTTGTTCCTAAGGACAATTCATGCAGGATGTGTTTATAAACTACAATAAACCACACAGAGGCAGAGTCAGCTGACCAACCTCCAGAAGCACACAGTCCTGATGGGCAACAGTCCCGTTGTCTCTGCCCCTCACTTACCGGATTGGCTCATCCCCTCAGGGAGGTGCCCTGGGTTTGGGCCTGGCACTGGGAGGTCAGCCATTTCTGGCAAGACAACAACTCAAATGAGGGGAATCAAATAGCCTCCTATAAGTAGTGCCAGAGGGATAAATTCAAGAGGGAGAACAAAGGGAGGTGTGGTTTGTAGGGGCTGTCCCTCCTGAGACAGGGAAAATGAAACTCAGTCACAAGAGAGCCATTCAACTATGAAGCCTGTGAACTTTGAATATGATTAGCATGATCATTCCTGCTGTCTTAATGAGATTGGAGAGGACCAATTGTATAATAATGAGGCTCACTCAATGTTCGGAGTGTTTGAACTTTGGCTTCCTTCCTCCAGATAGACAAGCTCAGACAATGTCTGGGATGTCTGGTTTTGATAACTGAAAGATTTATAGAGAACACACTGTCTTTTACACTGTGCCTCTCAGTCTTAGGTAATCAACCACTACTTCATTTTTCATGGCCTCTTCCAGGAGTAAACCCTGCTCCTCCAGGAGTCATTAAAGCCATGACATACAATCATGTGGACCCGTGTTTCCTAGGAACTGAATGGATACCTATGATTTCAAGCAGTCCAGGAAATAGCCACTCAGCTAATAATGATAACGGGTTACTGCTGATCTTAGCCGAATGGGGGCTCACCTAAAACTGTTGGGGGAGAGGAAAATTCCCTTTGAAGAAACCTGCCTCATTCTCATTTGCTTTTAGGGGGCTGTTTTCCCCCATCTATTCTCTTCCTCCCTATTTCATCCTCAGCCCTCCTCTTTTTCTTCCTAGATCAAGATTGGCCAGCCCCCACCTCCCTTTAAAGAAATATTTAGCTTATACTTGTAATGAGTTTCAGGAAGCTCACTGGGACCCTGCCTGAACATTGACTGTAATTTAAGGTGAGTTATGTTTCAATTACCTCTATGTTATAGCATACTGGTGAGGGCAGGCATTATGTCATGTCAGGGATACAGGCGAGAGAAAATACGGACGCCCCCATTACAGGCAGTGATGGAGCAGTTTTAATAATATTGGAGGGAAATGGAACATAAATGCCTTTCCAGCTGCACCATTACTGCACATTAGCAACACCACGTGGCCAATGCGAGAGGGAGGGGGCCACAGGGAAGAAGGCGTGATAGGTATAGTGGGAACAGGAGTTTTTCCTCTGCATTTAGAGAGAGGCAAAAGTCCTATAAAAACCTTGGAAATGTTTGTGTTTTTTTTCTGTGAATAATGATTTTACCAATGATATAAAACACTAACTCTTCAAGAATAAAAAAAAAATTCTAATTTCCAGTGAGTGTTCCCATTTCATGTGAGAAGGATAGCTTTCACCTGTGCCGTCACTCTCCCTCCCATCTCCTTTCCCTTATTTTCTCAGCCTCTTTATTTTCTTAGCACAAATAGCAGTCATTGCTCAGAGAATGTGTGGGGATTAGGCTGCTTTGTAATGCAAACCTTTTATTCAGGTTATAGCCTTATGTGCTAAAAAACAAAAATATGTATTACTGAATGGCCTTGTTATGAATGTTTTCCATTGTGAATGGAAGGGTGGCTCCACCACACACAAACCTTTTCCAAACCATGACTCCATTTATCACTCACAATGGAATTTAGCTAGTGTTCATTTCCACCCTTTAATTTTTCAGATGGGGGTAGGGAGCATATGTAGATATTTTTCTTGACATGATTGGTTCATTTTAAAGGAGGAAGTGACAAAAAATGAGCCTCCGTGGACTGATGATGATCTGTGCTTTGAGGATTGGTGGTTTGCAGGTGTTGAGCTTGATGAAATACAGTAAGAATGATGAGAATGTAGATGGCATTGGTGGGATGCTGCTTCCAACAGCTGCTTAACTTTGTTCAGCGAAAACAAATATAGTCGATCAGAATTGCCTCTTATTTAACCAAAGAGGGTTCAGTAACCAAAATAAATAGTATATGTGGTTGGTCTAACCTTCCTCTAATCAAAATGACAGCGTGAGCCTAAAATAAAAAAGAAAGGCAATTAAACATAGCAACATGAGCAGAAAATACACTGGGAAATAGAATTTAAAACCAACTGGGGTTGGAGAAATATATGCTAAAGAAAGATGTGTGTTTAGTGCTTTTTATCTCTTTGTAGATATAATTCAAACCTCCTGGAAAAAAAATGTTAAATTTCACATAAATATGAAAAAGCACTATGTGCCTTCAATCTTCTTTTTATGATTCTATTTAATGTTTCAATAAAATCATTCTTGTATTTACTAAGCAATTCTTCAATGAGCATCTACTATGCAATAAGCACTGTTTTGCTCAATATAAAATGAAAACATCTAGTCAACAAAATAGGTGTGGTGAATACCCTCCAAAAGTTTATGCACTGATGGCAGCGTTAAGAATAAGACAACAGGTCTACAATAGAGTTGTTTATGTTAAGCAAGCCCCATATCACCAGAGAGATAACTGAATTATAGTTTTGGCTCTCCTAGAATTTGATTCTTTTTTTTTTTTTTTTTTTTTTTTTTGTATTTTTTCTGAAACTGGAAACGGGGAGAGATAGTCAGACAGACTCCCGCATGCGCCTGACGGGGACCCACCCGGCACGCCCACCAGGGGGCGACACTCTGCCCACCAGGGGGCAATGCTCTGTCCCTCCGGGGCGTCGCTCTGTTGCAACCAGAGCCACTCCAGCGCCTGGGGCAGAAGCCAAGGAGCCATCCCCAGCGCCCGGGCCATCTTTGCTCCAATGGAGCCTCGGCTGTGGGAGGAGAAGAGAGAGACAGAGAGGAAGGAGAGGGGGAGGGGTGGAGAAGCAGATGGGCGCCTCTTCTGTGTGCCCTGGCTGGGAATCAAACCCAGGACTTCTGCACACCAGGCTGACGCTCTACCACTGAGCCAACCAGCCAGGGCTAGAATTTGATTCTTAAACCGGTTGTAGGGTCAATGCTGGACATAGTCCTTACCCCTTCCCAGCCACATGGTTCTGTAGTCACAGATCCTGACCTGGGGCCATGAGATAAAGAGTTGTCAAACTGAAACTAAGGTTTTACTAAAAACAATGGAACTGAGCCACCAGATATGTTTCAAGGAGGGGCAATACAGAACAGGCACTGTACCCTTCTCTCTACCCTCTGCTTACCTGCTTAGTTTTGCTTGACTAACACCCAGGGCTTAGCTGTTTAAACTGCAACCCCACCCAGCAGGGCAGGGAACTTTCAGCAAACGGCAGCCATCAGTGCTGCCCCTGGATATAAGTAATAAAGGCTATGTTCACTCCATCTGGTCCATTATGGTATGTTTGGGATCTCACAACAACACCAGATCTATTTTTGTGGCTCTGGATCTCCTGCATCAGCTATTCTTTGACCAGCCCTACTTCAATCATCTGCCTGATAAGACTCTTGCTATTGCATAAAGAAAAGTAACTTTGCAAAAACCAACCCACATTTTTACCTAGTATAAATTACTTGTTCTGCTCACTTCCTTGTTCTACTCACTTTCATATTGTTCAGCTTCTCTGAGCTCCTTTCTATCTGCTAGATGGGATGTCATTCAATTCAAATCAATTTTTCCTCAAAACTCTTAGTTTTTAATATGCCTCAATTTATCTTTCTTTTCTTTTTTTTTTAAGTGAGAGGAGAGGACATAATGAGACAGACTCCCACATGCTCCCCAACTGGGATCCACCCAACAACCCCTGTCTGAGGCTGATGATGCTCAAGAACCAAGCTATTTTTAGCAACTGAGGCTGACACACTCAGACCAAAGGAGCTATATCCTCAATGCCTGGGGCCATGTTCGAACCATTTAGCCCAGGGGTCCCCAAACTTTTTACACAGGGGGCCAGTTCACTGTCCCTCAGACTGTTGGAGGGCCAGACTATAAAAAAAAATATGAACAAATCCCTGTGCACATTGCACATATCTTATTTTAAAGTAAAAAAACAAAATGGGAACAAATACAATATTTAAAATAAAGAACGAGTAAATTTAAATAAAAAAATTGGCCAAGAGTTTGCTTAAAGACTTTTAATCACTGTAAAAAAAAATAGAGGACTGGATGAAGAAGATGGGGCACATATACACCATGGTATATTATTCAGCTAGGAGAAATGGTGACATCGGATCACTTATAGAGGAATGCTGGAGTCTTGGTAGCATTGTGCGGGGTGAAATAAGCGAATCAGAAAAAAAATAGGAACTGCAGGATTCCATACATTGGTGGGACATAAAAGCGAGACTAAGAGGCATGGACAGGAGTGTGGTGGCTATGGGGGTGGGGGGAGGGAAGGAGGGAGAGGGGGAGGGGGAGGGGTACAGAGAGAACTGGATGGAGGGTGGCGGAGGATCATCTCTCTTCGGGTGATGGGTATGCAACAGAACTAAATGACAAGATAACCTGGAAATGTTTTCTTTGAATGTATGTACCCTGATTTATTGATGTCACCCCATTAAAATAAAAATTTATTAAAAACAAAAACAAAAACAAAAACAAATTGACCAGTATTTCAATGGGAACTATGCTCCTCTCACTGACCACCAATGAAAGAGGTGCCCCTTCTGGAAGTGCGGTGGGGGCCGGATAAATGGCCTCAGGGGGCCGCATGCTGCCCACGGGCCGTAGTTTGGGGACCCCTGATTTAGCCACTGACTGCAGGAAGGGAAGAGGGAGAGAAGGGCAAAAGGGAAGGGGGAAGAAGCTGATGTTCACTTCTTTTGTGTGCTCCAGCCGGGAATTGAACCTGGGACGTTCATATGCTGGGCTCACACTCTATCCACTGAGCTCCTGGCCAGGGCCTCAGTTTATCTTTTAATAGAAAATATAGACAATAAATAAGTCAAATATTCCATTTGTAATGCAATTGAGGAAGCAACATGTTGTATCAGAGCACAACACTAGAGAAAGTCTTCAGAGAAATCAGAATTATATTGTGTATGTGATTTTGCATCCTGCTTCATTCACTTAACAAAGTATCATGAATGCTTTTATATCACTAAACTCTCTGAAAACATTTTTAAGCCCTGGCCAGTTGGCTCAAGTGGATAGAGTTTTGGCCCAGCTTATGAATGTCCTAGGTTCAGTCCCCAGTTAGGGTACACATGAGAAGCTTCTCTTCCCGTCCCTTTCTTCCTTCTCTTTCCTTCCCCAATCACAGCCTATTGGTTCGAGCATGGCCTCAGGTGCTGAGGATAGCTCAGTTGATTCAAGCATTGGCCCTAGACAGGGGTTACTGAGTGAATCCTAGTCAGGGAGCATGCAGGAGTCTGTCTCTCTCTCCTTGTCTCACTTCCAAAAAATATAATGGCTGTACAGTCTGTCTTTTAAACAAACTTTACTTTATCTATTGATCTTCTCTTGTCTTTTTCTTCCATAGTTTTAATACTGAGAAAAAACTTTTGCCTGAAAATCAGTTAAACAGTCACCTGTTTTCTTCTCTTTTTGTTGTTGTATTTGTTATATTAAATGTTTAAGTTCATCTGAAATTTATTATGATGTAATAAAAAATTAATTAGTCTTTTTTACATAAAAAACATTAAAATAACAATTCCTGAATCACATATAGCTTCTTAATTATTTTATGCTGCACTGCTTGTCACATATCAAGTATTTAAATGTATTAGAGTTTATTCCAGGATTGCAAATTCTATTGATATGTCTGTAGATATTTAGATCAAAGGATTTAAAATTTCTTTAGCTATATAACTAATTTTAATGTCCAGTTTGTAAGGTATTTTTCCCCACCAAGAAGGAAGGAAGGGGCTGGAGCCACAAAGTGTGGAATAGTAAAGGCTTTAGTGAGTACTGCGCTGCCCAGACGATGTTCTCTGGTCCCGGGGGTCAGGGGTCAGAGAAGTCGCAAGGGGTGACCCGCGTGAGAGATATTTAAAAAGTCCCTAGGGTGGTTGAGCTAATATGACGTGGTGAAATCTCACTGGCTGGCAGATGGTCGCTCTTTTCCGAAGGGATCCTGGGAAGTTTCTCTTGGCACGTTTGGTTGTGGGTGGTCCTAGCCAAAGTTCCCGGGCCTGAGTTCCCCACGTGACCTTTCCCCATTATCCACCGACCTTACACAGTTGATTTTCATTATTTGTGGTAGTATGTACAAAATTGCTGTGAACACTGAATCAGATAATTTTGAACCATTGTTTTTAAGGGAAATATAGAGTTAGGCTCCTATATTTTCTACATTTTCTAATTTTTCTTAGCCATATTCCTACCAGTTTGCTTCTCAGATGACTTTTAGAACTATTTTTTCACTACCAACTAAAAATTAATTAACAGGCAAAGTTAATGTTCATTACTCACAGATTCCATATTTTCAAATTCACCTATCCACTAAATGTTATTTGTAATACCCAACTGAAATCTCAGGGTATTTTCATGGTTATCTGCAGATATGAAAGATATGAACAGAGCAGCAAAAATCATGAGTTGTCCAACACACATTCCTAGCTGAGACTGAAGGACACAATGCTCACCTCCTTGTGTCAACTCTTATACTATGAACATGTATACTCTCTGTGGTGTATTTCATGCCATGTTTTTTTACATTTTTGAACTTTTTTCCAGAAGACTTTATTGTTTAAAATAGCCTTCAAGCGTAGTGTTAGCTGCTGTCACATAAAGTCATGATGCACCTTACAAAGGAAATAAACGTGTTTGATAAGCTCAGTTCAAGCATGAGTAATAGTACTGTTGACTATGAGTTTAATGTTAATGAATCAATAATATAATTAATAAGCTGTATTTAATCAGAATAACACATAAAACAAAGTCTTGTATTGTTTAGTTCGTGAAAACATTGTGACCAGAGGCTCCCAGCAACCTAACTGTGTACTTTCCCTAGGAGCAATGGTTCAGAACCATCAAAAAAAAAGTGTTTATAACAACTTTAAACTAATAAGTACAAGTAATGAGAATCAACTATATTCTTACAGACATTGTTTTAAATAAATGTATTAACTTGAGAAAGATACATTTTTTAAAAATAAAGACATCTCATCTAGAAACACATTTTATAATATCTTCCATAATGCCCTGTTTGTTTCAATATGCTCATTGTCAGGTATTGTCTTATTTACAATTGAAAATAAAATTATTTTTTTCTTAGATCTTCTAATGAATTATTTTTGTTTACAGAAGAGCTATGCATTTTTACAAAAAAATTTTTGTATCCAGTCACCTTGCAAAACTCTTAATTATCACAATTCTAAGTAGATATTTTTCTTCAGATTAAAATATATTATGCAAAAAATTACTAATTAGATTTTCTATCCCAAAAGTTTTGCCCCTTGTTCCTTCTTTTTCATCTTGTTTTACTGTAAAAATCTTTTAAAGCAGGTAACTTTCTTTTGCACTTAATAAAAATTAGACTATTTCTACTGTTTTACCCAAATATAAAGTTGAATTTTGTCTAACATAGTAAAAAATGTTTTCTGAGAGTTCATGATTGTGATCAGAAGCTTATTTAATTCTTCTTGAGATAATCATTTTCTCCCATTGGTCTTGGTCTAATTAATTGATCTCTTAATATTAATTCAACATTATATTCTAAATATAAATCTTGCTTTATATTATGGATGACATATAAGGTATATTTCCATTCAATTTACTTATTGCTTATTAGGTTTTGCCTTTATATAAGTGAGATTTTATTTAAAGATAAAAATACAGATAGCATGTAGTTTAGTTTTTTGTTGTTGTTTTTTCTGTCACTGTCAGGTTTGGCGATCTGAACCTGTTATTACATGAAATTAGTAACTTTCTATCTCTTTAAATATCTAGTTCCTAAATCTTTGAAAAAAATGGCATACATATAAACATTTAAAGTTTTGCCCTGGCTATTTGGCTCAGTGCTAGAGTGTAGGCCCAGCATGTCAATGTCCTGGGTTTGGTTCCCGGTCAGGGCACATAGGGGAAGTACCCATCTGCTTCTCCACCTCTCCCCCTCTCCCTTCTCTCTCTATCTCTTTCTTCTCCTCCCTTAGCCATGGCTTGCTTGGAGCAAGTTGGCCCCGGGTGCTGAGAATGGCCACATGGCCTCTGATTCAGAAGCTAAAATAGCTCAGTTTCCGAGCAACAGAGCAACGGCCCCAGATGGGCAGAGCATTGCCCCATAGGGGTCTTGCTGGGTGGATCCCAGTTGGGACACAATGCAGGAGTCTGTCTCTCTGCCTCCCGGCTTATCAAATAAGAAAAAAAAAGTTAAAGCTTTAAAAAACATATTTCTATGATAAATTTTCCTAATTTTTAATGGGTCCAGATTTTCTCCTACGCAATTATAATAATAGATTTTGAAAAATTATTTATTGCATTTTTATTTTAAAAAAATTTAGCATTGTGCTATGATCTGACTACGCACCCTCAAAATCAATTTATTGAAAACCTAATGCTCAAGGTGATGAGAGTAGGAGGTAGGGTCTTCAGGAAGTGATTAGGTCATGAGAGCAGAGCCTTCATGAATGGGATTGGTGCCCTTATGAAAGAAACCCCTTTCTTACCCTTTCCTCATGGGAGTCCACAATGAGAAGCTGTCTGTCTGCAAACCAGAAGGAGCCTTCACCAGAACCCACCCACGCTGGCACGAGGCTTCTAGGACAGTGAGAAATCAATTCCTGTTTGTAAGCCTCCCACTCCGTGATATTTATCACAGTGGCCTGAATGCACTAAGACATACAGTATTATCTTCCAATTTTTAAAAATTCCTTTCTCTTTTTAAAATCCCTTTCTCGTGCTAATTTTTAATTTATTTAACTTTTGTCCTTATTAGTTAGGTTTGCCACAGCGTGTCTATTTTTTGTTTGTTTTCAAAATGACCACACTTATTTAGGGAGAAGAGAGTTGAGAATTCTCTTGAGGATGTTAAGGAGTGGCTATGGATGAAGAGGAAAAGTCCAAGCTCGTGCACAGCGCCGAGCTGAGGGGATGAAGACAGCACTGAGTCAGGGGGAAGCTGGCACGCTTAGCTCTCTGGAGACAGAGAGGCAATAGATAGATGAAGCATAGCATGCACGGTTATGAAACACAGTCAGCTGCGGGCATCTGTAATGGTGATAAATGGTGTGCCACTTCTAAATTTTGAGCAAGATGTGCAAGAACCAACATTATGCAGTTTTTAAATTATTCTAGGAGGAATTCATGAAAAGGCTTAGAGATCACGACAGGAAGGCTTTCCAGAAAACTATTAAAATCCCGGCCAAAGGAATGAGTAGGAAGGAACAGATGAAAGATTCCATGGTTCCGGTGAAAATACGTTGCTTATCCAAAAGGAGACATTTATCTGCCAAGTGTGAAGGTATTTATGGGGATGTAGAGACAGCATATTAGGAAGTGTACCTGTCCCCAAATCTGGAATATTCTTCTTTGGGTTTCTGAAGTATGAAAATTTAGAACTGAACTACTTATCAAACAGAGCTTATAGTTCTGTCCAATATAACCAATGTTCTAAACATGTGGAATATGAAAGAGAAAAAAAATAAAAATTTACCTCAAAGTTGTACATAATAATAAAGAAGGACATTGGGAAAAGCTGAAAGCTTAATAGGGAAGAAAATAAAGTAAGTGAATGTGAAGTTAAGAACTAGAAAATAAAATAATAATAGTTATAGTAATAATAATGTCACCTATTATTATTCCATAGCTATTATTTTTTAGTGATTATGCTGTTACAGATGAAGTGCTATTTTACATGCCTCATTTTGGGTCATTGCCCCAATAATGCTAGAAGGTAGAGGTTATTACACACATTTTAGAAAAGGAAATGGAGGCCTTAAGTGTTAGAATAACTTGCTCTAGTCTGTAGTTGGACTAAGAACCAACATCCAACCCAAGACTTTCAGCTCCAGATCCTGAGTTCTTAATCACCATATTATATCAAGTCATTCTTATCCAGACAACAATTTAGCAGGGAAGAGGAAACAGAAAACTATCTTAGGAAGATAGAAAATAGTAGAATTGAGATCTCAAGCAGCATTTACGAGCAGAAAAGAAAGGGAAGCTGCCAAATAGTTTCTTTACAGCTATAAATGAATGAAACACAGACAAGGCTTCGAAGCAGGTCTTTACCATTACAAGAGAATGGCATTCAGTATCCATCCTATCAGATTAAAAATAAAAATAAGTATTATATTTATTGACATTTATATGATCAAGTAAGTGACATAAAAAGAATAAAAGAATATTGCATCCATACGTTCATTGATTGAGCAAATATATTTTTTTTGTATTAAGAGAGAGGCAGGGAGGCAGAGACAGACTCCCACATGCGCCCTGACCAGGATCAACCTGGCAAGCCCCGTACCAGGGAATGCCCTGCCTATCTGAA
Source organism: Saccopteryx leptura (assembly GCF_036850995.1). Lineage (NCBI taxonomy): Eukaryota > Metazoa > Chordata > Mammalia > Chiroptera > Emballonuridae > Saccopteryx > Saccopteryx leptura. Next base: position 47,780,103 of record NC_089510.1, read on the forward strand.
GCCACTGCTCTGTTGCTCAGCAACCAAGCTATTTTAGTGCCTGAGGCTAGGCCATGGAGCCCAATGCTCAGCACCCAGGGCCAACTTGCTCAAACCGTTTGAGCTGTGGCTGTGGGAAGGGAGAGAGAGCCTGGGAGAGAGAGAAGGGGGAAAGAGTGGAGAAGCAGATGGTCCCTTCTCATGTATGCTCTGGTCAGGAATCAAACCCAGGACTCACACATGCCAGGCCGACGCTCTACTGCTGAGCCAAGACCCTCTTTGAGTGAATATTTTTTAAGCCTTTAATATTGGCGAGACCCAATTTCAGGAGTTGAGGTTTTAATCGCAACTATGAAAAGACATAATACTGTCTTGGAGTTTGCAGAATAGTACAAGAATAAGACATCAATCAATAAGTACACAAATAAATGTATAATTACAAACTGGTTTAGGCATAATGAAAGAGCAGGACAACCCTACAAAAGGGGTGTCATGACACAGTCTGGCAAGTGAGAGAAGTATTTCCAGAGGATGTGTCATATGGGCCAGGAGTAGGAATTACTAGGGGAAATGAAGAGGAAGGATTTTCCAAGCAGTGAGCCTATATGCAGAAATCCCAAGCAGGGGAAGCATGGCATATTTAAGGAAAAGAAATGAGGCCAAGTGGCTGGTGCACAGAGTAAAGGGGAGACCAGATGGGGCTGGACAGCGCTTCACACAGGGCCCCGAGGCCACGTGAGGAAACTTTGTTTTCAGTCTAAGAGCAAGGGGAGATGATTAGAAACTTTTTAACAGAACAGTGTGTTCAGATTGAGAATTTAAAAGACCTGAATTGCTTGAATGTGGAGACAGGATGAAAGGAGGGACCAAGCAGGTGTAGCAGTCCCAGAAAAGCTGGTATGGAGCACAGGTGAGCTGACAGCAGCTTGGACCAGAGGGTGACTGTGTGGGTGGAGAGGAGGAAAATGACAGATTGCAGAGACGAGGAGAAGAGAAATTCAGCAGAACATGGTGATAGTTTGGCTAAAACGGTGATGTGGAAAGAAAGGGAAGTGTGAAAGACTAGTTTTACGTCTTACAATATTGGATAGGTGCTGGTTACATTCATCAAGATAAAAATATTTTATTCAATATTGAGTATAAGCTAAGAACCCTACTAATTTTTTTTGTTTGTTGTCATTGTTTCTTGTTTAGTAACTCAGGTTTACAGAACAGTAATTATTTTACAAATTATCATCGTGTTAGAAACATTACACCAGTTACATCTCACCATCCCAAAACCCTCCCCAACTCTCCCCCCCCCAAGAAAAAGATCACTGTGAGGTAGGCAGTGATTACTGTCTACCTTTTGTGGAGGAGGTACTAAAACTGAGCAACACAACTACTTGCTCAACAGCTTGTGAATGCTGGAGGGTATCTTACTACAGAGAACACCTCTTAACAACTATATGCAATAGCTGCATGTGATTAAATGTGAGCTGATTGGTTAAAATTTAACCTGAGATGGAGATATCAAGGAGAAGGGAATCAGCAAGGATAAAGTAGTCATATAGGAGATAGGAGTTGGGTACATTTGACCAAAAAAAAAAGTAGAGTGAAAATTATAGACCGAAAGTAAGTGAATAGGCATTTTTTAAAAAAACACATTTAAATAATTTTTTTTACTCTTCAACTAAGCTGCAGCCAACAAATACAGTAAATTTTGGAAATTTATACATAGTTTTAAATAAATACCTCAGAATTCAAGCTTTGGATTTATTAATTTCCTAATGTCTCATTTGAAAGAATATCTTGATATCAAAATAAGAATGTTTCGAGACACATGGAAAAAAAAAATAAAATAAAATGAAAGCACATTCTCCTGATTCCAGCAGACATTTTTCAAAGCCCGTTTCACTTTAAAATTGTGTCTAGATATTTATTTCCTCCCTGGATATTTCTGTCCCTGTCTCCTCTAACTGGTTTCAACCAGAGCCTGTATTCCCAGGAGCGCGCCCCAAGTGAACCGTCTGAAAGCCTGCCTATGACTACTACAATTACCCTGCAAATAAGGAGAGATCTAGGGCCTTTTCCCCGCTGTTTTCCTTCTTCTCTCATGAGAAAATCGAGCTCTGCCTGTGCTGGTTCACTTCTCCCTAGTCTAAGGCAGGACACAGTAAGGCAATACATTTTCATCAAGGCTCAAGCATGATTGTGCTCCAGAGAATTGGGGTTTAATATAATTTATGAGGAGCCACTTCCTAGGGAGATCATGGAATCTCCAGTTTAATTGGGGTGATCTGCAGTGCTCCACATCTGTCAGTGAGCAAGGAGATAGTGATGCATGAATAGAAATAAAAATCGCTCTGCACGCCCTCCTTGTTCTATATATTATACATTTTCTCCAAAGCTCCCAGCTGTGGTTTATGTTACTGATTTTCTGCTTTTCTTATTCTCCTTTTTAATCTTTATGTGATTCTCTCCTATTCTTTATCAAATACGTGCATGTAGGAGGAGTAACTCCTTTCTGGAAGTGGGAGCCATCCCCTCTCCCAGCTGTGGCTCCATCTTGTCCCACAAAAGCCTAGTGGAAATTGAAGGGAAGGAATTGGTAACTTGGTGCTGCACATTGACCAACTGAAAAGTGGCTCTAATTATATCTGTATTATTTATTAATTAACAAACTTAACAAATATTTATTGGGTACTCACCATTTACTGGGCATTCTTCCAGGCACTAAGGGTACATCAGTCAATAAAACAAGTTCTATTCTAGTAAGGGAATAAATAGAAGAAAAATTAAAAAATGAAATATATAGTATGTTTTTTGGTGATAAGCACTATGTATACAAATAAAGCAGGAAAGATGTTAGGGAAAATGGGATGGGAAAGTCAATTTTAAATACTGTGGTTGAGGCCCTGGCCGGTTGGCTCAGCGGTAGAGCATCGGCCTGGTGTGCGGGGGACCCGGGTTCGATTCCCAACCAGGGCACATAGGAGAAGCGCCCATTTGCTTCTCCACCCCCCCCTTCCTCTCTGTCTCTCTCTTCCCCTCCCGCAGCCAAGGCTCCATTGGAGCAAAGATGGCTCGGGCGCTGGGGATGGCTCCTTGGCCTCTGCCCCAGGCGCTAGAGTGGCTCTGGTCGCGGCAGAGCGATGCCCCGGAGGGGCAGAGCATCGCCCCTGGTGGGCGTGCTGGGTGGATCCCAGTCGGGCGCATGCGGGAGTCTGTCTGACTGTCTCTCCCCGTTTCCAGCTTCAGAAAAATACAAAAAAATAATAAATAAATAAATACTGTGGTTGAGAATAGTGCGAAGGCATCACTGAAGCAAAGATATTAAGCAGGCAAAGGAGTGAATCACTGACTATATAAGGGCAGGGTGTCCCAGGCAGAGGGAATAGCTAGTGCAAAGGTCCTGAGGTGAGAGAAAGCCTTAAGTGTTTAAGGAAAAACAAGGAGTTCAGTATGAGTAGAGATAGGAGCAAGTGAGGAAATAGGACAGCAGGTATGTGAGATGGAGTTGCAGGTCATACAGCAGGGGTCCCCAAATTATGGCCCACAGGTCACATGCGGCCCCCTGAGGCCATTTATCCGGCCCCCGCTGCACTTCCGGAAGGGGCACCTCTTTCATTGGTGGTCAATGAAAGGAGCACATTGACCATCTCATTAGCCAAAAGCAGGCCCATAGTTCCCATTGAAATACTGGTCAGTTTCTTGATTTAAATTTACTTGTTTTTTATTTTAAATATTGTATTTGTTCCCGTTTTGTTTTTTTACTTTAAAATAAGATATGTGCAGTGTGCATAGGGATTTGTTCATAGTTTTTTTATAGTCCGGCCCTCCAACGGTCTGAGGGACAGTGAACTGGCCCCCTGTGTAAAAATTTTGGGGACTCCTGTCATACAGGGTCCTAGAGATCAGTGCAAGGACTTGTTGACTTTTACTTTGAGATAGAAACCATTACATTTTTTAAGCAAAGAAGTACCACAATTTGACTTAAGTTTGAACAGAGTCAGTATAAACTGAGAATACTTTCAAGATAAACTGAGTTTGTTTTATTCAGGTTAAAGAGTTTTCTTTCTTCCATATATTGTATGGGAGACAAAATTGTGTAAGAAAGTACTCATTCTTTCAAGGAGTTGGCAGTCTCCTTAAAGAGACAGGCCCTGTACTTGAAAAACATTCAGTGCTGAAAGAATCTGATCCCAAGTAAAGGCCTTTGAACTGTAGTAGGCAGTTGGACAGGCATAAGCAGAGTAGAAACCATAGGCCAAATACGGAATGTCAACCGGGCGAAATCCCCAGGGACCTAGCAATGGGCAAAACTGGGAAAACAAGGACCTTACCCCAAGGGTGACCTATCTGCCCAGCACATCACTGGTCATATGTTAAACACCTTAGAGGAGGAACATGGAGGCTGGTGAAAGGCCTCATAAAATTTCCATAAAAACTCATATGAGAATACTCCCTTAATCATTAAGCCCTTAAGACAATGAGGTTCTGACCCACATTAAATAATCTTAGAAACAAAGCCTCACGTCTGTTGATCACAGAGACAGAGTTTTAGTCAAGCTAGAGATAACATCTAAGCCTCAGTTATATTTCAGCTCCAGGCCCAGAAAAGCAGCAAGGCCAGGTGGGGCAATTTCATGGCTGACATCAGCATCAACCTCAATGACTAATGACCCCCCTCCCCCATCCTGGCACTGAACAGTCAGTAGAGACCACAACCCTGAAAGGACACGCCTGAGAAGCTGATGAATATTCTATTGAGATACTTCCCTGGAACATTCCATAGGGGTTCCTACCTTTGGAAAGCAAATAAAAGTCCTTGAAATAAAGACCCAGAGGGCCTACTCTCTCTCCCTCTTTCCCAGCCTGTCCCTCACCTTCTTCCTCTTTGTAGCATGCCTATGCCTTTCTCCCTCACCTTCCCCCAAGTGTGTTCTTTCTGCCTTTCTTTGTCCTAAGCTCCAGGGGCCCCTCTGTTGCTTCTGTGACTTGTTTTCTGAGCCCATGCAGCCCAGCTGGCTCACTTTTCCACTGCTCACTTCCTCTATCTCTGTGACTTTCTAAATAAACTTTTGCTTGTATTTGAGTCTTGGCTCTCAATTTTTCCTAGTTGGAACTCAAGTACCAAGGTTGCTGGACCAAGGTCCAATCACCAGTAATTTTCTGGTGCCATTTCACTGCCAAGAGAACCATTAAGAAGGAGGCTAACAGTAACCTTTCAACATAGTGTCAGTAGATAAAAAGAGACAGCCAAGACTTCAAGGGTTGAGGAAGTGAGCAGAGTGAATAAAAATTAGGCAAATATGATCTATATATCCATAATTTTCTTTTTCATTCCATCCCCCAAAAGGTGGATCTTAATCTCCTGTGTGTGGAATAGATTTAGGGACTCAATTCTAGCACATAGAATATGGATATTGTTGACGTCAGCCCAAAGAAGAAGACTTTCTAGCCCCTTCAGAAACCAGCAGACAGCCTGACTGCAGTGTCATGAAAGATGCTGAGATTCACACAACCACGTCATTCATTTCCCAGATTTCTGACCTTCAGAAAATGTGTGAAATAATAATTATTTGGGGGTAATCTGTTACTCAGCAACACATAACCTATACTAGGTATACTCATGAACAGAATAAAGGTGGGAGCAAACAGAAAGAACATTGACTTGAAAGAGTAGTAGAGTTGATATGCTTGCATTTTTAAAGATGGGAGACTTTAGCTTTGTCCTTAATTCATCTCATTAGCAAGCAACAAATATATACAGAGTACCCAATATATATCAGATACTGTTTATCAGTTATGCAGATGAATTTTAAAGTCTTTCAGAGTCTCTATAAACCAAATTCCAAATCTCCATTGCACTAAAGTGTCTTATGTTTGTTATTCCAGAAACTGAAAAGTGGTATATTTTAAGGACAGACATAACATTTGCATTAAAGATTTTCCTTTCACTACCAAAATAATTCTCTCACTTTTGCCTAAATTTACAAAATTCTATCTACTTTTTTACCCCACATAGAATAATAGTCAGTATTAGAAAATGAAAACTACCCTAGAATATTGTGTAAAGTTACTTCCTTTACCTGAGAAAGTATCATATCTATATTATAATTTCACGGTTTTTTCTTCCTCTTTTCTCCAGAGTAATAATGTTTTTTTCCATAAAATGATACATATATATTTTAAAGAAGTTAAACAAAGTACAGTTTAAGAATTTTAACAATTGTGTCATATCATCTAGCAATAATCATTTTTAATATCAGGTAGCATCATTTCAGATATAGATACTGTAGAAGAATAAATAGAAAGATGAGTGAGAAATAGATAGAAAGATAAAGAGAGGCAGACATAATTCCATAAAAATGCTTCACACTAAAATGTGCTACTTTTAAATTTGTATTAAAAATAAGTAAAGAAAACGATATAAGTAAAACTGAAGGAATTACTGAAATTTGCATATAAATATCTATTTTTTAAGATGAGGTATTTTTCCAAAAACATAAAACCAAATTTAAGAAGAAAATAATAGGAGAAATATTAAGAAGCCATTGTTTTTCTTTTGAATTAAATGTGACAAATTTAGTAAATATTGATTGATTGCTTGTTCTGAAAAATGAGGAAATTAGCTCTCCCACTCACCTCCTCTGCCCATCTCCAGATTTTTATTATGTTATTTAATAACAGCAAGTTATATCTCATTTGCCTTCTGTTCTGAAATATATTACCACCTTCCTCTTGGTTATATATTAATGTGGACTCAGTATTTATACCAATATCTTTACTATAACACTTCCATTCTTAGCTGTTTTAAAAATGTATACTTCAATTGGCTGTATTTCATTAACTACTTAAAAAATTATATTGTCTCTGAATTCTTGCACATTTAAGGATGTCTACCTACTCTTTTCATACCTAAAAAACAATTTGAATGGTTATAAAATTTATAGATTACACTTTCACCCCTTCAGAATTTTATAGATCTCTCTGTGTCTCACACTCTTCCTTCCTTTCTGTCTTAGTACTTAATGTGATTTTAAAGAAGTCTGGAGCTTACAGATAACTTGATTTCTTTTTCAAATCTTGATGTTTGAGGACGTTTTTCTTTATCATCAAAGATAATCTATTGAAATTGATGGACGCTATGTGAGAACAACTGTAAGTTATGGACAGAGCTTCCCATGTTAAGCATGATCAAGATTAAAATATTTTACGTGGAAACTACCCAAACAACACAATAATAACAGTAAAAAAAAATGGATGAAAAAGACAGATAAAGTACTCAGTTTGGAAAACAACATAACAAAAAATAAGTGGCAAAGTTAGCCACGTCTACAAACATTTCTTTTGTTGTTATTTCACATGGTCTGTCATTTTTGGAAGTTTTGCTACATTTTATTTCCATGAGCCTAAAACCAGGACATGATTTAAAAGTGCAAGATATAAGCCTAGTAGTTTTCCCACTGTGTTTATAAATGTAGGAAAGTGTGGTAAGGATTAAACATCCCCACACCTTTCTGAGCTCCTATATCCAGAGTAGAGAACTGCCTGCATTCTAATCAACAGCCTTGGGGGACTTCATAATTCCCCCAGAAAACATAGACAACAAGTACCTGGGGGCCCTACTTCACTCTGCTAGAAAAGAAAAAAACCATCCCCATACATAGAGGGCCACAACCGGGACTGTTATTCAGAAGGAAAGAGAACACAGTATGTGAGTTAAAAGCCAGACCAAAATCCCCCACTCTGGTCAGTCTGCCCCCAAAGTCCTTGCACTCAGTTCAGGGATAAGAGCTAGCTGGTCATAGTGGTACAACACCATTGTTTATGGCCAGAATCCATTGTGACTGCTAATGCCCGTATTATCCTAATTTTTAAGTAATTATTAAATATTTTGAATATCCCTCTGTATTAATTTTCCATTGCGGTATAAGACAAACTTTTTACATAAAGTTTAGCTTAAAATATCACCCATTTATTAACTGTAAATCTATAGGTAAGAAGTTCAGAAGGGCTAGAATGAGTTTTCTGCTAAGGGTCTCACAAAGTTTAAAGTGTCAGCCAGGCTGGGCTCTCATCTGAAGTTCTGGGTTCTCTTCCAAGCTCATTCATGTTGTTGGATGAATTCAGTTCATTGAGGTATAGGACTGTGGTTCCCATTTTCTTGCTTGCTGTCTTATGGGTTGTTCTCAGTCCCAGAGGCCACCTTTGGGTCTTAGCCACATGACCCTCTCCCAATATGGAAGCTTACTTTCTTCAAGCCAGAAAGAGATTCTCTAGACTAGAGGATATATCTCTGTCTCTATCTTTAGTAGAAAGATTATATAGAGATTGTCTCTATAGTCTTATATAAGGTAATATAATCACAGGAGTAAATCTCCCATTACATTCAGAGATCCACACTCAAAGGAAGAGGACTATACGAGGCACGTACAACAGTGAGTGGGAAAGTTAGAGGATATCTCAGAATCCTCCTACCACACACTTTACTACATTGCTTGCTTTGATTCCTTGCCTAACTAGACTTGTAAGACCTTTCAAACATTGTATACTTAGTTGCACTCCTATTCCTGACCTTCTCCTGACCAGCCTTGTTCTGTAGGCTGGACATTCACAGGCATAAGTGTAACATTTTACTTGGCACGCTTTGAGAAAACAAAATTGTATTTAGAAGCACCATAGATCATTTTGGGGAAAAACAAAGGAAAATAAGCTGAAATACAAAAATGATTTTCACTTCACATCGTTATGATGACTAAAATTTAAAAAGAAGGAAGGAAGAAGGAAGGAAGAAAAGATAGCCCTAGTATGCAGCTCAGTAGAGCATCATCCCGCAGATTGTGGGATCCCCAGTCAGGGCACATACCAGAATCAACCATAAATAAATAGAACAACAAATCAATGTTTCTCTCTCTTTCTCTCCCTTCCTCTCTCACTAAAGTCAATTAAAACAAACAAACAAACAGAAAAGAAAGTTACAAGTGTTGGCAAGGTTATGAAGAATTGGAACCCTCATACATCGCTGGCAAGAATGCAAAGTGGTTTAGCCACTGTAAAAATATAAAACAAAACAAGAGAACAAAAACAGTTTGGCAGTTTCCCAAAAAGTTAACCATGAAATTACCACATGACCCAGAAATTCTACTCCTAGGTATATACTCAAAATAATTGAAAATTGAAACTCAAGCAAATATGATACATGTATGCCCATGTTCAAAGAAGCACTAGCTATACTAACCAAAAGGTAGAAACACCCCAAATGTGCATCAACAGATGAATGATACACACATTTTGTACACAATGGAATAATATTCAGCCATAAAAATCACTAAGAGGCACTACTGATAAATGCTTTCATATGGATTTAATACCATTACTTCAAAAACATTATGCTACATCTAAGAAGCCAGTCACAAAAGACCACATATTCTATGATTTCATTTACATGAAATATCCATAAAAGAAAAATCCATAGAAACAGAAAGTAGATTGATGGTAGCTAGGGAAGGGAGGAAGGGGAATTTTGAGGAGCAATTAATTAACAGACACAGGATTACCTTTGGAGAGATAAAAATGTTTTAGAACTAGATAGAGGTAGTGATTGCACATCATTGTAAATGTACTAAATACCACTGAATTGTTCACTTTAAAGTGGTTAATTTTATGTTATATGAATTTCACCTCAATAGAAAATATTGGGAAGCAGTTCCATGAATACAGAATTAGTGTGGTGATCACATTGTTAGGTATACAAATGTCTAATCACTAATTGTACACCTGAAACTAATATAATGTTGTATACCAACTATCCTTAAATTTTAAAATATATAAAATTAAAAAGGTAAAAACAAAAAAGAAATATCCACTGATGCAGAAAACATGTCCATGAGAAAATTCTTCACTGATATTATATTTTTTTCCCTCTAAGGTTTCTGTTTCTACTTGGGCTTAAAAAGAAGTGGAGCCACATAGGAAATTGACATGTAGATGAGAGAAATACAAAAATAAATTGTTCGTCAATATCCTTCTTTCAGATGAAGAGTTAGAAATTCTGGTAGGCATTTGAGCCTAGATTATTGCAACAGGCATAAGCAGCAAGTTTTTACATTTCTTGTTTTAACATAAACATGATTCTGTATAAGCAAAGTCCAAAAAGAACCAAGACAAAGAGAACCACAAAAATTACAATGTGAGTTTAAAACATACTCAAGAATACAACGAAAAGAGAAATAAAGATCCATTGAAATTGAGAAACGACAACCAAGTTGTGCCTGTATGATATTTCTATTACTCCCATAACATATCCTTCTTCATCCAAAGATAATATGCAAATGGAGGTGATCGGTGCTTACTTACATTTATATTTCTATTTGAATGATAGTTTTTAATGGGGGAAAAATAAAATTATGTTGTTCGGTTATACTTCTCTTTATTTATGGTGATACCTTTGATCCACTTTTATATATTAAACTTGGATTTTCCTTCGTAAGTTAAAGAATGAGCATTTCACAATATCAACATGGAACTCAAGCCTTCCACCAACAGTCTTATTTTGGCAATGTCACACTTGTCATATCTATACAACAAAGTTAAAAAAAACCAACTGCAATGATATATTCTAATACTTGTATGTAGTTCATTCCACACAGGCTGAGGGATTCCTGGGGAGCCAGCACAGGGAATGATGATGTTAAGAACAGAGAAAGTACCCTACTTTGTGGAGCTCCAGAGTCCCTCACCCACCCATCACATTGCTTTCCTTTGAATCTTACCTCTCATGCTTTCTGATGTTACAGGAAAGAAGACTTTTTAAATTTGACATGCAGGTTTTTAAATGGATGGAAAATATATAAAAATACACGTGAATGACAAGACTCTTTATTCTCATAAAATTATAATACTGAGAGAAATATAGAAATTACAAGATATGCTGAAAGCTGTGAATCTTAGCTACAATAGAATACACATTAGATTAAACTGATCAGTTGGGAATGAAGCCAATGAAAGAAGATAAGTTTTTTTTTATCTTGTTAATGTATAAAACACTGAAAATACTTCCATGAAAATTATACCAGGAAGGCAAGGTGAAATTAACCATTATATAATATTCTTTTAACTCCAAGAACCAAAAGCAACTATGAAACATGCAAATTTGTTGTTCAACTCCAGCTCATCAGACCCTAAAACATACTCTCAGAAATACATTATGCACAAAACCAAAGGACTAGCTTCACATTTTTCAGCCAGAGGAGAAAGCATAATCACTTAATCTTGCCTCAGTTAATCCAGATGTGTAGCTGACACTATCCTCCTTGTGTTGGTCATGCTACATGAGCCTAGAGACTGAGAAGTTTTCCCAAAGGTAGACCTTGCCCGCTCAGCCCCAGAATATTTATACTATTTTGAACTATTGCCTAAATTTTATAGTCTCTTAAGGCAGGGACCATTGCCTATGTGTCTGAGTCTCGAGTGCAGTATTAAACACAAACCTGGTTCTGAATGAATGACCAATGACCATGAATCACAGTAGAAAATGTGCTTATGTCAGAGATCCTGATCATAATGGAAAGTACAAACACCGAGGAGGAGCACTCCTGCTTGAATAGAGACAAAATGCTGAATATGGATGAATATTCAACCTGACATTGCAGGAAACCCACAAACTTAAGCAGAAAATAAATCTCTCTGAAAGAACAAACATGTGATGCTACTAGGATTAAAAATAACTTTATCCCCGAAAGCAGTCACAAACAATACAACTGACCACGTACCAAAAGGGCAATTTGCTACTGAGAGTAAAGATTTAGTACTGGACCTTTCTAAATAATGGCCAGATTTAAATAATGGCAGAAGAAAAAAAAAAGAGAGAGAAAGAGAAAGTAAAGGATCAACTTGATCAGGTAGAGTGTTGATCCATAAAGCAGAGTGGAAGAGATGCCAAGAGCTGACTTTGAGTTTAGTTATGAATAAAAGAACATTCAGTTCAAGATTCTGTGTTTTCAAGGCTATTCTTAAAAGTGTGTTAGGTTACTTTAGGTATGCAGTTTTAAAAGTATGAAACATAGTTTAGAGGGTTAGAGGATTTGGTCTTCATTAATACTTGATTTCTAGAAGGTTCAAATATGGGACTCTTACATATTCCCCTGTTTGATCTTTGAATTACAAAATGTATATAGGTTCAAGTATATATTTTTATTTAGAAACCACTTTTCTGGGAAAATTTTCTGCTTAAGAAATTCTTTAAGTGAATTATTTTATATCATCAGCCTAATAACACAAGAAGATAAGTAGTTAGTATCCCCATCTTACAGAAGAGGTATGTAGTTTTTAAAGTAGTTAAGTAACTTGCTATTTATCAGGTCAATAGAAAGTGAATCTGAATTTTGACCTAGAATGTCTAATTTTAGAATTCATACTTCTAACCTTTCTAGACCATCCTGGAAGTAGAGAGCAATATCCTCACTGGCATCAGAACAATATATTGCCCTATATGTTTGTCATTTATATTTACAAAAAATGCATTCCAAAGCCTGACATATTTTTTATTCAGTGATAAAGTTTTAAAGGCCTCATGTATTAAGTTGGATTTGATAATGTCTTGAGACCTTGCTTCTTCTTTAAAGACAAAGTCTCCTTTCTCATACACATAGAAAAAGCAATGGGAACAATAGAAATCTCTGTATTTAAACCATTCTACAAAAGAATTTTCAAGCCTAGTCACTTACTGAGCCCATTTGGTCATTTGGACCCTCAAATTCTCCGCAACCTTCACCCTGCACATCCTAAATTTCTGATTTTCCTCTAAGAACCAGGACTCAATTTTTACTTCGGAACAATGTGTAGAACTTTACTGCAGAGTTTTTGGCCCTGCTGGAGCTTCTAAGAATGCTGGGCTAGAATTCCTTTCCCTGTTAATCTCATTTATCATGACTTCTACTTGGAGCGGTGCTGTCCTAACATGCAGCCTGGTCGTTCCTTTATCTATAGCTAAAGCCTCTCTGGATTTTCTTTTTTACAAGAGTCATTTTCTGTAGTCCCTTGAAAACACCTTTCTAAACTCACCTCGAGAGAGTTTTTGGCAATCAACTCCTCTTCCAGGTTCATGGTTTCCTTTATCTAATTAACCTTTCACAATCCTTACAGTATGTGTTGTGGGTAACAGAGGATGCTGCATTGCTCTGACTGGGTTTGTTCCTTTTTTGATTTCTGGTTTTTGAATGGTATAGTGACAGCAGGGTGAGTGAGCTAGAGTCCTTTTCCGCCAAGATAAAGCTCCATGGTTATAGGTAGGCTTATCGTCTACCGATTCACACTGCTTCTCCTGTGAGAACAGGCTCTCCCATCTCAGCGTGCTGGGCTCACTAATGCTCCATAAGCTCTCCTGAGCTGTCTGTGGAGCACTCAGGTGTGGACGGCTTGTAGCACTGCCCCACCCTCCATGCTGATCTCTGATTCTGTTGCCTATTTGTGACTTTCTTTCTGATCTTAAAACCAAAAAGTCATGTGCAGCACTAACTTCAGCTAAACTATGGCTCTTACACTGAGCCTATTGGCACTACAGCACTTGTCTTTTCTCCCTGCCTCTCTTATGTTCTCTTAGATTCATTGCTTTCACATGCTCCTCTTTTCCCCTCCTCTCCCTCACGTGCACACACACACACACCCCTTCTTCCCCAAGGTGACAAAAGTGGAGGAAAACACCCCTCCCAGCTTTCTTCTCTGCACACCATAACCTCTTCAAAATGTGTAGAATTGAGAAGTTATCTCCAGTATTCATCTGAGTGTACCTATATCATGGTTCCTTTATGCTTTTATATCTTTGATTCATGTATACTCTAAATGCCCCCATTAAATTATAATATCACTGAGGATAGAAATAGCAGCTGTGATTCCTGTTGGGGTTTTCTTCTGCTATTTCTCAGGGGATGGTTCCCTATATGCTCAGCTCTCCTGGTTTCCCTTGCCTGGGCCACTTGAAAATTAGATGAAATGGTGAGCCTCAGTGTCGGACTATAAACACAGCTGAAGAGAATGGGACTACTCAAATAACAGCCAACCTCTTTGGAAGGATGAATGATTTGAGATATGGGTCCTCTCAAATTTAATTAACTTACATTGCCACCTGCCTTAGAAATATTCCTCTTCTAGTAATTAAATACATATATAAAATAATCTGCCTATAGAATCCACATAGAGGCACAGAAGGTAGGGAAATCTAGGATCCAATCCAGCCTCTGCCCCTTTCTAGCCCTATATTTTTAGGCAGATTATTTAACATCTCAGAGCCATGGTTTTCTCATCAGTAAAATGAGAATCATAAGGATATTACCTCAGTTAAATAAGATAATGTAAGCTAGTGTATGCCCCATGCTAGGTGCTCCAAACGTCAGTGATTTTTATAATTTATAAATCCTAGAGGGTATGGTCTTTTGCCACTTTCCAGTGCTTAAAGTCGCTAAGAAGTCTTCCAAACTGTTGCTTTATGTTGACAGGTTTTTCATTCCAAATAGTCCACAAAGAAACTCGTGAGTAGGATACAGTCAAGTTTACATATTAAGCAGCCGTTCTGGCAATGCAGCACTACAAGTGCTCGAAAAAAGGGGAGAGAGGATAGGAAAAGGGAAAGAAATCCCTTTGAAATAAGGATTTCATTTTATTTTTCTGGCCTGTCTCAGGGTAAAGAAATGCCAATTCAGGAAGTCCCTGGAGGTAAGTAAATTCTCTACCATCAGCTCCTGGGCTGTGTCAGCAAAGACAGGTCTGCCTGCAGGAAACAGGAGCCTAGGATCCCCCAAGGCTCCGGCCCCGCTGCTGTCACAGCCCTGCTGCACTCCTGAAGGCGCAGAGGACACGGGACCATAGCCAGGCCCTGCCTTCCTTGGCATGGAGTCCCAAGCGGCAGCCTCTCTCCTTCCCTGGTTTGCTCCCTCCCTACTGGTTAGGAACGCACTGCTGGTTACATTCACTTTATCACTCATTTGCTTTCTGATCCCAGGAGGCCATGTTGGCTGATCAAAGGCACATGCAAGCTCTCATCATCTTCACAAAGAAGCCCCTGTATTCAAAACAAACATGGTAATTCTCTGTCTTTCTACCTGCAGTAACCCTTCCTTGTTCCCGCCTTCCACTTTTCAATACGAGGGTGGGCAAAAATAGGTTTACATTATAATACAAGTAAATAACGCAAAAACATTAACAAATAATAATACAAGAATAAACTCTGTGTTTTGTGTACCTACCACTGTACACCTATTTTGCCCACTCCGTATAATTATTCACTCCCTGTGCCCCTCCCCCTATTTATACTTTCTCTTCTCTTTTTATGACCCTTTTATTCTCCTTTCTCTTTAAAAATGTCTTTATGAGCTCATATTCTATTGTAGGTTAAAATAATAAATTGGATTTTACCCCCATCTCATTTTCCTCATACTTGAAAAAAAAAGAAAACAGTATTTTTTTTTAACCTCAGACATGCTCTTATTCTCAGCAGCCTAATTTGTTTTTAATGGTGGCATATGTTACAAAATTCCAGCTCTGTTTTCTTCTTGTCTGCCTCCCCCTCTCCTTCCATCTCTCCTGCCTCTCCCTTCTCTGTCTCATCTGCCCCCTCCTTTCAGGATGTGTCCTTCTCCCTAGTCCTTTCTTTCCTCATCTCTCTTTCTTTTATGTCCCTTTCCTCTAAAAGAGTTTTGCATTCTCTCCAAACTCCGCCATGCTGCTGCCTCCCTCTCTGCTGACTTTCAGCTGAGCTGCTACGTTCAAGGTTTTTAAATTCATTAAATCTATGATAGTTTGCCCTAATTTAGAAAGAAGGTCAATCAGAAATAATAAGCCTGAGAAACAGAATATTTTACAAAAATCCCCAGTTGAAGGACATTAAGTGGACACAATAAGACTGTTGACAAAGAATGAAGAAAGCTATTCACAGAATAACCAATAAAAATTTACTGAGTTCTTGGGGCTGTAAGTGTGGAGATGAACAAGGTTTGATCCCTGCTCTCAAGGAGTTTAAAATATAGTACAGAAAACACAGCATGCTCCTATGTGACCTTAATAAAGGCAGAATATCTGAGAAGCTGATTCACTTGACAAACATTGACTGCTGCAATATGGTTAGAGTTGTGGAAAACTCAGAAGAGAAATCTGACATAGTCTTCGCCCTCAGGATACTCAGGGCTCTAGTGAAAAATCAATTTATACTTAAATGATTATTTTACAAAGCAGAAAACAAATATAATCCTTAAAGTAAAGACAACCATCCTAGAGGAAAGTGATCATTTGAAGCAGAAAGATGGTGAAGGTGCCACAGCAGAGACACCATTGAATCTGGGTCTTAAAAGACTCCTTTGAGTAAAGGGGTCAAAGACCTGCTAAGGCCACATAGAAAATAGGGTGGTCTTCATATCAATCTCAGTTTACTGTGAAAGAGACAAGCCCTGGTTGAGGATTCTGAGCCTGAGTCTAGGCCTGATGAGACATTATGCTCTGATTGACAGCAGTTTCTCCTTTAAACCCAAGCAGGGAAAGTAGAGTCATGTATGCCCACTCATGACTTCCTATGCTCAGGAGACAGTACTGCATAAACAAGACCCAGAGGTAGGATAGTGATTGGGACATTAAAGAAGAGAGGAAGTGGCCCACAGTGGCTGTTGAATAGGTTATAAAGGGCGGCAGTTGAGGAAATGCAAGGAAGGCAAGGGCAGTATTGTGGAGAGCCTTGAATGCCATGCGTAGAAATCGAACATGCAATATTTTTGAGCAGCAACGGAGAGAACCAAATTTGTGCCAGGTCTATAGAAAAGGGGAAATATCCAATGAAATGAAACCAATTAGTAAGGTATTTCAATAACTCAGCTAGTAATAATAAGTTGTCTCGATAAGTATGGCAGTGAAAAAAAAGATTTAATTCAAGCACTCTAACTTTGGTAGAATCTCTCATAGAAGAAGAGAAAGAAGAATTAGAAATGTAACACACTTTCAAGAACAATGATGATGCTATTAACCGAGAGAGGAGGATGGGAGGAGGAGATTTTAAGGAGAAAGGCTAATAGATTCGGTTTGAGTCATAATGAGTTTGGGATATTGGTGAATATAGAAGCAATTGTAAGAAAAAAGCATAGAAGATGAGAGAGCACATTTTAGGAACAAATTTATATGTGTCCAGGAACTGAAAATCCATACTTTCGTTCATCAAATATTTATTGAGCACCTACTACACACCAATGGGATGAAATATGGCCCTAGAAAGTAGAATATCATCGATAAAATTTCAATGGCTGAAAAAGCAAGCAGTGTAGAGCTTGAAATGAGCAGAAAAAGCTGACAAAAATTCCTGCCATGGGAAAACTGATTCCATCAGAACTGAGACCATTTCAATGTGTCCCAGAGATTGTAAATGACAGAGCTAAATAGGGAGAAGTGTGGGGAGAAATAGACCCTAGAAACCACAAAGGTTTTATAAAATTCAGCAATTCATTAACAAACAGATAAGAATCAGTTGTGCTTATCAAATGTATTATTTAAATGCAAATGATGCTGCTAATTGTCTTCACTCTTAAGTAGGCTAAAGAGGGGGCATCTAATGCTGGAGAGAGCAAGAAACCAGAGGGACCTGGTTTTGTAATTACTCTGCGAGTTAGTAGTAATATTCCTTGGGCAAGTTACTTCATATCTCAGAATCTTTTTCTTTCTCTCGGAAGCAAGAAAATATTATTTACTTCATTGCATTATGGTGAAGATTAAATAAAATTAACATGTACAAAATGCCTGGAATAACAATAGCAGCAATTATTATCATATTTTTTAAATGTTTGCTATTCTCACACTTCTTTCCCTGCATTGAATCAAGTTCTGTCACCAAGCTTCTGTGTGAGTAAACTATTTGCAAATCCTAACAGTTTCTAGTAACAGTGCTTTGTTGGTCTGATTAGACCTCCTCGACACTGGTAGCCCCTAACCTGTCCACCTTGCAGTAACTCTATGCTACAAATGCATGTTTGTGCACTTTTCTCTAGAGGAGTGGATGTGGACAGTTGGGCTGATAGCAGAATAAAATGGTTCTTTGCTTTCACATCAAATAGCAGTTATCCATCAATCTCACCCTGCTCTACCTCATATAATCAAATCAACCTTGCATAGAAGTATTTCTAAATCCATATATTAACCATTATTTATAATTCTTAATTCCACCCTCATCAACCCAACTCACTCCACACACCCTCTCCATATTCTCGTTTTAAGTTCTCCGTATCCTAGCATGTATGATGTCTCTTCTTCCTTGAGTTCGCATCTAAAGGGTCTTGTCTCTTGAATCAGGTTTCTTTTCTGCCACACCCTTCCTGCTGCCCTGTTCAAGACCCTCATTACCTCTCACTGCTTTTAAGGTGACCATCTGTCTTCTACTCCGATCTGCCCTTCACACTATAAAAGAGATCTAATTATATCATCCAGTCACTTGCTAACTTCCATTAGCTCTGTACATTGCCCACAGGATAAAATCTATACATTTCAGCTGAGCATGACCCTTTATATTCCCAACCTAGCTATTAAGCCCATCCATTGCTCCAGTCTCCCAAATATGTACTGTCACTTACTAATCAAATCAGTGCATTGTTCATTTCATATGAAATATCTTTCTACAACTTGTTTTATAGGCAAACTCCTAGTCATCCTTTAAAACCCAGCTTAAAATAGGTTCCTGAATCCTAGAGTTCTGTCCTTAATTAGCCACCTACAACCTTGAGAGGTTCCTAAGGGAGCTAATACCACATACATTAAGGCTAAGCCTAAACCCTAAGGGGAAGCCCTCAATTAGCTTAACATAGAAAGACCGCCTTGAACTCAATTATTTTACTTGGACGGAATAATTGATTTTTTTTTTGGTAGGGTTTCACTCTAGTTTCTAGTTGCTTTTCTAAGTGTCTGAGAAAAAGGAAATGGTGGAAATTCTTAAGCAGGAATGCCATGGGTCCTGACTTTTCCTCACAACCTTGTAGGAGTATAGATATAGAGCTATCTACCCCACTAGAGATTCATGTTTTATACCTGACACTACAACTCCATCCTCTCTAGAAAACCTGATACAATAAATATTCCTGAACTCTACAAATCTATAGCAGCTCTCCTCCTTGAGATGAAGTGACCTGCCAAGAAGGTGCAACAGTGAGTTCCCCGGAGAGTTCACTGCCCCGTTCACGTGTATTACTCTTCCCTTCATCTGTGTTCCTCTAGTAACTTATCCCTCCTTCTCTGATACTACTTATATTATTGTCTATAATTATTTTTTAATATCTGTCCTTACCACTCAACTATTATTTTTAATAAGGTGGGAATTGTATTTATCTTATAGCCCTACAGTGTGTCCAGTGCCTAACAGGAAAATCACTAGCTGATTTGACCCTTTAATGCCACTTCCTCCAAGTGGACTTGGCCTGTGCTGGATGAGCAGAGTATGGAGTGTATTTTAGTCCCCCTCCCCCTGCTCTCTGAACACCTGGCACAGGGCATAACTCAGACAACTCTATCCAGCAACCCTAGACTAGCACATAAGAGGAACACTTAAAATATATTTGAATGATCTTACAGAGCATAAAGGAATTGCTTTGGAGTGTCAGGAATATAGTGACAATGCAAAGACCGAGAAACTATGAGGCATAAAAATTAATAGAATTTGTGAACCAGGATTATTATCAGTCCATAAATTATAGGAAGTTCTTAAATATACAAAAGCAATAAGAGGGCTTTAAATCTCGAAGCATTTTGTAACTGGAAGTATGGCAGCCATATGTTCCAGATTTTCTAGGATAATCCAAATTTTAAATCTCCTGTCTCATTGTCCCCACAAGTATAATTGTACTTGTTAGAGCATATGTTGTAATTTTAGCCTCAGAAAATATGGTCACTAACTAGAAGATTTATTTATTTTTGCTCAATTGTCTCATTTTACAGCTGGGGAAACTGAGATCCATAGAGGTTAACCTGGTCACCTAGTTACACAAGAAATTAATTCTAAAACCAGGACTTAAAACTAGGTCTCCTGACTTCTAATCTATTGTTATCTTTGTATTATTTTATGCTGTGACCTAACATAGCTCCCAGAAAGCTTTCTGTTTGCAGTTGAACCTGCCCCCACTATTGCATCCTTTACTGGGAGAGGAAACACTGCCCTGAACCAACAGCCCAACAGCAGTCCTTCCATCCCCAATTCACAGTCTCTGACGTCCTACAGGGCCGCGTGCCTGAGACGAACCCAGCCTACATTCTCAGGCTGAGTGTTTGCAGGGCAGAGGAGAAAGGACATTGAGTGACTTCATCAGGGCTAATGGTATAGGAGGGATATAATCACTACGTGATGTTTCTTAATCACTATATTCTGAACTTTATATCTCAAAACTCCAGGCTTCCTGGTGTCAGCAGCATCCAAGGTGACTTTCTGGGATAAATGAGGAATGTGAGAACATCTGGCAGGGAAGGCTCAATAATAAAAAAGTACAGGGAATACCCAGCAGCTGATCTGAAACTGCCATTCATAAAGAACTTATCACATCGGGAAAATGCATATGGCATTATTTTTAAAAAGGACAGAAAGAGTAGGTAGGTTGAGAATAATTAATATGAACATATTATGGATGCCGTGGTGCAATAACAATAATGATGTGCTTAAAATCAAGGTGAAAACACCAATATTACTGACAGAGGGACTCCTGCAGGCTAAAATCTTGAAAATGGAGGGAGAGTAGTTTATAAAACAAAGCGCAGTTAGAAAGGCACTTGGAGCTGCTCCAAATGGTATAATGACAGAACGTGGATCAAGCTCTCAATCTAACTTGATATGTGACTTTGAGCAAGCTATTTATTTCTCTGGGCCTCAGTTGCCCTACTTATAAACAATATTTGGGCTCCAAGCACCCTTTCTAGATCTAATTATTCTTTCTTTCTTTCTTTCTTTCTTTCTTTCTTTCTATCTATCTTTATTTATTTATTTAAAAAATTTTTTTTATTAAGTTACAGGTGGGGAGGCAGAGAGAGACTGCTGTATGTGCTCAACCGGGATCCATGCAGCAAGTTCCCTACTAGGTGATGCTCTGCCCATCTGGGGCCACTGCTCCATTGCTTGGCAACTGAGCTACTTTAGGACCTGAGGTGAAGCCATGGAGAGATCTTTAGTGCCAAGGGCCAACTTGACTCAAACCAAGCCATGGCTATGGGAGGGAAAGAGAGAGAGAATGGAGAGGGGGAGGAGTGAAGAAACAAATGGTCACTTCTCCTGTGTGCCCTGACCAGGACTTCCACATGCCAGGCTGACACTCCACTGCTGAACCAACTGGCCAGGGCTCTAGCTCTAATTTTTCATGGTCCCTACTGACCCATTGCTATCCTTCATTTACTTGCAGATTATTTTGTAATAAGGTGACTAACAATGTAGAGGGTTTTGTTTAACAGATCACTGGAAAATTACAATTTCTAGTGCATACTTCAGTTTAGACCTTAACAAACTTGGTAAAGGGCCAAATAATAAATATTTTAGGCATTGTAGGCCATATGTCTCTGTCATAACTACTCAACTCTGCCACTACAGCAGGAAAGCAGCCACAGATAATACATAAACAAATGAGTGTGACTGTGGTACAATAAAACTTTATTTACTGAAACGGGTAGTCAGTGAGATTTGGCCCATAGGCCTTAGTTTGCCAATTTAAGTATAGAATATGGATTATATATCATTTAATGTAACATTTATGTTTTTTATTATTAATTTACATATATGTATTTATTTCACATGGTAAGAATGCAATGAAAGCCTTTGGAAAGCAACAATTATGCACACACTTGATAAGCCATATAGAGTGCCACACTGCACAACTCTAGGGGCCAGTATTCACAGTGACTTTATAGAACGCTGTAGAATTCTATACAGCCTAATGAAAATGAAAGAGATGTACAATCTCTGTGGCCTCGCTACTAGTGGTATTGATACCTCAGTAATGCTAACAGTCTGAAAGGAAGAAACTGGGAGCAAAGGAAGGAAAGAATCTGAGAAAGACGTGACAATTCTATAGATTTCCTATTTTCTACTCCCTTCAGGAACTCTGTGCCTAGCTTCTCCCTGCTACATCTTCCTCACTCTCCAGACAGAAGGTTTTTATCTCAGGAAAGAGAGAGCAAATAAGTCATTCATACATGGAGTGAATTTAGCAATTAATTATCTTTCTCAGAAGTGTTTTTCTTTAAAGATTCTTAACTATTGGAGGTAGTCCAGGGAACTGTGAATAGGTAGGGGATTGATCTGGAAAGAATACCATATTAGCTGCTTGCAACTTGCCCTGCCTTATATTGTTTAATTGTTGTTTAGATCTCTTCATCCAGAAACAGCATTGACTTATTTCAAGGTCCTACCTCTACACCAAATCATAGGTTCCAGTAGAAGTTGCTAGTGTTAGTAAACCTTAGCTGATCAACTTAAAGACAAATATATGACTCAAGCCATTGCAAACAGAGTTCTTCTCTAGGATATTCCAAACTGGAACTCAGAGAAAAAGGGTAGGTGCTTTCTCTGGTAGAAGAACTATAAAACAAGCTCTCTGTTGCCAACTATGTACCTTCTGTGTGCATGAAGCAGGTCTGAGAGAATAAAGCCAATACACAGTGAGAAACTGAGAGCAGAATTCAAGTCTAGAAGCTGTTTCCATCAATACCTCCACCTGTGTGTCAGGCCTTGCTGCACCCCATGCCTCTCAGATGAGGGGATGCCCTCGATATCTTTCACATGAAGTCTTCTTTTTACCCAGACTAATTCAAATAGTTTTAGCTGTTTATAACCCAAATAAATATGAAAAATATAGTATTTTTCTTCTCTCCATATCTTTACTTTTGGCTTGTATTGTTAAGCTTCTTTATCCTTCCTTTCCCTAGGATTATTTTAAATCTTACTGACTGAGAAAAGTTAAATTCTCTGCCACCATATATCATATATCAGCCCTACTCCATACTATGTCCACATGCTAACAGGGATTCTGTGGTGGAGGCATTTTTGTAGTTTGACAGAAGATTCTTGATTTACAGACTTTGGGCATTAACCACATAGAATTCAATCGTTATCCATCTTTCAATGGCCCTCAGATCGGAGGACCAACATAATAGTAACTAAGCACATGACTGGTCATCCATTTACCAAAGAGCAGGGAAGAAGTATTAAAACTTCAAAAGCTTCAATAATCAAATTCTATGTTAACCAACCATAATAACCCCAAGGTCTCAGAAAGGTCAGTCACTATTTGTTTTGTTCTTGTTGCTTAATTGGTAAATGTCATTTTAATAGGCAATACAAATACATGACACAAGCATAGAAAGTTACAAAGTGCTTACAGTGACAAGTGAATTTTCCTTTACTCCTTCCCCACACCCTAGCCACCAACTGTGTTCTCTAATGGCAACAGCTCTTATCGGTTTCTTGGATATGTTTCCAGAGATACTGTATGTATTTATAAATATGTATGCACATAGATAGTTTCATACAAGTGCTAGTATTATAATACATTCTATTTTGCTCTGTGCTTTTTTTCATATAACAATATGTCTGTTCTCACCACTTGCGATAAGGCATATGTTATCTAAAGAACAGAATCTTCTGGTTACACCTGCTCTAGAGCAATTCATATATGGTTGCAGATAAACAGAGATAAATTATTTCTAAGTTATTTATTAGAAATGTTCCTTTGTTTCTCCTCTTAGCCCTGCTATAAACTGAGGCATATCAAAATTTTTGAGGTTTTTTTATTAATTTTTGAGTAAACATCCCTTTGAATTGGGCAGTGCCAAATCAGCATTGCTTAGGAACATTTCACCAACAGGTGCTAGGAGAAAGACTTCTACAGAGAGACGTGAAATCAAAGTGAGAAAATTAGCTGACTGGCTATAGCATAAGTAGTTGCCTTATTTTGGAAAGTTTAGTTGGTTGTTTATGACTATCTACTCTAAAGTTTTGATTTCTTAAATCTTGAGGCATGTTAGGCTAATATTTTGGTTTGGTTTGCTAACATAGGCTACCAAGGCATTATAGCCATCTTGGTCTAATTGCATCCTTGTTTAATTAACTTAACAGCACCAGCAGTAGTTCTTCTAAAGCAGGGGTCAGGAACCTATGGCACACAAGCCAGATGTGGCTATTTTTATGGCTGCATCTGGCTCGCAGACAAATCTTTAATTAAAAAAATAACATTAAAAATATAAAACTTTCTCATGTATTACAATCCATTCATTTTCTACCGCTCATGTTCATGGTTGCAGGTGGCTGGAGCCAATCACAGCTGTCTTCTGGGACAACACCAAACTTTTATTGGATAATGCATGATGTACATGGGTTGTTGTGAGGTCAGGAAGTAAACTTCCCTCCTTTTAATCAAGTAGTCAGCTAGCTAATTGTAGAAACCCTTTTGACAAAGAAATTGGCTAAAAGAGAAAAAGATGAGGAGTATCGTACTTTTCAGCAGGAATGGACAGAGGAATTCACCTTTGTGGAGAGAACAGGTTCTGCAGTGTGTCTAATATACAATGATAAAGTTGCATCGATGAAATGGTCAAATATAAAGCGGCACTTTGACACATGCCATACTACATTTGCATCAAAATATCCAATGGGGGACAGCAGGAAGAAAGTATGTCAAGAGCTACTCTGCAGAGTGCAAGCTAGTCAGCAGCAACTACGTGTTTGGACCCAAAAAGGTGACTGAATTCAGCTAGCTTTGCTGGTGCTTTAGCAATTGGGAGAAATGGAAAGCCATTCACAGATGGGGAGTATGCCAAAACATTCATGCTTGATGTTGCCAATGAACTTTTTGACAATTTTTTGGATAAAGACAAGATAATCGGAATGATGTCAGAGAAATGGCACCGTACGGAGCGATACCGATAAATCTCCCCAAAATTTCAACAAGTGCTTCAACCAGAGACAGAAAAATCTATCCTTGGAGCATCTAGAAGTCCCACACTGAACACAAAGGTATGATCGAGCAAAAAATTGACTAACTATATAATAAAGCCCGAAGGAAATAGGATGGAGAAAGGAACACTCTGCCTTCCTCACTAACCTAAACAAGGGCTGCTTTCACTTGGAACTGAAAGTATAGGAACTAAAACAGGCAAAGGGGGTGAATAGAGCCAGGCTGCGGCACAAATGTCTGAGCCAGGCTGTGGTACGGATGTCCAAGCCGAGGAAAGACTGTTCTTGTGGTGACCCAGTCAACACAAGCTAATGCTCACGCCAAACCCAGACAAAGAAAGGCAAGTGCAACAGTCATTAGCCCCGATATTCTGGTCAGCGAGCACAGATAGTGTGCAAAAGGTTCCTCCTAGCGCCCTGGGAGTGGGCGCCCGTGTTCCCGGACAGAGGGGCAGAGTCAGAGGCTTTTGCATGGGCTGTAATCAGTCTTGGTGCTGCCCCTGCACCCTGAAGAGCGGCGTGTGGAGAGTGTGCAAAAGCGAAATTCCCTACACTCGAACTTCTCCAGGCAGGCTGGGGCGCCTCACCCAGGGCAAGAGGCAGACGCCCCTTATCCTGGTCAATGAGCGCAGATAGTGTGCGAGAGGTTCCTCCTAGTGCCCCGGGAGTGGGTGCCCATGTTCCCGGACAGGGGGGCAGAGTCAGAGGCCTTTGTGTGGGCTGTAATCAGAGTCTTGGTGCCGTCCCTGCACCCTGAAGAGCGGCTGGTGGGGAGTGCGTGAAAGTGAATTTCCCTATGCTCGAACTTCTCCAGGTGGGTGGGACACCTCACCCAGCCATACAAGCTAACAGACCTGGGAAGGATTAGCTTAACCCACAGTCTCCTAGCCTCCCAACTGACCTATATGACCCTAAATGACAGGATCTCTCTCAGTTCAGTGATCTAAGACAAGAGGCATGATATTCTTTAGTGCCTCCTGCTATGCTATGCACATAGAGGTGGGGGCAACCTCTGATTGGCAGAGCTTTCATACCCAGGGCTATATGTTAAAAGAGCAATTTGGCAGCCTGTAAGTCCTCCTGCTTTTCAAACAGTGACTAGGGCACCTTCTACCCAGTCAAAACAGGTTACAAAGTGCCAAAAGCCTGGGGAAAGTGGTCCCACACAGTGCTGAGGCATTCTGGACATGCCTAGAGGTGCATAAAAAGGCACCTTGAAAACAATTGGCTCCCAGCCCCTCCTGATTATGCTAGTGGCTCTGACTGATAGAGCGCTACCCAGAGCCCTGCGCTGAGTGGGGATTTGCCAGCTTTTTGAGCCTCTTACTCTCCAGGCAGAGGCAGCAGCAACCCCATAGCTGGATCATCAGGCTACTAATTCAGAAAGGAAAGACTAGGAGAGAGGCTCCGGGAAAAAGGACTCTTTCATTGTCGGAGACTGCAAATGCTAATGAACCTCGACTGCTAATGAGACTGAAGCCCAGTATATGACATTGCCATAGAGACTTATCAACTGCAAACCTCTACCTAAGTGTGCCACAGGGGCTGAACCTGCGGTAGAGAGTTACCGACCAGAAGAGGGAGAGAAAAGAAAAAGCAAGAAGATAACCTCTTAAAATCAAGAAAAATCCACAGACTTTATAACCTTTTTCATTTTATTTTATTTGTTTGTTTCTTTCTTTCATCTTCTTGTCTTGATTATTTCCTTCCTCTTCCACTATGGTCAATTCTCTGCTGGTCTTACTCTTTCCTTTTCTTGAACTACACTACCCATAAGTGTTACATCTCCCATTTTCTTTCCTTTCTTCTTCCTTTCTCTATATGAGGGTTGCACTCCGAAACCCTTAACTCTCTCTATCTCTCTTTTTGTTCTTTTTTGTTCTTTTCATTTTTTCCACTTTCTTTTTTCTCCCTCTATATTAGTTTCTTCTTTTCTCCTTTACTTTAACTCATTAGCAGTGCTCCCAACCCTGGCTCTCCATGTAATCTAGTTTTTGCTCCACTTAATACAATAGTAATTTTTAAATTTTTCCCCTTTTTTCTGTTTCCCTCTTATCCCCCTCATTATATCTCTTAGTCAACCATCACTTAAAAGCAAATTATTTTATTCTTGACCCAAATTTTTTCCTTTCTTGCATTTTGTGGATTCATACCCACTTTTTTGCCCCTTTATCACTTCTCCCCAACCCAGGCCCTCCATTATAGCTATTTTTAGTTCTATTTAGCACAGTATAATTCACAGTTCATCACAATTTTTTTCTCAAGAAGGAGGGGAGAGGAAAGGAGAGGAGGAAAAGGGGAAATAATAAATTTTCTTTTTTTTACTTTTTATTCATTATTAATTCTCATTAGTACTATCAACAAAACCACCCTCTGATGCCATTAAGAAAAAAAAAATCAAATATCATGAATACAAAAGACAGAGAGGTAGCACAGATAAATGAGGGAAAAAAATCTATGGAAAAAAATTTAATTTATTGGAAACCTTGGAGCTAAATGACAAATAATTTAAAAGAGAAATCCTAAAAATGCTCAGAGATATACAAGAAAACACAGAAAGGCAATTTATAGAGCTCAGAAAACAACTCAATGAACACAAAGAATATATTACCAAGGAAATTGAAACTATAAAAACAAATTAAACAGAGATGAAAAACTCAATTCACGAACTGAAAAATGAGGTAACAAGCTTAGCTAATAGAACAGAATTAGTTAAATAGAAGACAAACAACTTGAGGCACAACAGAGAGAAGAAGAAAAAGACTCAAAAATTTAAAAAAATGAGAAAGTCCTAAAGGAAATGTCTGACTCCATCAAAAAGACTAACATAAGAATAATAGGTATATCAAAGGGAGAAGAGAGAGAAAATAGAATGGAAAACATATTCAAACAAATAATAGATGAGAACTTCCCAAGCCTGTAGAAAGAACTAAAGCCTCAAATTCAAGAAGCAAACAGAACACCGAGTTTTCTTAACCCCAACAAACCTACTCCAAGGCACATCATAATAAAATTGGCACAAACCAATGACAAAGAAAAAATTCTCAAGGCAGCCAGGGAAAAGAAGAATACAACCTATAAAGGAAGGCCTATTAGATTATCATCAGATTTCTCAGCAGAAACTCTACAAGCTAGAAGAGAGTGGACCCCAATATTTAAAGTCCTGAAAGAGAGGAACTTTCAGCCAAGAATACTATACCCACCAAAGCTATTCTTCAAAGACAAAGGAGAAATAAAACAATTCACAGATACAGAAAAGATGAGGAAATTTATCAACAGAAAACCCCCACTCCAGGAAATACTAAAGGGTTTTTTTCCAACCAGATACAAAGAACAAAACAAAACAAAACCAAAAGTAAAAGCTCCACCAAGAACACAATAAAATCAAATTTAAACTGTGACAACAACAAAAAAAAAAAAAGGAGAAGAGGACAGATATTAACAGTAGTAAAGGACGATGGAGTGCAGAAGTACTCACAAGATAGTGTGCTACAATGAAGAGGATAGGAACCATTTTCATTACTTAATGGTAACCACCCTTGAAAAAAACCACCACAAAAGCACATGACTTAAAAAAGATAGTAACAGAGGAAAGAAGTATGGAATACAACCAAACAAAAACAAAGGATAGAAAAACAAAAGAGAAGAATCAAACAAGACACAAAACTAACAGAAAGCAACACATAAAATGGCAATAGGGAATGCATAAGTGTCAATAATTACACTAAATGTAAACGGACTAAACTCACCAATAAAAAGGCACAGAGTAGCAGAATGGATTAAAAAAGAAAATCCAACTGTATGCTGCCTACAAGAAACACATCTAAGCAGCAAGGATAAAAACAAATTCAAAGTGAAAGGCTTAAAAACAATAATCTAAGCAAATAACAAAACAAAAAAGGCAGGTGTAGCAATACTCATATCTAATAATGCTGACTACAAGACAGAAATCGAACTCAGAGGCAAAAATGGACATTTCATAATGGCTAAAGGGACACTGAATCAAGAAGACATAACAATTCTTAATATATATATACACCAAACCAAGGAGCACCAAAATATATAAGACAGTTACTTATTGACCTTAAATCAAAAACTGACAAAAATACAATCATACTTGGAGACCTCGATACACCGCTAATGGCTCTAGATCATTCATCCAAACAGAGAATCAATAAAGATATATTGGCCTCAAGTCCTGCCTGGTTGGCTCAGTGGTAGAGTATCGGCCTGGCGTGCAGGAGTCCCAGATTCAATTCCCAGCCAGGGCACACAGGAGAAGTGTCCATCTGCTTCTCCACCCCTCCCCCTCTCCTTCCTCTCTGTCTCTCTCTTCCCCTCTCGCAGCCAAGGCTCCATTGGAGCAGAGGTGGCCTTGGTGCTGGAAATGGCTCTATGGCCTATGCCTCAGGCACTAGAATGGCTCTGGTTGCAACATAGCAATGCCCCAGATGGGCAGAGCATCGCCCCCTGGTGGCATGCCAGGTGGATCCCGGTTGGGTGCATGTGGGAGTCTGTCTGACTGCCTCCTCATTTCCAACTTCAGAAAAATACAAAAAATAAAAATAAATAAATAAAAAAGATATATTGGCCTTAAACAAAACACTAGAACACCTGGATATGATAGACATCTACAGGACATTTCATCCCAAAGTAACAGAGTATACATTTTTCTCCAGTGTACATGGATCATCCTCAAGAATTGACCATATGCTGGGCCACAAAAATAAAATCAGCAAATTCAGAAAAATCAAAATTGTACCAAGCATATTTTCTGATCATAAAGCCTTGAAACTAGAATTCAACTGCAAAAAAGAGGAAAAAAACCCCACAAAAATGTGGAAACTAAACAACATACTTTTAAAAAATGAATGAGTCAAAGAAGAAATAAGTGCAGAGATCAAAAGATATATACAAATGAAAATGACAATACGACATATCAGAATCTATGGGATGCAGCAAAAGCAGTGATAAGAGGGAAGTTCATATCACTTCAGGCCTATATGAACAAACAGAGAGAGCCCAAGTGAACCACTTAACTTCACACCTTAAGGAACTAAAAAAAGAAGAACAAAGACAACCCAAAACCAGCCAAAGAAAAGAGATAATAAATATCAAAGCAGAAGTAAATGAAATAGAGAACAGAAAAACTATAGAAATAATTATAGGAGCTGGTTCTTTGAAAAGATCAACAAAATTGACAAACCCTTGGCAAGACTCACCAAGGGGAAAAAAAAAGGACTCATATAAATAAAATCAAAATGAAAGAGGAGAAATCACTACAGACATCATAGATATACAAAGAATTATTGTAGAATACTACGAAAAACTATATGCCACTAAATTCAACAATCTAGAAGAGATGGATAAATTCCTAGAACAATACAACCTTCCTAGACTGAGTCAAGAAGAAGCAGAAAGCCTAAACAGACCAATTAGCAGGGAAGAAATAGAAAAAACTATTAAAAACCTCCCCAAAAATAAAAGTTCAAGCCCAGACAGTTATACTAGTGAATTCTATTAAACATTCAAAGAAGACTTGGTTCCTATTCTACTCAAAGTCTTCCAAAAAATTGAAGAAGAAGCAATACTTCCAAACACATTTTATGAGGCCAACATAACCCTCATACCGAAACCTGGCAAGGACAGCACAAAAAAAATAAAACTACAGACCAATATCTCTAATGAATACAGATGCTAAAATACTAAACAAAATACTAGCAAATCGAATACAACAACATATTAAAAAAATAATACATCATGATCAAGTGGGATTCATCCCAGAATCTCAAGGATGGTTCAACATACGTAAAACGGTTAACATAATACACCATATCAACAAAACAAAGAACAAAAACCACATGATCTTATCAATAGATGCGGAAAAGGCATTCGATAAAATACAACACAACTTTATGTTTAAGATACCCAACAAAATGGGTATAGAAGGAAAATATCTCAACATGATAAAGGCCATATATGATAAACCATCAGCTAACATCATATTAAATGGCAGAAAACTGAAGGCTTTCCCTATTAAATTAGGAACAAGATAGGGTTGTCCATTTTCTCCACTCTTATTTAACGTGGTGCTAGAAGTTCTAACCAGAGCAATCAGACAAGATAAAGAAATAAAAGGCATCATATTGGAAAAGAAGAAGTAAAGGTATCACTTTTTGCAGATGATATGATTCTATACATTGAAAACCTCAACAAATCTACAAAAAGACTACTAGAAACAATAAACCAATACAGTAAGGTTGCAGGATACAAAATTAATATACAAAAGTCCATAGCCTTTCTTAATGCCAACAATGAAACATTAGAGAACAATCTCAAAAAATAATCCCCTTCACGATTGCAACAAAAAAAATAAAATACCTAGAAATAAACATAACAAAGAATGTAAAGGACCTATATAATGAAAACTACAAAGCATTGTTAAGGGAAATAAAAAAAAATACAATGAGATGAAAAAATATTCCTCGTTCTTGGCTAGGAAGAATAAATATAATCAAGATGGCCATATCACCCAAAGCAATATACAAATTTAATGCATTCCCATCAAAATTCCAATGACATTTTTTACAGAAATGAAACAAAAATCATCAAATTTATATGGAATTATAAAAATGCCCAAATAGCCAAAGCAATCCTAAAGAAAAAAAAAATGAAGCTGGCAGCATTACAATACCTGACTTCAAACTATATTATAGAGCCACGACAATTTAAACAGTATGGTACTGGCAGAAAAATAGACACTCAGATCAATGGAACAGAATAGAAAATCCAGAAATAAAACCACATATATATGGTCAAATAATTTTTGATAAAGGGGCCAACAACACACAAGGGAGAAAAGAAAGCCTCTTTAACAAATGGTGCTGGAAAAACTGGAAAGCTACATGCAAAAGGATGAAACTCAATTACAGTTTGTCCCCTTGTACTAAAATTAATTTAAAATGGATCAAAGACCTAAATATAAGACCTGAGA
Source organism: Saccopteryx leptura (assembly GCF_036850995.1). Taxonomy (NCBI): domain Eukaryota; kingdom Metazoa; phylum Chordata; class Mammalia; order Chiroptera; family Emballonuridae; genus Saccopteryx; species Saccopteryx leptura. The sequence goes on from NC_089510.1 coordinate 47,812,001, forward strand.
CAGTAAAGTACATAGAAGAGGACATGGGTTCTAAACCCATAGACCTTGGTTTTAAAGAGCATTTTATGAATTTGACTCCAAACGCAAGGGAAGTGAAGGCAAACATAAATGAATGGGACTACATCAGACTAAGGAGTTTTTTCTCAGCAAGAGAAACTGACAACAAAATAAACAGAAAGCCAACTAAATGGAAAATGATATTTTCAAACAACAGCTCAGATAAGGGCCTAATATCCAAAATATATAAAGAACTTATAGAACTCAACAACAAACAAACAAACAATCCAATAAAAAAATAGGAAGAGGACATGAACAGATACTTCTCCCAGGAAAAAATACAAATGGCCAACAGATATATGAAAAGATGCTCATCTTCATTAGTTATTAGAGAAATGCAAATCAAAACTGCAATGACATACCACCTCACACCTGTTAGATTAGCTATTATTAATAAGACAGGTAATAGCAAATGTTGGAGAGGCTGTGGAGAAAAAGGAACCCTCATTCACTGTTGGTGGGAATGTAAAGTAGTACAACCATTATGGAAGAAATTATGGTGGTTCCTCAAAAAACTGAAAATAGAACTACCTTATGACCCAACAATCCCTCTATTGGGTATATACCCCAAAATCTCAGAAACATTGATACTAAAGACACATGCAGCCCCATGTTCATTGCAGAATTGTTCACAGTGGCCAGGACATGGAAACAACCAAAAAGCCCTTCAATAGATGACTGGATAAAGAAGATATGGTACATATATACAACTCAGCCATAAGAAATGACATCGGATCATTTTCAACAAAATGGTGGGATCTTGATAACATTATACGGAGTGAAATAACTAAATCAGAAAAAAAACAAAAACTGCATTATTCCATACATAGGTGGGACATAAAAACAAGACTAAGAGACATGGACAAGAGTGCGGTGGTTGGGGGTGGGGCGGCGGAGGAGAGGAAGGGAGAAGGGGGAGGGGGAGGGGCACAAAGAAAACTAGATAGAAGGTGATAGAGGACAATTTGACTTTGGGTGATGGATATGCATCATAATTGATTAACAAGATAACCTCGACATGTTTTCTTTGAACATATGTACCCTGATTTATTGATGTCACCCCATTAAAATTAATAAAAAATAAAAAAATTAAGACAAGATAATCAAACAAATAAAAGACATGCCTCTGCTGGCAAGAACTGTTCACAATTGTACCATCATGATGGCAAATCAAATTGAGACAACACAAGTGAAGGACATAAATGCAGCACCATTCTTTTCTCTTGCTTTGGATGAGTCAAGAGATATAAGCCATTTATCCCAGTTCAGCGTGATTGCAAGGTATGCTGTTGGTGACATACTACTTGAGGAAAGTCTTGCTGTTTTGCCTATGAAAGAGACAACAAGAGGGGAGGATTTATTCAAGTCTTTCACTGAGTTCTCTGAGGAAAAAAATCTATGGATAGATAAACTTATTTCAGTTCAGTGTGTACTGATGGTGCTCCGTCCATGATTGGAAAAACAGGATTCATAGCGCTTCTTCGTGAACATGAAAAGAGACCCATCCTAAGTTTTCACTGCATCCTACATCAAGAGGCACTTTGTGCTCAGATGTGTAGTGAGCAGCT